>NC_042960.1:59308357-59908357 GCF_901001165.1 Salmo trutta
GAGATAAGAGCAGAGGAGGAGAGTGAAGAGAGAGAAGAGCAGAGGACGAGAGTGAAGAGAGAAGAGCAGAGGAGAGTGAGATCGAGAGAAGAGCAGAGGAGGAGAGTGAGAGAGACCGAAGGGCCAAAGGAAAGAGAATGAAGAGAGAAGAGCAGAGGAGCGTGAAGCGGAGAAGAGCGACAGGGGAGAGTGGAGAGAGAAGAGAGTGGGCGAGACGAGCATCAGAGGAGGAGAGTGAGCAGAGGAGGAGATGAGCCAAGAGCAGAGAAGAGCAGCAGGCGTGAAGAGTGAAGACGAGAATAGCCAGCAGAGGAGGAGAGTGGAGAGAGAAGAGAGAAGAGCAAAGGAGGAGAGTGAAGAGAGAAGTGGAGAGGAGGAGAGTGGAGAGAGAAGAACAGAGGAGGAGAGTGAAGAGAGAAGAGCAGAGGAGGAGAGTGGAGAGAGAAGAGAGAAGAGCAGGAGGCAGCGAGGCAGTGGAGAAGAGAGTAGAGAGGAGAGAAGACGAGAAGGAGCAGAGGGTAGGAGGAGTGACAGACGAGAGAGAAAAAAGCAGAGGAGGAGAGTGGAGAGAGAAAAGAAAAGAGCAGAGGAGGAGAGTGAAGAGAGAAGAGAGAAGAGCAGAGGAGGAGAGTGAAGGGAGAAGAGCAGATGAGGAGAGTGAAGAGAGAAGAGAGAAGTGCAGAGGAGGAGAGTGAAGAGATAAGAGCAGAGGAGGAGAGTGGAGAGAGAAGAGAGAAGAGCAGAGGAAGAGAGTGAAGATAGAAGAGCAGAGGAGGAAAGTGAAGAGAGAAGAGCAGAGGAGGAGAGTGAAGAGAAGAGCAGAGGAGGAGAGTGAAGAGAGAAGAGCAGAGGAGGAGAGTGGAGAGAGAGAAGAGCAGAGGAGGAGAGTGAAGAGAGAAGAGCAGAGGAGGAGAGTGAAGAGAAGAGCAGAGGAGGAGAGTGGAGAGAGAAGAGAAAAGAAAAGAGCAGAGGAGGAGAGTGAAGAGAGAAGAGCAGAGGAGGAGAGTGGAGAGAGAAGAGAGACGAGCAGAGGAGGAGAGTGAAGAGAGAAGAGCAGAGGAGGAGAATGAAGAGAGAACAGCAGAGGAGAGTGGAGAGAGAAGAGAGAAGAGCAGAGGAGGAGAGTGAAGACAGAAGAGCAGAGGAGGAGAGTGAAGAGAGAAGAGCAGAGGAGGAGAGTGAAGAGAAGAGCAGAGGAGGAGAGTGGAGAGAGAAGAGAGAAGAGCAGAAGAGGAGAGTGAAGAGATAAGAGCAGAGGAGGAGAGCGGAGAGAGAAGAGCAGAGGAGGAGAGTGAAGAGAGAAGTGCAGAGGAGGAGCGTGAAGAGAGAAGAGCAGAGGAGGAGAGCGGAGAGAAGGGCAGAGGAGGAGAGTGGAGAGAGAAGAGAAAAGAGCAGAGGAGGAGAGTGAAGGGAGAAGAGCAGAGGAGGAGAGTGAAGAGAGAAGAGAGAAGAGCAGAGGAGGAGAGTGAAGAAGGAAGAGCAGAGGAGGAGAGTGGGGAGAGTGAAGAGAGAAGAGCAGAGGAGGAGAGTGAAGAGAGAAGAGCAGAGGAGGAGAGTGAAGAGAGAAGAGCAGAGGAGAGTGGAGAGAGAAGAGCAGAGGAGGAGAGTGAAGAGAGAAGAGCAGAGGAGGAGAGTGAAGAGAGAAGAGCAGAGGAGGAGAGCGGAGAGAGAAGAGCAGAGGAGGAGAGTGAAGAGCAGAGGAGAGTGGAGAGAGAAGAGCAGAGGAGGAGAGTGAGCAGAGGAGAGTGGAGAGAGAAGAGCAGAGGAGAGTGGAGAGAGAAGAGCAGAGGAGGAGAGTGAAGAGAGAAGAGCAGAGGAGGAGAGTGAAGAGAGAAGAGCAGAGGAGGACAGTGGAGAGAGAAGAGCAGAGTGAAGAGAGAAGAGCAGAGGAGGAGAGTGAAGAGAGAAGAGCAGAGGAGGAGAGTGAAGAGGGAAAAGCAGAGGAGGAGAGTGAAGAGAGAAGAGCAGAGGAGGAGAGCGGAGAGAGAAGAGCAGAGGAGGAGAGTGAAGAGCAGAGGAGCAGAGTGAAGAGAGAAGAGCAGAGGAGGAGAGTGAGCAGAGGAGAGTGGAGAGAGAAGAGCAGAGGAGGAGAGTGAAGAGAGAAGAGCAGAGGAGGAGAGTGAAGAGAGAAGAGCAGAGGAGGACAGTGGAGAGAGAAGAGCAGAGTGAAGAGAGAAGAGCAGAGGAGGAGAGTGGAGAGAGAAGAGCAGAGGAGGAGAGTGAAGAGAGAAGAGCAGAGGAGGACAGTGGAGAGAGAAGAGCAGAGGAGGAGAGTGAAGAGAGAAGAGCAGAGGAGGAGAGTGAAGAGAGAAGAGCAGAGGAGGAGAGTGAAGAGAGAAGAGCAGAGGAGGAGAGTGAAGAGAGAAGAGCAGAGGAGGAGAGTGAAGAGAGAAGAGCAGAGGAGGAGAGTGGAGAGAGAAGAGCAGAGGAGGAGAGTGAAGAGGGGCGGCAGGTAGCCTCGATCTAGGTTGCCTCGATCTAGGTCGCTAGATCGAATCCCCGAGCTGACGAGGTCAAAATCTGTCGTTCTACCCCTGAACAAGGCAGTTAACCCACTGTTTCCCGATAGGCCGTCATTGTAAGTAAGAATTTGTTCTTAACTGACTTGCCTAGTTAAATACAGAAGAGGAGAGGGCCTTTTATTAGAAGAGGCCATTTTATTAGTGTTTTGGTTAATCATTTCACATGACCTGGATCTTACGCTTTATTTTAGTAAGCCTTTTCCAGAAATGAGAATTAGACAAACAATTAAAGCAATTGTCTGAGGATGGTGCTGGATAATTTGATGAAAAAGTAAGGTCATGTGACATGATTAACTATAACACAGTATTGGAGAAATGAAGAGGTCAAGGCTGAGAGAGGAATAAATGATCAGGTGCTTGAGAAGGAGGAATCGCAGTAATGAGTGAAGTGTCTGTAGAGGGTATAATGACAATGAAACAGAAACAAAGGAGTGAGACAGTAAGGGAAATCTAGGGGAAGGTTCCATAATAATCATATGGTGATATAAGGAGGAAGAATGACAGTTGGAAAAGTGTATGCCACATGATGATGATGAAGATGATGACAGTGATGATGATGTGTTGAAAAGTGTCCTTACCATTGAAGTTTACCGCCCTGATGAAGGTCAGTAGCTCCTTGCCGTCAACGTTGGCCATGCGTGGACACAGGCCTGGGTACCCTGAGCAGAGCTCCCGGTGCATTCGGTGTAGGGCGTGGGCCATGGCATATACAGCGTCCATCACAAACTGTACCTTCCCCTCCTGTTCGTAGGTTGAGTCACGACCTACCTTCTCCAGTCCTGGACAAGAGGAGAAAAACAGCAAGATAAACGCCACTGTTCAATAGACAGTTCTGTTGTTGACTGTCAAATTCTCCAGTATTCGGCAGTTGTACTGAGTAGGTGTGAATTGAAGAATAAGGCAGTCAATACTTAAGACTCCCATGTTCGTGAGCTATTCAATATGAATATCCCTGACTTTTTCACACAGTCCTTGTATGAATGATTACATCTCACAGTTGAATATAACATGTCACAATACATACATCTCACAATATAACTGCCAACCATTTTCACTTTAGGCACATGCAGACAGCACTAGCATTTCAAATAACATGTTGTGTCCCACTGTATGTATGCTTGTAATTAAGAGGATGTCGGAACCACTGCAAACAAAATAATTAACCTTTTTCATTACATTGATTTCAATTGACATTCCCTACAAGCACCAGTTATGTAATGTACATGACCCACTGCAGATCATTATGTTTCAGGTCTCCACTAGTGACATTGTTATGTTTCTCAAACTTTTCTTCAGATTCCTCTGGCCACAAACAGAGAAAAGAAGTTTAAAGAAAGTGTGTGGTGAACTATCTGGTCGAGCAAGCCCTCATTCAAGGATCTTGACATCTTTGCATTAATAGGCCCTTGTAAATGAAATTCAATGAAATTTGATAGCAGCTCTTGGTGTGACAGATCTGTCTGAAAGGGAGGCATTTGGCCCAGCAGGAAAGACTGATTACTTGTCTGTAGACCCAGCATGATTGGAGCATGACTTGCATAGTTCATACTCAAATTGAAAGATGTTGCTGCTCAGTAGTCATGATTGTAGGTAAGGGCCAGTATTTCCTTGTCATAAGAAAACTATGTGGCATGTCAGATGTGAAGAAATATTCAAATGTACATTTGATCATGACTACCTGACAGCAAGGTGTGGGGCAGTTGTTCAGTTTACTAAACAGTCTGTATCAGACAAATAGGGTTTGGACAAAGTCCATATTTTCCATAACTGGTTTGATGTGCTATAACTTAATTCTATAGGAAACTTTGTTTTGTAGGAAACTTAGTTCTATATGAATCAGTATGCACATACTGAACTTGCACTGTCCAAGTTTGCTAATCATTAGTTTGCCTTGAGGGAATTACTTCAGAACACCTGAGTCATTAGTACTAATCTACAAGTATGAGCAATTCGAGACATCTGCAAATTACACTGGAAAATGAAAAAGTCTACATAATATATCACACTGCTGCTCTAAAGAAGGGGTCTCACATTAATAAAAAAAACGGTGAAAGATGATTTTGCATTACACAAGAGGGGTTAACTTGGAACTTCATAAAACAGAATCCCATCGTACAGCACCAGCAAAACGAACTTCATAAAACAGAATCCCCATCGTGCAGCACCAGCAAAACGAACTTCATAAAACAGAATCCCCATCGTACAGCACCAGCAAAACGAACTTCATAAAACAGAATCCCCATCGTACAGCACCAGCAAAACGAACTTCATAAAACAGAATCCCCATCGTACAGCACCAGCAAAACGAACTTCATAAAACTGAATCCCATCGTACAGCACCAGCAAAACGAACTTCATAAAACAGAATCCCCATCGTACAGCACCAGCAAAACGAACTTCATAAAACTGAATCCCATCGTACAGCACCAGCAAAACGAACTTCATAAAACAGAATCCCCATCGTACAGCACCAGCAAAACGAACTTCATAAAACAGAATCCCCATCGTACAGCACCAGCAAAACGAACTTCATAAAACAGAATCCCCATTGTACAGCACCAGCAAAACGAACTTCATAAAACAGAATCCCCATCGTACAGCACCAGCAAAACGAACTTCATAAAACAGAATCCCATCGTACAGCACCAGCAAAACGAACTTCATAAAACAGAATCCCCATCGTACAGCACCAGCAAAACGAACTTCATAAAACAGAATCCCCATCGTACAGCACCAGCAAAACGAACTTCATAAAACAGAATCCCATCGTACAGCACCAGCAAAACGAACTTCATAAAACAGAATCCCATCGTTCCCGATAGTACACAGGAGATGGAATCCCTTTATCATATTGAATAATGTGCGGCAATACACAGACAACTTAATCACGGGTTCTGGCGTTTCAATTAAACATCACTTACAAGGACACATTTAATTCCCTCTCAACATGACTGACTAGTTTCTGTTCCCCATTTTCTCTCATGCACAGGGGGGCATCACTATGTTTCAAATAGATTAGAAAATTAGATAAATGACAAACTAAT
Source organism: Salmo trutta (assembly GCF_901001165.1). Classification (NCBI taxonomy): domain Eukaryota; kingdom Metazoa; phylum Chordata; class Actinopteri; order Salmoniformes; family Salmonidae; genus Salmo; species Salmo trutta. Next base: position 59,313,924 of record NC_042960.1, read on the forward strand.
TACAGAGATAGTCTTGTGTGATGAGATAAATCGAGGAAAAGACCAACAACTCCAACGTCAAGGCATATACGACACGTCTGGTCTGCCAAGCCTGAACATTACATGAATAGCTTATCGTTATACTCCCCATTGTTTATTGCTAACGTCAGAAATTTGTCAACGCGGCAATAATAATGATATGCTTCTAAGTCTGGCCTTGTCCTGCAAGAGTTCTCTTTGTTATAGAATACACAGACAAACTAAGCAGACAAAATTGTAGGAAATATGCCTAGCCTTCATTAGTACGCACTAATCTCAACTCAAAAGTATAGAATTCTAGTCATGTACTTCCCATTACTAGAAATGAAACCGACTGCACCCCCACCTACTGTAGGTATATAGGTCTATCTAGGATATAATTGACCAACTAGCCAGGTTGGGAAGAAATTTGAATTGATAAAACAGTGAAGCTGAGTGAGATAGCACCTAAACCTGGCAGAAGGTGGAGTTAAAAGGTTGCAGCCATGCCCAGTCTGTGGCAAATCAATCGGTGAGACAGCAGCCTACCAAACAGGCTAAATGGCTATCCACACCAAGGTCGATAACTATAACGAGAGCTATAATGATAACTATAAAACGTCAGCGAGCATCCACACTAGAGGAAAGTTTATCGTGTATCGTTCTACAGTAGCCTAAATCTGTCAATCAACTGATCAAAGCATCCTACTGCAAGCTGTATGGATCTTAAAAGGCGGTAATATAGACCATTCAGTGGTTCAGGGTGTGTTCAATGTCATAGTGACAACTGGCAATAATACTTCCATGTACAGTTGAAGTCGGAAGTTTACATGCACCTTAGCCAAATACATTTAAACTCAGTTTTTCACAATTCCTGACATTTAATCCTAGTAAAAATGCCTTGTCTTAGGTCAGTTAGGATCACCACTTTATTTTAAGAATGTGAAATGTCAGAATAAATAGTAGAGAGAAACATTTATTTCAGGTTTTATTTCTTTCATCACATTCCCAGTGTTTACATACATTCAATTAGTATTTGGTAGCATCGCCTTTAAATTGTTGAACTTGGGTCAAATGTTTCAGGTAGCCTTCCACAAGCTTCCCACAATAAGTTGGGTGAATTTTGTCCCATTCCACTTGACAGAGCTGGTGTAACTGAGTCAGGTTTGAAGACCTCCTTGCTCTCACACACTTTTTCAGTTCTGCCCACACATTTTCTATAGGATGGAGGTCAGGGCTTTGCGATGGCCACTCCAATACCTTGACTTTGTTGCACTTAAACCATTTTGCCACAACTTTGGAAGTATGCTTGGGGTCATTGTCCATTTGGAAGACACATTTGTGACCAAGCCTTAACTTCCTGACTGATGTCTTGAGATGTTGCTTCAATATATCCACATAATTTTCCTGCCTCATGAGGCCATCTATTTTGTGAAGTGCACCAGTCCCTCCTGCAGCAAACCACCCCCACAACGTGATGCTGCCACCCCCGTGATTCATGGTTGGGATGGTGTTCTTCAGCTTGCAAGCTTCCCCCCTTTTCCTCCAAACATAACAATGGTCATTATGGCCAAACAGTTCTATTTTTGTTTCATCAGACCAGAGGACATTTCTCCAAAAAGTACAATCTTTGTCCCCGTGTGCAGTTGCAAACCGTAGTCTGGCTTTTTTATGGCGGATTTGGAGCAGTGGCTTCTTCCTTGCTGAGTGGCCTTTTAGGTTATGTCGATATAGGACTCGTTTTACTGTGGATATAGATACTTTTGTACCTGTTTCCTCCAGCATCTTCACAAGGTCCTTTGCTGTTGTTCTGGGATTGATTTCCACTTTTCTCACCAAAGTACGTTCATCTCTAGGAGACAGAACACGTCTCCTTCCTGAGCGGTATGACGGCTGCGTGGTCCCATGGTGTTTATACTTGCGTACTATTGTTTGTACAGATGAACGTGGTACCATCAGGCATTTGGAAATTGCTCCCAAGGAGAAACCAGACTTGTGGAGGTCTACAATTTTTTTTTCTGAGGTCTTGGCTGATTTCTTTTCATTTCCCCATGATGTCAAGTAAAGAGGCACTGAGTTTGAAGGTAGGCCTTGAAATACATCCACAGGTACACCTCCAATTGACTCAAATTATGTCAATTAGCCCATCAGAAGCTTCTAAAGCCATGACATAATTTTCTGTAATTTTCCAAGCTGTTTAAAGGCACAGTCAACTTAGTGTATGTAAACTTCTGACCCACTGGAATTGTGATACAGTGAGTTATAAGTGAAATAATCTGTCTGTAAACAATTGTTGGAAAAATGATCTGTGTCATGCACAAAGTAGATGTCCTAACCGACTTGCCAAAACTATAGTTTGTTAACAAGAAATTTGTGGAGTGGTTGAAAAATGGGTTTTAATGACTTCAACCTAACTGTATGCAAACTTGCCTTACCCTGTCCCTTGTCTGCAAACTATTGTCTAGGCTGTAAAATGTAGTCTAATTTGAATAAAAGCTCAAACGTCCTGTTTTGAATGCTTGTTTCATGCCGATATAACTGCATACAGCCTAGGCTGATTATGCAACCCTTCTGATAAGTTATGGGTCTATTCTCAACAGTTTACAAGGTCCAGAAAGGTATTAACAGGACTCTCATATGCTGTATTTTGCCAGGATATATCAGCGTTAACAGATGCCATAGGAAAATATGGGCTTCTTCAGACACTGAGATGTTCTCTCTGTCATGGATCATCAGTCTCCCAAGTCATCCTATAATTAATATGGCTGCCATTATTCTCACATGCCCAGTTATTTAGGAAAACTCCCCTCCTCTCCCCTCCAAGAGGCTTTTCCTCGCGTACCTAGAACCTAGAACACTTCAATCAAACTAGTTTTTGATTGGTTGTTGACGTCGTATTGTTGGGGGGAAAGGGAAAAGGTTGCTCTGAAAGTGATCCCAACGATAGCTTCTGTTATCATTCTCCACGTAGTGTGGACGCTGCTGTTCACTTGAATAGAACTACTTTTATTTTTGTAGTGTTCTAGCTATCGTTATAATTATTGTACTTGTTGTGGATGGCCCTTAAGGCAGTGTTCAGCTTTTACTCGAAGAAATGTTTTCATTTTTCCTGATTAAGGTTGATGAGCTGTTGAGGTTACAGTCATTATGAGTGAGCAGAGCAGCCACTGTGAGAAAGCACACAGACTATAATTAAAAAACGTTTGTTGTGAGAAATGGAAAACTATTAAGCATAAAGCGGGGGCCTACACCTCAACTGGCCTCTCTATCTAATGCAAAATGACAAAGTTGTCCTGAAACAATGTAATCAAGATAACACATCACTGCTCATCACTGAGCATTGTCACTGGGTTGTGGAGCAACTTTTAAGATGACGTGAAGTTCACGATCATTCACTTTCAAAATAAATCTATATTCTTATCTGGTCAGGATGTACTGGTAGCTAGTTCACGCAAGGCAACAAATTGTTGCATGAAATAGATTTTTCAGTTGTCATTCTCTGGGTCAGAATAGAGAATGTGTCCTTTGGATGATTTGACTGAGGAACGAGGAGTGTAATATGATCTACTAATAATGGACATACAAATTTGGCCTAATCATTGAGAGAGGGGTCCAATTACAGAGCAGCCCATATGGCATGCCTGAGTGACACGGTTAAGTTCTGATAAATCATTCCGTTCACAGGGGCTATGCTAATGACTTTCTGTTTTCCCTCATTAAGAAATGTAATATTTAGAAAGGCTTTAAACTAACACATGTGCAATTACACGCTGGCCTAGACACTTTCGCTGCCACGCACATGTCTACTTGACGTGTCTATTTGACATGTCTGTTTGACATGTCTATTTGACATGTGTCTACTTGACATGTGTCTATTTGACATATGTCTACTTGACATGTGTCTACTTGACATATCTACTTGACATGTGTCTACTTGACATGTGTCTACTTGACATGTGTCTATTTGACATGTGTCTATTTGACATGTGTCTATTTGACATGTGTCTGTTTGACATGTGTCTATTTGACATGTGTCTATTTGACATGTGTCTATTTGAATTACAGCAGCCAACTACGACAGCTGAGAAGGAAGATGGGAGTTGTTTGGGGTTTTTCCTTTTTGTGTCTGCATAGCTAATTTATACATTTCCAATTAACAATATATGCAAATCAGGCAGGGTATTTGCATATCCAGGTCAGATCACCCATTTTTTGGCAAGGAGGAAGTAGCCCTAAGGAATTTGGCAGGACACTGGCATGACACTAAGCTTCTGTCCCCTAATAAAAATCCTCAAACTAAGTTATTTTCTGCTCTTACCTGGGTTCATTGTTTTTATGACTGTATTCTGTCCAAGATGTTGGGGCTAGATCAGAGACGTCCACTGCAGACGATCCATTTCCTACAACTGACCGTCTTACTTTACTGAGTGCCTATACAAGACCTTTAAAACATGTCAATGCAAGGGTATCCATTCCAAAGCCTTAAAATCCCTATCATTCTGTCCAATCCACCGAATGTAGACTTTTAATATCCAGTATAAGGCAGGCCGACCAGGACTATCTCCTCTAAGATATTGACATGTGGCAGAACCTCTAAACATCACTACAGCTCCTACGCTCTTCACTATTATAAACTATTTTGCTCCTGCTTCGCCATCACTTTCAAAGGAGAATGTCAAAGCGGGCCTTTGATACTAATGGCAACCTTGGGAAGATGTTTGGAAGAAGATAACACAGCCATTTAAGACTTTGAAGAAAACCCTGAACAAAAAGTGTCCTTTCCAAAAAGTGCTGTGCTCTTAGCCTCCATCTCCAGCCCCTAAAAGATGGCGACTCCTCCCCTGACTTTCAGTCTGCTTTCAAATCAAGAAGCCAGGGCATTAGAGAGGGAAGAGTTTTGTCAAGATCGCGTTTGATCGGGATATGTTTGGAATCAAGCACATGAGAGTGCAAAAGATGTCTCATCAAATGGGCAGGATGAAACGGATGCCAAGATTAAGCTTTCATGTGACTCCAAACCTCTTTCAGGGAATTTGTAAAGTATTATGTACCTTTGAATCTTTGAAGGGGAATTGAACAGTAGCAACCGTTTTGAAAAGAGGAGACAAATGGGTTACTTTGCTCAGCTGAGGTAAAGTGCAAGAAAGCATAAGTCTGTAATCAAATATTTATAATCTAAGTGGAATTGACATCAGCCTGCTCTCTTTGTCTTAAGGCAGTCTGCACTGATTCAGCTCCGTACTGTAGGTTGAACCTCATACCAGTCTTGTTCATGGTAAGTTTTCTATTCTTACTCCTATTGGTTAAAATACAAAATGAGAGTGTGTAAGTATACTGCAAAAAGTAACTCGTACTTTTTGGGGAAATTAAGAAGTGGTTGTGCCTTGAACATTGAAAGCTCAAATGTGTCTTTTGCATAATAGGGAAAGTGAAACTGAAAGATGTGATACAGCTGTGGCCGAAAACAAGGTAAAATACTCCATGGCATTGTTGTCATGACAATCGTGTTAGACACCTGTTACTGTAAATAGTAAGCCTACCTCTATTTACGGCAATATTTCATTGTTTATTTTGACTACGTGCTCATTACTAGCCAGGGGAAAAGATTCTGACATTCACAGTAGGGACAAAGTTGGGGAGGAGTAGAAAAACTATCTTCAGTAATTGCATTGATTTGCTCATTCAGTTTCATTTGCTTGGGTGGGTGGTAGGAGGGTATAATTAAGTTATTGGATTGCTTTTAAAAAAGGGACGCACTTATCTGGTGGGAAATGAGGTGCTTAGAGGTACAGACTGTAAACATGTCTACAGCTCAACAGAGTCACACTGACAGTATCACCTCGGGCGAACAAATGGCATGATGGAATGCAGACACTGTGCCCTCTGACCTCGGGTCGTTGTGTCTGTAAGATATTTAATTATCTTAATTAATTACAATTAATGACTGTGGCCCTTCAAGACCACCACCATAGAGCCATAAAGCCATAGAGCATGTTGTAATTTTTCCTCAAGTGATCTCTCTCTCTCTCTCTCTCTCTCTCTCTCTCTCTCTCCCCTATCTCTCTCTCTCTCCCCTATCTCTCTCTCTCTCTCACTTTCCCCTATCTCTCTCTCTCTCTCTCTCTCTTTCCACTCTCTCTCTCTCTTTCCACTCTCTCTCTCTCTTTCCCCTATCTCTCTCTCTTTCCCCTATCTCTCTCTCTCTCTTCCCCCCTCTCTCTCTCTCTCTCTCTCTCTCTCTCTCTCTCTTTCCCCTCTCTCTCTCTTTCCCCTATCTCTCTCTCTTTCCCCTATCTCTCTCTCTTTCCCCTATCTCTCTCTCTTTCCCCTATCTCTCTCTCTCTCTCTTCCCCCCTCTCTCTCTCTCCCTCTCTCTCTCTCTCTCTCTCTCTCTCCCTCTCTCTCCCTCTCTCTCTCTCTCTCTCTCTCTCTCTCTCTCTCTCTCTCTCTGGCTAAACATGGATTTACATGAGTAAAATATGTTCTTGAGTTGCCAAGGAAGTGATAGAAGGGAAGAAGTCTATTCGAGCAACAGCAAGGGATGAAAAACTAGACTGAATGACACTGAAGAGGTACAGTGACAAAAAAGAACAGGAACATGTACCTGTGCTAAAGGCTATGGGAGAGGCACACAAGGTTTTATCTGATGACATGGAGTCTGAGCTTGACAAACATTTCAAGAATCTCGCGGACTAGTTTCTTGGGCTTAGTAGCCTGTAGAGAAATTTCCATGAACTGGCACAGTGAAACAACATCCCTGTCCCAGACAACTGGTCAAGAAATAGAAGGGTAACATCCAAACCAGACTGGCCACGTTGTGTGAGTACGAATTGCAAAGGCTACCAAGCACAGACTAGTAACATAATAACACTTTAAATATGCTATTCTGTTCTTTTGAAATACAATTTATTTCTTAAGACCTGCTTTAAAATAATAATACATTTCTTTGTGATGGTGTATGACACTTGAATTGTGGTGTTATGTGGTTTTTTATTTTTACAATCCAAAGCCTACAGTAACTTAATAAACAAATGAAAATGCTTTTTTTCGTATTCTAATATTACCTAAGATCTTCAGAAACACAACAAAAGGATTATTTTTGCAATAGCTTATGTATTTATTGGACTACTAGAATGCATTGGTTCAGAACTGCATTACTCGATGCCCAGCTTTTCTAGTGTTAATGGTCGGAGGAGAGAAATCCACAATTTTGTATGATTCCAGGTCAAAAAAAAGGACCATATGCATTTCAGGTAAAATAACAACCCAATATTAAAATCCAAGTTCAATTAGCTAGCAACTGCAAGATATCTAAATGTCCATGAATGTTTCATGTGTGTTTCGACCTTGCCCCCAAATGAATATAGTTGGTTCACAGTTAGTTTTGATATTTTATCCTGCGTCTGGTGTGGATGGACAAAATCAACATGCGTGCAGTGGCGCACATGGACGCACGCGCGTGGCCGGTGTAGTCAGCGTGTGAGTGATATTGAGCATAGAGATCTATATCTGAATGTAGGCATACATTTAAGATATACAATATACCCCACCCCCATTACATGAATTAAACTTTGACCTTGAGGCACCATCACCCACTGTCACAGGACACCATCACCCACTTACCCCAAGGCTGCTCACCTTACCCTGTCCCTACGCTCAACTTACCCCAAACCCGAGGTCATTTGTGCCAAGTTATGTTTTTAAAACGGTTATGTTTTCCAGAGATACACAACATCCTGAAATATATGTATATATCTTTGTTAGAAAGAATACTATACTTCCCTTGACGTACTGGTGATGAATGTAAAAAAGGGCTCAATATACCCCACTTTCCCCCACCATAAATACTATATTGAATAGACTATAAATAACTAATAAAAGCTTCTCATCTAAACCATATTCCACATAGCATATTCCACACACTTGATTAATGCAATGATTGACAAATGTGTGGATACTTGAAAAGCATTTCATTTACAATTTGGCTAACAGAGCAAAAATTCTGTCTACTGGTATTAAGGTAATTCTTGCAGGGACATGTGGTGTGGGAGAGCAATTATCTTTACACTACACCACTCTGGAGGTTTGCATCTAGATCTGTCTCTTTACACTACACAAGTATCTTTCTTGGACCTAATTTGTGTCATCAAAGTAGTGCAGTGTAAAAAGGCCAAAAGAAAAGGAAATCAATAGGACCTAAAAGGTTTACCCCTAACTTACTGTGATTTATAGACCAAATGGGGTGTTTACCCCTAACTTACTGTGATTTATAGACCAAATGGGGTGTTTACCCCTAACTTACTGTGATTCATAGACCAAATGGGGTGTTTACCCCTAACTTACTGTGATTTATAGACCAAATGGGGTGTTTACCCCTAACGTACTGTGATTCATAGACCAAATGGGGTGTTTACCCCTAACTTACTGTGATTCATAGACCAAATGGGGTGTTTACCCCTAACTTACTGTGATTTATAGGCCAAATGGGGTGTTTACCCCTAACTTACTGTGATTTATAGACCAAATGGGGTTTTTACCCCTAACTTACTGTGATTCATAGACCAAATGGGGTGTTTACCCCTAACTTACTGTGATTTATAGACCAAATGGGGTGTTTACCCCTAACTTACTGTGATTTATAGACCAAATGGGGTGTTTCCCCTAACTTACTGTGATTCATAGACCAAATGGGGTGTTTACCCCTAACTTACTGTGATGTATAGACCAAATGGGGTGTTTACCCCTAACTTACTGTGATTTATATTTAATTTTATTCTAAAATTGATTAAATAATTTCCCCCCCTCATCAATCTACACACAATAACCCTATGCAATGTTACATTTACATAAGGATTCAGACCCTTTACTCAGTACTTTGTTGAAGCACCTTTGGCAGCGATTGCAGCCTCGAGTCTTCTTGGGTATGACGTTACAAGCTTGGGACACCTGTATTTGTGGAGTTTCTCCAATTCTTCTCTGCAGATCCTCTCAAGCTCTGTCAAGTTGGATGGGGAGCGTCGCTTCACAGGTATTATCAGGTCTCTCCAGAGATGTTTGATTGGGTTCAAGTCCAGGCTCTGGCTGGGCCACTCAAAGACATTTAGAGACTTGTCCCGAAGCCACTCCTGCGTTGTCTTGGCTGTGTGCTTAGGGTCGTTGTCTGTTGGAAGGTGAAACTTCACCCCAGTATGAGGTATTCAAGGATCTTTGCTCTGTTTATCTTTCCCTCCGTGCCATTGAAAAACATCCCCACAGCATGATGCTGCCATCGCCATGCTTCACCGTAGGGATGGTATTGACCAGGTGATGTGCGGTGCCTGGTTTCCTCCAGACGTGATGCTTGGCATTCAGGAAAAGAGTTCAATCTTGGTTTCATCAGAGCAGAGAATATTATTTCTCATGGTCTGAGAGTCCTTTAGGTGCCTTTTGGCAAACTCCAAGCGGGCTGTCATGTGCCTTTTACTGAGAAGTGGTTTCCGTCTCGCCACTCAACCATAAAAGCCTGATTGGTGGAGTGATTCAGAGATGGTTGTCCTTCTGGAATGTTCGTCCATCCCCACAGATGAACTCTGGAGCTCTGTCAGAGTGACCATCGGATTCTTGGTCGCTTCCCTGACCAAGGCCCTTCTACCCCGATTGCTCAGTTTGGCCGGGCGGCCAGCTCTAGGAAGAGTCTTGGTGGTTCCAATCTTCTTCCATTTAAGAATGATGGAGGCCACTGTGTTCTTGGGGACCTTCAATGCTGCAGACAATTGTTGGTACCCTTCCCCAGATCTGTGCCTCGACACAGTCCTGTCTCGGAGCTCTACAGACAATTCCTTCGACCTCATGGCTTGGTTTTTGCTCGGACATGCACTGAAAAACTGTGAGACCTTATATAGACAGGTATTTGCCTTTCCAAATCATGTCCAATCAATTGAATTTACCACAGGTGGACTCCAAACAAGTTGTAGAAACATATCAAGGATCATCAATGGAAACAGGAAGCACCTGTTCAATTTTGAGTTTCAGAAAAAGTGTCTGAATACTTATGTAAATGATTGATTTCTGTTTTTTCTTTTTAACACATTGACTAACATTTCTAAAAATGTCACGTCCTGACCAGTAAAGGGGTTATTTGTTATTTGAGTTTGGTCAGGACGTGGCAGGGGGTATTTGTTTTATATGGTTCGGGGTGGTTGTGTATGTAGAGGGGTGTTAGATTTATGTATCCCGGGGTTTTTGGTTATTGTTCTATGTTAGTTTATTTCTATGTTCTGTTTAGTCGTTTGTATTTCTATGTTTTGCTAATTGGTTTTGGGGCCTTCAGTTGGAGGCAGCTGTCTATCGTTGCCTCTGATTGAAGGTCCTATAATTAGGAGTATGTTTGTTTTGGGGTTTGTGGGAGATTGTTTCTTGTATTGCTGTGTGTTGCCAACAAGACTGTTTTGTCGTCCGTTTATCGTTTTTTCGTGTTTGTTTTGGATTTATAAAAATGAGCATTCACGTACCCGCTGCGCCTTGGTCCATCTATTATGACGACCGTGACAAAAAACATGTTTTCGCTTTGTCATTATGGGGTATTGTGTGTAGATTGATGAGGAACATTTTTTATTTAATACATTTTAGAAGAAGGCTGTAACTAAATGTGGGAAAAGGGGTCTGAATACTTTCCGAATGCACTCGATGCGAATTCATTTTTGATTCCCTCTCCTCCACTACAAAAGATAAGTGCCCACAGAGTATTCAATGTCATCATCACTGCAAGATACTGTCAAACTGAGTAAAAGAGGTACTAAATTATGAGCAACAGCAATTACCATCTAACAGTGCACTTAACACACCTGACCTACTTGACACACACACTTTCACGGAACAAAACAACTTATTTTTGCCTGAAGTGACCCATTAGTTCTGCATTATATCACATTGCAGCGGATTGTATACCACCTTTTAGAGCATAAGTGTGTGTTGATTCCGAAAGTCCTTTGTTGTGACTTCTCATTTCCCACTGGAGAACAGCTCTTTTACAGGGACTTCTATGGCTTCTGTTCTGTATTTGTTGCCTCGAGGCAGGAGAAACTATACAGCTGTTACACAAGTGCTATTAAGTGTGTGTTCGTGACTGAACATTCTGCCTCAGGGTATCTGTTTCTCTGGCGTTTCCCGGTGGCCAATAGAAGTTGGCTGGAAGTGGGTGGCGGCTAGGCGGGTGGCCCAACTTAATAGTGTAGGGAAAACACTCCATGGTTAACTGCATAAGAAGCAAGTGGGTACATCTGTGGTTGTGTAATGGCACTTTACACTACAGGATGGTTAAACTTTGAAGCTCATTTATGCTTGATCCAGCATTGCAGTCCGGAAGCTCGATACAGAGGGTGTGATGCAATTGCGGAGCCTCCGGAGGCTTGCGGAGGCCAAATCAACTCCCAAATTTTGCAACAATGCGGAGGGCTCCGTAGAGCTCCACAATGACACGATTGGTTGACGGTAGGTGGAGGTGGGAGGTCCTGTATAAACACAAACTCACTTCCTTGACAACTTCCTTCATAACAGCTCTGTTCTGCTCTGCGAAGCGCAAGAAGGATGAATGCTCTGACTTCTGTGGAGGCCGCATCGCAGTAAATGCTGTACGACCACTGCAGACACAATTCGGCTTTAAGCCTCACATAGGATTTAATGACAGAAGAGAGCAAAGCAGTAACGCAATGTTAAATTAAACATCATTGACATTTCACAGGATATCTGATGTTTATGCCTGAGAGAACTGGTGCTTACATTTCACTGTTTCCTGTCTGCTCCGACTGTATGTAGTATGTGGTGACACACAGGTCTGTACACACGCATACTATCATTTTCTTGTAGTACATAGACAATCCAACAAACATAAATAATAAAATAACATTTTATTGGTCATATTCTGTACAGTGTTTAGCAGATGTTATTGCGGCTGTAGCAAAATGCTTGTAAAAAACAATTGAAAATAATAAACAATTCTGGGCTAATAATATAAGAAATAATACATAAAAAAATACTGCAACGTTTCCTACGAGCTAGAAGCACAGCAGCCCTCTCTGTCGGAGCCATTACACATACTTACACATACTTACGACACAAATCCAACACAACACATCACTGAGTAACTGCCTCCTTATTTTCAAGCAGGGTGGTGGCTGCATCATGGTATTGGTATGCTTGACATCGGCAAAGACTGGGGAGTTTTTCAGGATGAAAAGAAAAGGGATGTAGCTAAGCAAAGGCAAGAAAAACACCTGATACTGAGAGTGGAATTCACCTTTCAGCAGGACAATAACCGACAACACAAAGACAAATCTACACTGGAGTTGCTTACCCAGAAGACAGTGAATGTTCCTGAGTGGCAGAGTTACAGCTTTGACTTAAATCTGCTTGAAAATCTAATCCAAGACCTGAAAATGTCTGTCTATCCATTATCCCCAACACCTTTTTTATATTATTTTTTATTTCACCTTTATTTGACTAGGCAAGTCAGTTTAAGAACAAATTCTTATTTACAATGATAGCCTACCCCAGCCACACCCTCCCCAAACCCGGACGACGCTGGGCCAATTGTGCACCGCCCTATGGTACTCCCGATCACGGCCTGTTGTGATACAGCCCAGGATCGAACCCGGGTCTGCAGTGATGCCTCTAGCACTGCAATGCAGTGCCTTAGACCGCTGCGTCACTCCGTCCCCACCTTGAAAAGAATAATGCACAATCCAGGTGTGCAAAACTCTTAGAGACTTACTCAAGAAGACTCACAGCTGTAATCGCTGCCAAAGGTGTTTCTAACATGTATTTACTCAGGGAGTTGAATGCTTATCTAAGCAAGGAATATTACTGTTTTATTTTTCATTAATCTAAAAAAATTCTAAATATCTTCCATTACAGAGTATTTTGTGAAAATCGTTGACAAACAATGATAATTAAATCCATTTGAATCCCATTTTGTAACACAATAAAATGTGAAGAAATCTAAGGGTAGGATCTCTATAGACCCTGTATATGTCCACAAACACCTGGTTTTAATCACATGAACACGACATGCATTCTCTAGTATGTCAGCATTTCTTTTCTTTGTAGGTTTAAAAGAGGGATGGGGTATTGTGTGATAAACCAAAAAAGAAGTACATACACACACACAGGTGGACGATGACCAGAGGTAGTGCTGATTCAGCCGTTTGTCTTGTTGCATGATTACTCTGCTCCAGATCAAAGATGCAGCTCCTCTCCTCACCAAAACTCAATCACCAGTTGCTAATAAAATCAATTGATGCTGCTACCCTCACTCTCGCACATGGGAAAGAATAGAGCAAAAAAGCCTGGAGTGCTTCTGACAGGGGTAAACGGCTTTCAGACCGTCTACCTTGCTCAGGCAAAATGACATGAGCTTCATAATGGAGGGGGATACTGTACGATACAGGGCGTATTTTTGGAAAGCTGAGATGGTTGTTTTTTTGTTCTTCTTCTCGGCCCTGCTGCTGCCTGGCTACTCTCACCTTGCATTTCCCAAATCCTGTTTGGTGTGTCTGACATGTTCCAAAGGATTTGTCCCAAAGTGCCTGTGCTCCAGAAAACTCCTCAAAATCATCAAGGATTACATTTTTTCGCCCCCACACAGTGGGGACATTGTAGTCAGCACAATGCAGCTCTCAGCAGACAAGCGCTGTACGTGCTAAGCTATGTGATGTGGAATTCACTTTGGAACAACCCTCGGGCTGATCTGGCTGTCTCCTTCAGTCGGCTTAAGTGCGACGACTTTTTATAATTTCCCTCCACACCAAAGTTAGTGTGTGATGCTTTCGCTGGATCACTACGTATCTGCTTTGTTACGTGACAGAATGTGCTGCGTTTTTTGTCACGCTGTCATGATTTGATGCCTCCCCTTTAAAAAATCTGATAATAATCAGTCAATCTGGCTGTGTGTTGTTGAATCTATCGGCACTGGAGCGTTGTGTGCATCCTACTGCAGATAAAGAGTAGAGAGAGAGAGAGAGAGAGGGAGGAAGAGAGAGTGAGAGAGAGGGAGGGGAGGGAGGGAGGGAGGGAGGGAGGGAGGGAGGGAGGGAGAGAGAGAGAGAGAGAGGGAGGAAGAGAGAGTGAGAGAGAGGGAGGGAGGGAGGGAGAGGGTGAGGGATCGAGAGAGAGAGAGGGAGGGAGAGGGAGAGAGAGAGAGAGAGGGAAAGAGGGAGGGAGAGAGAGAGAGAGAGAGAGAGGGAGGGGAGAGGGAGAGAGGGAGGGAGGGGGAGAGAGAGAGAGAGGAGAGAGAGAGGAGAGAGAGAGAGGGAGGGAGAGGAGAGGAGAGAGAGAGAGAGAGGGAGAGAGAGAGGAGAGAGAGGAGGGGAGGAGAGGGAGAGAGGGAGGGAGGGAGAGAGAGAGGAGAGCGAGAGAGAGAGAGGAGAGAGAGAGAGAGGAGAGAGAGAGAGAGAGGGAGGAGACAAAGGAGCGACGCACGGAGACGACAGCACCATAATTATTCTCATTACTTCAAGTCACCGTGTCAGAACAATAAGCGTTGTCTGGGATACGGGCTAGGGACAGCCGTCTGTCTCAGCATACCCCCCGACACAAACAGAGTTTTTGGGGCGAGAAAAATCTCAAAGGCAGCCACATTAATACACTCACATCCAACATACAAAACCAAATGCACACACTTACTAAAAAACAATTGCACAGGCGCATGAACAGCGTTTTATCACTGAAAATGTTATTATTACAAATGATCATGCATTCAACACAACGTACATAAAGTCTTCCTACACACACGCGTGCACACACACACACACACACACACACACACACACAGAGCGTGTGGATCCTTTGTCTCCAGATGTCTTCAACACAAACACATGACATCCACATCTTCTGTCATACAGCATGTCTGTAATATGGTTGTTTCTGCTTCAGGCACTTACATCAGAAGAGTGACACATACGGTTTCCCATTTCAAACTACAGCACACCCTTTTCCCCACATATTCCCCTAGATACTGAATGTGGCGTTCCAGTGGGATGAAATGACATTGCTATAACTGGAGGTATGAGTCAGCCTAGACTTGGTGCAGGGGGCTGAGATAATCAAAGTAAATTGTAATAGGTCATAGGACCATTAACCTTAATAATCCGTACGCACGTAACAGAATCAGCAACTGCAGAATTCACAACAGCACGACACTCCCTCCACCTCCCACCAACATCCATCACCTCTTGCCTATCAAAAGCATGGCATTGATTGGCTGGGGGGGGGGGGGCGAGGTAATCCACACTAGCAGGGTTAGGGTCTGTGGAGAATAAGGATGCAGATACTCCACAGCAGCAGACTCTCTGGCTGCCCGAGGGCATGTCCTCTTGTGTACCTCAATGACATTCCCTCTTGTGTGGAAATGGCAGCCAAGGTTAGGGTTGTTTCCGTTATCACGTATTTTCAGTGAACACTTTTCCAGTTATGCCCTCCTCCCCCCAAACACCCACAGTCCCAGTACATAAGATAGAACATGCTGTACCTGTGCATTTCTTGGGGCTCCCAGGTCGCTTGCCATGCATCCCTAACTTGCACACAAAGTTTTCTTCCCAGAATTCAGCGAACCACACGTTCCTCCTGTTGTTGGAGAGGGAACGGCTCCGGAAGTAACGGTCGAAGGCTGGGATAAGGACAATATAAACGTATTTCACCTTCAGGTTAAAGCCACACTTCATAACACATCATGGTTGTACATCTCACAGTGCTAGAAACACATCCATTATGTCCCATTGTTTGCTGGGCACGGTCAGCGAGGCTCAGTCTCCCCTGATCTCTCACCGTCTATGGAGGCTCTCTTTGGGAGGATGGTGACGGCCCCCTCTGCCACTCTCTCCTGCTGGACCACAGGGGAGATCTTGGAGCCCCAGCTGTCTGAGCCCACCCACAGGAAGTGACCCGTCTGGTTGTTGCGTTTGGCCGCGTCCAGGATACGGCTGTGTGAAAAAGAAAAAGAAAGTTGTTACATTTCGATTCAGTGAATTTCGAATTCACTTACTGTATGGATTTGACCCCAACTGCAGCATCATCCAATCTGAGATACATTTCCAATATCTCCAATGATCTATCTAAGCTTGCAAGCCTGATGGCTTCCATATTACTATTTAAAGAAATGGGTAAATGTGAAACAAAGCCATATTCAAGTTTTGATTCCTGCAAAGTCACCCTCTCCCAAAGTTCTCAACTCCTCTTGAGTTCCACCTCAGGGAGATCCGGCCAAATATAACAAAACTAGGAAAGCTGTGTGGTTCTAGCTAGTCCTCAGGATTTTGGGAAACTGAGTTTACTTATTACCCTCTGGTGCATGGGGGATTGAGTTGTTTCCCTCCCTCGGGTTGCAGGTGTTCAGGTGAGAGGTACGGGGAAAATGCTTTCATTCCAGTTCTAATATTCAACTGTGCAGATTACCATCACCGGCTAATTCAATCTTAATCAGATAAAGTCGAGATAACCTCTGAGTCCTATGCGCTGAAAGGAACAGCAATGCAAGGCACTGCACCACATAGACAAGGCCCTTTTACCAAGTGTCCTGGAGTTAATCGAAACATTGTTATCTCAATCCACAGTGAGGAGTTTGTGGATTAACTGATGGAGGATAAACCCTCTGTACTTGACTCAATGGTGCCTAGAGTGTACTGACTAAAGGAGAACGTGTGTGTATGTGTTTGTGTGTGTGTGTGTGTGTGCGAGTGGGTGTGTGTGTGTGTGCGAGTGGGTGTGTTTGTGTGAGAGAGACAGAGACACTCACCGAATGTCGTCCTCATTGGCAAACATGATGACGGCTCGGGCGTTGGAGGTCTCTAGCAGTCGCAGGATGAGCTTGTCAAACTCACCCGGCATTGGCTCCCTGGGGATCTTCAGAGACTGGGCAATGCACACGCCACCTGTGGGGAGAGGAAGAAGAGGATAGAGAGAGGGGGGGTGAAGGAGAGAAAGAAGTGGAATGGAGTGGACAGGGGAGGGGAAAGGAGTGAGAGAAGAGGAGAAATAGAGGGAGGGATGAGAGAGAAGGGGAGTGTAGGCGTAGAGGGGGAATGGTGGAGGAAAATAGAAGGGGGAAGGTAGAGTGATGGAGAGAGGGTTGGAGAGAGAGAAGTGGAGGGCTTGCAAGAGAGGCAATGAGAAGAGATATATGAGTGAGGAAAGGGTGGGAGAGAGAGGAATGGAGGGGTGGAGACATGTTGGGGCGAGAGAGAGAAAGAAGTGAAGAGGTGGAGATGTGAAAGTGTTGAGTAGAGCGAGATAGAGAGACAGAGAGAGCAAAGGAGAGTGAATATGAGAGAGAGAAATAGAGAGGGAGATAGAGAGACAGAGAGAGCAAAGGAGAGTGAATATGAGAGAGAGAAATAGAGAGGGAGAGAGAGAGACAGAGAGAGCAAAGGAGAGTGAATATGAGAGAGAGAAATAGAGAGGGAGAGAGAGAGAGCGAGAGAGAGAGAGAAGGGAAGGTGAGAATGAGAGGGTTAGTAGAGGGGGATAGCAAATGAAAGAGAAGAGAAGATGAGAACGTAAAAAGGTGAAGGAGAGAGAAGAGATAGAGTTGAGGAGGAGAGAGGAAAGAAAAAGAGACAGGGATAGAGAGTGCAGGGTCATGGCAAAGATAACATGTATATAGAGATGGAAGAAAAGAGGGGGGAGAGAACAAGTATATAGAGATGGAAGAAGGAAGGGAGGGAGAAAGAACATGTGTAGAGAGATGGAACAAGGAAGGGAGGGAGAGAGAACAGGTATATAGAGATGGAGGAAGAGAGGGGGAGAGAGAACAGGTATAGAGAGATGGAACAAGGAAGGGAGGGAGAGAGAACAGGTATATAGAGATGGAGGAAGAGAGGGGGAGAGAGAACAGGTATATAGAGATGGAGGAAGAGAGGGGGGAGAGAGAACAGGTGCAGAGAGATGGAAGAAGAGAGGGGTAGAGAGAACAGGTATATAGAGATGGATAATACAGTATGTCAGGGACCTAAAGCCAGGTGGTACCATCTCTTATGGTTTGAAACTTAACGCAGTTTTCTAACTAGAGAGGATGGGTGGGTGGATTCATTTCTTAGCTTGATGTTTTTGCAAAATTTGGAAGTTCTCAGGTGTTGTTGACTCCCTGCTTAAAACAGCGGACACACATACACGTGTGCCATCCTTCTTCCAAAACCTCTGCCAGATGTGGCGAATTCATCACAGGGAATTTAAATAAACAGCACTTGATAAGGCATGTCGGCGCGTCGACAGAAGCGCTCCTCCATCTTTAATGAGGTCCATAATAACCTTCCATCATTTTCAGACTGCTTTAATATATCATTAGGCGCTCTGCTCTGACTTAAGCGATGATCTCTCCTCGAAATCCAATCTCTCCTTGTTACAGTCCATTTAATGACCATCTGCACCTGTACCATCTCTTTGTGTCTCTTTCAGCTCCATCAGGGGAGCCATCTCACCACATTTGTACTGTCCCAAACAAAACTAGTTATTATCTCCTCTATTCATACCCTTTCAAGGGTAATGGCCAATCTGCTCCCCCTGGTGTTCCCAACCTCCAAATTGTTATGCTTAGTTGTTGTCATCTCTGTCAACGTTGTGTAATTGAGGGAGTTTGGGACGTGTTGGTGCGTGTCGCTTCTCTGAGGGGCGCCATGATGGGATGTTGTCTGAGGGGAATATCTTAATGAAATAGAACATCAAATGGAATATGACATAATCTGGTAACACTTCTGGTTAAATATATGACCCAATGTTTTGTCGGAGGGTAAACAAAGTTTAGAGCTATCTATTTCATGATTTAATGTGACCTTCTACACTCCACCAGCCACTTCATGTAGAGGGAACAGTGCACACACAAACTCTAATCTATCGTTATCTCCTAGGACAGTGTTTCCTAATTACGCCAGTACCCCCAACAACACACATTTGTGTTGTAGCCCCGGACAAAACTATACCTGATTCATATTGTGTAATTCAGGGAAGCCCTAATGAGTTGAATCAGATGAGTTTGTCTGGGGTTAAGACTAAAAGGTGTGCTGTTGGGGGTACTGGAGGACTGGAGTTGGGAAAGCCTGCCCTACAAGGGCTGTCAGGAAACACCTTTCACCATGGATTTAAGAAACCTCTCAGCTCTGTTGACAATCCTGCTATCTAGCTATTAAAGTTCAAACAGCAGTGAATGCCCCAATTACAGTGCTCAGAGAACTCCCCAGTTACAGTGCTCAGAGAACTCCCCAGTTACAGTGCTCAGAGAACTCCCCAGCTACAGTGCTCAGAGAACTCCCCAGTTACAGTGCTCAGAGAACTCCCCAGTTACAGTGCTCAGAGAACTCCCCAGCTACAGTGCTCAGTGAACTCCCCAGTTACAGTGCTCAGAGAACTCCCCAGTTACAGTGCTTAGAGAACTCCCCAGTTACAGTGCTCAGAGAACTCCCCAGTTACAGTGCTCAGAGAACTCCCCAGTTACAGTGCTCAGAGAACTCCCCAGTTACAGTGCTCAGAGAACTCCCCAGTTACAGTGCTCAGAGAACTCCCCAGTTACAGTGCTCAGAGAACTCCCCAGTTACAGTGCTCAGAGAACTCCCCAGTTACAGTGCTCAGAGAACTCCCCAGTTACAGTGCTCAGAGAACTCCCCAGCTACAGTGCTCAGTGAACTCCCCAGTTACAGTGCTCAGAGAACTCCCCAGTTACAGTGCTTAGAGAACTCCCCAGTTACAGTGCTCAGAGAACTCCCCAGTTACAGTGCTCAGAGAACTCCCCAGTTACAGTGCTTAGAGAACTCCCCAGTTACAGTGCTCAGAGAACTCCCCAGTTACAGTGCTCAGAGAACTCCCCAGTTACAGTGCTCAGAGAACTCCCCAGTTACAGTGCTCAGAGAACTCCCCAGTTACAGTGCTCAGAGAACTCCCCAGTTACAGTGCTTAGAGAACTCCCCAGTTACAGTGCTCAGAGATGATCGTCATCAAAATCAATTCAAAGGCTTTGCACCTGTTAATATGACACTCCATTTATATTATCGTTAATTTGCAGACACTCTTATCCAGAGTGACTTACAGTAGTGAGTGCATACATTTTCATATTTGTTCGTACTGGTCCCCTGTGAGAATCAAACCCACAACCCTGGCGTTGCAAGTGCCATGCTCAACCAACGGTACCACTTTTTTCAACAGAATCGGCAGAATGAATACACCCATGATCGCACGCAAACACAGTTTGTACACTGTATACAATCCTCTATGAATGTATATCAGTGGAGGCTCCTAAGAGGAGGAAGGGGAGGACCATCCTCCTGTTAGGTTCTAAATATCAGAGTAAGAACTCGACGGACACTATGAAAACTTAAACCAAGTTTATTCATCCAAAGGATGAAACAGCTGAACAGACAAAAACACATTTCCAATAGTGGTGGTAAATATACTCCGATTTGGGGTAGAATCTCCTCCTTCTCTCTAAACACTACATCTCTGTTTCTAGGCAGGAAATTAAGTCACACGGGCAATAAACTGTTCCTTCTCCCTTAACGTGACCTGACCTGACATCGGCCCCCTTCATCACTAAACCACGGCTCCCCACCCTTATCAGTGCCTGCTAACATGTGATCGTTTTCCCTGCACTCAGCACATTCCAAGCTTAATTGCCTCCACCATATACATTCCTTCTACAGATATCATTAACTTATGGTGTACACCCTTGACTATGGCACCCCTCATACTTCTATTATAACTAATGATTAATAATATTAAAAGTTTAGAAAAATCCGAACCATCACTCATCAGTGAATTTCATAAAAAGAAAAACATTGAAACATTAAAAAAGTTATCCTTTGGCCTTCCGAGTGGCGCAGCTGTCTAAGGCACTGCATCGCACTGCTCATCGCTCTCTAGCGACTCCTTGTGGTAGGTTGGGCGCCTGCAGGCTGACCTCAGTCGTCAGGTGAATGGTGTTTCCTCTGACACATTGATGTTAAGAAATGCAGTTTGGAGGGTCATGTTTCGGAGGACGCATGACTCAACCTTCACCTCCCGAGCCTGTTGGGAAGTTTCAGCAATGAGACAAGATCGAAAAAGGGGGTAAAATACACAAACAAACAAATATGTATCCTTTTTAGATACTAAATACTAAATATATTTACGCCACCAAATAATTGATTAAAACACACTGTTTTGTAATGAAGGTCTACAGTAGCCTCAACAGCACTCTGTTGGGTAGCACCATGTTGTACATCTAGTTTCCGTCCTCCTTTGGGTACCGTAATTTGAGTGCTATTGAGTGCACCTGAATATAAGCCGCACCCACTGAATTTAAAAAAAAATATTATTTTGAACATAAATAAGCCGCACATGTCTATAAGCCGCAGGTGCCTACCGGTACATTGAAACAAATGAACTTTACACAGGCTTTAACGAAACACGGCTTGTAACAAAAATAAATAGGCTTTAACGAAACATGGCTTGTAACAAAAATATATATATTAGCAGTAAGCTTTAGTTGTCTTTTTGCACTGAGTCAATTCCTAACGCTGCTGTTTCCAACGTCTTATCATCAACTCATTAAGACCAAGCTCCCGTGCAGCAGCTCTATTTCCTTTTCCAACAGCCAGATCAATCGCCTTCAACTTGAAAGCTGCATCATATGGATTTCTCCGTGTCTTTGCCATGATGAGGGTGACAAAATGACTACCGTAATCAGAATGATGGGAAGTTTGAGAGCGCTCGATTTAATCTAAACAGTAAACAAAAAAGTTGTTTGACCTTAACCCGTTCGGCAATTTCATTGGTCTAATGAAAGCTTCATGCCGCCAAAAAACTGAGCACGTCACAGAATGTGTTTTTTTGAAGAAAAAAAAATTGAAAGCGCGAAAAATCCATATTTTAGCCGCGTCATTGTTTAAGCCGTGAGGTTCAAAGCGTGGGAAAAAAGTTGCGGCTTATAGTCCGGAAATTACGGTACATTGACTTCAATACAAAACCTAGGAGGCTCATGGTTCTCAACTCCTTCTATAAACTTACACAGTAATTATGACAACTTCCGGAGGATGTCCTCAATCAGAGCTCTTGCAGCATGAACTGACATGTTGCACACTCAAAGAAGCAAGAGAAAGAGAGAGCTATATTTAGTTGTATTATTTTCACTTTCACTTTCACTTAGCTAGTGAACGCAGATAGCTAGTTTGGCCTACTCAAACACCCGGCACAAACAGAGAGGGATGCTATGTTAGCTAGCTGGCAATGGCTATCCAACACTGGAACTCTTCCAAGTCAAGGTAAGCTTTTGGTTCTATTCATTTATTCCCACTGGGGCCCACCGGTGTAACTACTAAACTTCTTTCTGACTGTACACTGTACTGTATGATTGTAGCGGGTTAACTAACACGTTAATTCTAGTAGCTAAGTTGACTATGACGTTAATATGGTGACAACAATGTAGGCTGTGTGTAGAGATTCTTTGGATATGATTTGAAGACTTGGCTTGGAAATGTTGACCCGCCAAACCAAGCTTCTTAACACCTGCACGTTTAACCTGGAAGCCAGACGCACCAATGTGGCGGAGGAAACACCATTCAACTGACGACCGAGTGTAACGGTTCTGTAACGACGGACGCTGGGAGACGAGAAGCAAGTACATGGTGTGGATTTAATAATAAATACACATGAAACAAAACAAGAACAGCGTCTGGATAGGAGGAACATAACAGCATCAATGCTGACTCGGGAATTAAACTGAGGAAGTGACAGATATAGGGGAGGTAATTGAACTGGGTGAATGGAAAATAAATGACAGTCATCCAATATGCTGTAATAGAAATAAGGCCATTCTCATAACAAAGAAATGACCGTCCTCCCTCATCTTAAATGTCACCGGCCGGCACTGAATGATCTGTTCAATGATACATCCCATTTGTCCAAGTATCTATCTTGCAGGGTGGGAGTGTCATCTGTGTGTGCACAACCAATAATTCAGAAATCTAGTCAAATTCCCAATTTGATTCATTGTCCTCTAATGAATGGACAGAACCCCCATGGCACTACATAGTAATTAAACCACTAAATGAGCTGCCTCGCTCAGAGCTGCAAACTGGGGACAGGTCTTATTAAGATGAGACTGATTAATATGCTCCATTTTTATTATGCAATCATTGGTCATAAATGACTTACATCACCTGTTGTGGCCTTGTGAAAACCACATGACGAGGGGGCATTTACAGGTGATTGCCTCTAATGATGGTGTGAAAAATGAAGAGTCGGAGTGCACTGGCTGTGTGTTGAAGACAGTCCAATTCTCACTGTGTAATACCATCTCTTTTGTAAGCTGCCTCTCCTTCCTATTAAATATTAACAAAGGCTGCTGAGGTTGGCGGTTGCAGGGGATATCAGGGGATATTACAGTACCCAGGCACTGCAACAATCAGTACTCATTGCAGCCAGTTGGGATTTGATGCTGGAGTATCAAATTATACAGGAGAGAGTGGCAATATCAAGCCAGACAGGGATTGCATGTGTCAGTATCCTATGTTCAGCTAACAGGTCGGTTCTGGAAGGAATAAGGCACACCATGCCCATGTTACAGCGCTAATAATGATAAAGCTTCGAAAATCAACCAATTTCCACACTGTTGTTGCTCATTCGGGGAAAAGTGGTTTGCAGCACTAAGTGCAGGGAACATCATTCTTCTGGTGGTATGAAATTGACATTCCCTCATGTAACACGACTATTTATATTCTGCTTGTTGATACTTCCTCACAAAACAACACTGGTGTCAGATGTGTTATTTTTTAATTGGATCAAATTAATTATGTCGGAATTATCGGTTAGAGTGGAAAGGCGTTGCGCTGATACTTCCTACGACACCTCTAGAAATGGTTAACAACAGAAAACCTTCAGTTGATGACTCTAAAACCATGTAACGTATTGACATTCTAGTAGTGACATGCTGGAGTAACAGGTAGGTTGCTGCGATAACAGTGAAAGTTGTTATGTGTTCTCTGTACACCTTTACAATAGTGTCAAAGTGCATATGTAACCAATGTGGAATTAGTTAGTTAGCCGTTTGTGTACTAATATATGTTCCAGAGAAAAACTGAGCCACTGCATGCCTTGTCTTCACACTCAGGTAGCCTAGCGATAAAGAACGTTGAGTCAGTCCCCGAAAAGTTGCTGGTTCGAATCCCCTAGCTGACTAGGTGAAACATCTGTCGATGTGCCCTCGAGCAAGGCACTTAACCCTTAACCCACTTAATCCTTAACCGGTCAAAAGTTTTAGAACACATACTCATTCAAGGGTTTTTATTTATTATTTTTACTATTTTATACATTGTAGAATAATAGTGAAGACAGCAACACTATGAAATAACACATGGAATCATGTTGTATTCATGTAGTAATCATGAAAATATTTTATATTTGAGAATCTTCAAATAGCCACCCTTTCCCTTGATGACAGCTTTGCACACTCTTGGCATTTTCTCAACCAGCTGCACCTGGAATGCTTTTCCAACAGTTTTGAAGGAGTTCCCACATATGCTGAACACTTGTTGGCTGCTTTTCCTTCCCTCTGCGGTCCGACTCATCCCAAACCATCTCAATTTGGTTAAGGTCGTGTCACGTCCTGACCAGTAAGGGGTTATTTGTTATTGTAGTTTGGTCAGGACGTGGCAGGGGAGTGTTTGTTTAGAGTGTTTCGGGGTTTGTTGGGTTATGTGTTATGTAGAGGGGTGTTTGTTTAGAGTGTTCCGGGGTTTTGGGGTTATGTGCTGCTAGGTTAGTGTATTTCTATGTTAGATCTAGGTTGGTTAGTTCTATGTTTAGTTTATTGTGATTGGCCTTCAATTGGAGGCAGCTATTCCTCGTTGCCTCTGATTGAAGGTCCTATGTATAGGGGTGTGTTTGTAATGGGAATTGTGGGTAGTTGTCTCCTGTCTAGAGTCTATGCACCTGATAGGACTGTTAGTGTCGTTTGTTGTCTTGTATACGTGTTTCTTTTGTTTTCCCTTCTTTTAATTAAATAAAGAAGATGAGTATGCACATTCCTGCTGCACCTTGGTCCACTCCTTACGACGCCCGTGACAGGTCGGGGGATTGTGAAGCCCATGTCATCTGATGCAGCATTCCATCACTCTCCTTTTTGGTAAAATAGGCCTTACACTGCCTGGAGGTGTGTTGGGTCATTGTCCTGTTGAAAAATAAATGATAGTCCCACTAAGACCAAACCAGATGGGATGACGTATCGCTGCAGAATACTGTGGTAGCCATGGTGGTTAATTGCGCCTTGAATTCTAAATACATCACAGACAGTGTGACCAGCAAAGCACCCCCACACTATAACACCTCCTCCTCCATGCTTTACAGTATAAAATACACATGCAGAGATCATCTGTTCACCCACACCGCGTGTAACAAAGACACAGCGGTTGGAGCCAGAAATCTCTAATTTGGACTCCAGACCAAAGGACAAATTTCCACCTGTCTAATGTCCATTGCTCGTGTTTCTTGGCCGAAGCAAGTCTCTTCTTCTTATTGGTGTACTTTAGTAGTGGTAAATTTGCAGCAATTCGACCTTGAAAGGCCTGATTCACACAGTCCCCTCTGAACAGTTGATGTTGAGATGTTTCTGTTACTTGAGCTCTGTGATGAGTTCAAGTACTCTACTGAACTTATCCCTTGCAGCAGAGGTAACCCTGAGTCTTCCATTCCTGTGGTGGTCCTCACGAGAGCCAGTTTCATCATAGCGCTTAATGGTTTTTGCGACTGCACTTGAAGTAACTTTCAAAGTTCTTGGAATTTTCCGTATTGACTGACCTTCATGACTTAAAGTAATGATGGCCTGTCGTTTCTTTTTGCTTATTTGAGCTGTTCTTGCCATAATATGGACTTGGTCTTTTACCAAATAGGGCTTTCTTCTGTATACCACCCCTACCTTGTCACAACACAACTGATTGGCTGAAACGCATTAAGAAGGAAATAAATTCCACAAATTAACTTTTAAGAAGGCACACGTATTAATTGAAATGCATTCCACGTGACTACCTCATGAAGCTGGTTGAGAGAATGCCAGTATGCAAAACTGTCATCATGGCAAAGGGTGGCTATTATATTTTGATTTGTTTGTAACTTTTTGGTTACTATATGATTCCATATGTGTTATTTAATCGGTTGGATGTCTTCACTATTATTCTACAATGTAGAAAACAGTAAAAATAAAGAAAAACCCTTGAATGAGTAGGTATTCTAAAACTTTTGACCGGTAGTGAAAATATTGCATATCTTCCAACACTAAGGTGTATGTGATATATACATTTCAAAGGCTATGGAACATGCAGAGACAACTTTCACTCTTCAATGAATACAGTGCATTCGGGAAGTATTTAGACCCCTTGACTTTTCCAAATTTTGTTAGGTTACAGCCTTATTTTAAAATGGATATAATAAAATAAAATCCTCATCAATCTACACATAATGCCAAAGCGAAAACAGGTTTTTAGATTTTTTTCCCACATTTATTAAACAGAAATAACTTATTTTTATAAGTATTCAGACCCTTTGCTATGAGACTCGAAATTGAGCTCAGGTGCATCCTGTTTCCATTAGTCATCCTTGAGCTGTTTCTATAACTTGATTGTCCACCGGTGGTAAATTCAATTCATTGGACTTGGTTTGGAAAAGCAAGAACCTGTCTATATGAGGTCCAGCAGTTGACAGTGCATGTCAGAGCAAAAACCAAGCCATGAGGTTGAAGGAGTTGTCCATAGAGCTCCGAGACAGGACTGTGTTGAGGCACAGATCTTGGGAAGGGTACCAAAACATATCTGTTGCATTGAAGGTCCCCAAGAACACAGTGGCCTCCATCATTCTTAAATGGAAGAAGTTTGGAATCACCAACACTCTTCCTAGAGCTGGCCGCCCAGCCAAACTGAGCAATCGGGGGAGAAGGGCCTTGGTCAGGGAGGTGACCAAAAACCCGATGGTCACTGACAGATCTCCAGAGTTCCTCTGTGGAGATGGGAGAACCTTCCAGAAGGACAACCATGCCTGCAGCACTCCACCAATCAGGCCTTTATGGTAGAGTAAGGCCAGGCGGAAGCCGCTCCTCAGTAAAAAAAAATGCACCTAAAGACTCTCAGACCATTGGAATCAAGATTATCTGGTCTGATGAAACCAAGATTGAACTCTTTGGCCTGACTGCCAAGCGTCACGACTGGAGGAAACCTGGCACCATCCCTACGGTGAAGCATTGTGGTGGCAGCATCATGCTGTGGGGATGTTTTTCAGCGGCAGGAACTGGGAGACTAGTCAGGATCGAGGGAAAGATGAAAGGAGCAAAGTACAGAGCGCTCGGGACCTTAGACTGGGGTGAAGGTTCACCTTCCAACAACACAACGACTCTAAGCACACAGCCAAGACAACTCAGGATTGGCTTCGGGACAAGTCTCTGAATGTCCTTGAGTGGCCCAGCCAGAGCCCGGACTTGAACCTGATCGAACGTCTCTGGTGAGACCTGAAAATAGCTGTGCAGCGATGCTCCAACCAGACAAAGCTTGAGAGGATCTGCAGAGAAGAATGGGAGAAACTCCCCAAATAGAGCCAAGCTTGTAGCGTCATAACGAAGACTGCAAACGCTGCCAAAGGTGCTTCAACAAAGTATTGAGTAAAGGGTCTGAATACTTGTAAATGTGATGTTTTCGTTTTTATTTATTTGCAAAAAATAAAAATAAACTGTTTTTGTCTTGTCATTATCGGGTATAGTGTGTATATTGATGAGGGAAAAAAAATATTTAATTAATTTGAAAATAAGGCTGTAACATAACAAAATGTGAAAAAAGTCAAGGGGTCTGAATACTTTCAGATTTTTTTTATTTATTTCACCTTTATTTAACCAGGTAGGCTAGTTGAGAACAAGTTCTCATTTGCAACTGCGACCTGGCCAAGATAAAGCAAAGCAGGTCGACACATACAACAACACAGAGTTAAACATGGAATAAACAAACATACAGTGTCACGTCCTGGCCAGTATATAAGGTTAATTGTTTTGTAGTTTGGTCAGGGCGTGACAGAGGGTATTTGTTTTATGTGGTTCAGGGTGGTGTGTTTGATTAAGGGTGTTTGATTTAGTATTTCCGGGGTTTTGGTTTATAGTCTGTTTATGTATTTCTATGTCTAGTCTGGTGAGTGTGTTTCTATGTTGGTTAATTGGGATTGGGACTCTCAGTTGAAGGCAGGTGTTGTCTATCTGCCTTTGATTGAGAGTCTCATATATAAGGGTGTGTTTGTGTTTGTGATTTGTGGGTGATTGTTCTGTGTTCAGCCCTAGAGCCGGAAGCCAGCTACCCGTGGTTATATGGAGGAGCGTATGAGGTGGGGAGCGCCATGTTTCGCTGAGAAGCGCAATATCTCACCCATACGCACGCACAGTCCGGTGCGAGTTATTCCAGCCCCTCGCAGGTGCCGTGCTAGAGCGGGCATCCAGCCTGGTAGGAGGATGCCTGCGCAGCGCATCTGGTCGCCGGTACGCCTCCGAGGACCAGGCTACCCAACTCCCGCTCTACGCACGGCTACCATCAAGCCCCTGCACAGCCCAGTCTGCCCTGTACGAGCACTCCGCTCGTGCAGGGCTACTAGTTCCATCGAGCCAAGGCGGGTTGTGCAGGAGGTAAGATCTAGACCGGCTGTGCGCCTCCATAGCCCTGGGTTTCCAGCTCCTGTCTCTCGTGCGGACCCGGAAGTGCGTCCACCCAGTCCGACTCGTTCTGTTCCCGCTCCCCGCACTAAACGGCAAGTGCGTAAACCCAGCCTCGCCAGTCAACAGTCGTCGGAGCTGCCCGCCAGTCAACAGTCGTCGGAGCTGCCCGCCAGTCAACAGTCGACGGAGCTGCCCGCTAGTCAACAGTCGTCGGAGCTGCCCGTCAGTCAACAGTCGTCGGAGCTGCCCGTCAGTCAACAGTCGTCGGAGCTGCCCGTCAGTCAACAGTCGTCGGAGCTGCCCGTCAGTCAACAGTCGTCGGAGCTGCCCGTCAGTCAACAGTCGTCGGAGCTGCCCGTCAGTCAACAGTCGCCGGAGTGGTCAGACTGCGCTGAACTGCCGGAGTGGCCAGACTGCGCTGAACTGCCGGAGTGGCCAGACTGCGCTGACCTGCCGGAGTGGCCAGACTGCCCTGACCTGCCGGAGTGGCCAGACTGCCCTGACCTGCCTGAGTGGCCAGACTGCCCTGACCTGCCTGAGTGGCCAGACTGCCCTGACCTGCCGGAGTGGCCAGACTGCCCTGACCTGCCGGAGTGGCCAGACTGCCCTGACCTGCCGGAGTGGCCAGACTGCCCTGACCTGCCGGAGTGGCCAGACTGCCCAGACTGCCCCGAGCTGACAGACTGCCCAGACTGCCCCGAGCTGACAGACTGCCCAGACTGCCCCGAGCTGACAGACTGCCCAGACTGCCCCGAGCTGACAGACTTCCCAGACTGCCCCGAGCTGACAGACTGCCCAGACTGCCCCGAGCCACCAGACTGCCCCGAACTGCCAGACTGCCCAGACTGCCTGGAACGGCCAGAACCTGAGCCGCCTCCAATATAGGTGGGTTGGGGAGAGGGGGTGTAGCACAGTGCCGTCGTTGACGGCAGCCACCCTCCCTTCCCTCCCTTTAGTAAGGGGGAATTTTTCTTTTGGGTATTGTTTGGGGGTATTTTTTTTTTTTTTTTTTTTTTTTTTTGTTAAGGTGCTTCTGGGGTAGCACCTTTAAGGGGGGGGTACTGTCACGTCCTGGCCAGTATATAAGGTTAATTGTTTTGTAGTTTGGTCAAGCCAGCTACCCGTGGTTATATGGAGGAGCGTATGAGGTGGGGAGCGCCATGTTTCGCTGAGAAGCGCAATATCTCACCCATACGCACGCACAGTCCGGTGCGAGTTATTCCAGCCCCTCGCAGGTGCCGTGCTAGAGCGGGCATCCAGCCTGGTAGGAGGATGCCTGCGCAGCGCATCTGGTCGCCGGTACGCCTCCGAGGACCAGGCTACCCAACTCCCGCTCTACGCACGGCTACCATCAAGCCCCTGCACAGCCCAGTCTGCCCTGTACGAGCACTCCGCTCGTGCAGGGCTACTAGTTCCATCGAGCCAAGGCGGGTTGTGCAGGAGGTAAGATCTAGACCGGCTGTGCGCCTCCATAGCCCTGGGTTTCCAGCTCCTGTCTCTCGTGCGGACCCGGAAGTGCGTCCACCCAGTCCGACTCGTTCTGTTCCCGCTCCCCGCACTAAACGGCAAGTGCGTAAACCCAGCCTCGCCAGTCAACAGTCGTCGGAGCTGCCCGCCAGTCAACAGTCGTCGGAGCTGCCCGCCAGTCAACAGTCGACGGAGCTGCCCGCTAGTCAACAGTCGTCGGAGCTGCCCGTCAGTCAACAGTCGTCGGAGCTGCCCGTCAGTCAACAGTCGTCGGAGCTGCCCGTCAGTCAACAGTCGTCGGAGCTGCCCGTCAGTCAACAGTCGTCGGAGCTGCCCGTCAGTCAACAGTCGTCGGAGCTGCCCGTCAGTCAACAGTCGTCGGAGCTGCCCGTCAGTCAACAGTCGCCGGAGTGGTCAGACTGCGCTGAACTGCCGGAGTGGCCAGACTGCGCTGAACTGCCGGAGTGGCCAGACTGCGCTGACCTGCCGGAGTGGCCAGACTGCCCTGACCTGCCGGAGTGGCCAGACTGCCCTGACCTGCCTGAGTGGCCAGACTGCCCTGACCTGCCTGAGTGGCCAGACTGCCCTGACCTGCCGGAGTGGCCAGACTGCCCTGACCTGCCGGAGTGGCCAGACTGCCCTGACCTGCCGGAGTGGCCAGACTGCCCTGACCTGCCGGAGTGCCCTACCTGCCGGAGTGGCCAGACTGCCCAGACTGCCCCGAGCTGACAGACTGCCCAGACTGCCCCGAGCTGACAGACTGCCCAGACTGCCCCGAGCTGACAGACTGCCCAGACTGCCCCGAGCCACCAGACTGCCCCGAACTGCCAGACTGCCCAGACTGCCTGGAACGGCCAGAACCTGAGCCGCCTCCAATATAGGTGGGTTGGGGAGGGGGGGTGTAGCACAGTGCCGTCGTTGACGGCAGCCACCCTCCCTTCCCTGCCTTTAGTAAGGGGGAATTTTTCTTTTGGGTATTGTTTGGGGGTATTTTTTTTTTTTTTTGTTTTTTTTTTTGTTAAGGTGCTTCTGGGGTAGCACCTTTAAGGGGGGGGTACTGTCACGTCCTGGCCAGTATATAAGGTTAATTGTTTTGTAGTTTGGTCAGGGCGTGACAGAGGGTATTTGTTTTATGTGGTTCAGGGTGGTGTGTTTGATTAAGGGTGTTTGATTTAGTATTTCCGGGGTTTTGGTTTATAGTCTGTTTATGTATTTCTATGTCTAGTCTGGTGAGTGTGTTTCTATGTTGGTTAATTGGGATTGGGACTCTCAGTTGAAGGCAGGTGTTGTCTATCTGCCTTTGATTGAGAGTCTCATATATAAGGGTGTGTTTGTGTTTGTGATTTGTGGGTGATTGTTCTGTGTTCAGCCCTAGGCTTTGCCAGACTGTTTGTTGTTCGTTCGTTTGTTCGTTTTCGTGTTTTGTTGTTTTGGAATGTTCTTTTGATAGTTAAATAAAAGTCAAAATGAGCATACACGTACCTGCTGCATTTTGGTCCTCTTTCACCAACGACAGCCGTGACATACAGTCAATAATACTGTCACGTTCGTCATAAGAAGGAGACCAAGGCGCAGCGTGCGTAGAGTTCCACATAGTTTAATCAATTGAAACTCACCAAATATAACAATAAAGCACAAACAAAACGTGAAGTAAATGGCATGCTCACAGGCAACTAACCAAAAAAACAAGATCCCACAAAAACCCAGTGGGAAAAGGCTGCCTAAATATGATCCCCAACCAGAGACAACGAAAGACAGCTGCCTCTGATTGGGAACCATATCAGGTCAACATAGAAATACATAATCTAGAATGCCCACCCAAATCACACCCTGACCTAACCAAATAGAGAAATAAAAAGGCTCTCTAAAGTCAGGGCGTGACAAATACAGTAGAAAAAGTCTGTATACAGTATGTGCAATTGAGGTAGGATAAGGGAGGTAAGGCAATAAATAGGCCATGGTGGCGAAGTAATTACAATATAGCAATACACGGGAATGGTAAATGTGCAGAATATATATATATATACTGCTCAAAAAAATAAAGGGAACACTTAAACAACACAATGTAACTCCAAGTCAATCACACTTCTGTGAAATCAAACTGTCCACTTAGGAAGCAACACTGATTGACAATACATTTCACATGCTGTTGTGCAAATGGAATAGACAACAGGTGGAAATTATAGGCAATTAGCAAGACACCCCCAATAAAGGAGTGGTTCTGCAGGTGGTAACCACAGACCACTTCTCAGTTCCTATGCTTCCTGGCTGATGTTTTGGTCACTTTTGAATGCTGGCGGTGCTTTCACTCTACTGGTAGCATGAGACGGAGTCTACAACCCACACAAGTGGCTCAGGTAGTGCAGCTCATCCAGGATGGCACATCAATGCGAGCTGTGGCAAGAAGGTTTGCTGTGTCTATCAGCGTAGTGTCCAGAGCATGGAGGCACTACCAGGAGACAGGCCAGTACATCAGGAGACGTGGAGGAGGCCGTAGGAGGGCAACAACCCAGCAGCAGGACTGCTACCTCCGCCTTTGTGCAAGGAGGAGCACTGCCAGAGCCCTGCAAAATGACCTCCAGCAGGCCACAAATGTGCATGTGTCTGCTCAAACGGTCAGAAACAGACTCCATGAGGGTGGTATGAGGGCCCGACGTCCACAGGTGGGGGTTATGCTTACAGCCCAACACCGTGCAGGACGTTTGGCATTTGCCAGAGAACACCAAGATTGGCAAATTTGCCACTGGCACCCTGTGCTCTTCACAGATGAAAGCAGGTTCACACTGAGCAAATGTGACAGACGTGACAGAGTCTGGAGACACCGTGGAGAACGTTCTGCTGCCTGCAACATCCTCCAGCATGACCGGTTTGGCAGTGGGTCAGTCATGGTGTGGGGTGGCATTTCTTTGTGGGGCCGCACAGCCCTCCATGTGCTCGCCAGAGGTAGCCTGACTGCCATTAGGGACCGAGATGAGATCCTCAGACCCCTTGTGAGACCATATGCTGGTGCGGTTGGCCCTGGGTTCCTCCTAATGCAAGACAATGCTAGACCTCATGTGGCTGGAGTGTGTCAGCAGTTCCTGCAAGAGGAAGGCATTGATGCTATGGACTGGCCCGCCCGTTCCCCAGACCTGAATCCAATTGAGCACATCTGGGACATCATGTCTCGCTCCATCCACCAACGCCACGTTGCACCACAGACTGTCCAGGAGTTGGCGGATGCTTAAGTCCAGGTCTGGGAGGAGATCCCTCAGGAGACCATCCGCCACCTCATCAGGAGCATGCCCAGGCATTGTAGGAAGGTCATACAGGCACGTGGAGGCCACACACACTACTGAGCCTCATTTTGACTTGTTTTAAGGACATTACATCAAAGTTGGATCAGCCTGTAGTGTGGTTTTCCACTTTAATTTTGAGTGTGACTCCAAATCCAGACCTCCATGGGTTGATAAATTGGATTTCCATTGATTATTTTTGTGTGATTTTGTTGTCAGCACATTCAACTATGTAAAGAAAAAAGTATTTAATAAGATTATTTCATTCATTCAGATCTAGGATGTGTTATTTTAGTGTTCCTTCCATCCGAGCAAGATGAATACAGTATGGGGATGAGTTAGTTGGATGGGCTATTTACAGATCGGCTATGTAAAGGTGCAGTGATCTGTGAGCTGCTCTGACAGCTGGTGCTTTAAGCTGGTGAGGGAGATATGAGTCTCCAGCTTCAGTGGTTTTTGCAGTTTGTTCCAGTTATTGGCAGCAGAGAACTGGAAGGAAAGGCAGCCAAAGGAAGAATTGGCTTTGGGGGTGACCAGTGAGATATACCTGCTGGAGCACGTCCTACGGGTGGGTGCTGCTATGGTTACCAGTGAGCTGAGATAAGGCGGGGCTTTACCTAGCAGAGACTTGTAGATGACCTGGAGCCAGTGGGTTTGGCGACGAGTATGAAGCGAGGGCCAGCCAACGAGAGCGTACAGGTCGCAGTGGTGGGTAGTATATGGGGCTTTGGTGACAAAACGGATGGCACTGTGATAGACTGCATCCAATTTGTTGAGTAGAGTGTTGGAGGCTATTTTGTAAATGACATCGCCGAAGTCGAGGATCGGTAGAATGGTCAGTTTTACAAGGGTATGTTTGGCAGCATGAGTGAAGGATGCTTTGTTGCGAAATAGAAAGCTGATTCTAGATTTAATTTTGGATTGGAGATGCTTAATGTGAGTCTGGAAGGAGAGTTTACAGTCTAACCAGCCACCTAGGTATTTGTAGTTGTCCACATATTCTAAGTCAGAACCGTCCAGAGTAGTGATGCTGGACGGGCGGGCAGGTGCGGGCAGCGATCGGTTGAAGAGCATGCATTTAGTTTTACTTGCATTTAAGAGCAGTTGGAGGCCACGGAAGGAGAGTTGTACGGCATTGAAGCTCATCTGGAGGTTAGTTAACACAGTGTCCAAAGAAGGGCCAGAGGTATACAGAATGGTGTCATCTGCGTGGATGTGGATCAGAGAATCACCAGCAGCAAGAGCGACATCATTGATATATACAGAGAAGAGAGTCGGCCCGAGAATTGAGCCCTGTGGCACCCCCATAGAGACTGCCAGAGGTCCAGACAACAGGCCATCCGATTTGACACACAGAACTCTATCAGAGAAGTAGTTGCACTATACATCAGCCTAACAACAAAACAAAACAATCACACTGTTTATCCAAAACTCCAGCTCTCAAATGCTGGGCTATATGGGCTTTCTCATCCCATCCCTTACATTTATTTTTTCAGCAAAAAAAGCATCTGAAACATGGGTACTACACAAATCTACAACTGACACCTTCTCTGCATACTTACGTTACACAACTGTTTTTTACACAACTTCTTTACATTACAGCAAGTGTATTATACAACACAGCAGTGTACTGCACAGTCCCGCTTCTTTTCTCCTAACTCATTAGAGTTCCATGTTTGCCTCAGAAGATTCTGTTAAAAAAAAGTTTACCGTTGTCATATCACTGCTTCCAGTGCTGCCCCTGGGATAAGCACAGGCCTTTTGAAGTTGTTCTGTGGATGAGCTAGTGCCTCAGACAAGGAAGTTACAGTACAGCATCCAAGCAAGCTCTTTCTCTGACATCAACTGTTCACATTTAATTGCCACAGAAAAACTTGTCTGGAGCCGGAAAAGCTGGCCCGTTGATTGCAGAGGTGTCGGCCATTGAAAGACTCTCACAAAGAGTTGATGCACTTATGTTTGCGGTAGGTATTCAAATCTATTCACTCTAGAAAGCACATTTTGTCCAATTTTTGTTTTGAAACAGGGCAGATGGATATGAAGCTGAAAGCAAATAAACCCTTCTTGCTCATGAGCCCTCTGTGGTCTGAGCTGATCTGAGGTGAGCTAAAAGAGGCCTCTTGAAAAACATAGTGTGCAGATACACTACATGACCAAAAGTATGTGGTTACCTGCCTGTCGAACATGTCATTGCAAAACCATGGCCATTAATGTGGAGTTGGTCCTTCCTTTGCTGCTATAACAGCCTCCTCACTTCTGGGAAGGCTTTCCACTAGATGTTGGAACATTGCTGCAAAGACTTGATTACATTCAGCCACAAGAGCATTAGTGAGGTCGGGCACTGATTTTGGGCTATTAGGTCTGGCTCATAGTCGGTGTTCCAATTCATCCCAAGGGTTTTTGATGGGGTTGAGGTCAGTGCTCAGTGCAGGCCAGTCAAGTTCTTCCACACCGATCTTGACAAACCATTTCTATATGGACCCCCGATTTGTGCACACGGGGCATTGTCATGCGGTAACAGAAAAGGGCCTTCCCCAACTGTTGCCACAAAGTTGGAAGCACAGAATCGTCTAGAATGTCATCGTATTCTGTAGCATTAAGATTTTCCTTCACTG
This sequence comes from Salmo trutta, assembly GCF_901001165.1. NCBI lineage: Eukaryota > Metazoa > Chordata > Actinopteri > Salmoniformes > Salmonidae > Salmo > Salmo trutta. The sequence continues at coordinate 59,349,941 of NC_042960.1, forward strand.
GAACTGAGGGGCCTAGCCCAAACTATGAAAAAAAACTTCACAGTCGGCACTATGCATTGGGGCAGGTAGCGTTCTACTGGCATCCGCCAAACCCAGATTCGTCTGTTGGACTGCCATGACGGTGAAGCGTGATTCATCACTCCAGAGAACGCATTTCCACTGCTCCAGAGTCCAATGGCGGCGAGCTTTATACCACTTCAGCTGACGCTTCTTATTGCACATGGTGATTTTAGACTTGTGTACAGCTTCTCGGCCATGGAAAACCCATTTCATGAAGCTCCTGATGAACAGTTATGTGCTGACGTTGCTTCCAGAGGCTGTTTGGAACTCGGTAGTGAGTGTTGCAACCAAGGACAGACAATTTTCTGTGAGCTTGTGTGGCCTACCAATTTGTGGAGTTGTTCGCATTGCAACAAAATGGCACCAAAATGCTTTTATAGAACTAATGCTAAGATGGTAAATGGCAAGTGTCATGTCTAATTTCTGGGTATAAAAACCAATGTGCCTATGAATATGTTAGTGGTACAGTGATAGCATCTATAAAGGATTTTTCCCCCAGTCTGTCATTTGCTTGTTTTGTGATTTCTCTTAAGTACAGTATTCATCATAATATGGCAGATTTAAATATTTACATTTTATACTGTACACTATCTTCTTCTCTGCTTGTGTGACTACATTTGCATACAAATGACATCGCTTTACCTTATGAGACCCGCAGACTTATACAATATGGGAATGGATGCTGAAAAGCGGGGCGTCAAATTACCGAGACACTTTCAATTCAAAACCTCAATTCCGGAGCACTTATTCGACGCTATGGAAAACAGGTATATGTAGTTTAATCTGAGGGAATGCAGAAACACTCAGGCTTGACAAGGTCAGCGGAGAGTCAGATAAAGCTGGTTTGCACTGAATGAAATATCAGCCGCTCGCACCCGAGCGACCTGCTCTCTGCATCTACTGACAAATTGGGGACGACAACAACTTTCGAATCCCAATTCAATGTGTATAGGTTGTTAGTATGTTCAACCTTCCATTTCCCTCTGAAAAGGGATGAAGGGAGAGAGGGAGAGAGAGGGGTGTGGGTTAGGACCAATGGGCAAATAAATTAGAGATGACTTGCACATTACGCTAGGGATAATGATACTATTGTTGTTTCACTTGTTCCATTGAATTAATCAATGAAGATTCAAAGCTATGCTAGGTTTTGATCAACTCTCTCTAATCAGATAATCTAGCTCTATTTCCTGTCAAGACCTTCCGGATCCAAACCTGTCAACATCTCCAGCTGCTTCAAAGCTGTAGTTTTACTCCACTGACATAGTGTAAAGGAGTTAGGAACGAGCATAAGCTCACTTCACAGCTAGCTTGAAATGTTGCCTATGGAGCTATCCAATTGGATCATTTTGTATAGCTTAGTCGGTTGGTACGTTGTCAAGGAGGGCAGTAACGTGTGTTTGCGAGCAGAGAATCACTAGTTTGAGGCCGGTTTGTGGACAGGGACAGTGGAGGAAGCTATACTGTTAGCAGCACACTGACATTGGTTTCTATAGCAACATCCTTCAGACGTTCGATTATTTTGAGCTCAAGTTGAGTCAATTCCTAATCATCATGGTTCCAATGGTTCAATGGGTTACTTAAATCAGTTGGTTACTGGGTGCTGGCAACACCAGGGTTAGTTAAAGCAGTTGGTAGTGGGTGCTGGCAACACCAGGGTTAGCTAGAGAGGTTGGCTAGTGGGTGCTGGCAACACCAGGGTTAGCTAGAGCAGTTGCACATACCAAACATATGTGTCACTTGAAACTGTAGACGCTCAGGATATAAGTATCTGCTAAATGATTACACAATTTTTTTAAAACATTTTATTTCACCTTTATTTAACCAGGTAGGCAAGTTGAGAACAAGTTCTCATTTACAATTGCGACCTGGCCAAGATAAAGCAAAGCAGTTCGACACATACAACAGCACAGAGTTACACATGGAGTAAAACAAACATACAGTCAATAATACAGTAGAAAAATAAGTCTATATACAATGTGAGCAAATGAGGGGAGATAAGGGAGGTAAAGGCAAAAAAGGCCATGGTGGCAAAGTAAATACAATATAGCAAGTAAAACACTGGAATGGTAAATTTGAAGTGGAAGAAAGTGCAAAGTAGAAATAGAAATAATGGGGTGCAAAGGAGCAAAATAAATAAATACAGTAGGGAAAGAGGTAGTTGTTTGGGCTAAATTATAGATGGGCTATGTACAGGTGCAGTGATCTGTGAGCTGCTGTGACAGCTGGTGCTTAAAGCTAGTGAGGGAGATAAGTGTTTCCAGTTTCAGAGATTTTTGTTGTTCATTCCAATCATTGGCAGCAGAGAACTGGAAGGAGAGACGGCCAAAGGAGGAATTGGCTTTGGGGGTGACCAGAGAGATATACCTGCTGGAGCGCGTGCTACAGGTAGGTGCTGCTATGGTGACCAGTGAGCGGAGATAAGGGGGGACTTTACCTAGCAGGGTCTTGTAGATGACCTGGAGCCAGTGGGTTTGGCGACAAGTATGAAGCGAGGGCCAGCCAACGAGAGTATAAAGGTCGCAGTGGTGGGTAGTATATGGGGCTTTGGTGACAAAATGGATGGCACTGTGATACACTGCATCCAGTTTATTGAGTAGGGTAAAGGAGGCTATTTTGTAAATGACATCGCCGAAGTCGAGGATCGGTAGGATGGTCAGTTTTACAAGGGTATGTTTGGCAGCATGAGTGAAGGATGCTTTGTTGTGAAATAGGAAGCCAATTCTAGATTTAACTTTGGATTGGAGATGTTTGGAAGGAGAGCTTACAGTCTAACCAGACACCTAGGTATTTGTAGTTGTCCACATATTCTAAGTCAGAACCGTCCAGAATAGTGATGCTGGACGGGCGGGCAGGTGCAGGCAGCGATCGGTTGAAGAGTATGCATTTATTTTTACTTGTATTTAAGAGCAGTTGGAGGCCACGGAAGGAGAGTTGTATGGCATTGAAGCTCGTCTGGAGGGTTGTTAACACAGTGTCCAAAGAAGGGCCAGAAGTATACAGAATGGTGTCGTCTGCGTAGAGGTGGATCAGAGACTCACCAGCTGCAAGAGCGACATCATTGATGTATACAGAGAAAAGAGTTGGCCCAAAAATGTAACCCTGTGGCACCCCCATAGAGACTACCAGAGGCCCGGACAACAGGCCATCCGATTTGACACATTGAACTCTATCAGAGAATTAGTTGGTGAACCAGGCGAGGCAATCATTTTAGAAACCAAGGCTATTGAGTCTGCTGAAGAGGATGTGGTGATTGACAGAGTCAAAATCCTTGGACAGGTCAATGAAACGGCAGCACAGTATTGTTTCTTATCGATGGCGGTTACGATATCGTTTAGGACCTTGAGCGTGGCTGAGGTGCACCCATGACCAGCTCTGAAACCAGATTGCATAGCGGAGAAGGTGCGGTGGGATTCTAAATGGTCGGTAATCTGTTTGTTGACTTGGCTTTCGAAGACCTTAGAAAGGCAGGGTAGGATAGAAATAGGTCTGTAGCAGTTTGGGTCAAGAGTGTCCCCTCCTTTGAAGAGGGGGATGACAGCAGCTGCTTTTCAATCTTTGGGAATCTCAGACGACACGAAAGAGAGGTTGAACAGGCTAGTAATAGGGGTTGCAACAATTTCGGCAGATCATTTTAGAAAGAAAGGGTCCAGATTGTCTAGCCCGGCTGATTTGTAGGGGTCCAGATTTTGCAGCTCTTTCAGAACATCAGTAGACTGGATTTGGGAGAAGGAGAAATGGGGAAGGCTTGAGCGAGTAGCTGTGGGGGGTGCAGTGCTGTTGACCGCGGTAGGGGTAGCCAGGTGGAAAGCATGGCCAGCTGTAGAAAAATGCTTATTGAAATTCTCAATTATAGTTGATTTATCGGAGGTGACAGAGTTTCCTATCCTCAGTGCAGTGGGCAGCTGGGAGGAGGTGTTCTTATTCTCCATGGACTTTACAGTGTCCCAGAACTTTTTTGAGTTTGTGTTGGAGGAATCAAATTTCTGCTTGAAAAAGCTAGCCTTTTCTAACTGCCTGTGTATATTGGTTTCTAACTTCCCTGAAAAGTTGTATATCACGGGGGCTGTTCGATGCTAATGCAAAACGCCACAGGATATGGCATTTAAAAAAAATAACCAGGCATCCTCTACTGACGGGATGAGGTCAATATCCTTTCAGGATACCTGGGCCAGGTCGATTAGAAAGGCTTGCTCGCTGAAATGTTTCAGGGAGCGTTTGACAGTGATGAGTGGAGGTCGTTTGACCGCTGACCCATTACGGATGCAGGCAATGAGGCAGTGATCGCTGAGATCTTGGTTGAAAACAGCAGAGGTGTATTTAGAGGGCAAGTTGGTTAGGATGATATCTATGAGGGTGCCCGTGTTTACGGCTTTGTGGTGGTACCTGGTAGGTTCATTGATCATTTGTGTGAGATTGAGGGCATCAAGCTTAGATTGTAGGATGGCTGGGGTGTTAAGCATGTCCCAGTTTAGGTCACCTAGCAGCACGAGCTCTTAAGATAGATGGGGGGGCAATCAGTTCACATATGGTGTCCAGAGCACAGCTGGGGGCAGAGGGTGGTCTATAGCAGGCGGCAACGGTGAGAGACTTGTTTGTAGAGAGATGGATTTTTAAAAGTAGAAGTTCAAATTGTTTGGCTACAGACCTGGATAGTAGGACAGAACTCTGCAGGCTATCTCTTCAGTAGATTGCAACACTGCCCCCTTTGGCCATTCTATCTTGTCTGAAAATGTTGTAGTTAGGGATGAGGCTTCTAATGTTAACATGCATGAAACCAAGGCTATCACGGTTACAGAAGTCATCAAAAGAGAGCGCCAGGGGAATAGGAGTGGAGCTAGGCACTGCAGGGCCTGGATTCACCTCTACATCACCAGAGGAACAGAGGAGGAGTAGGTAAAGGGTACGGCTAAAAGCTATGAGAATTGGTCGTCTATGACGTCCGGAATAGAGAGTAAAAGGAGCAGGTTTCTGGGGGCGATAAAATAGCTTCAAGGTATAATGTACAGACAAGGTATGGTAGGATGTGAATACAGTGGAGGTAAACCTAGGCATTGAGTGATGATGAGAGAGATATTGTCTCTAGAAACATAATTGAAACCAGAAGATGTCATAGCATGTGTGGGTGGTGGAACTGAAAGGTTGGATAAGGTATAATGAGCAGGGCTAGAGGCTCTACAGTGAAATAAGCCAATAAACACTAACCAGAACAGCAATGGACAAGACATATTGACATTAAGGAGTGGCATGCTTAGCTGAGTGATCATAAGGGTCCAGTGAGATTCAGACAGCTAGCCGGGCCATAGGTAGCAAGCTGGCAGAAGATGTAGGGAGGTCTGTTTTTATTGCATCTTGCATCTTGTGTCATGCTGTGCACATAGTGTCACTTACAAAGAAGTATATATTAATGTATTATCCTTTGTTCAACCAGGGGAACCCAACCCATCTGATTTCCAATGGTTCCCTGAGAACAACAGTTCAAGCAACTTCAGCAACAATCCAAGTATGATCGCTACAAAATTACAATTACAGCATTTCAAATAAATTACGTTACATTCAAAAGGGCAGCAGAAACAAATATGTACAATCAATCAAAACAAGTGCAGTTTTCATTGTTGACATTTTTTATCAGAGCCCTAAATGCACCTTTTGGGACCACATAATCCAGTTTTAGAGTGACCTGTAGGTCATCCCAGAACGGAGGGGCATGGTAACTGAAAGCAGTCTTCCCTAACTCAGAGGAGACCCGTGGAACCTCTACTACCAAGCAGTCTTAACTCAGAGGAGACCTGTGGAACCTCTACTACCAACCAGTCTTAACTCAGAGGAGACCTGTGGAACCTCTACAACCAAGCAATCTTAACTCAGAGGAGACCCGTGGAACCTCTACTACCAAGCAGTCTTAACTCAGAGGAGACCCGTGGAACCTCTACTACCAAGCAGTCTTAACTCAGAGGAGACCCGTGGAACCTCTACTACCAAGCAGTCCTAACTCAGAGGAGACCTGTGGAACCTCTACTACCAAGCAGTCTTAACTCAGAGGAGACCCGTGGAACCTCTACTACCAAGCAGTCCTAACTCAGAGGAGACCCGTGGAACCTCTACTACCAAGCAGTCTTAACTCAGAGGAGACCTGTGGAACCTCTACTACCAAGCAGTCTTAACTCAGAGGAGACCCGTGGAACCTCTACTACCAAGCAGTCCTAACTCAGAGGAGACCTGTGGAACCTCTACTACCAAGCAGTCTTAACTCAGAGGAGACCCGTGGAACCTCTACTACCAAGCAGTCCTAACTCAGAGGAGACCCGTGGAACCTCTACTACCAAGCAGTCTTAACTCAGAGGAGACCTGTGGAACCTCTACTACCAAGCAGTCTTAACTCAGAGGAGACCCGTGGAACCTCTACTACCAAGCAGTCTTAACTCAGAGGAGACCTGTGGAACCTCTACTACCAAGCAATCTTAAGTCAGAGGAGACCTGTGGAATCTCTACTACCAAGCAGTCTTAACTCAGAGGAGACCTGTGGAATCTCTACTACCAAGCAGTCTTAACTCAGAGGAGACCTGTGGAATCTCTACTACCAAGCAGTCTTAAGTCAGAGGAGACCTGTGGAATCTCTACTACCAAGCAGTCTTAAGTCAGAAGAGACCTGTGGAACCTCTACTACCAAGCAGTCTTAAGTCAGAGGAGACCTGTGGAATCTCTACTACCAAGCAGTCTTAACTCAGAGGAGACCTGTGGAATCTCTAGTACCAAGCAGTCTAGAGAGTCTTATAGTTACTAGATTTCCAATTTAAAGTGAGGTGACGTAGTATGGGAGTTTCTAGAGAAGTGTTTAATATATGAATAATAGCCAACGTTGGGCCCTTCTGGTAGTCAGAGAGTCCCAGCCAACAGAACTATACAAAATGCATGATGTGTACAGAGATTATCACCAGTGATAAAACGCAACGCTGAGTGGTAGACTGAATCTAGAGGTTGAATCAGAGGCTGCCTGTAGATTTGAGTTGCCATAGTCAATTACTGGAAGGAGTGTTGCTTGAACAATCTTCATCCTACTTTCAAAGGGAGGAAGATTCGTAATACCTGTAATCGCCTGTAATGACCTGTAATAGCCTGCTGCTGCGTCAAGTCACTACTTTCCTGCCACTTGTGAGGTGTTGTTAGAGTGTTCCCTTCACCCTCAGGCAGAGTGTTTCATTCACCCTCAGGCAGAGTGTTCCCTTCACCCTCAGGCAGAGTGTTCCCATTAACCTCAGGCATAGTGTTCCCTTTACCCTCAAGCATAGTGTTCCCTTTACCCTCAGGCAGAGTGTTCCCTTCACCCTCAGGCAGAGTGTTCCCTTTACCCTCAGGCACAGTGTTCCCTTCACCCTCAGGCAGAGTGTTCCCTTTACCCTCAGGCAGAGTGTTCCCTTTACCCTCAGGCATAGTGTTCCCTTTACCCTCAGGCAGAGTGTTCCCTTTACCCTCAGGCAGAGTGTTCCCTTCACCCTCAGGCAGAGTGTTCCCTTCACCCTCAGGCAGAGTGTTGCCATTAACCTCAGGCATAGTGTTCCCTTCACCCTCAGGCAGAGTGTTCCCTTTACCCTCAGGCAGAGTGCTCCCTTCACCCTCAGGCATAGTGTTCCCTTCACCCTCAGGCATAGTGTTCCCTTCACCCTCAGGCAGAGTGTTCCCATTAACCTCAGGCAGAGTGTTCCCTTTACCCTCAGGCATAGTGTTCCCTTCACCCTCAAGCATAGTGTTCCCTTCACCCTCAGGCATAGTGTTCCCTTTACCCTCAGGCACAGTGTTCCCTTCACCCTCAGGCATAGTGTTCCCTTTACCCTCAGGCACAGTGTTCCCTTCACCCTCAGGCAGAGTGTTCCCTTTACCCTCAGGCATAGTGTTCCCTTCACCCTCAGGCAGAGTGTTCCCTTCACCCTCAGGCAGAGTGTTCCCTTCACCCTCAGGCAGAGTGTTCCCTTCACCCTCAGGCAGAGTGTTCCCATTAACCTCAGGCATAGAGTTCCCTTTACCCTCAAGCATAGTGCTCCCTTCACCCTCAGGCAGAGTGCTCCCTTCACCCTCAGGCAGAGTGTTCCCTTTTAAAATTCAGCAGCCCATGACAAACAATACATTTACACTACCACCATTCCCCATAAGACTCAATGCTGTCAAGATCACTGAACTCTTACACAGAAATGAAAAACAGAAGCTGACATACAATAGACACACGCTTGCTCTCAGGCCGTGAATAGATTTCAACAGTAGTTTTCATTGTTCAGAGGTACTCAAATCAGAAAGAACTTGTCCACACCATTTAAACCTTTTAAAAACTCTTGAAAGCCAAACTGTGAGGCAAGTGTGTTGCTGTTTCATATTTTTATACTACCGGCTAATTGACAGCGTACACATCATTCATAAGTGTTAAGAAGTTATTTACATCGCTATGAATGATTGACAGAAAAATGTGTTGAAAGAAAATCGACCATCCACTAAGATGTACAGTGTAATGTACTGTACACTGTTGGCAGTAGTAATAAATAACTTGACAAGGTCAAACTCTGCCTAGTGATCATTACAGCTCTATGTCAGAAGTCTCTACTGTACATCTGTAATCAATCTACCTCTTCTACAGAGGCTATCATAAGGTTTTGCAGTCTGGGTCCTAACACAGAAGTTGGTAACACAGAAGTTGCTCAAAAAATCCACCCAAAATCAATTCCTTTGATATGCAGTATATATACAAAAGTATGTGGACACACCTTCACATTAGTGGATTCAGCTATTTCAGCCACACCGGTAGCTTACAGGTGAATAAAATCAAGCCCAAAGCCATGCAATCTCCATAGACAAAAATTGGCAGTAGAATGGATGTACTGAAGAGTTCAGTGACTTTCAACGTGGCACCGTCATAGGAAGCCACCTTTCCAACAAGTCAGTTTGTCCAACTTCTGCCCCGCTAGAGCTGCCTCGGTCAACTGTAAGCGCTGTTATTGTGAAGTAGAAACTTCTAGGTGCAACAATGGCTCAGCTGCAAAGTAGGGGTAGGCCACAGAAGTTCACAGAATGGGACTGCCGAGTGCTGAAGCGCGTAGCGTGTAAAATCGTCTGTCCTCGCTTGCAACACTCACTACCGATTTCCAAACAGCCTCTGGAAACTAGGTCAGCACAAGAACTGTTCGTTGGAAGCTTCATGAAATGGGTTTCCATGGTTGAGCAGCCACACACAAGCCTAATATGCAAAGCATTGGCTGGAGTGGTGTAAAACGTGCTGCCATTGGACTCTGGAGCAATGGAAACGCGTTCTCTGGAATGATGAATCATGCTTCACCATCTGGCAGTCCAACGGACGAATCTGGGTTTGGCGGATGCCAGTAGAATGCTACCTGCCCCAATGCACAGTGGCAACTGTGAAGTTTCAGTGAAGGAAAATCTTAATGCTTCAGCATACAATGACATTCTAGATGATTCTGTGCTTCCAACTTTGTGGCAAAAGTTGGGGAAGGCCCTTTCTTGTTTCAGCATGACAATGCCCCTGTGCACAAAGCGAGGTCCATACAGAAATGGTTTGTCAAGATCGGTGTGGAAGAATATGACTGTTCTGCACAGGGCCCTGACCTCAACTCCATCGAACACCTTTGGGATGAATTGGAACGCTAACTCCGGGTCAGGCCTAATCGCCCAAAGTCAGTGCCCAACCTCACTAATGCTCTTGTAGCTGAATAGAAGCAAATCCCTGCAGCAATGTTCCAACATCTAGTGGAAAGCCTTCCCAGAAGAGTGGAGGCTGTTATGGCAGCAAAGGGGGTACCAACTCCATACTAATGCCCATGATTATGGAATGAGATGTTTGTCGAGCAGGTTTCCACATACTTTTGGTCATGTATTGTATCTGCTGTGGTAAAGAAATCCAGTTAATTGAGAGAAAAATGGTCACCCTTTCACTAAGATCTCAAACACTCAACTACAGTATACAACATACAATAGATCTCTCAAACCCTCAACTATACAACATATAATAGATCTCTCAAACCCTCAACTATACAACATATAATAGATCTCTCAAACCCTAAACTATACAACATACAATAGATCTCTCAAACCCTCAACTATAGAACATACAATAGATCTCTCAAATCCTCAACTATAAAACATACAATAGATCTCTCAAATCCTCAACTATAGAACATACAATAGATCTCTCAAATCCTCAACTATAGAACATACAATAGATCTCTCAAATCCTCAACTATAGAACATACAATAGATCTCTCAAATCCTCAACTATACAACATACAATAGATCTCTCAAATCCTCAACTATACAACATACAATAGATCTCTCAAACCCTCAACTATACAACATACAATAGATCTCTCAAATCCTCAACTATAGAACATACAATAGATCTCTCAAACCCTCAACAATACAACATATAATAGATCTCTCAAATCCTCAACTATACAACATACAATAGATCTCTCAAACCCTCAACAATACAACATATAATAGATCTCTCAAATCCTCAACTATACAACATACAATAGATCTCTCAAACCCTCAACTATACAACATACAGTCGTGGCCAAAAGTTTTGAGAATGACACAAATATTAATTTCCACAAAGTTTGCTGCTTCAGTGTCTTTAGATATTTTTGTCAGATGTTACTATGGAATACTGAAGTATAATTACAAGCATTTCATAAGTGTCAAAGGCTTTTATTGACAATTACATGAACTTGATGCAATGAGTCAATATTTGCCGTGTTGACCCTTCTTTTTCAAGACCTCTGCAATCCACCCTGGCATGCTGTCAATTAACTTCTGGGCCACATCCTGACTGATGGCAGCCCATTCTTGCATAATCAATGCTTGGAGTTTGCCAGAATTTGTGGGTTTTTGTTCGTCCACCCGCCTCTTGAGGATTGACCACAAGTTCTCAATAGGATTAAGGTCTGGGGAGTTTCCTGGCCATGGACCCAAAATATCAATGTTTTGTTCCCCGAGCCACTTAGATATCACTTTGCCCTATGGCAAGGTGCTCCATCATGCTGGAAAAGGCATTGTTCGTCACCAAACTGTTCCTGAATGGTTGGGAGAAGTTGCTCTTGGAGGATGTGTTGGTCTCATTCTTTATTCATGGCTGTGTTCTTTGGCAAACTTGTGAGTGAGCCCACTCCCTTGGCTGAGAAGCAACCCCACACATGAATGGTCTCAGGATGCTTTACTGTTGGCATGACACAGGACTGATGGTAGTGCTCACCTTGTCTTCTCAGGACAAGCTTTTTTCCAGATGCCACAAACAATCGGAAAGGGGATTCATCAGAGTCCTCAACAGTCCAATCCCTGTACCTTTTGCAGAATATCAGTCTGTCCCTGATGTTTTCCCTGGAGAGAAGTGGCTTCTTTGCTGCCCTTCTTGACACGAGGCCATCCTCCAAAAGTCTTCGCCTCACTGTGCGTGCAGATGCACTCACACCTGCCTGCTGCCATTCCTGAGCAAGCTCTGTACTGGTGGTGCCGCGATCCCGCAGTTGAATCAACTTTAGGAGATGGTCCTGGCACTTGCTGGACTTTCTTGGGCACCCTGAAGCCTTCTTCACAACAATTGAACCGCTCTCCTTGACGTTCTTGATGATCCGATAAATGGTTGATTTAGGTGCAATCTTACTGGCAGCAATATCCTTGCCTGTGAAGCTCTTTTTGTGCAAAGCAATGATGACTGCACGTGTTTCCTTGCAGGTAACTATGGTTGACAGAGGAAGAACAATGATTCCAAGCACCACCCTCCTTTTGAAGCATCCAGTCTGTTATTCGAACTGATTCAGCATGACAGAGTGATCTCCAGCCTTGTCCTCTTCAGCACTCACACCTGTGTTAACGAGAGAATCACTGACATGATGTCAGCTGGACCTTTTGTGGCAGGGCTGAAATGCAGTGGAAATGTTTTTGGGGAATTCAGTTAATTTGCATGGCAAAGAGGGACTTTGCAATTAATTGCAATTCATCTGATCACTCTTCATAACATTCTGGAGTATATGCAAATTGCCATCATACAAGCTGAGGCAGCAGACTTTGTGAAAATTTATATTTGTGTCATTCTCAAAACTTTTGGCCACGGCTGTACAATAAATGTCTCCCATCGCTACTACTATACAGTAAAAATACAATAGATCTCTCCCACCTTTACTCCCCAGAGATTTCCTGCATTGATTCCCCCCTCTTTCTGTCCAGGGAATACCTGTATCTATATCATCAGATGTGACATTTCAGTCTCCAATTTCACCATTACCACACCGCAATACCCGATCTATATGTGTTTTTGATGGATAACCTCATTTTCAATTCGCTGAATATTTCACCTCATTCATGATAGATATACTGTATGTGCAGACGACAACTGAGGCGGAGAGCATGTTACCAAAGTGCAGCGGTTTTCTGGTCAACTCTGAATCCACACGTTCTATATGCATATGAGGTATACAGACACCATTTTTTTGTTGCATAAATGACATTAATATGGTCCTCATTGCAGCTGTTGTACAAGATTGAATGCTTATGGTGATTGACACCTCACCAAATGGAAAGTCTAATGACGTATTCCATCACTGAATCAGATCTTGTCCTCCACTGATGACAGAAATACACTATTATTCATGAGCGTGGTTGTGACAGCTTTGTTACCGAGGTATTGTCATGATAAACTCCTGAGTGGCTCCTGAGTGGCGCAGCGGTGCTACAAAAGGCGTCACTACAGTCCCTGGTTGGAATCCAGGCTGTATCACATCTGGCCATGATTGGGAGTCCCATAGGGAGGCGCACAATTGGCACAGTGTCGTCCGGGTTTGGCCGGGGTAGGCCATCATTTTAAATAAGAATTTGTTCTTAACTGACTTGCCTAGTTAAAAAACTGACTTGCCTAGTTTAACAAAATAAACAAACATTTGGTACAGTACCTTAAGCCAGGACCAAGTGTCTTCACTGACATTTTCAACCTCTCCCTGACCGAGTCTGTAATACCTACATGTTTCAAGCAGCCCACCATAGTCCCTGTGCCCAAGGAAGCGAAGGTAACCTGCCTAAATGATTACCACCCCGTGGCACTCACGTCGGTAGCCATGAAGTGCTTTGAAAGGCTGGTCATGGCTCACATCAACAGCATCCTCCCGGACACCCTAGACCCACTCCAATTCGCATACCGCCCCAACAGATTCACAGATGACACAATCTCAATCGCACTCCACACCGCCCTTTCTCACCTGGACAAAAGGAACACCTATGTGAGAATGCTGTTCATCGACTACAGCTCAACACCATAGTGCCCACAAAGCTCATCACTAAGTTAGGACTCTAGGACTAAACACCTCCCTCTGCAACTGGATCCTGGACTTCCTGACGGGCTGCCCCCAGGTGTTAAGAGTAGGCAACAATACGTCTTCCACGCTGATCCTTAACACTGGGGCTCCTGAGGGGTGTACTAAGTCCCCTCCTGTATTCCCTGTTCACTCATGACTGCGTGGCCAAACACGACTCCAACACCATCATTAAGTTTGCTGACAACACAACAGTGGTAGGCCTGATCACTGACAACGATGAGACGGCCTATAGGGAGGAGGTCAGAGAACTGGCAGTGTGGTGCTAGGACAACAACCTCTCCCTCAATGTGAGCAAGACAAAGGAGCTGATCGTGGACTACAGGAAAAGGCGGGACGAACAGGCCCCCATTAACATCGACGTGGTTGTATTGGAGCGGGTCGAGAGTTTCAAGTTCCTTGGTGTCCACATCACCAACGAACTATCATGGTCCAAACATACCAAGACAGTCGTGAAGAGGGCAGGACCTATATATAAAAGGCGGTGTCAGAGGAAAGCCCATAAAATTTTCAGAGACTCCAGTCACCCAAGTTATAGACTGTTTCCTCTGGTACTGCACGACAAGCGGTACCGGAGTGCCAAGTCTTGGACCAAAAGGCTCCTCAACAGCTTCTACCCCCAAGCCATTGGACTGCTTTTTAATTCATAAAAATCCCCACCGGACAATTTACATTGACACCCCCCTTGTACACTGCTGCTACTCGCTGTTTATTATCTATGCATAGTCACTTCATCCCCACCTACATGTACAGATTACCTCAACTAGCCTGTACCCCTGCACACTGACTTGGTACTGGTGCCCCCTGTATATAGCCTTGTTATTGTTAATCTTATTGTGTTACTTTTTATTATGACTTTTCATTTTAGCCTACTTGGTAAATATTTTCTTCTTCTTGAACTGCACTGTTGGTTAAGGGCTTGTAAGTAAGCATTTCACGGTAAAGTCTACACTTGTTGTATCCGACGCATGTGGCAAATAAAGTTTGATTTGATTTGAACTTATTTGGTAACTCTCTATGGTAGAATTGTGAGGCTACGCAACTCATCCCATAACTTCTACATGTTCTTGATAGTCATGTATGTTGTAATAACTATGGGATCCCTTTTACAAGTCCATCAGCCTTTTCAGATGGACCTCGTTCCTCTTAATAACCTTATATCTTAACGGACATCTGCACTGCCTGTAATGATGCACAGAACCGACTGCTGAATAGACCATATCATATTCTTTCTTAGGCTGAGGAAAATGCTAATCTCTAAGAGGTACAAGCCTGGAGATATTAGGCTCTCCCCATCTTTGACTTTCATGAATTCAATGTATTCAATAAAAACCCCTTATGATCATATCTTCTGCTTAACATTTCTCAGGCCCCCTGTTGAAACGGTAACGTCTAAGACCTTTGGCTCATTTTCCAAGGCTGTGACCGTAAAGAATGCAAATTGGAGGATGTGCCATGAAAAACATGGGAATGTGCTCCCAGCTCCTATGAATAAGATTAGGATATCACCAGTGCCTCTCGTTGGCTGGGGCTTTATATCCATAGGCTACATTAAGCTCTGCAAGCCCATATCTGCTCTAAGCTGGAAATGTAGGAGCCTTGCATCTAAAGCCAGCAATTTGTCACTCCTTAAACAGGGTCCCGCTGTTCTCTACCTCAGTTTTGATTCTCAACCTCCGTCAAAGTCCTGTCCCAGTCCAGCAGGACACCAATCTTAGCATGTTCCTCAGGACGGCTCAGAGCGTGAGTAGTTGTTCTGAGAACTCTGTGCCCAGGCACCAAAATGCCATTTACAGCGGAAAAACTTGAGAGAAGCCAAACACCTAGCAGAGATGTCAATACTTCATTGGAGGTATGAGAAAAGCTACCAAAGGATATGGATGTACTGCATTCTGTTTCCAGAGGGGGAACATTTTCAGCTACCCCTCCGGCAGACTGTTCTTCAGGCCCTCTCAAAACAGTATGGGTCAAAGCTTAGATTGAAAAACATCTTTATACTTACAAATACTTCCTGTTCCTCTGCTTTCAGCAAGACTCCTAATATTACATTATAGTTGACAGCATCTGGAGAGTTCATAACTCCTCCAGCTATAATTCAGCCACTATACAGTATACAACTGTAGCTATTACTACTGATGCTGAATGAGCAGTGAAGTTATGCACACACTCAATGTAGTACCATTACAAACATAATAAAACATTTAAATGATTCATATGTAACTTGGTGTGGTTATTGTACGGCACAAGTGTTATTACATGCCATTTCACAATGAACCAGACAGCTCAAATCTATCCTGTCTCGGGGATGGTTACTGTGTACAATTGCAATTGCACACTGCTAAGTTGTAAAATGTGACAGAGACAGAAAAAAATATTTGATAATACTCTTTCGCTTTTTTTCAATTGTTGTGTGAAAGGTCTCAGAGCTGTGTGGGATAATGGAATTCAAAAGAACAGCCAAACAAAATAGGAACATTCAAAGGAATGCAAATTAATATAATTATCGTCAATAGTGGAAATCATCAACGCGCCTTCAGAAAACCATTTAAATTACATTTCATTTGATTTACTTTTGTCATGGCAACAGCAAATAAGCAATTTATCTCAACTTAACCTCTGTTTGGGGGAAATATTGCAAACGGAAGCCCACTCATGTATATATTCCCTAAGCTTTGAGGCATTGAACTTTGAGGCATGAAAGGTTGGTAGCGAGTAATACGGATATAAAGGGATGTTTTAAAAGTGCTATAAAACAAGTCAAACTGAATGTTCTTAAGTGATATAAAAAAACAGCATTGTCAATAGGACCCTAATAAAAAGAGTACAGAAGCATAAAGTAACATTGACAATTTGACACAACCACCTGCAACACATTCCTGCTCTAATCTTCAGAGGATGATGGCCTACATCAGATTCCCCAACGGGTGGTTTTATTTGGCCACATTTTTTGCCAAATAAAACTTCTCTGAGCAAATTTGTATTTATTTATGGTTGGACATAAAACACTATAACACACCAGGAAATTAGCTCCCATTGATTTTAATTTTGTAAATCTGTTCCCAAGTATTCCCACACATGATAGAGAGACACGTGATCGTATACAAATGTAAGCAAGGTTTGAAATGATTACGTTTAGGTCAAACATTATATCTGTTTGGCCTTCTTGCGGTCAATTTGCAGTTTACAAACAATTTTTAATTATGTTCAGGCCCCCCTAGCATTCGCACAAGAAAAATGTATGCCCACCGCTGAATCTAGTTAATGATCCCTGGCCTACATGTTGACATCCTACATGTCAGTAAATATGGAATAGTAGCACCATAGCTCCCCTTCCCTGATTTTTTAAAAGAGCGTATTGATCACAAAGTCTGTTTCACACATGACAATATAAACATATTAAAATGTGACTGGAAAATATGGATTTTCTGGCATGAATATTTTAAACATGATAAAATAATACTATACAATAAAAAGCGAAACTGCATTTCAACAGTGGCCTGAAATTACTTGGGGAAACAAAAACAGGAGAAAATTAACAATCGTCCGCCTTGCTAAGCCCACAGAACATAGAAACATAGAAACTTGGCCAGCGCTTCTGAAAATGGATTTGCCCCTTAGTCAATGACTCAGTGCCCCAGATATGGTATTAGCTGCGTTGGATTAGAATCACAGCAAACATTTAAATGTGATCAAACAGCATTTGTTGCTGTCTAACAATTTGTTACTGTGCTATCTGACGTGAGACAATGTCACAAATGTTGGTAATGAATAATGACTGTTAATTTAGCGCTTCTACATTTTCTAGGTTAGTATTTTCCAGAAGATCTTGTTTAACCAGGTTCTTTCATAGCGTATTAATGGCTGCTTATCACATCACCTAATATTCTAATGATAATCTCTACTTGATTGACACACTAATGCTTGCTTCAAGATAACACAGAACACTGTTTAAGAGAAATGATGAAATAAAATGAAATTCACCAGCATAAAGAACGTAAACTTGCTTTTTGGAGTGTCTTGGGAGACTGTCAAGGTCAGTCTACAGATATAAACATTTGAGTTATTAGTTTATAATGGATAACCTTGTCACATGTTCTAAAGATAACATTGGGCATGTCAGAATTGGCCATAATATACAATAATATACAATATACAAAATAAAGGAAACACCAACATGAAGTGTTTTAATGGGGCGTTGTGCCACCACGAGCCAACAGAACAGCTTCAATGCACCTTGGCATAGACTCTACAAGTGTCTGGAATTCTATTGGAGGGATGCGACACCATTCTTCCAAGAGTAATTCCATAATTTGGTGTTTTGTTGATGATGGTGGAAAAACGCTGTCTCAGTCTCCAGAATCTCCCATAAGTGTTCAATTGGGTTGAGATCTGGTGACTGAGATGCACGCACACGCACACGCACACGCACACGCACACGCACACGCACACGCACACACACACACACACACACACACACACACACACACACACACCCTTTAATTAAACCCCCTCTGCTCCTTTGAGACCCCTCTTTTAAAATCACTGAGATCTCTTCTTCTAGCGATTGTGGCAAAAATAATGGGCAACTGTGCATTTTTACACATGACCCTAAGCATGATGGGATGTTTAAATTGCATAAATTACTCAGAAAATCAAACCTGTGTGGAAGCATCTGCTTTCAATATACTTTGTATCCCTCATTTACCCAAGTGTGAAAAGTATACATTTTGGAGATTCAGAGCTTTCTTATGACACAGATGCTACACTAGGTGATTTGTACATTCACCATTTGATGTGTACTTGTACAATTACAGGGAAAATAAGAGCCACTGTAGTGCAAAACGGTGCTCAATGGAAAAAAAGCATTTAGCAAAAATGGGAAGAAAAAATCACCAGCATAAATTACAAAAATGAGAGGGAATTATGGGATAAAAGCTTGCCAGCACCTGAGTCGGGCACTAGAGACAGATTGGCATTCACTTCTGTGATAGGCATTATCTCACAGTGATGTCAAACAGACGCAATACGGGGCACAGCGGTAGGAGAAAAGCAGCCATTATGACATTACTGCTTTGATTAAACACTGTCATTTATATCCACACTGCAGGAAAGGTAATTTTCTCTATGGGGCATATTTAAAGTCTGGGGTGGCATGTATCATGTAATTGCAGCACAGCATTTGTATCATAAGCTATTTCTTAGCCCACACATTGGTGAAAGCTTTGATATAAACCTGCAATCCAGTAAATTATCCCAGCAACAGCCTGTTAAAAACATCCCAGCCTGTTAAAAACATTCCACTTGGATATCCTGTCTTTTATGTCATGTGCAGACAGTGTATATTATCCACAAAGGGACATTTTGGTATTCAATTGGGAGACATCTAGAGACATCCCTGGGTCGCTTGTCTTTTCAGTTCACTGCAGCTAGCGACTGGAACGAGCTGCAACTGTTACGTTCGTCGATGGAAGGATTGGACCAAGGTGCAGCGTGGAATGGTGAACATTTTACCCGAGTGGGCATCTAGCCTCGGTGGTGGCTCCGGTGCGTGACATAGACCCCGCTCCGCTCGCGGATCCGCTATCTTCGGTGGCGACTCTGTTCCGGGGATTGTTGCCGGAAGCTCCGGACTGTGGATCATCGCCGGGGACTCCGGACCGTAGGTCGTCGCCCAGGACTCCGGACCGTAGATCGTCGCCCGGGACTCCGAACCGTAGATCGTCGCCGAAGGCTCCGGACCGGGAACCGTCGCTGGAGGCTCCAGACCGGGAACCATCGCTGGAGGCTCCGGACCGCAGACCGTCGCTGGAGGCTCTGGACCGGGAACCGTCGATGGAGGCTCCGGACCGGGAACCGTCGCTGAAGGCTCCGGACTGCAGGCTCCGGACTGCAGAGGCTTCGTGCCATGGATCACCACTGGAGGCTTCGGGCCATGGATCACCATTGGAGACTTCGGGCCATGGATCATCACTGGAGGCTTCGGACTGGGAACGCTCACAGGAGGCTCCGGACTGCGGAGGCGCACGGGAGGCCTGGTGCATGGAGCCGGCACAGGGCGTACCAGGCTGGGGAGACGCACTGGACACCGGGTGTGCAGAGCTGGCACAGGATATACTGGGCCGTGGAGGCGCACTGGCGGGGCGCTGGCACAGGACGCACTGGGCTGTGAAGGCGCACTTGCGACACAGTGCGTAGAGCCGGCGTAGGATATCCTGGGCCGTGGAGGCGCACTGGAGGTTTGGAGCGTAGAGCTGGCACAACCCGTCCTGGCTGGATGCTCACTTTAGCCCGGCAAGTGCAGGGCGCTGGCACAGGACGCACTGGGCTGTGGATGCGCACTGGAGACACATTGCGTATCACCGGATAACATGGTGCCGGAACATTGACACACACCTCAGGGCGAGTGCGTGGAGGAGACACAGGACGTACCGGACTGGGGAGGCGCACTGGAGGCCAGATGCGTGAAACTGATGCATATGACACCGGACTGGTGTCACGCTCCTCAGCACGACCACTCTGCAGCGCTCTCAACGCCAACACCTCTCTCCGGAATCTTTCGTCAAGTTCCTCACTCGACTCCCTGACTGGCTCTGGTTCACCCCTCGGCTCCGCCGACCACTCCGTGTGCCCCCCCCCCCCCCCCCCCCCCCCCCCAAAAAATGTGGGCTGTCTCTTGGGCTTGCGTCCTGGTTGCGAACCCCGGAGTCGTCGTTGATCCTCCTTCGCTGCTTCCACCTGCTTCCATGGCAGGGTCTTGTCCCCTGCCATGATGTCCTCCACTCCCTTTTCTGGCATGGCCAGGATGTCTGCTCCTCCTGGCCATGCTGCTTGGTCCTTTGGTGGTGGGATCTTCTGTTACGTTCGTCGATGGAAGGATTGGACCAAGGTGCAGCGTGGTAGGCGAACATTTTAATTTATTAAATGAACACCAAAACAAAACAAATACAAACGAAAATGTAACGTTCAGTAGGGCATACAGCACAGTACCAAAAACAAGATCCCACAAACTAAGGTGGGAAAAAGGCTGTCTATGTATGATCCCCAATCAGAGACAATGATAGACAGCTGCCTCTGATTGGGAACCATACCCAGCCAACAAAGAAATAGAAAAACTAGAATGCCCCCCAAAATCACACCCTGCATGACAGCAACAAACACTCAAACTGGACATTTTTATCTCAATCTCTTCATTCAAAGACTCAATCATGGACACTCTTACTGACAGTTGTGGGTCCTTTGCGTGATGTATTGTTGTCTCTACCTTCTTGCCCTTTGTGCTGTTGTTTGTGCCCAATCATGTTTGTACCCTGTTTTGTGCTGCTACCATGTTGTGCTGCCGCCATGTTGTGTTGCTACCATGTTGTTGTCATGTTGTGTTGCTACCATGCTGTGTTGTCATGTGTTGCTGCCATGCTATGTTGTTGTCTTTGGTCTCTCTTTATGTAGTGTTGTCTCTCTTGTCGTGATGTGTGTTTTGTCCTATATTTTTATTTAATTTATTAGTATTTTTAATCCCAGCCCCCGTCCCCACAGGAGGCCTTTTGCCATTTGGTAGGCCATCATTGCAAATAAGAATTTGTTCTTAACTGACTTGCCAAGTTAAATAAAGGTTGAATAAAAGTTACAATTAAAAACACTGGGATGGCATATATAGTATCATATACAGTAAGACTGGGATCATTTCTGGACCCCCAATAATCAGAGGATGTTCCTTAAGCATTTGAACCCAAGTCTTCATAAAGTCACAAAAGAAAGAGCTCCGAAATACACTGAGAATGTATTTTAGGATGGTGGAACAGAGGGGTACAGCGAGTGGCTGCATACACAATATCATTGTTGCAGTGGCAGTGCCATGGATTTGGATTAAATACTGCCTTCTGAGCCTGACTTAATAAAGTCCTTTTTCAGCATTGTTCCTTTTGAGACAATGTTCGGCTCCTCTGCCAGAACGCAGTGGCGGAAAAACTGATACAAACTGACCCCAAGATAAGCAGATAAGCAGAGGTCCCATTTGCTGCTCCTGACAGCTCTGTATAACTCAATCCATCTGACAGAACAGTGACGAGGGAGCTGTGGGAGTAGTGAGAAAGATTATTCCACTCACTGTGCATACATTATCAACTGTCGGAAACATCTAGCTCCCTAATTATCCAGAATCATCGACAATGGATCTGCACTCAAATTAATTGGGACACATACTATTTCTGCTGTATCTATCTAGTTATTTCCTATAGTTCAGCTTCCTCCCTAAATTCATATTATCTTAGTTTCTAGACAGTTTCTTCTCAAATGTCTAATTTTCGGGTAGTCTCTTTGGAAGAAAATATTAACTTGTGTGCTGTGTAAAATGGCAATTTTAGCATGTACATTTTGGTGGGACCTCTCCCCCCAAAAATATTTTGATGCATGCCAGCAAAGCCACTACACAACATAACACTAAACAATACCTTCATTGCACTATAACGGTGACAAATGATGGCCACAAACTGTTAGGGCCTACATAAAGCTGTCCCAGCAGCAGAGCCGGGAACGACGAGGCAATCCGTAATTTCGATGAAGACATTAATGAGCAAGCTAGAATGGACGTAGTCAATATAACTATTTGTTCAGCACTTTTGAAATGTAAAGTGACAGAATTCAGAACATGGGCTGTTCTTACAGTATTCTCCCTGTACACCAAGTCAGAACTGTAGGATAAATAAAGAGAGCATTAAAGCAGACTTCATTGCCTGCTTACAGCTATTACAATATTCAATGGTTACGTTTCTCTAAAACAGGTTATAGGCTACATGTACACCACCAAGTCATAGTAGGCTAAGTTATGAGTGGGTAAGGGCCCAAATTATTAGGCTGAGGCACATGGGCTACTAACAGCTTCCTACAGAACATACACTTAGTATTACTGTCTAGGCTACAGTATACATATCTCCCTGGAATATTGCATAATTTAGGCAGCAGCATACAAGACATTAAGGACTCACCTTGCTGTGCTGTGCTCAATAAAACAGGAAGGTGGAGCGGCGGTCCTTCTTGTGTTGGATGATCGTTCAAAATTATTTTCTGTATTTTCCAATTCTGAGCTAGTTTTTTTTCAGAGTTCCCAGTTGTCTTGAACTCAATGAAGTCTGAGATTTCCAAGTTCCCGAGTTTCCAGTTGTTTTGAACGTGGCAGAAGTCATGTTGGATTGACAGCATGGCCAATGTATTCAAACTTTACTAATTGGATATCACGAAATTGGGGAGAAAAAGGGTGTAAAACATTTTTTTTTATTAAAAAGGATACACATTCTCATGCAATGCCATGGGCCAAAAGTTACGATCTTGTCTCATCGCTGCAACTTCCCTACGGACTCGGCAAAGGTCGAGAGCCTAGCAGTACTGCTTCTTGACACACTGCCCACTTAACCCAGAAGCCAGCCGCACCAATGTGTTGGAGGAAACATTGTCGAACTAACAAAAGAAGTCAGCTTGCAGGCACCCGGCCTGCCACAAGGACTCGCTAGAGCACGATGAGACAAGGAAATCCCAACCGACCAAACCCTCCCCTAACCCGGACGACGCTGGGCCAATTGTGCGCCGTCCCATGGGTCTCCCGGTCATGGCCGGCTGTGACACAGCCTGGGATCAAACCCGAGGATGCAGTCACGCCTCAGCACTCATCGTTAAATTTGCGATTTCCAACTTGTTGTGTAACGTTTACGTCCAATGTCCGATGAGCAACGGTACATTTTATCTATATTTTCTCTTCATATGACAAGTATAGGAAAGGATTTGCCAGTAGATTGTCGACTTGATTCATGATGATGACTGCCGGTTTAGCTTGCTAGCTAAGATTTTGAAAGTATGATGTTGACATGATCAGTCCAATTAAAGCTATGGTAGATACAACATGATTTGACGTGATTTAATCTGTGGCCAATGACCTTCAGACTTTTTGGATGGGCACTTCTAATGTAAGTCTATGGCAGCACCCAAGGGGCTTGAATCTACCCATAGATTTTGCAGTGATGTAGTGTCTTGCGAAACAAGAATATTACCAACCCCTACACTCCGTATTTTCCACTGGCTACCCCACCACCACAGAAAGCACTGAGCTAGGCTGAAACACCTGCATTTTGGAGCTGCCTTACTCAAGAAAGAAAAAAAGAGACCATGTTTATTAACTCAATTTTATATATATACACTGCTCAAAAAAATAAAGGGAACACTTAAATAACACAATGTAACTCCAAGTCAATCACACTTCTGTGAAATCAAACTGTCCACTTAGGAAGCAACACTGATTGACAATAAATGTCACATGCTGTTGTGCAAATGGGATAGACAACAGGTGGAAATTATAGGCAATTAGCAAGACACCCCCAATAAAGGAGTGGTTCGGCAGGTGGTGACCACAGACCACTTCTCAGTTCTTATGCTTCCTGGCTGATGTTTTGGTCACTTTTGAATGCTGGCGGTGCTTTCACTCTAGTGGTAGCATGAGACGGAGTCTACAACCCACACAAGTGGCTCAGGTAGTGCAGCTCATCCAGGATGGCACATCAATGCGAGCTGTGGCAAGAAGGTTTGCTGTGTCTGTCAGCGTAGTGTCCAGAGCATGGAGGCGCTACCAGGAGACAGGCCAGTACATCAGGAGACGTGGAGGAGGCCGTAGGAGGGCAACAACCCAGCAGCAGGACCGCTACCTCCGCCTTTGTGCAAGGAGGAGCAGGAGAAGCACTGCCAGAGCCCTGCAAAATGACCTCCAGCAGGCCACAAATGTGCATGCGTCTGCTCAAATGGTCAGAAACAGACTCCATGAGGGTGGTATGAGGGCCCGACGTCCACAGGTAGGGGTTGTGCTTACTGCCCAACACCGTGCAGGACGTTTGGCATTTGCCAGAGAACACCAAGATTGGCAAATTCGCCACTGGCGCCCTGTGCTCTTCACAGATGAAGCAGGTTCACACTGAGCACATGTGACAGACATGACAGAGTCTGGAGACGCCGTGGAGAACGTTCTGCTGCCTGCAACATCCTCCAGCATGACCGGTTTGGCGGTGGATCAGTCATGGTGTGGGGTGGCATTTCTTTGGGGGGCCGCACAGCCCTCAATGTGCTCGCCAGAGGTAGCCTGACTGCCATTAGGTACCGAGACAAGATCCTCAGACCCCTTGTGAGACCATATGCTGGTGCGGTTGGCCCTGGGTTCCTCCTAATGCAAGACAATGTTAGACCTCATGTGGCTGGAGTGTGTCAGCAGTTCCTGCAAGAGGAAGGCATTGATGCTATAGACTGGCCCGCCCATTCCCCAGACCTGAATCCAATTGAGCAAATCTGGGACATCATGTCTCGCTCCATCCACCAACGCCACATTGCACCACAGACTGTCCAGGAGTTGGCGGATGCTTTAGTCCAGGTCTGGGAGGAGATCCCTCAGGAGACCATCCGCCAACTCATCAGGAGCATGCGCAGGCGTTGTAGGGAGGTCATACAGGCACGTGGAGGCCACACACACTACTGAGCCTCATTTTGACTTGTTTTAAGGACATTACATCAAAGTTGGATCAGCCTGTAGTGTGGTTTTCCACTTTAATTTTGAGTGTGACTCCAAATCCAGACTTCCATGGGTTGATAAATTAGATTTCCATTGATTATTTTTGTGTGATTTTGTTGTCAGCACATTCAACTATGTAAAGGAAAAAGTATTTAATAAGATTATTTCATTCATTGAGATCTAGGATGTGTTATTTTAGTGTTCCCTTTATTTTTTTGAGCAGTATATATACACTTAAAAAAAAAGCTAAACAGGCTCTATTCCACCAGACCTAAATAAATCATCGCCACTGGCTGTATATTATAACTCTACACAATGACAGAAGTCTTGATCAATCATGTCTATCTGTTTGTCTGTCAAAATGACAACAACCCCCTGCCCCGAGGTCGAACCTTCAGGAGACGCCTCACCACGTAAGCCGGTTGGCAGTCGATGAGACGGGGAAGAGGGGTGAACCTGGAAACAGGAGACAAAAGGCTGTGAGACATGGGTTTAACTCTGGACACATGAACGGTAGGATGTATACCCAATACCACGGGACCTGGGGAGACTCAATGACTGGAACAAATTGCAAAAATCACTGAAGTTGGAGACTTATAGTTGAAGTCGGAAGTTTACATACACTTAGGTTGGAGTCATTAAAACTCGTTTTTCAACCACTCCACAAATTTCTTGTTAACAAACTATAGTTTTGGCAAGTCGGTTAGGACATCTACTTTGTGCATGACACAAGTCATCTTTCCAACAATTGTTTACAGACAGACTATTTCACTTATAATTCACTGTATCACAATTCCAGTGGGTCAGAAGTTTACATACACTACGTTGACTGTGCCTTTAAACAGTTTGGAAAATTCCAGAAAATGATGTCATGGCTTTAGAAGCTTCTGATAGACTAATTGACATCATTTGAGTCAATTGGAGGTGTACCTGTGGATGTATTTCAAGGCCTACCTTCACACTCAGTGCCTCTTTGCTTTACATCATAGGAAAGACCTCAGAAAAAAAATTGTAGACCTTCACAAGTCTGGTTCATCCTTGGGAGCAATTTCCAAATTCCTGAAGGTACCACGTTCATCTGTACAAACAATAGTACACAAGTAGAAACACCATGGGACCATGCAGCCGTCATTCCGCTCAGGAAGGAGACGTGTTCTGTCACCTAGAGATGAACGTACTTTTGTGCGAAAAGTTCAAATCAATCCCAGAACAACAGCAAAGGACCTTGTGAAGATGCTGGAGGAAACCGGTACAAAAGTATCTATATCCACAGTAAAACGAGTCCTATATCAACATAACCTGAAAGGCCGCTCAGCAAGGAAGAAGACACTGCTCCAAAACAGCCATAAAAAGCCAGACTACGGTTTGCTACTGCACATGGGGACAAAGACCGTACTTTTTGGAGAAATGTCCTCTGGTCTGATGAAACAAAAATAGAACTGTTTGGCCAAAATGACCATTGTTATGTTTGGAGGAAAAAGGGGGAGGCTTGCAAGCAGAAGAACACCATCCCAACCGTGAAGCACGGGGGTGGCAGCATCATGTTGTGGGGGTGCTTTTCTGCAGGAGGGACTGGTGTACTTCACAAAATAGATGGCATTATGAGGAAAGAAAATGATGTGCATATATTGAAGCAACATCTCAAGACATCAGTCACAATGTTAAAGCTTGGTCGCAAATGGGTCTCCCAAATGTAATATGACCCCAAGCATACTTCCAAAGTTGTGGCAAAATGGCTTAAGGACAACAAAGTCAAGGTTTTGGAGTGGCCATAACAAAGCCCTGACCTCAATCCTATAGAAAATTTGTGGGCAGAACTGAAAAAGCATGTGCGAGCAAGGAGGCCTACAATCCTGACTCAGTTACACCAGGTCTGTCAGAAGGAATGGGCCAAAATTCACCCAACTTCTTGTGGGATGCTTGTGGAAGGCTACCCGAAACGTTTGACCCAAGTTAAACAATTGAATGCTAACAAATACTAATTGAGTGTATGTAAACTTCTGACCCACTGTGAATGTGATGAAAGAAATTATATTTGAAATAAGTAATTCTCTCTACTATTATTCTGACATTTCACATTCTTAAAATGAAGTGGTGATCCTAGCTGACCTAAGACAGGGTATTTTTACTAGGATTAAATGTCAGGAATTGTGAAAAACGGAGTTTAAATGTATTTGGGTAAGGTGTATGTAAACTTCCGACTTCAACTGTATGAACTAATTTCACACATAGGCCTATAATAATTGATTTAGCCTAAAAATAAGATTAAATTGACAATAGTCTGATAGGTTACATTATCAACTGCCTTGTGAATCAAGAGTCTGCAGAGCAGCTTGGGTAATTGACAAAGAAGAGAACAGAGCTTACCAAAAAGCAACTTTTTCAAATCATCCTTCATGCAGGTAAGATGTTATGATTTCATAACCTATATCGGAAAGAGCAGGTTCTAAGGTTACCTTCATAAACGCAACCAAATGACTACTTTAGCAACAGCACAGTTGAAATGTATTTACTGACTGTTAGAATGCATTGGCTCAGAATAGGATTGCTCAATGCCCATTTTTTCTAGTGCTAATAGTCGGAGTAGAGAAACGCACAATTTTGTGACTCATGTTTTGAGTCCCACCTTTTTAGCTTTGTGCCTGTTTTTCATGTTATTTTCTCATTAATACATGTCCCAATGTTCATCTCCCAGGACATATCCGCCAGCATAGCAAGATAGCAAAATATCCATGAATATTTTCATGTGTGTTACGACATGCCCCCAAATGAATATAGTTGGTTTACAGTTGGTTTTGATATTTAAACCTGCCTGTCATCATCACGTCTGGTAGGGATGGAGAAAATGGCAAAATGGCACACGCAGGTTTTTGCATTGGTTTTCTTTTGCTCCCGGTTCAGATACAGCACTCATTTTGCATCACTAACTCCTTTATGAGTGCACTACTCAGTCATAAAGACATTTCCTGGGAGAAGAGAAGGGTAGCTAGAAAGCAATCCCATGCCATACAATATTTATTCCTTAACATTTTATCCTTCAAACTACCTAGTTTGAATACCGACTACCTGTCCTGTTATTCTCCATTCAGAAATGGAGCTTACTTCCTCAGAGTTATGACTGCATACTCTTGGTTCCTTTTGAAAACACATTTGGTTAACTTCCTGTTAGTAGTCTAATGAAGCATGTACGGTTACATATTCATATTCAGCCACAAAACATTCTTGACAGCTTTCTTTCAACATGGGTAAACACAATCTGGACAGACCAAATACAAACGCCTACTCCCTGTGTATGTGTATGTGTATGTGTGTTTGTGTGTTTATATCTCCATGTGTAAAAACGGATTACTTCAAGCAGACATTCGGAACTCTAGTGCATTCCTCGATTTGGTATTCTAAAGTGAGGATTGCATCCACCCAGACTTCTGCCAACTCCGGAAGGACAAGACATTGATGAAAACGTGGACATCATTTTGTCCGTTTATATGTTCACAATTTTGGGGGGATTAGGCTCTGATGGAGCATATTTCTCAAGCTGCACGAATGCGCACACACACACCCACACACCCACAAACGCACACACACACACACACACACACACACACACACACACACACACACACACACACACACACACACACACACACACACACACACACACACACACACACACGGGAACCTTCAATCTTTAATCTGCCATTTAATGCAGGCTAAGACCTAATCAGTGATTGGAAGTCATTTAGAGTAATTGGATTCTGATTTGGGCTTACCTCTCCCTCATCATAGTACAGCTAAATGTGATGAGCTCTTTTTAAACTACAGATTGAGTTTCAGGCACAGACAACTTTGATGCACAACACTTGCTTTCATTTGTCATGAGCAGGATGAGGCCTGCACACGTTCGTCGAGGTAGAGGTAGAGGCACGCACAGATTCCATTAAGACACACTTTAATCCACGTGACAATTCAACATAATTCCATGCTTAAATTCTGTATCAACTTTGAGCAATACATTTCTTACACTTTGAAAATTAAGAGGTTAGAGAATATAACTTTAAAATGTATGGTTTTATACTCAAGGGACATTAAAAATGAAAAAAGTCTAGATCTTCAGAGTTATCACATTGGAATAGATAATTAGCATAATTGAATAGCTTTTCACTTGGGATTTTTACTATATCCTGGAGTATTGCCAATTACATAATTATGAAATATGTACAGTATATGAACTGATAGTCTTCTTATACGACGCAATCCTGACTTGCCATATGCAATTCCCCATAATCTTTCATTTGAATCTTTATACATGATTTACACCAATTTTAGTCTAAAAGACAAGAATGCTGGGTCACAATGTAGATAAGTGTAATTTTATAAATATTTGATAAAGCCTGTATTCGGTTTGACATATTGTAGAAATAATTTTTTTAATGTTCTACTATCAAATCTGATATATTTTTTTAAATTATTTGAAAAGTGAACTGCTTTGCACCGCTTTGTGTCCCCTACCCTTTATTCATACTTTATGTAGTTCCACATATTAATGTAACAGATTCATTATGATACATAAATAGCTGTTATTCTGATGATCTAACCACATTGCTCAAAGAAATAGCATGGGGTTCCACATTGAATAGAGTATGTCCTCTACTGCTGAACCTTTCCCAGTGGTGCAGCTCCCTCATTCAGACCTTTAATTGAGCACTATTATCGGACTCCTTCGGTCTTTATCCAAGGGCGTCGGCTATTAAACTGATTTAACTATTATGGGTCCATCATAGAAGATAGAGGTAAAACCCCTTAATTAAATGTCAGCGGGATATGAATAACCTTCTTTGTGGTTTTGATTGATGCCAATAGTACACTACTAGGAAGCCAGTATAAAAGTCTAGAGAGCGTGTGTATTTATTTTCCCTTGACAGATCGAAATGGGCTGTCATTTGACAGGCAGGCTTTCAGGAGGCACTGCAAACATATTGATTAGTCTCATTGTTTTTAGCTACATGCTGTATGCGACGGCTCAATTAGATAACTGACAACCAATGAAAACAATCCTGTCATCGAAGAATGGATGTCAGCCAGCCCTACATGCAATTATAGTATGAAGTCTTGCTGATTCAAGTTTACTCTGAAATCAAAAAATTAAGCTAAACTAGACTAAATGGTGTTTTGACTACCGTGTATTAGGCATAAAGTGTCACTATAATGGAAAATACAGAAGCTGCAACTAGCGCTGGAATCCTGGCAATGCTCATATCAAATCTCTGTTATTTGAACTCAGGGGACTGCTACTCATAAGTGAATGTGGGAGATCTAGTATAAAGCTAAACATATGTTACTAGTAAAGTTGATTGAAGATGAAAAGAGTTAGGAACACTACCGTACTTTAGAGCACACTCTCTCTGAACATAACTTAAGTAGGGTTCATTTACAAGTCAGCTTTTTGTCTGCTGATTCTCCTGCTGTGTGAACAAGATGCTTCTGTGTTAGCCTGCTGGATTCACACAGTGTATACCATATTTCAGCACCGGCTGCTTGCTGGGGTGCATGGTGTGGCGATGACTGCGCAAGGGTCATTATGAAGGAAGGATGCAGTGCTTTTCAGATCACAGCCCAGTCCAAGCTCTTCTCTGTCTTGGCACCCCAATGGTGGAACCAGCTTCCCCCTGAAGCTAGGACAGCAGAGTCCCTGCCCATCTTCCAAAAACGTCTTAAACCCTACCTCTTCAAAGAGTATCTTAAATAATCCCACAGCACCCCCCCATTCGTACCCCCTCCTCACCCCAATTTTTTCCCCTTACTAGCTCTGACTTTGCTGATAGCTACTTTATTGAGGAAAAACATACTACTATGACTGTGATATGTGGTTGTCTTAAGATGAATGCACTAACTGTAAGTCACTCTGGATAAGAGTGTCAGCTAAATGACTAAAATGTAAATCTAAAATTGTTTTCCAGACACTCCTAGTCTCCTTTCTTTGCTCCCTCTCTCTCTCTCTCTCTCTCTCTCTCTGGATCTGCCTCTTTTGCATTATGTGCTCTGCAGACTACAGTACGGTGAAAAGTGTCAAATAATTTGTTCATCTTAGCCGGGGAAATCACCTAAAGGCCTGCAGATAATTTTAAGAGGCCGAATTTGAGAACATCAGTGGTTTGCTCCGAGGCCTCAAGTTAGTAGGTATCAAGGAGTGGTATGCTGCAGTGAAGGTTGTTTTGCTGGGGAGTCAAACATTCCCCTAAATTACTTCCCCCGGATTGAAGGGAACTGGTGTCAGACAGGACTTGCTGTCAACTGGGCATAATGTAACAACGATGGCGATGAAGCTGTAATTCTTAAGCAAGATTCAGACCAGGCTAATCAACACATAATGGGCCTCCATTTATCAAATGGAGGAGCTGGGGCTGACAGTCTGGCAATGTTATTAGATGCAGGAGCACACGGAGGAGCTGGGCCCCACAGTCTGGCAATATTATTAAATAATATTAGATGCATATATATTTCTACGGTTTCTCTTCATCTCACTATCTTCCCATTTCTTTCTTTCATCAAGTGTAGATGTATTGCTGATCCAGTCCATTTTTACAAAATCTTATTGTTAAGAACAATAACATGGGATAGTCTCATATTATGGGTAAAACATAATGATGATGCAGTAACTTTCTCACAGAGAATACATCTGTATAAACTCAACTCTTGATCTGAACAAAGGCTCCTGAATCCATCCCGCAGATGTCCTTTTAAACTCGTAACCATCCTCTGATTCTTTAGCTCCCTCCTAACTGAATTAACAATGACATCAATATGTATGCAATTAGGGTTAAGTGTCTTGCTCAAAGGTACATAGAAATATTTGGCTCAGAGATTTGAACCAGTGACCCTTTGGTTACTGGCTCAACACTCTTAACTGCTAGGCTACCTGCCGCCCAGAACACTTCAAGTGGCTGCATGAGTTCTTCATCGAGCTTTGTTCTTTCTTTGCTTGCCTTTTAGGGATGAGCATTCGATACTATCGAACATAAACTGACAGATAGTTTTGAAGAGGCAACCCATCTTTGAAGAGACAATTTTGATTTCACATGCTTGTCCTCACTTTAACGTTCCTTATCTCTCTCCTAGAACAGCATTACTTTTGCAATTTATTTTAACCATGGCATTTTGACCCCATTTTAAAGACGCTTAACAACTCTCAACAGTAAAACCAAAAACCATTGAACCAGAACATCACCTCCAGAGAGGTACTCTCAGGTAGTGTTTACTGTTGGAATGAAGGGCGGAGGGGAGGGGGTGGTGGTGCCTGGATTACTAGTCCACTGTTCCATATGCTCAACATCAACTACACTGAAAATAAACTTTGGATTTTTGGGATCCACTCATTCATGCATTCATTTCGTTATCCATTTAGCCATTTACTCAGGTATTCATCAAACCCTAACACAGCCTCAACTGCCAGTACATACAGTTGAAGTCAGAAGTTTACATACTATCAGGTTGGAGTCATTAAAATTCATTTTTCAACCACTCTACAAATGTCTTGTTAACAAACTATAGTTTTGGCAAGTTGGTTAGGACATCTACTTTGTGCATGACACAATACATTTTTCCAACACTTGTTCAGAGAGATTATTTCACTTACAATTCACTGTATCACAATTCCAGTGGGTCAGAAGTTTACATACAGAAAATTGACTGTGCCTTTAAACAGCTTGGAAAATTCCAGAAAATGATGTCATGGCTTTAGAAGCTTCTGATAGGCTAATTGACATCATTTGAGTCAATTGGAGGTATACCTGTGGATGTATTTCAAGGCCTACTTTCAAACTTAGTGCCTCTATGCTTGACATCATGGGAAAATCAAAAGAAATCCGCCAAGACCTCAGAAAAAAATTGTAGACAACCACAAGTCTGGTTCATCCTTGGGAGCAATTTCCAAATACCTGAAGGTACCACGTTCATCTGTACAAACAATAGTACGCAAGTATAAACACAATGGGACCACGTAGCCGTTATTTCGCTCAGGAAGGAGACGCATTCTGTCTCCTAGACATGAACGTACTTTGGTGGAAAAGTGCAAATCAATCCCAGAACAACAGCAAAGGACCTTGTGAAGATGCTGGAGGAAACCGGTACAAAAGCATCTGTATCCACAGTAAAACAAGTCCTATATCGACATAACCTGAAAGGCCACTCAGCAAGGAAGAAGCCAATGCTCCAAATACGCCATAAAAAAAAAGCCAGACTACGGTTTGCAACTGGACATGGGGACAAAGATCGTACATTTTGGAGAAATGTCCTCTGGTCTGATGAAACAAAAATAGAACTGTTTGGCCAAAATGACCATTGTTATGTTTGGAGGAAAAAGGGGGAGACTTGCAAACCGAAGAACACCATCCCAACCGTGAAGCACGGGGGTGGCAGCATCATGTTGTGGGGGTACTTTGCTGCAGGAGGGACTAGTGTACTTCACAAAATAGATGGCATCATGAGGAAAGAAAATTATGTGGATATATTGAAGCAACATCTCAAGACATCAGTCAGGAAGTTAAAGCTTGGTCGCAAATGGGTCTTCCAAATGGACAATGACCCCAAGCATACTTCCAAAGTTGTGGCAAAATGGCTTAAGGACAACAGAGTCGAGGTATTGGAGTGGCCATCAAAAAGCCCTGACCTCAATCCTATAGAAAATGTGTGGGCAGAACTGAAAAAGCGTGTGCAAGCAAGGAGGTCTACAATCCTGACTCAGTTCCACCAGCTCTGTCAGGAGGAATGGGACAAAATTCACCCAACTTATTGTGGGAAGCTTGTGGAAGGCTACCCGAAACGTTTGACCCAAGTTAAACAATTTAAAGGCAATGCTACCAAATACTAATTGAGTGTATGTAAACTTCTGACCCACTGGGAATGTGATGAAAAAATGAAAGCTGAAATAAATAATTCTCTCTACTATTATTCTGACATTTCACATTCTTAAAATAAAGTGGTGATCCTCACTGACCTAAGACAGGGAATTTTTACTAGGATTAAATGTCAGGAATTGTGAAAAACGGACTTTAAATGTACCTGGCTAAAGTGTATGTAAACTTCCGACTTCAACTGTGTGCACAGATAGTCAGGAGGAATAATGTACGTGCTATCGATTCATTGCATTATTCTGGTGAGCAAGGGTTTATTTAGTCTTCTAGGGTAACATATAATGGCAGAAGAGAAGCCACATGTATGTAATTACACAGTGGTGTAAAGTACTTCAGTAAAAATACTTTAAACTACTACTTAAGTAGTTTTTTGGGGTATGTGTACTTTACTTTACTATTTATATTTTTGCCAACTTTTACTTCTACATCACTACATTCCTAAAGAAAATCATTTATTTTTTACTCCGTACATTTTCCCTGACACCCAAAAGTACTCGTTACATTTTGACAGGAAAATGATCCACTTATCAAGATAAGAACATCCCTGGTCATCCCTACTGCCTCTGATGTGGTGGACTCACTAAACACAAATGCTTCGTTTGTAAATTATGCCTGAGTGTTGGAGCGTGCCCCTGACAATACGTTAATAAAACAAAAATTAAAAAAAATTGCCATCTGGTTTGCTTTCTACTTTTACTTTTGGAACTTAAGTACAATTTAGTAGTTCCATTTACTTTGATACTTACATTTAAAACCAAATACTTTTAGACTTGTACTCAAAGACTATTTTACTGGGTGACTTTCACTTTTACTTGAGTCATTTTCAATGAAGGTATCTTTACTTTTATTCAAGTATGACAATTAAGTCATTTTCACTGTAATTACAGACAAGATGACTAACAAATAGTGTACCAAAATGTCGGACATTATAAACAGAAACATATCTAAATTTGCCACCAAAATATCCTGCACCCCCTTTCAAAAAATCGTTCCACTGTCTATGACTGTAGCCTACAGCACATTTTCTATATTGGCAGGTTAGGGTCGGGTGCAGGCCTCAGTTTTGGGATATTAGCAATTGCGGGTGGAGGTGGGTGAACAAACAGCTGAATTTATTAGCACCTCAGTGAATCACACAAACTTTTTCTGCCAGTTCCCAAAAGCATTTGCAATTATTGTGTAGGCAATTTGGCGCACGTAGGCTACAGTTAGGCCCTAAATCTTAGGCTTACGCACTAATGTCAGATAGCCTAAAATAATGAAAGAAAAGTCTCAATGTACCTTATCAAAACACTTTAAATTGCACAAGAATGATACATTTATGTTTTTTAAGGTACTGTTGTCTCTTTATTCTACCCACCCACCCACCCTTCATCCACACAATATTCCATGACCATAAACCCACTGCCCTGCGGGTATAACCGTGGGGACTGCGGGTCCCCACCTGTGAATCACCAGTGTGTGCATATGTACAGGGAAAACAATCAACTGATAAATGGCTGCTTGGATGAATAAAATACACACACACATTGATCACAGTGTATATACAAGAAGAACACCATCACCTTCAGACAAGAACGGCTCTGTTAACAGGAAAGGAATGCTGTGTTTAATGTACTTTTTCTACACCATATGCTTTGCAAGGGAGTTGATGAATGGCAGCCATCAACATCATTGACCGTGGGGACGGAATAACCTTAACAAAAAATGTGCTCTCTGGTAATTTCTTGTGGACAGACTATGTAAACATTATTGCTATATTACACAAGATTTTCATTTTGGGTTAACTGAGATTAGCGCAAGGGAAAAGTTTGTCACTAAAGTGTCACGACCTGACCAGTAAAGGGGTCATTTGTCATTGTAGTATGGTCAGGGCGTGGCAGGGGGTGTTGTTTTTGTGTGTTTTGGGGTTGGTTTATTTAGAGGGGATTTGTTCTAGTTTTCATTTTCTATGTTCGTTTTCTATGTGTGGTCGAGCATGGTTTCCAATCAGAGGCAGGTGTCTTTCGTTGTCTCTGATTGGAAGCCATACTTAGGCAGCCCTTTTTTCCTTTGGGTTTGTGGGTGGCTGTTTTCTGTATAGCCGTGTGCCTTACGGAACTGTTTGGTCATTTGTTTATTTTGTTTGAGTGTTCTCTCTAAATAAAGTAAGAAGATGAGCACTATACCCGCTGCGCCTTGGTCTGTCCCTTACGACGCCTATGACATAAAGAACACACTAGCCAAAATGAAAAGCTTATAGCAGAACTATTATCACTCAAATCTAATTTTGCTACTTTGGGGAAAACATACAGTAAATGCAAAAACAACAGTGACACACTATAAGAGCAATGGGTCCTGCAGAATTCGTTCACTGTGAATAACGTGGTGTTAGGAGTGCATGTCAATAGTCCTGAATGTGTCTTCCTCTCCCCATCTCCTTTCACACATCTGCGCTGATCTGGAAGAACTGGACAGGTGAACAGAAATCCCCAGTTAGCCTTTACCTCTCCTGTCTTAATGGATCAGTGCAGATGAGGGAGACGTGACGAGGAGACGAGGAAAGGAAGACACATTAGACTATTTTGATGCACCACACGTCTACAGAAAAGATAGCTGTGACCTACTGAACTCTGCTTGACCACCAGTGGCATCACACTTTACCACTACCAATACAATCAAAGGTCCACTAACACTACCAAAACCACGACCACTACCACTCCACTACCATAACCACTACAACAACCACCACCGCTCCACTACCACAACAACTACTGCTCCACTACAACAACCCCTACCACTCCACTACCACAACCACCACAAATACCGCTCCACTCGAACTACAACCACAACCGCAATCACTACCGCTTCACTACAACCACAATCACAACCACTACCATTCCAATATCACAACCACTACAGCACCATTACCACAACCAAAACCACTACCACTACCGCTGCACTACCACTACCACTAACGGTCCACTACCACCACCACAACCATTAACGCTGCACTACCACAACCACTACTGCTCCACTTACCACAACCACCACCACTACTGCTCCACTACCACTACCACAACCACTACCGCTCCAATACGACAACCACTACCACCACCAATATCACTACCACTACCGTTCCACTACCAACACCACAACAATTACCTCCAATACCACTACCACAATGACAACCGCTCCACTACCACAACCGCTACTGCTCCACTACCACAACCACTACTGCTCCACTACCCCTACCTCTACCACGACCAATACCAAACCTCGACAACTGCAACCTCTACCACAACCACCACCACTACTGCTCCACTACCACTACCACAACCACTACCGCTCTAATACGACAACCACTACCACCACCAATATCACTACCACTACCGTTCCACTACCAACACCACAATTACCTCCAATACCACTACCACAATGACAACCACTCCACTGGCTTCCAGTTGAAGCTCGCATCCGCTACAAGACCATGGTGCTTGCCTACGGAGCAGTGAGGGGAACGGCACCTCCGTACCTTCAGGCTCTGATCAGTCCCTACACCCAAACGAGGGCACTGCGCTCATCCACCTCTGGCCTGCTGGCCCCCCTACTTCTGAGGAAGCACAGTTCCCGCTCAGCCCAGTCAAAACTGTTCGCTGCTCTGGCACCCCTATGGTGGAACAAGCTCCCTCACGACGCCAGGACAGCGGAGTCAATCACCACCTTCTGGAGACACCTGAAACCCCACCTCTTTAAGGAATACCTAGGATAGGATAAAGTAATCCTTCTACCCCCCCTAAAAGATTTAGATGCACTATTGTAAAGTGGTTGTTCCACTGGATATCATAAGGTGAATGCACCAATTTGTAAGTCGCTCTGCATAAGAGCGTCTGCTAAATGACTTAAATGTAAAATGTAAATGTACCACAACCGCTACTGCTCCACTACCACAACCAATACTTCTCCACTACCACTACCGCTACCGCTACCACAACCAATACCAAACCTCGACAACTGCAACCTCTACCACAACCACCACCACTACTGCTCCACTACCACTACCACAACCACTACCGCTTCACTACCACAACCACCACCACTACCACTACAACAGCCATTACAACTACCACTCAACCACCACCACTACCACAACCAATACTGCTCCACTATCCCAACCACTACAACTACCACTACAGCTCAACTACCAGTACCGCTCAACTACCACAACCACTAGCACAACCACAACAACTACCACTCCACTACCACAACCACTACCGCTCCACTACCACTTACCACAACCACAATCGCACCAACTACAACAACAAATACCCCTAGAGCTCAGCTACCGCTCCACTACCAACACCACAACAACTACCTCCAATACAACAACAACTACAGCTCCACTACCACAACCACTACTGCTCCACTACCACTACCGCTCAACTACCACAACAGCTCCCACAACCACTACGGCTCCACTACCACAACCAAAACCATTACCCCTACCTCTCCACTACCGCTCCACTATCACAACCACTACCAACACCACAACAACAACCTCCAATACAACTACCACAACCACTACCGCTCCTCTACCACAACCACTACCACTCCACTACCACAACCACTA
Source organism: Salmo trutta (assembly GCF_901001165.1). NCBI lineage: Eukaryota > Metazoa > Chordata > Actinopteri > Salmoniformes > Salmonidae > Salmo > Salmo trutta. The sequence continues at coordinate 59,388,413 of NC_042960.1, forward strand.
CTGCTCCACTACCACTACCACAACCACTATCGCTCTACTACCAAAACCACAACCACAACAACCACCAAACCTCGACAACTACAACCACAACCACTACCACTACAGCTCCACTACAACTACAACCACCACCAAAACCACCCCAGTACCTCTCCACTACAACTACAACCATAACGAATACCACTAACAACACCACAACAACTACAGCTCCAATAGCACTACCACAACAAAAACCACTACCGCTACACTACCACAACAACAACCACAACCACTAACGCTACACTACCACAACAACAACCACTAACACTGCACTACCATTCTACTACCACTCTACTACCACAACCACTACCGCTGCACTACCATTCTACTACCACTCTACTACCACAACCACTACCGCTCCACTACCACAACCAACACCCCAAAAACTACCTCGAATACCACTACCACTACCGCTCCAATACCACAACTACTACCACCACCAATACCAATACGGCTCCACTACCACTACCACTACCACTACCAATACCACAACTACTACCACCACCAATACCACTACGGCTCCACTACCACAACCACTCACACTTCCAATACCACAACAACTACCTCCAATACCACTACCACAACCACTACCGCTCCACTACCACAACCACTACCGCTCCACTCTTATCCAGAGCGACTTACAGTAGTGAATACATTTCATACATTTTTTTTACCCCAATCACTATCACAACCACTATCGCTACACTACCACAACCACAATTACTAACACAATTACAACCACTACACAACAATAACTTCTCCACTATCAAAACCACAACCACTAACACCACTACCGCTTCGCTACAAATACAACCACAATCACTACCACTACCACTCCCTACCACTACAACAACCACTACACTACCACAACCACTACCACTACCACTTACCACAACCACAACCGCTCCACCTACCACAACCACTACCACTACTGCTCCACTACCACTGGCACAACCACTGCCACCACAACAACTACCACAACCACAAGAACAACCACTACCACTAAAGCTCCACTACCACAACCGGTGCACTACCACAACCACAACCGCTCCCAGTACCACAACTGCTCCCAGTACCACAACCACTACCACCACCACACAACAGTTCCCCCTACCACAACCACTACCAAAACCTCTTTGATTAACTACCACCACCGCTCCACTACGACAACCACTACCACAACTACTACCGCTCCACTACCACAATTACTGCCACAACAACAACTACAACCACAAATACAACCACTACACAACCACTATCACAACCGCTCCACTACCAAAATCACAACCACTACCACCACTACTGCTACACTACAAATACAACCACAACCACTACCACTACCCCTCCACTACCAAAACCACCACAAGCGCTGCAACTACCATAGCCGCTTCACTACCATTACCAAAACCACAACCACTACCACAACCACTACTAACACTACCATAACAGCTCGCACAAACACTACTGCTCCACTACCAACACCACTACTACAACCACTACCGCTCCACTACCACTAGCACAACCAATGCCACCATTACCACTATCACTACCGCTCCGCTCCCACTACCACAACCACAACCACTACCACTACCGCTCCACTACCACAACCACTACCATAACCACAAGCTCTCAACTACCATAACCACCAATACTACTATAGCAACTCCACTACCACGTTAACAAAACCACAACCACTACAACTACCACAACAGCTCCCACAACCACTACCAGTACCGGTCCACTACCACAACCACTAGGACTACCAAAACCCCTACCACTACCGCTCCAACACCACAACCACTACCACTCCACAACCACTTATCAGAACCACAAGCATTCCACCTACCACAACCACTACCACTACTGTTCCACTACCACTAAAACAACCACTACCACAACCACAAACACTCCACCTCTGTTTCATTACCACTACCACTATAACAACCGCTGCCACTAGCGCTCCACGACTACAGTCACTCCACTACATCTATCACAACCACTCCCAGTACCACAACCGCTACCACAACTCCACTACCACCACAATTCCATTACCACAACCATTACCACCACCACAACCACCACCACCACATCCGCTCCAGTACCACAACCAATAACGCTCCACTACCACAATCACTATCAAAACCACTACCACTCCACTACCACTACCACAATTACTACCACAACTACAACCACTACAACAACTGCAACCACAAGTACAACCACTACACAACCACTATCACAACCACTCCACTACCAAAATCACAACCACTACCACAACTACCGCTACACTACAAATACAAGCACAACTACTACCACAACCCTTCCATTACCAAAACCGCAAGCGCTCACTACCACAACCACTGCAACTACCATAGCCGCTTCACTACCACTACCACAACCACTACTAACACTATCACAACAGCTCCCACAAACACTATCGCTCCACTACCAACACCACTACCGCTCCAGTACCACTACTGCTTCACAAAAACAACCACTATCACTTCCACAACAGTTCCCCCTACCACAACCACTACCAAAACCTCTTTGATCAACTACCACCACCGCTCAACTACAACAACCACTACCACAACTACTACCGCTCCACTACCACTACCACAATTACTGCCACAACTACAACCACTACAACAACTACAACCACAAATATAACCACTACACAACCACTATCACAACCGCTCCACTACCAAAATCACAACCACTACCACCACTATCGCTACACTACAAATACAACCACAACCACTACCACAACCACTACTAACACTACCACAACCACTACCACAACCACTACTAACACTACCACAACAGCTCCCACAAACACTACCGCTCCATTACCAACACCACTACCACTACCGCTCCAATACCACTACTGCTTCACCAAAACAACCACTATAACTCCCACTACTACTGCCACTCCGATACCACTTAACACAACCACTACCACAATAACTACCACAACATCTCTCACAACCACAACCACAGCCACTCCACTACCACAACAATAACCACTCCCACTAGTGCTTCACTACCACAACCACCACCGCTCCACTAGCACTACCACAACCATTATCACTACGGCTCAACTACCACAACCACTACCACCCCCACTACCACTACCTCTTCACTACCTCTTCACTACCACTACAACAACCACTACACTACCACAACTCTCCACTACCACTTACCACAACCGCTCCCAATACCACAACAACTACCACTACTGCTCCATTACCACAACCATTACAACAACCACTACCACTACCGCTCCAGTACCACAACCGCTCCACTACCACAACCACAACCACTCCCAGTACCACAACAACTCCCCTACAACCACCACTCCACTAGAAAAAACATTACCACAAATACTACCATTACTGCTCCACATACCACAACCACCACTGCTCCGCTACCACAACCACTACTGATCCACTACCACTACCACTGCCGCTCCACTACCACTACCACAACCAATCCACCTACCACAACCACTACAGTTCCACTACCACTAGAACAACCACTACCACCACCACTACCAATATCGCCTCACTACCACAACCGCTCCACTACCACAACCACAACCATAACTGCTCCCAGTACCACAACAAGCACCACAAGCACCACAACTCCCCTACCACTCCACAACCACAATTGCTCCACTGCCACAACCACAACCGCTCCCAGTATAACAACCACAACAACTCCACTACCACCACCATTCCACTACGACAACCATTACCACAACAACTACAACATCCACAACCACTACCATAACTGCTCCACTACCACAACCATTACCGCTCGACTACCACAACCTCTCCCACTAACACAACCACGACCACGGCCACTAACCCTCCACTTCCACAACCACAAGAGCTCACTACCACAACAACTACCATAGCTGCTCCACTACCATAACCAAAACCACAACCACTACCACAACCACTTCTGCTCCACAACCACAATCACTACCACTACCGCTCCACTACCACAACCACTACCACCCCTTCTATCACAACCGCTCCACTACGACTTACCACAACCACAACCGCTCCACCTACCACAACCACTATCACTACCATTCCCCTACCACAACCACAACCACTACCCCTACCATAGCCGCTCCACTACCATTACCAAAACCACAACCACTACTGCTTCACCACCACAAACACTACTGCTCCACTACCACAACCACAACAGCTCCCACAACCACTACCGCTCCACTACCACTCCCCTGCCACTGCTTCAACACAACAACCACTACCACAAACACTACCGTTCCACTACCACAACCAAGACCACAACAGTTCCCACAACCACTACATCTCCATTACCACAACCACTACCACTACCGCTCCACTACCAGTCCACTACCAAAACCAAAACCACTACTGCTCCACTACCACTACCGCTCCACTACCACCCCCACTACCACTTATCACAACCACAACCAAAACCAATACCACAACTACTACCACAAGAGCTCCCACAACCACTACCACTACCTCTCCACTACCCTACCGCTCCACTACCCCTCCATGACCACAACCACTACCACTACCAAAACCACTACCACAACCGCTCCTCTACCACTATCGCTCCATTACCACAACCCAATAGAACTACCATAACCACTACCTCTCCACCAGCACTACCACCCCCACTTCCCCTACCACTCCACTACCACTACAACAACCACTACACTACCACAGCCTGTCCACTACCACTTACCACAACCGCTCCACATACCACAACCACTACCGCTCCACTTCCAAAACCACTACCACTACCGCTCCACTACCACTAGGACTACCAAAACCACTACCACTCCACTACCGCTCCACTACCACACTACCACAACCACTACCATTCCCCACTATCCCTTCCGCTACACTACCACAACCACCCCCACTATCACTTCTGCTCCACAACCACAACCGCTACCGCTCCACCACCACAGGAACTACCATAACCACTACCGCTCCAACATCACAACCACTACCACCCCCACTACCACTACCACTCCACTACCACTACAACAACCACTACAATACCACAACCTGTCCACTACCACTTACCAAAACCGCTCCACCTACCACAACCACTACCATTACCACAAGCTCTCAACTACCATAACCACCAATACTACATAACCACCAATACTACTACCATTACCATTAACAAAACCACAACCACTACAACAACAGCTCCCACAGCCACTACCAGTACCGCTCCACTAAAACAACAACTAGGACTACCAAAACCCATACCACTACCACTCCACTACCACTACCGATCCACTACCACAACCACTAGGACTACCAAAACCCCTACCACTACAACACCACAACCATTACCACTCCACAACCACTTATCACAACCACAAGCATTCCACCTACCACAACCACTACCACTACCGTTCCACTACCACTAAAACAACCACAACCACAACCACTAACACTCCACCTCCGTTTCACTACCACTACCACTATAACAACCGCTGCCACTAGCGCTCCACGACTACAGTCACTCCACTACATCTATCACAACCACTCCCAGTACCACAACCGCTACCACAACTCCACTACCACCACAATTCCATTACCACAACCATTACCACCACCAGAACCACCACCACCACATCCGCTCCAGTACCACAACCAATTACGCTCCACTACCACAATCACTCTCAAAACCACTACCACAACTACTAACACTCCACTACCACTACCACAATTACTACCACAACTACAACCACTACAACAACTGCAACCACAAGTTCAACCACTACACAACCACTACCTTAGCCACTCCACTACCAAAACCACAACCACTACCACCACTACCGCTCCACTACAAATACAACCACAACCACTACCACAAGCGCTCACTACCACAACCACTAAAACTACCATAGCTACTCCACTATCATTAACAAAACCACAACCACTATAACAACCACTACTGCTACACCACGACAACCACTACCACAACAGCACCCACAAACACTACCGCTCCACTAATCCAACCACTACCTCTACCGCTCCACTACCACTACCTCTCTACTACCACAACCACTACCACCCCCAATATCACTACCACTTACCACAACCACAACAAGCACCACAATGACTACCACAACAGCTCCCACAACATCTACAACTCCACTACCACAACCACAACCAACACCGCTCCACTACAAATACTATTACCGCTCCACTAACACCGTCACACTCACTACCGCTCAAATACCACAACCACTACCGCTGCACTACCATTACACAACCACTACACTACCAGATCCACTCCACCTACCACAACCACTATCACTACTGCTCCACCACCACAAGCACTGCACTACTACTTACCACTACCTCTCCACAAGCACAAGCACAACCACTACCACTACCACTCCAATACCACAACCAATCCACTACCACAACCACAACCGCTCCCAGTAAAACAACCACCAAAACTCCCTACCACAACCACTCCACTAGCACAAACATTACCATAACCACTACCACAACCTCTAGAATTACTTCTCTACCACCACAACCACTACCGCTCCACTATCACTTACACAAACACAACCGCTCCAACAACTACAACCACTACCGCTCCACTACCACAACCACTATCGCTCCACTAGCACTACCACAACCACAAGCTCTCAACTACCATAACCACCAATACTACTATAGCCACTCCACTACCATTATCATTACCAAAATCACAACAACTACCACAACAGCTCCCACAACCACTACCAGTACCGGTCCACTACACAACAACTAGGACTACCAAAACCCCTACCACTACCACTACCACTACCGCTCCAACACCACAACCACTACCACCCCCACTACCGTTCCACTACCACTTATACAACCACTACCACATCCACTACTGCTCCACCTCCATTTCACTACCACTTACACAACCACTATAACAACCACTGCCACTAGCGCTCCACAACTACAATCACTCCACTACAGTGAGGGAAAAAAGTATTTGATCCCCTGCTGATTTTGTACGTTTGCCCACTGACAAAGAAATAATCAGTCTATCATTTTAATGGTAGGTTTATTTGAACAGTGAGAGACAGAATAACCACGAAATAATCCAGAAAAACGCATGTCAAAAATGTAAAAAATTGATTTGCATTTTAATGAGGGAAATACGTATTTGACCCCCTCTCAATCAGAAAGATTTCTGGCTCCCATGTGTCTTTTATACAGGTAACGAGCTGAGATTAGGAGCACACTCTTAAAGGGAGTGCTGCTAATCTCAGTTTGTTACCTGTATAGAAGACACCTGTCCACAGAAGCAATCAATCAATCAGATTCCAAACTCTCCACCATGGCCAAGACCAAAGAGCTCCCCAAGGATGTCAGGGACAAGATTGTAGACCTACACAAGGCTTGAATGGGCTACAAGATCATCGCCAAGCAGCTTGGTGAGAAGGACAACAGTTGGTGTGATTATTCGCAAATGGAAGAAATACAAAAGAACTGTCAATCTCCCTCGACCTGGGGCTCCATGCAAGATCTTACCTCGTGGAGTTGCAATGATCATGAGAACGGTGAGGAATCAGCCCAGAACTACACGGGAGGATCTTGTCAATGACCTCAAGGCAGCTGGGACCATAGTCACAAAAAAAAACAATTGGTAACACACTACGCCGTGAAAGGACTGAAATCCTGCAGCGCCCGCAAGGTCCCCCTGCTCAAGAAAGCACATATACCTGCCCGTCTGAAGTTTGCCAATGAACATCTGAATGATTCAGAGGACAACTGGGTGAAAGTGTTGTGGTCAGATGAGACCAAAATGGAGCTCTTTGGCATTAACTCAACTTGCCGTGTTTGGAGGAGGAGGAATGCAGCCTATGACCCCAAGAACACCATCCCCACCGTCAAACATGGAGGTGGAAACATAATGCTTTGGGGGTGTTTTTCTGCTAAGGGGACAGGACAACTTCACCGCATCAAAGGGACGATGGACGGGGCCATGTACCGCCAAATCTTGGGTGAGAACCTCCTTCCCTCAGCCAGGGCATTGAAAATGGGTCGTGGATGTGTATTCCAGCATGACAATGACCCAAAACACATGGCCAAGGCAACAAAGGAGTGGCTCAAGAAGAAGCACATTAAGGTCCTGGAGTGGCCTAGCCAGTCTCCAGACCTTAATCCCATAGAAAATCTGTGGAGGGAGCTGAAGGTTCGAGTTGCCAAACGTCAGCCTCGAAACTTTAGTGACTTGGAGAAGATCTGCAAAGAGGAGTGGGACAAAATCCCTCCTGAGATGTGTGCAAACCTAGTGGCCAACTACAAGAAACGTCTGACCTCTGTGATTGCCAACAAGGGTTTTGCCACAAAGTATAAGTCATGTTTTGCAGAGGGGTCAAATACTTATTTCCCTCATTAAAATGCAAATCATTTTCTAACATTTCTGACATGCGTTTTTGTGGATTTCTTTGTTGTTATTCTGTCTCTCACTGTTCAAATAAACCTACCATTAAAATTATAGACTGATCCTTTCTTTGTCAGTGGGCAAACGTACAGAATCAGCAGGGGATCAAATACTTTTTCCCTCACTGTACATCTACCACAACCACAACTCCACAACCACTATAATTCCACTACCACAAACATTACCACAACCACTACTACCACCACAACCATTACTGCTCCACTACACCAACAACCACAACAGCTCCACTACCACAACCACAACCGCTCCCAGTAACACAACCACCACAACTCCCCTACCACAACCACTCCACTAGCACAAACATTACCACAACCACAACCACCACACCAACCTCTAACATTACCGCTCCACTACAATAACCACTACGGCTCCCACTACCACAACCACTACAACAACCACAACCACTACCGATCCAATACCGCAACCACTACCACTCCACTACCACAACTGCTCCACTACCACTACCACTCCACTATCACGTCCACAACCACAACGGCTCCCAATACCACAACCACAACCACAACCGCTATCGCTCCACTACCACAACCACGAGAACTACCATAACCACTACCACTATCTCTCAACAACAAATCCACTACCACCCCCACTACCACTACCACTCCATTACCACTTACCACAACCAATCCACCTACCACAACCACTACCAGTACCGCTCCACTACCACTAGCATATCCACTGCCCCAACTACCATTATAACTACCACTACCGCTCCACTACCACAACCACTCCAACAACCACTACCACTACCGCTCCACTACCACAAGTGATCAATTACCACAACCACTGTAAGTACCACAACCGCTCCCAGTACCACAACCACTACCACCACAACTCCCCTACAACCACCATTCCACCACCACAAACATTACCATAACCACTACCACAACCAATACCAATGCTGCTCCACTACCACAACCACTACTGCTCCACAACCACAACCACTACCGCTTCACTATCATTTCCACAACCACATCCATAGCAGCTCCCACTACCACAACCACTACCAAAACCATTACCACCACCACAACCGCTCCAGTACTACAACCACTACCCCTCCACTACCACTAACACAATTACTACCACAACTACAACCACAAGTACAACCACTACACAACCACAACCTTAACCACTCCACTTCCAAAACCACAACCACTACCGCTCCACTACAAATACAACCACAACCACTACCACAAGCGCTCACTACCACAACCACTAAAACTACCATAGCCACTCGACTACAATTACCAAAACCACAACCACGACAACAACCACTACTGCTCCACCACCACAACCACAACCACAACCACAACAGCTCCCACAAACACTACCGCTCCACTAATACAACCACTACCACTATCGCTCCACTACCACAAACACTACCACCCCCACTACCACTACCGCTCCACTACCACTTACCACAACCACAACCACAACGGCTCCCACTACCACACCCACTACCACAAACACTACCATTACCGCTCCACTAGCACTACCACAACCACTAATACTACTACAGCCACTCCACTCCCATTAACATTACCAAAACCCCAACCACTACAACTACCACAACAGCTCGCACAAATACTACCGCTCCACTACCAGTACCGCTCTACTACCACGACCACTAGGACTACCAAAACCCCTACCACTCCACAACCGCTCCACTACCACAACCACTACCACCCCCACTTCCGCTCCATGATCACTTATCACAACCACAACTGCTCCACCTACCACTACTGTTCCACTACCACTAATACAACCACTACCACAACCACTACCACTCCACCTCCGTTTCACTACCACTACCCCAACCACTATAACAATCACTGCCACTAGTGCTCCATTACTACAATCGCTCCACTACATCTATCACAACCGCTCCCAGTACCACAACCAATACCACAACCACAACTCCACTTCCACCACCACTCCACTACCACAACCACAACTATTACTGCTCCACTACACCAACAACAACCTCCACTGCTCCACTATCACCACCAATCCACTGCCATAAACATTACCACTACCACCATCACAACCACAACCGCTCCACTACCACAACTACAACCACTCCACAACCACTACCACTCCACTACCAAAACCACTACCACCACCACAACCGCTCCACTACCACAACCACTACCACCCCCACAACCACTACCACCCCCACTATCACTACTGCTCCACTACCACTTACCACAACCACAACCAGTACCACAACGACTACCACAACAGCTCCCACAACCAGTACCACTCCACTACCACAACCACAACCAACACCGCTACACTACAAATACTATTACCGCTCCACTAGCACTGTCACACTCACTACCGCTCCGCTACCACTACCACTACTGCTCCACTACGATTACATAACCACTACACTACCAGAACCTCTCCTCTACCACTTACCACAACCACAACCTCTCCACCTACCACAACCACTATAACTACTGCTCCACCACCACTAGCACTACCACTTAGCACTACCGCTCCACTACCACAACCACAACAACAACCACTACCACTCCAAAACCACAACTGCTCCCAGTAACACAACCACCACAACTCCCCTACCCTAACCACTCCACTAGCACAAACATTACCACAACCACTACCACCACGACAACCTCTACAATTACTGCTCCATCTCCACAGCCACTACCACTCCACTATCACTTCCACAACCACAACCACAACCGCTCCCACTACCACAACCACAACCGCTTCCACTACCACAACCACTACCACAACCACTACCGCTCCACTAGCCCTACCACAACCACAAGCTCTCAACTACCACTAATACTACTATAGCCACTCCACTACCATCAGTATTACCAAAACCACAACCACTACAACAACAGCTCCCACAACCACTACCGCTCCACTACCAGTACCGCTCCACTACCACCCCCACAACCACTACCGCTCCACTACCACAACCACTAGGACAACCACAACCACTACCACTACCACTAATACAACCACTGCCACTAGCGCTCCACTACTACAATCACTCCACTACATCTATCACAACCGCCCCAGTACCACAACCACTACCACAACTCCACTACCACCACCATTCCACTACCACAAACATTACCACAACCACAACCATTACTGCTCCACTACACCAACAACAACCACAACCGCTCCCACTACCACGACCACTACCACTACACAACCTCCACCGCTCCACTATCACCACCAATCCACTGCCATAAACATTACCACTACCACAACCGCTCCACTACCACTACCACTCTACTACCACAACCGCTCCACTACCACAACCACTACCACTATCACTACTGCTCCACTACCATTTACCACAACCACAACCAGTACCACAACGACTACCACAACAGCTCCCACAACCAGTACCACTCCACTACCACAACCACAACCAACACCGCTCCACTACAAATACTATTACCGCTCCACTAGCACGGTCACTCTCACTACTGATTCGCTACCATAACCACTACCACCCCCACTACCATTACATAACCACTACACTACCAGAACCTCTTCAATACCACTTACCACAACCACAACCGCTCCACCTACCACAACCACTATCACTACTGCTCCACCACCACTAGCACTACCACTTAGCACTACCACTTAGCACTACCGCATCCACTACCACAACCACTCCAATACCACAACCACTCCACTACCACAACCACAACCACTCCCAGTAACACAACCACCACAACTCCCCTACCACAACCACTCCACTAGCACAAACATTACCACAACCACAACCACTACCACAACCTTTACAATTACTGCTCCACCTCCACAACCACTACCAATCCACTATCACTTCCACACCCACAACCGCTCCCACTACCACAACCACTACCACAACCACTACCGCTCCAATAGCACTACCACAACCACAAGCTCTCAACTACCACAACCACTAATACTACTATAGCCACTCCACTACCATCAGCATTACCAAAACCACAACCATTACAACAACAGCTCCCACAACCACTACTGCTCCACTACCAGTACCACTCCACTACCACAACCACTAGGACTACCAAAACCCCTACCACTACCACTCCACTACCACTACCGCTCCACTACCACTTATCACAACCACAAGCGCTCCACCTACCACAACCACTACCACTACTGTTCCACTACCACTAATACAACCACAACCACTACCGCTCCACCTCCGTTTCAACCACTATAACAACGACTGCCACTAGCGCTCCACTAGCTCCACTACTACAATCGCTCCACTACATCTATCATAACCGCTCCCAGTACCACAACCACTGCCACAACTCCAATACTACCACCATTCCACTACCACAAACACTACCACAACCACAACCATTACTGCTCCACTACACCAACAACAACCACAACCGCTCCCACTACAACAAACACTACCACTACGCAACCTCCACCGCTCCACTATCACCACCAATCCACCACCATAAACATTACCACTACCACAACTGCTCCACTACCACAACTACAACCACTCCACAACCACTACACCACCAAAACCACAACCACTACCACTATCACTCCAACTACACCACTACCACAACCACCACCACTACCACTTTACTACAACTACAAGCACTACCACAACCAGAATCACTGCCACTACCACAATCACAACCACTCCACTACCACAACCACTACCGCTCAACTACCACTTCCACTCCACTACCACAACCACTACCGCTCCAACAACACTACCACAACCACTACCACTCAACTACCACAACCACTATCAATACCACAGCCGCTCCACTACCACTACAACTACCACAATTACTACTGCTTCACTACCACCACCACTACTGCTACAACTACCACTACTGCTCCCCTACCTCAATCCCTACCGCTCAACTACCACAACCACTACCACATCCGCTCCACCACCACTACCACAACTACTACTGCTCCACTACCACAACCACTACCGCTCCAACAACACTACCACAACCACTACCACTCAACTACCACAACCACTATCAATACCACAGCCGCTCCACTACCACTACAACTACCACAATTACTACTGCTTCACTACCACCACCACTACTGCTACAACTACCACTACTGCTCCCCTACCTCAATCCCTACCGCTCAACTACCACAACCACTACCACATCCGCTCCACCACCACTACCACAACTACTACTGCTCCACTACCACAACCACTACCGCTCCATTATCACAACTACCACAACCACTACTGCTACTACAGCCACTACCACAATCCCTAAACCACAACCACAACTGCTCCACTACAACAACCATTACCACAACCACTACCACATCCATTACCCATTACCACCACCACTACCGCTCCAATACCACTACCACAACCACTACCACCAATGCTGCTCCACTGCCACCACCACTACAACTACCACTTCCACTACCACAACCACAACCACTAATGCTCCACTACCACAACCACTAATGCTCCACTACCAGTACCACAATCGCTACCACTCCACTACCAAAAGCACTACTGCTCCACAACCACTCCACTACCGATCCACACGTTTGGACCTCATTGGTATGATCTGAGCATGTTTGGGATTTGCTGACCCCTACAGTCAAGGGGAAGTGGTTCCTTCCAATTTTGCAGTGTCAATAATGACATAATCTGTCACACAGCGGTTTCCGTGGAAACAGCTTGACTGGGCCAACCCCAGGTGGGCAAAGTGTTAGCACAGGGGGGAAGGAAGTAGGAGCTGTTGGCAAAAATAAGTTTCAAACTTCAAAGGTACGCGGGGAGAAAATATACTTAATCTAACCCTAATAGGATTACCAGGCTTTAGAAATTATTTCTTAAAGACATTTTGTTATTTTTTACATGGGTGTTAGTGGTTCTGCTGTACAAAATATATGGTAGTTCAAACGAGGTGGTTCTGGAGACTAAATTCCATTTTCCATGATATTATGTAAATGCGTTCCTAATCCATGACAGTTTATCCCTGCCAATGAGGTCAGAAACTCAGCCCCTTTTGAAAGTTTGCCATCATTTTAACCAGCCTGGCAGCGAGACACGTTTACTGTTACTATCTGTATTTATCCTGTGGGAGGTTATTTTTCTCTGTGTAATACTGATGGAGTCATTACTGACTTTTAACATGAGGAGATACGCTTTTCCTCCGAGGCCCTCGGGTCTGGAGAGAAGCCTCGGGGGTCCTGCAGTTATGTTCCAGGTGTAGATAATTGATTGTGAGCCCAGTTGATTAGAGCCAGCTAGCTCAGCGATGCGGGGCAGGGACTTCTAGACTACCCACTTTTAATCAGGCAAGTGGCAGGGGGGCCTATGATGGGATGAGACTGCAAATTAAAAAGAAATGCTACAGTATATTAGCCTGTCTCCACAGTGTTTTTGAAGTCGTTTTTGTATTTATGATGTATTATAATGAGTACTACATTTATTCTGTATAGAGTGGTAAGGAGGAAGAGGAGCTCCGTGGACCCCGGAAGTAATTTTGCAATTCATTGCAGCCATTGCGATCTGTACAGTTTTCTTGTGTCAATTAACTCGTGACATTCCTGGATTACCCATTATATTAATGAAGTCAAATTTAATCAAACAATATGATAATTAGTTGAAAAAAGGTTAACCTGTTTAGGATAGGGGGCAGTATTTTCACGGACGGATAAAAAACGTACCCGATTTAATCTGGTAATTACTCCTGCCCAGAAACTAGAATATGCATATAATTAGTAGATGTGGATAGAAAACACCCTACAGTTTCTAAAACTGTTTGAATGGTGTCTGTGAGTATAACAGAATTCATATGGCAGGCCAAAACCTGAGAAGATTCCATACAGAAAGTGCCCTCTCTGACCATTTCTTGTCCTTCTATAGCATCTTTATGGAAAATAGAGGATCTCTGCTGTAACGTGACATTTTCTAAGGCTCCCATAGGCACTCAGAAGGCGCCAGAACGGGGAATGATGACTCTGCAGTCCCCGGGCGAGAAACAGTAGGGTTTTGAAAAGTGGTCGATCTGAGAACAATGACACGGTCGTGCGCGTGCATGTGAAGACACCATTTTCTATTTTCAGTCTTTGAACGAAAACAAGGTCTCCCGGTCGGAATATTATCGCTATTTTACGAGAAAAATTTTAAACAGCGTTTGACATGCTTCGAAGTACGGTAATGGAATATTTTGACATTTTTTGTCACGATATGCACCGGCGCGTCACCCTTCGGATAGTGTCTTGAACACAAGAACAAAAAGCCGCTATTTGGATATAACTATGGATTATTTGGAACCAAAACAACATTGGGTGTTGAAGTAGAAGTCCTGGGAGTGCATTCTGATGAAGAACAGCAAAGGTAATCCAATTTTTCTTATAGTAAATCTGAGTTTGGTGAGTGCCAAACTTGGTGGGTGTCAAAATAGCTAGCGATGATGGCCGGGCTATCTACTCAGAATATTGCAAAATGTGCTTTCACCGAAAAGCTATTTTAAAATTGGACACCGCGATTGCATAAAGGAGTTCTGTATCTATAATTCTTAAAATTATTGTTATGTTTTTTGTGAACATTTATCGTGAGTAATTTAGGTATTCTAGTTCTGAACGTGACATGCTAATGTAAAAAGCTGGTTTTTGATATAAATATGAACTTGATTGAACAAAACATGCATGTATTGTATAACATAATGTCCTAGGAGTGTCATCTGATGAAGATCATCAAAGGTTAGTGCTGCATTTAGCTGTGGTTTTGGTTTTTGTGACATTATATGCTAGCTTGAAAAATGGGTGTCTGATTATTTCTGGCTGGGTACTCTCCTGACATAATCTAATGTTTTGCTTTCATTGTAAAGCCTTTTTGAAATCGGACAATGTGGTTAGATAAAGGAGAGTCTTGTCTTTAAAATGGTGTAAAATAGTCATATGTTTGAAAAATTGTGAAGTTTTGGGATTTTTGAGGAGTTTGTAATTCGCGTTCCGCTAGCGGAACATCTAGATGTAAGAGGTTGTTAAGGGTACAAGACTGTGTCCAAGGAATAAGTTAGTCCTAAATATTTCCAAAACTAAAAGCATTGTATTTGGAACAAATCATTCACTAAACCCTAAACCTCAACTACATCTCATAATGAATAATGTGGAAATTGAGCAAGTTGATGTGACTAAACTGCTCGGAGTAATGCTGGATTGTAAACTGTCATGGTCAAAACATATTGATACATCAGTAGCTAAGATGGGGAGAAGTCTGTCCATAATAAAGCACTGCTCTACCTTCTTACCAACACTATCAACAAGGCAAGTCCTACAGGCCCTAGTTCTGTTGCACCTAGACTACTGCTCAGTAGCGTGGTCAGGTGCCACAAAGAGGGACTTAGGACAGTTGCAGTGTGCTCAGAACAGGGCAGTATGGCTGGCCCTTAAAATTACACAGAGAACTAACATTAATGACATGCATGTCAATCTCTTATGGCTCAAAGTGAAAGAGAGATTGACTTCATCACAACTTGTTTTTGTAAGAGGTGTTGACAAGCTGAATGTACTGAGCTGTCTGTTTAAACTACTCGGACACCCGTTCCCCACAAGACATGCCACTAGTTCTCTTCAAAGTCCAGAACAGACTTTGGGAGGCGCACAGTACTACATAGAGCCATGCCAGCAGTAGAATCAGATAAAAAAAACAGCTCTGGTGCGGGACAAAGAACCCGCTCATCCCGCAGATCCACCAGCATCGGGGGCGGTGCTGGTGTGGGACGAAGAACCCGCTCATCCCGCGGATCCGCTAGCTATGGTGGCTGCTGCCATGGACCCAGGCTGAACACTGTGCCTGGACTGGGCACCAACGCAGAAGAAGACTCTGGCCTTGGAGCTGGACTGGACGCCGTGCTTAGACTGAGCATCAGCGCAGGGGAAGGCTCTGGCCATGGAGCGGGACTGGACGCTGTGCCTGGACTGGGCACCAACGCAGAAGAAGACTCTGGCCTTAGAGCTGGAGGTCCCAAACCGTTGACCGTCTCAGGAGGTTCCGGACCGTGGGCTGTCTCTGGAGGTTCCGGACCGTGGGCCGTCGTTGGAGGTTCCGGGCCGTGGACCGTCCTTGGAGGTTCCAGACTGTGGACCGTCGTTGGAGGTTCCGGACTGTGGACCGTCGTTGGAGGTTCCGGACTGTGGACCGTCGTTGGAGGTTCCGGACTGTGAAACGTCGCCGGAAACTCCGGACTGGGAACTGACACCGGAAGCTCTGGACTGGGAACTGTCGCCGGAAGCTCTGGGCTGGGAACTGTCGCCGGAAGCTCTGGGCTGGGAACTGTCGCCGGAAGCTCTGGACTGGGAACTGCCGCCGGAAGCTCTGGACTGTCGACCGTCGCTGGAAGCTCTGGACTGGGAACTGTCGCCGGAAGCTCTGGACTGCCGACCGTCGCTGGAGGCTCTGGACTGCAGACCGTCGCTGGAGACTCCATACCATGGCTCATCACTGGAGGCCTCGGGCGTAGAGCTGGCACAATTCGTCCTGGACAGATGACCACCTTCGCATGGCAATTGCGGGGAGCTGGCACAGGATGCACTTGGCTGTGAAGGCGCACTAGGGACACAGTGCGTAGAGCCGGTGCAGGATATACTGGACCGTGGAGGCGCACTGGAGGTCTGGAGCGTAGAGCTGGCACAACGCGTCCTGGACAGATGACCACCATCGCACGGCAAGTGCAGGGAGCTGGCACAGGACGCACTGGGCTGTGAAGGCGCACTGGGGACACAGTGCGTAGAGCTGGCGCAGGATATCCTGGACCGAGGAGGCGCACTGGAGACCAGGCGCGCTGAGCGCTGAGCCAGGTGGAAAAAATGCTACTTAAGTATGATCCCCAATTAGAGACAACGATAACCAGCTGCCTCTAATTGGAATCATATAAATCACCAAGTAGAAAATAAACCTAGAATCCCACAGAAAATATAACCTAGAACAACCCCCAATCACGCCCTGACCTACTCTACCATAGAAAAGAAAAGCTTTCTATGGTCAGGATGTGACATGGCCAAACGGTTGTATTTTTGTTTCATCAGACCAGAGGACATTTCTCCAAAAAGTACGATCTTTGTCTCCATGTGCAGTTGCAAACCGTAGTCTGGCTTTTTAATGGCGGTTTTGGAGCAGTGGCTTCTTCCTTGCTGAGCGGCGTTTCAGGTTATGTCAATATAGGACTCGTTTTACTGTGTATATATATACTTTTGTACCTGTTTCCGCCAGCATCTTCACAAGGTCCTTTGCTGTTCTTCTGGGATTGATTTGCACTTTTCGCACAAAAGTACATTCATCTCTAGGATGTTTGGAAATTGCCCCAAAGGATGAACCAGACTTGTGGAGGTCTACAATTTTTTTCTGAGGTTTCGGCTGATTTCTTATGATTTTCCCATGATGTCAAGCAAAGAGGCACTGAGTTTGAAGGCAGGCCTTGAAATACATCCACAGGTACACCTCCAATTGACTCAAATGATGTCAATTAGCCTATCATAAGCTTCTAATGCCATGGCATAATTTTCTGGAATTTTCCAAGCTGTTTAAAGGCACATTCAACTTGTGTATATAAACTTCTGACCCACTGGAATTGTGATACAGTGAATTATAAGTGAAATATTAGCCCTCTCTACTGTATTTCTCTGCAGCATGAGCATCACAGTGAGTGCAGGCCAACATGCTCTTTAACCTGGCTGTCAGGGCAGCCCTCCTTGGGTTAACACATCGAGATACTGGACTGTTTGTCCGAAAGTCTATCCCAATGCCACAGTATGGGTATCTGTCCCTGTTTCCATGAAGATCATGCTCCAGAGGGGTTGAGAGTGGCACTGCTCCTGGGATCCTCCTCTGGTCTAGTCATTAGACTTGTTCCCCATAGACCATCCGTCAACAGGGAGGCCAGTCCTCTTCTGGTACTCTTCTCACCGTTCATACTGTATATGAATTAAACATTGCTTTAGCATGCATATTTATTTGATATAGTGCCATTCAGTCATATTCACAATTGGATGTATTCATGAATAAGGCCATGCCCGTGATTAACATACAGTACAGCAATGGTCATATGAGGCTTTATTCAAAAAGGTGAACCTTTACAGTGTAGCCTACACTCATCCTTTTCTTTTCCCTACTGAATGACTACAGTAGAAGATCTTGAACAGTGCATTCGGGAAGTATTCAGATCCCTTGACTTTTTCCACATTTTGTTACGTTATAACCTTATTCTAAAATTAATGAAATCGTTTTTTTCCCTTCATCAATCTACACACGATAATTCATAATGACAAAGCAAAAACAGTTTTTTTGAAATTTTTGCGAATATATAAAAAATAAAGAACTTAAATATCACATTTACATAAGTATTCAGACCCTTTACTCAGTACTTTGTTGAAGCACCTTTGGCAGCGATTACAGCATCAAGTCTTCTTGGGTCTGACGATATAAGCTTGGCACACCTATATTTGGGAAGTAAGATATCCCAGCAAGATATCCCCTTCAACACCAAAAACAGCAAAAGGCATCCAACCCACCGGCACCTCATCCTCATGCTGTGAATCTCAGGCCGTAAACGGTTAATCACAGACGATACTATATACAGTTAATCACAGATGACACAATATACGGTAAATCACAGACGATACCATATACGGTTAATCACAGATGATACAATATACAGTAAATCCCAGACGATACAATATACAGTAAGTCACAGACAATACAATATACAGTAAATCACAGACGATATCGTATCTTAACTTGCACAGCTATGAATGTCATATCTCTAAATGATGCCATTTACATGTGTTGAAAGGAGATGAACAACGTTAAAAAAACACATCCATTATAGAGAACAATATACACGGGGAGGTACAGCTGCTCTTCCCTGCTGTTCAAGAGACCGTCTCCAGTGTTCCCCATGCACCTCGTTATTATTAATCCACACCTTTAAAGGAAATATTGCAGCCATTTCTCATGATTACTGTTGCTTGCTTACACCATTTACATAGAGATTACATTGCTTTGGCAAGGAAACCTGGCTGAGCAGGCATTACAGTGATGGTGTGCAGGGGGTTGCTGTGATGGACTGGGTCACTGCACTTAGTGCATGCCAATCAAGCTAACACGCTTTGATAAATAGATGCACATCATCACTTGTTTATTCGGGCTCACAATTCACTTGGAATTATTTACAGTTTTGTAGGCTCGCTCAGCATTTTACCGCCTAAGAGAAAAAGATGGGTATCACATGTAATTGAATGTAGGAAGTTAGCAGCATGTCTATTAATGGTGAATTAGCCCACAGCATATTATCATCAATTATTTTTGGGTGCTTAGCCAGGAGTGAAATGAGATTGCTATGCTTACTTCTATTGGTGCAAGAGCTATAGGTGTCATTGTAAAGCTGGTATTGATGTTTTTCTGTTATATGGTGCTAGTTTAGTTGCTAATTGGATGCCTGTTAAACCCTGTATTTATTTGGGATTAACCCAAGCCTGCTCTAGGGCTGCAGCTGGAAGTCGGGAACTGTTGACAGACTCAAAGGGAGACTCTCATACAGGAAAATCTCTTCAACCTATTTCAGGGCTAACAAAACACAGGAGATACAATCTTACAAAAAAGGGTTCCAAAAGGGTTCTTTGGCTGTCCCCATAGGAGAACCCTTTTTGGTTCCAGGTAGAACCCTTTTGGGTTCCAAGTAGAACCCTCTGTAGAGGGTTCTGTATGGAACGAGCACCGCTCGTTTTCCACTCTTCCTTTCAGCCCTGGACTCTCCTGAATGTTCAGGGGGAGAGTACAAGCACAGGACAGGCAGCTTGATGTGAGACCAGAGGATGCCAACCACTACCTTAAAGTCAGCATTCCACCCTGCACTATGTACTACAGAGTGGTATGTCCATTCTACTTATTACATTTCTGCCTGCGCTGTATAACACAGTGGTTGTCCAATCGTTCCATGTATTTTATTTATTCCAGAGCTAACGCACCTGATTCAACTTGTCAACTAGTGAATCAGGTAGTTCAGGGCTACAACAAAATCTTTCAATATCTGGTGTCCCCGAGGAGAGGTTTGAGAACCACTGGTGTAACATTACTCTGCACTCAGTATCTGTGAACTCAGCATCTGATTCTGACCCAAGAAAACAGGTGGGCGGACTCTCAAGCCAATCGATAACTCTAATTGATCCATTAAGTGCCACGGAGAGCTGAACCTGCGACCGCTCCGGCCCTCAAGGATTAGGTTGGTGCTCCCCTGCTCCCATGCTAGCCAGAGATACAGCTCATTTATAATAGGCCCGGGCTAAAGCGCACACACTCTGTTAATCTCACACATACATGTTACAGCTGATTAATTTATATTCAGCAATTACAACATAATTAATGTGCGGCCTTTTGTCCACCCTGACGAAAGCTGCCATAATTCTTTAATCAGAGGGCTTGGAGAGAACTGAGTTTGATTATGAAACAGCCCCTAGAAAAATACATCTGTGAACTTACTGGTGATTATACGGAGAATCAATGACATTACCTATCTCTATATTCATTTATCAACACAATACAAATGTTCACAGACCCCTTTGAAATGTTCCACCCCCTTCCCATACCCTCTGATGCATCAATACAATTGTGGAGCAATCAATTATTCTGGTGCGTAATGTAACCAAGTTTTAATAGTTGCTAGCTGTAAATACATTTTGATTGGTGAATGGGAGAGGCCATACCCTAATGCCTTAGCAGTCTCTCCAAGCAAAGAACAAGCGAGACTAAAAGAGAAATCAGAGATGCTCTCTGTGGCTTTTGTCTAAGACTGTCCCCTGGTAGTCTATTTTGACATTCAGCGACTTGACATGTGAACCTTCAAGGTATCCCCTGCTGTTGAGACAGCAAATGCTGAGGTGCACTCTGCCAAACTAGGCAAGACAGTGTTTGAGTCAAACATTGGGGCAATGCATGCAGGCAGAGCGTAAAACGCTGACCAACAATACACATCTCCCAAACAAGGGAACACATCTTCCTTTCAGCACAATTCAAGTTTCTCAGTACATTTGAGATTTTTCTCATACATCCCAAAACAAGCAGTTCTTCTTAGTAGAATAAAAATGTTGCTGTATATTAGCAGGGAAAGAGACTTTAGGATTCAATTGCATTTGTTTATCCTTCATCATGGCATTACAAAAACAGCCCACAATTATCAGATATATCTAGCTGAAGAAATAAAAATATATTCATCAGAGTTTGAGTAAAAGCCTCAGTGAGTAGCCATGTTGTGCCAGTAAAAAGAGCCCCATCACACCTACCAGACTCTCTGGAGATCTGGACAAAAGCCTCCACGCCACTTTCGCCGTAATTCCCCTCCGAGGCCAGGGTCGACACATAGTTCCAGCCCATCGCCGTGACGATGTCCAGCATGGCCTGAGCTTGGTAGGAGTCCGGTGGCACCACACGGGAGAAGAAGTCATAGCGTGTGTTGTCACTCAGCTCGGGTGCCGTGGATGCATAGCTGATCTGAGGGATCTATGGAGACAAGGAAACCCTAGTGTAAGCCAAGGATTTAATGCCAAATGAGTAATTGTTCAATTCCACAACGGAAAATGCTCCCCAGACATCTACTATATGTTACACATAGGGATATTAACGAGAGGACATATCAATGTGACTTTGTCAGAACCTTTCGGAACCACCTGACTTGAAACTTTATTTCTTCATGTTTAGGAGTCTTTTATCCCAAAAGAACTTCAGAACCAGAATTCCACAATGTCCTTGCTTTGTTTCTTGTCAACTGGATACAGTGTAAAGAGGGAATTGTAAGGTATTAGACAGACAGACAGACAACACACAGACAGAAAACACACAGACAGATAGGCATAGCCTGTTAGACAAGGAGGGAAGGTTGGATAATGGTCCTTTAGAGAGCGATTGAAGGCCTGATTGATTTCACTTCAGTCAAAGGCCAGGGTGTGCGGGCAGGCCCTACAGGCTTGTCTCATTGGCATTCAAAGAGAGGGGAAATGGAAGAAAGAAAGACAGGCAAAGGCCTGCCAGCAATACAAATGCCACTCACTGGCTGGCAGCTTGAGTCGATCTCAGCTCATTCACAGACAGCTACAAATTAAACCGGCTGTAAATACAAATGCATCTGGTGGGTTTGACATAATTGCAATCACCTGTGATATGCCAACGTTCTGTCAGTCCCAGGTTAACCCTTGAACATTGGGATTGACTTGATCCATTTTGTTAGATTTTTTCCCACACGCTGGGATTTCAGAGCCATAAGATAACAAGAGCTAAGTGAGTACCAGAGGCAACAAGTGATTAATTATCACCATTAATTAATTTCTGCCATTAAGTGATTAAGATCTGGGTTGATTGCCTTTGGTCACTATGTGAACAACTTCATTTTTCCAGGGGCCAAAGAGTCTGCTTGTGGTTGCCTTTATTTTTCCATTAGAACATCATTTAAAAAGAGGGAGCATGGAGCTGAAGCTTATACACCCTAAAGTCAATCAATGGACTGTGGCTTCAGAGAACAAGCTCTGCCCTTATGTATTCCATTTCGATTTATAGGGGTCACCTCGGGGTAAAGCCTTTTTGCAACCTTTGAATTGTGTTATAGTGAGATAAATCAGATTGACCTCTGGATATAGATCTCATCTTTCTAACATGGAGATTTACTCTCTCTCTCTCTCTCTCACACACACACACACACACACACACACACACACACACACACACACACACACACACACACACACACACACACACACACACACACACACACACACACACACAAGATATTATCATAATTCACTGCAAACTTCCATAAAGTTTAGCCACTGAATGACATGAATAATGCAAAAGGTAACTACAATAAAGGAAAACAAATAAAGAAACCAAAACAGGTTGAGATAATGTTCACTAAGGTGCAATGAGCTCAGATGCTGAACTGTACTGAACAAAAATAGAAACGCAACATGCAACAATGTCAACCATATAACTGAGTTACAGTTCATATAAGGAAATCTGTCAATTTAAATAAATTCATTAGGCCCTAATCTGTGGATTTGACATGACGAAGGCAGGCCCAGCCAACCAGAGTTTTTCCCAACAAAAGGGCTTTAATACAGACACTGTTATTTTTGTTCAGTATATTTACAAACACAATGGTTACGAGAATAGTTCACATTACAATAATGTCAATACATCTTCTTAAATCAACAAAGATCAACAGAGGTACACTGACATATATACTGCTCAAAAAAATAAAGGGAACACTTAAACAACACATCCTAGATCTGAATGAAAGAAATAATCTTATTAAATACTTTTTTCTTTACATAGTTGAATGTGCTGACAACAAAATCACACAAAAATAATCAATGGAAATCCAATTTATCAACCCATGGAGGTCTGGATTTGGAGTCACACTCAAAATTAAAGTGGAAAACCACACTACAGGCTGATCCAACTTTGATGTAATGTCCTTAAAACAAGTCAAAATGAGGCTCAGTAGTGTGTGTGGCTTCCATGTGCCTGTATGACCTCCCTACAACGCCTGGGCATGCTCCTGATGAGGTGGCGGATGGTCTCCTGAGGGATCTCCTCCCAGACCTGGACTAAAGCATCCGCCAACTCCTGGACAGTCTGTGGTGCAACGTGGCGTTGGTGGATGGAGCGAGACATGATGTCCCAGATGTGCTCAATTGGATTCAGGTCTGGGGAACGGGCGGGCCTGTCCATAGCATCAATGCCTTCCTCTTGCAGGAACTGCTGACACACTCCAGCCACATGAGGTCTAGCATTGTCTTGCATTAGGAGGAAACCAGGGCCAACCGCACCAGCATATGGTCTCACAAGGGGTCTGAGGATCTCATCTCGGTACCTAATGGCAGTCAGGCTACCTCTGGCGAGCACATGGAGGGCTGTGCGGCCCCCCAAAGAAATGCCACCCCACACCATGACTGACCCACCGCCAAATCGGTCATGCTGGAGGATGTTGCAGGGGCAGCAGAACGTTCTCCACCGCATCTCCAAACTCTGTCACGTCTGTCACTTGCTCAGTGTGAACCTGCTTTCATCTGTGAAGAGCACAGGGCGCCAGTGGCGAATTTGCCAATCTTGGTGTTCTCTGGCAAATGCCAAACGTCCTGCACGGTGTTGGGCTGTAAGCACAACCCCCACCTGTGGACGTCGGGCCCTCATAACCCCCTCATGGAGTCTGTTTCTGACCGTTTGAGCAGACACATGCACATTTGTGGCCTGCTGGAGGTCATTTTGCAGGGCTCTGGCAGTGCTTCTCCTGCTCCTCCTTGCACAAAGGCGGAGGTAGCGGTCCTGCTGCTGGGTTGTTGCCCTCCTACGGCCTCCTCCACGTCTCCTGATGTACTGGCCTGTCTCTTGGTAGCGCCTCCATGCTCTGGACACTACGCTGACAGACACAGCAAACCTTCTTGCCACAGCTCGCATTGATGTGCCATCCTGGATGAGTTGCACTACCTGAGCCACTTGTGTGGGTTGTAGACTCCGTCTCATGCTACCAGTAGAGTGAAAGCACCGCCAGCATTCAAAAGTGACCAAAACATCAGCCAGGAAGCATAGGAACTGAGAAGTGGTCTGTGGTCCCCACCTGCAGAACCACTCCTTTATTGGGGGTGTCTTGCTAATTGCCTGTAATTTCCACCTGTTGTCTATTCCATTTGCACAACAGCATGTGAAATTTATTGTCAATCAGTGTTGCTTCCTAAGTGGACAGTTTGATTTCACAGAAGTGTGATTGACTTGGAGTTACATTGTGTTGTTTAAGTGTTCCCTTTATTTTTTTGAGCAGTGTAGAAATATATGATTGATTGCTTTAACCAATCAAAGTACATTGCTTTTACAATTTTTTGTGTAGGTTTGGGAACGTTGATGCTTAGTTGTCTGCACCTTTAGGTGGCTCTGACATGCTGACCAGACCAAACGCGCACGTACGTCCACGTGCGCCACTGTGCGCACGTTGATTTTGTCCACCCGCACCAGACGCGATCAGGACACGCAGGTTGAAATATCAAAACAAACTCAGAACCAATTATGTTATTTTGGGGACAGGTTGAAAAGCATTAAACATTTATGGCAATTTAGCTAGCTATCTTGCTGTTGCTAGCTCATTTGTCCGGGATATAAACATTGGGTTGTTATTTTACCTGAAATGCACAAGGTCCTCTACTCCGACAACTAATCCACAGATAAAATGGTAAACCAAATTAGTTTTTAGTCATATCTCCTCCTTCCTTCAGGCTTCTTCTTATATGATGGTTGGCAACCAACTTTAGGTGCATTACCGCAACTGACTGGAGTGTGGACCTCAGTTTCATCAATCAATCACCCACGTGTGTATATGCTTCTAAAAACCAATGAGGAGATGGGAGAGGCCGGACTTGCAGCGTGTTGAGAATCATAAATAGAACCAATTTCTATTTTAGCGCCTGGCCACGCAGACGCAGTGTGGGTGCAATGATTGAATAACATGTATGCGATGTGTTCGGTCTGGTCATCATGTGACAGTCATAATGATGTCACTTGGGAAATTACAATCACATACAGAACACTTTATCCTCCTAGTACATTATACGAACCACATTCTCAAAGCTGACATGAAAGAAACGTCCATTCCGCTGGTAGCCTATGGAGAGTTGTTGGCACAAGTAGATGGGGAGAATGCCACTTTAATTAGTGGTCTAATTCAGGGATATTGTAGATCAGCATATCTTGATATCTTCATCTCAAAACCCACCAACACATTAAGCCTTCCTTTTGATTATCATCATCCTCACCATTATCATCCTCATCATCCCCACAATCCTCATCATCCTCATCAGCATCATCATCATCATCCTCATCATCATTATCATCCTCATCATCCTCATCACCATCATATTGTACTGTTCCTAGTATATTATCACGAGTCCCAGACCTCTGGGTATTACAAAACGCAAACATGAGTAGAGTACTTCCAGGAGTGATGTTGTGAGACTGTGAAGATCAGGGTGGTTCTGGGTCAGTGTGCGCTGAGTTTAATATGGCCGTGATTGCAGAGCCAGACTAATGCATTTGGGGTTTCGGGGCACCTACCTCTAGGGGGCCCACCTTTCTTTTTAAGAAAACAGATAACTTCCTGCATTTTAACACATTTTGCCATGGGGCAAAAATAAAAAGTTGTTGATTAATAGCTCATGCTATCCTCACATTTTGCTCAGAGGATGAGAGAAAAATTGTCAGTTTTAAATCTTATTTCCTGCAATTCTACACATTTTTCCAGTTCTTATGCCGTTTTCATATGCTATCCAGGGGGCCCCCAACCCAAACGTGCCCGTTCAGTTATCCGGCCCTGCGTGATTGACTCTGTAGAGCAGAAGGCTGAAACACTTGACACTGGGCTGAATCTGTGGCGTGTCTTTACAGCGCTGCTAAGAGCACCAGTGATAAATCATGCTCTAATTCTCCACTGCTACAGTGGACATCCAAATGCCTCCACTATAGGGAGAGAGGGAGGAGAGAACAAGGGAGTGGGGAAGATGGAAGAAATGGCGATAGAGGGATAGAGAAATCTTTCTCAAACGGGATAGGAGAATATGAAAAAAAGGTGGCAGAGAGAGAGAGAGAGAGAGAGAGAGAGAGAGAGAGAGACAAAGAGAGACAAAGAGAGAGAAAGAGAGAGAAAGAGACAAAGAGAGAGAAAGTGAGTGAGGGGATAAAGAATAGAGCGAGCGATCGAGATCAGTTTTGAAATGTGACTTGAGGGCTCACCAGATGTACTCCCACGTACCGTAGCCCACAGAAAGTGGTGAGACTCATCAAGTATTTAGAGAGGCATCGGAGGGAGAGAATTCCTCCATCATAAACATCTGCAGCTCACAAACACACTCTGCTGCTTCACCTATCTAGGTGACCATAAGGCAGGACAACGCATCACAACTGCTGTAACAGTTATCTCAGTTTCACACATACAAAATGCGTGTGGTCATGAACTGTTATGATATACTATGACAGACCTTATGTCATCTGTATGTCAGAAATGTAAGTCCTTATCCCATCCACACAACATTATGCTTTGAGATATCGGCATGTGGCTCCTTCCACGGTGGGCCACTTTAGCAGCTAATGGAGCTGTCACACCTAGAGGGACAGTAGTGGCCTGATATATGGTGGCCTGACAATAGTCATTAACCTCAACACCGACCTTTATTTAAAACAATCTAGCAAACAGCAGGCCAAGTGCCGCAATAAATGGTGAAAACAGAGACAGATGTGTGTGTGTGTGCGTATCAACATATTTATAACCATTATTTTTCTTTCACATACACATGCTCATGCAGGTACCCACACCCACAAACACACAGGAAAATCCCCACCGTCCGCACCATTCATTTCCATATTGATAGTGGCTCCTCTCTGACCAGGGATGATAATTGATTGAGAGAAAGATTGAGGGAGAAAAGCTAATTCGACATGACAGGACAGCCAGGTCTCGTCTATGTTTTTTTCCCCCTGAATTTAGCTCTCCATGTAGTCTCCATGGCTACGTCCCTCTTGCGGGTTGGAATTTATTGGGATGGCTCGTGTACTGGAGGCAGCCCTGCAGAGTGTTCACTAGCTGACAGCCACAGAGTCAAAAAATCTGATTTTAAGCATTACGCTAATGCTTAACCCTTACCTTAAATTAAGACCTGAAGCTCATTTCTGTTTTCCTGAATTTTGACAATATAGCCAATTTGGACTTTGCAGCTGGCCCATCTAACCGAAATTGCTCAGTGCTGCCTCCAGGGCAAGATTCATGACAATAAACGTCAACCTTCGTCCCTCTCTGCCTCTATCTCCTTCTTCTCTCTCTCTCGTTTTCTCCACTATCACTGTTTAAGGGTTTTGGGAGCTTTTCTGACAAGCTCTCTCCGCCCAAAAAGATGCTGGCCACAGGAACATCCATATGTGACATTATCTGATGTGACTTTATCATTCCTGCACTCCTACAGTAGTTGACAGTGGCATCCTGGGACCAATCTGACTTCCATAATATGACAGATTGACTGCACTGTAAGGTCACCGTTCCTCTTTGTTGTTATGTTTTTAATGCATTTCTATGCTCATTGCTTATGTATTTTTTTAAGGGCACTTGTTTGTTATGTGCTTATGCACACAACTTATTCTGCACCACAACCCAAATGCTGTGAGCAACACTGAAAATATGTTTTCACGTAGTTTAACAGAGGTACATTTAAAAGAAAACATGGGAAGCACAAAGTGCCTACAGAATATTGGAAGCCATACACTACTGGTAACTGCCAAAATAAAGGAAACACTTGAGTAAATGAGGGATACAAAGTATATTGAAAGCAGGTGCTTCCACACAGGTGTGGTTCCTGAGTTAATTAAGCAATTAACATCCCATCAAGCTTAGTGTCGTTTATAAAAAGGCGCGTTACCCACTAGTTTGGCTAACATGGCTAGAATAAGA
Source organism: Salmo trutta (assembly GCF_901001165.1). NCBI lineage: Eukaryota > Metazoa > Chordata > Actinopteri > Salmoniformes > Salmonidae > Salmo > Salmo trutta. Next base: position 59,418,481 of record NC_042960.1, read on the forward strand.
GATCTCAGTGACTTTGAAAGAGGGGTCTCAAAGGAGCAGAGGGGGTTTAATTAAAGGGTGTGTGTGGAAGTCAAGAGATCTCAGTGACTTTGAAAGAAGGGTGTCAAAGGAACACAGGGGGTTTAAAGGGTGTGTGTGGAAGTCAAGAGATCTCAACCCAATTGAACACTTATGGGAGATTCTGGAGTGTTTTTAAGACAGCGTTTTCTCAATTTCTCATGGAAGAATGGTGTCGCAGCCATAACTCCCCTCCAAGTCTCCGACCACTACCTTGTATCCTTTTCCCTCTCGCTCTCCTCCAACACTACTCACTCTGCCCCTACTCAGATGGTATTGCGCCGTCGCAACTTTCGCTCCCTCTCTCCGCCTACTCTCTCCTCTTCCATCCTATCATCTCTTCCCTCTGCTCAATCTTTCTCCAACCAATCTCCTGAGTCTGCCTCCTCAACACTCCTCTCCTCCCTTTCTGCATCCTTTGACTCTCTATGTCCCTATCCTCCCAGCCGGCTCGGTCCTCCCCTCCTGCTCCGTGGCTTGACGACTCATTGCGAGCTCACAGAACAGGGCTCCGGGCAGCCGAGAGGAAATGGAGGAAAACTAGCCTCCCTGCGGACCTGGCATCTTTTCACTCCCTCCTCTCCACATTTTCTTCCTCTGTTTCTGCTGCTAAAGCCACTTTCTACCACTCTAAATTCCAAGCATCTGCCTCTAACCCTAGGAAGCTCTTTGCCACCTTCTCCTCCATCCTGAATCCTCCTCCCCCTCCTCCCCCCCTCTCTGCTGATGACTTTGTCAACCATTTTGAAAAGAAGGTTGACGACATCCGATCCTCGTTTGTTAAGTCAAACAACACCGCTGTTCCTGCTCACATTGCCCTACCCTATGCTTTAACCTCTTTCTCCCCTCTCTCTCCAGATGAAATCTTGCGACTTGTGACGGCCGGCCGCCCAACAACCTGCCCGCTTGACCCTATCCCCTCCTCTCTTCTCCAGACCATTTCCGGAGACCTTCTACCTTACCTCACCTCGCTCATCAACTCATCCTTGACCGCTGGCTACGTCCCTTCCGTCTTCAAGAGAGCGAGAGTTGCACCCCTTCTCAAAAAGCCTACACTCGATCACTCCGATGTCAACAACTACAGACCAGTATCCCTTCTTTCTTTTCTCTCCAAAACTCTTGAGCGTGCCGTCCTTGGCCAGCTCTCTTGCTATCTCTCTCAGAATGACCTTGATCCAAATCAGTCAGGTTTCAAGTCTGGTCATTCAACTGAGACTGCTCTTCTCTGTGTCACGGAGGCTCTCCGCACTGCTAAAGCTAACTCTCTCTCCTCTGCTCTCATCCTTCTAGACCTATCTGCTGCCTTTGATACTGTGAACCATCAGATCCTCCTCTCCACCTTCTCCGAGTTGGGCATCTCCGGCTCGGCTCACTCTTGGATTGCGTCCTACCTGACAGGTCGCTTCTACCAGGTGGCGTGGCGAGAATCCGTCTCTGCACCACGTGCTCTCACCACTGGTGTCCCCCAGGGCTCAGTTCTAGGCCCTCTCCTATTCTCGCTATACACCAAGTCACTTGGCTCTGTCATATCCTCACATGGTCTCTCCTATCATTGCTACGCAGACGACACACAATTAATCTTCTCCTTTCCCCCTTCTGATAACCAGGTGGCGAATCGCATCTCTGCATGTCTGGCAGACATATCAGTGTGGATGACGGATCACCACCTCAAGCTGAACCTCGGCAAGACGGAGCTGCTCTTCCTCCCGGGGAAGGACTGCCCGTTCCATGATCTCGCCATCACGGTTGACAACTCCATTGTGTCCTCCACCCAGAGTGTTAAGAGCCTTGGCGTGACCCTGGACAACACCCTGTCATTCTCAGCTAACATCAAGGCGGTGACCCGATCCTGTAGGTTTATGCTATACAACATTCGCAGAGTACGACCCTGCCTCACACAGGAAGCGGCGCAGGTCCTAATCCAGGCACTTGTCATCTCCCGTCTGGATTACTGCAACTCGCTGTTGGCGGGGCTCCCTGCCTGTGCCATTAAACCCCTACAACTCATCCAGAACGCCGCAGCCCGTCTGGTGTTCAACCTTTCCAAGTTCTCTCACGTCACCCCGCTCCTCCGCACACTCCACTGGCTTCCAGTTGAAGCTCACATCTGCTACAAGACCATGGTGCTTGCCTACGGAGCTGTGAGGGGAACGGCACCTCCGTACCTTCAGGCTCTGATCAGTCCCTACACCAAAAGAAGGGCACTGCGTTCATCCACCTCTGGCCTGCTCGCCTCCCTACCTCTGCGGAAGCACAGTTCCTGCTCAGCCCAGTCAAAACTGTTCGCTGCTCTGGCACCCCAATGGTGGAACAAGCTCCCTCACGACGCCAGGACAGCGGAGTCAATCACCACCTTCCGGAGACACCTGGAACCCCACCTCTTTAAGGAATACCTGGGATAGGATTAAGTAATCCTTCTAACCCTCCCCCCCTACCCTCCCCCCCAAAAAAGATATAGATGTACTATTGTAAAGTGGTTGTTCCACTGGATATCATAAGGTGAATGCACCAATTTGTAAGTCGCTCTGGATAAGAGCGTCTGCTAAATGACGTAAATGTAAATGTAAATGCATCCCTCCAATAGATTTCCAGACAGTTGTAGAGTCTATGCCAAGACACAGTGAAGCTGTTCTGGTGGCTCGTGGTGGCTCACCGCCCTTTGTCAGTTACGTGTACATTGGGCAAGACCCCAAGAGTCGATTTGCGTACCCCGTGAAAATCGAATTAGCATAATACAAAATTATCTATAAAATTCGATCTGTTCAAGCTAGACATATTTCTTGCATAGGCTGCGTCTCAATCCATTGCATCTGCCAATGTTGGCTTTCCGCATCTGCGGTCAAAGGTTGCAGATCTACAGCGGTGTTTGTCAGACAATGAGATAATCGGTCTTCTCACAAAAACGTCTGTATTGTCCAAACAGTTTGGCCTACACACAAACACATAAAAAATGGTGTTGGAGATGGTGTTCTCGGTTTTTCTCTACGACCCTCACAAGTGTCACAGATTCGTCTTAAGTCAGTGCTGCCGATCTGCCAACTTCTGTCTGTAGCTACCAAACAGTTTGGGCTAACACTAATATTACCCCTCTATTAAAAGTTTTTCTCAGAATCTCTCAGATATAGGACAGACACTTTAAAACAATTGTCCTTTTTCTAATGTTTTACTATGTACAGTGCATTCGGAAAGTATTCAGACCCATTGACCCAACCTGACAGAGCTTGAGAGGATCTGCGGAGAAAAATGGGAGAAACTCCCCAAATACAGGTGTACCAAGCTTGTACCGTCATCCCCAAGAAAACTCAAGGCTGTAATCGCTGCCAAAAGTGCTTCAACAAAGTACCGAGTAAAGGTTCTGAATACTTATGTACTTATCCTTCAATTTTATATTTAACTTATGTAAATGTCAAATTTCTGGGTTTTATTTTTAATACATTTGCAAATAAATAAATTCGAAAAAACTGTTTTTTCTTTGTCATTATGGGGTATTGTGTGCAGATTGATGAGGGGAAAAAACTATTTAATCAGTTTTAGAATAATGCTGTAACGTAAGAAAATGTGGGAAAAAAATCAAGGGGTCTGAATGCTTTCCGAATGCACTATATTTTTCCATGTAATAATCTGTTATTCAATGCTTTTCTATGGGTTAATCAATTTTATCAAATTATTTTTGAAATATATTTTTATGATACCTAAAGGGGTCCTAAAATTCAAAATCAAAAAGCTAAATTATCCATATGTTAGCTTAGAAGAACCCCCCCCCCAGGCTTAGGCTCTAAGGGATTCATATCTGTCACAACGTCTACAGAAGGTGGCGCCTCTCCCCGTTCGGGTGGCGCTCGGCGGTCGTCGTTGCTGGCCTACTAGCTACCACCGATCTCCTTTTCTTTTTCATTTGGTGATGTCTGTTTTAGGTTAACACCTGTTTTGTGTTAGTTCATTAGTGGGGGTATTTAGTCTGTCTGTTTTTTGGTTTGGGTTTGTGCGGGATTATTTCGTGTCATCTTATTGTAGGTTGGGGATTTGATTTTCCTCTGCCGTTCTGTGTTTAGGCATTAGGGTTTGCTGGGCTGCGTCCCGACTCATTTAGGGTTCTTACCTGTCGCTTGAGTTTTGTACCCTGCCTTGTTTTACGACACTTTTGGACTTTGTTCATTAAACGTGTGTTTCACGTACCTTAGTCTCCTGCGCCTGACCTCACCCCTCCTGCATGTTAGAGTGATTTGTTTAACAATCAGCATCATGACAGGTTGTGTTCACACCACATCAAAAAGTCACACATTTTTACTGTTAAATGACATGCTTTTACAATTAGGCCCATACAACATCCCCCACCCACCCCCCAATGTTACAGTATAATTTGCACTCTGATGCAGATCATGCAAATCAAAGACAGTTTTCAAATCAGAGCCCCATTGATAACACTAACTATTGTATATGACTTTCTTCACAGCGCTGAATGAACAGATAAGTAGCAATACATAGACAGGAAATGTTTCTAATTTGTATTACCAATAAATCCCTAACATGTTTAATGTCAGTTTTAGTTTGCTTAAAACATTCAAATCACTTTCAGATCACAGTGCCTTGCAAAAGTATTCACCCCCTTGGCGTTTTTCCTATTTTCTTGCATTACAACCTGTAATTTAAAAAAAAATGTATTTGGAGTTCATGTAACGGACATACACAAAATAGTCCAAATTGGTGGTGAAGTGAAAATAAAAAAATTACTTGTTTAAAAAAATTTGAAAGAAAAAAACCCGGAAAACTGGTGCGTGCATATGTTTTCACCGCCTTTGCTATGAAGACCCTAAATAAGATCTGCTGCAACCAATTACCTTCAGAAGTCACATAATTAGTTAAATAAAGTCCACCTGTGTGCAATCTAAGTGTCACATGATCTGTCACATGATCTCAGTATATATACACTTATTCTGAAAGGCCCCAGAGTCTGCAACACCACTAAGCAATGGGCACTACAAAGCAAGCGACACCATGAAGACCAAGGAGCTCTCCAAACAGGTCAGGTACAAAATTGTGGAGAAGGTTAGATCAGGGTTGGGTTATAAAAAAATATACAAAACTTTGAACATCCCACGGAGCACCATTAAATCCATTATTAAAAATGGAAAGAATGCGGCACCACAACAAACCTGCCAAGTGAGGGCCGCCCACAAAAACTCATGGACCAGGCAAGGAGGGCATTAATCAGAGAGGCAACAAAGAGACCAAAGATAACCCTGAAGGAGCAGAAAAGCTCCACAGCGGAGATTGGGAGTATCTATCCATATGACCACTTTAAGCCGTACACTCCACAGAGCTGGGCTTTACGGAAAAGTGGCCAGAAAAAAGCCATTACTTAAAGAAAAAAATAAGCAAACACATTTGGTGTTCGCCGAAAGGCATGTGGGAGACTCCCCAAACATATGGAAGAAGGTACTCTGGTCAGATGAGACTAAAATTGAGCTTTTTGGCCATCAAGGAAAACGCTATGTCTGGTGCAAACTGAACAGCTCTCATCACCCCGAGAACACCATCCCATCACCCCAAGAACACCATCCCCACAGTGAAGCATGGTGGTGGCAGCATCATGCTGTGGGGATGTTTTTCCATTGGCAGGGACTGGGAAACTGGTCAGAATTGAAGAAATTATGGATGGGGCTAAATACAGGGAAATTCTTGAGGGAAACCTGTTTCAGTCTTCAAGAGATTTGAGACTGGGACAGAGGTTCACCTTCCAGCAGGACAATGACCCTAAGCATACTGCTAAAGCAACACTCGAGTGGTTTAAGGGGAAACATGTAAATGTCTTGGAATGGCCTAGTCAATGCCCAAACCTCAATCCAATTGAGAATCTGTGGTATGACTTAAAGATTGCTGTACACAAGCGGAACCCATCCAACTTGAAATAGCTGGAGCAGTTTTGCCTTGAAGAACGGGCAAAAATCGCAGTGCCTAGATGTGCCAAGCTTATCGAGACATACCCCAAGAGACTTGCATCTGTAATTGCTGCAAAAGGAGTCTTTACAAAGTATTGACTTTGGAGGGGGGGGTGAATAGTAATGCACGCTCAAGTTTTCCGTTTTTTTGTCTTATTTCTTGTTTGTTTCACAATAAAAATATATTTTGCATCTTCAAAATGTTGTGTTGTGTAAATCAAATTATACAACCCCCCCCAAAAATATATTTTAATTCCAGGTTGTAAGGCAACAAAATAGAAAAAATGCCAAGGGGGGTGAATACTTTCGCAAGCCACTGTATGTCTGGCAAAGACAGAAATAAGGGCTTCTTACAGGACTGGGCTAAGTACTGAATGTATTTTCTCCAATTATGTCTTTCCATTGTGTTCAGGAATGCTTTAGTAAAGGTAGAGAGGAACCGAATGTCATACAGATGTAGGATCTTAATTTAAGCCTGTTTGCTACCGCAGGAAAATAATCCTGCAGCAACAGGAAATGTGAATTATTATGTGGATTCTAATTAATGGACATTTTTGTAGGGTTGATAAATTTTTCTTAAGGGAAAATGGAGTCTGAAATTTCAGAGTGGAAACTTCAGAAGCCTTTTTAAAACTCAAATACACTACACGTTTTAAAGGTCCTGAACAGTCATTCTGAAAGTACTTTTTTTTTACATGGCTAACTACCAGGAAGTTTGTAAAGACAGGCTGAGTAAGCGGGGAGCTTATATTCATGAGCTCACCTTGACTGACAGCACTTTGAAAGACTATGTCAAGTAACATGGATGCAGTTAGCAGTGTTGTAGTAAAATCATCTCAAGCAGTGTTGCAGTAAAATCATCTCGAGCTAATTTGGTGATACACAAACCAACTCAAATAATATTGAAAGTGCATCAATAGCTAGGTTTCCATCCAATTGGCGACAGATTTTTATATGAATATTCAACAAAAAAAACATGCTCATTTTCCCACCAGAGATGTATTTCCATCAAATTGCAGATAAAATGCTGTGCGTGAAGACATAGTGAACATAAAAATACCTTTTGTGGTAAAATTCCCATGTACCGAATAAAAAATACAATTGAAATGGGTTACCTTCGTATTTTAAACTCTGCTGATGGTTTTCTCACAAAAAATGTTGTGTTTTGTAGCGAATGTGCCCATTCTGGTATTGGCACGTGCACTCTAGGCAAAAGTAAGCAGATACAGATACAGTAACTTATTTAATCTGTAGCCTAATAAACTGCACGCTTTCCCAATGAGTCGTAGTGGGAGGACAATGCAACATGTCAGCGCATGATGATTATATCAACATTTGAGCATAAAAGCATTTCCACTGACATTTCTCGCATAATTCATTTTATGACACAAAAAGATCCCACCTTGTCTAGCGTATTTTGTTTTTGTCGACATTTGGAAAGTTTACCGAATCTTTTGGCACCAATAGAGTATATAATCCTCGCCCCTATGCAAACACGTCTTCTCCGATGTTGGTTACAAGGCGGTACTTATTTAAATTAGGTAAGAGAATATCATGTTACCATTGGTGTATTAAAATGAGAGTTAAGGTGATGTCACCTTGTCCCCTTAATCATGAATCCAAGTGTTTGACATGTGGGAGGGGAAGCAACAGTCATTTTTCATACTATGGTCACCATACTTTGATCTGGTTTCCTTCAAATATCATCCAATTTAATGAAAAACATGATTTTGACTGTTCATGACCTTTAAATGTCCTGCATTAAAGGAAGGTTCTCCTGCAACATGACGATCAAATTAAGATCCTACATCTGTAACATAGCCTTTTCAAGTAGAACCAAAAGTGACCTTTTTCCTACAGGTTAAATAAACCATATTAAACATGGGCATAACATAAGCCTCATCAAATCAAATTGTATTTGTCACATGCTTCGTAAACAACAGGTGGAGACTAACAGTGAAATGCTGACTTTAGGCCTTTCCCAGAGAGGAAAAAAAGAGAAATAATAGAAACATAATAACACAAGGAATAAACACAATGAGTAACGATAACTTGGCTTTAGACACGGGGTACCAGTACCGAGTCCATGTGTAGGGATACGGGGTAATTGAAGTAGATATGCACATAGAGTTAGGGATAAAGTCACTGGGCAACAGGATAGATAATAAATATTAGCAACAGCGTATGTGATGAGTCAAAACAGCAGTGGTCTAAAGTACTTAAGAAAAATTACTTTTAATGTACTACTTGAGTAGTTTTTTTGTGATATCTGTACTTTACTTTACTATTTCTAATTTTGACAACTTTTACTTTTACTCCACTACATTCCTAAAGAAAATAATGTACTTTTTCCTCCATACATTTTCCCTGACACCTAAAAGTACATTTTGAATGCTTAGCAGGACAGAAAAATGGTCCAGTTCCTGCACTTATCAAGAGAACATCCCCGGTCATCCTTACTGCCTCTGATCTGGCGGACTTACTAAACAGAGAACATCCCTGGTCATCCTTACTGCCTCTGATCTGGCGGACTTACTAAACAGAGAACATCCCCGGTCATCCTTACTGCCTCTGATCTGGAGGACTCACTAAACAGAGAACATCCCCGGTCATCCTTACTGCCTCTGATCTGGAGGACTCACTAAACAGAGAACATCCCTGGTCATCCCTACTGCCTCTGATCTGGCGTGCTTACTAAACAGAGAACATCCCTGGTCATCCTTACTGCCTCTGATCTGGCGGACTTACTAAACAGAGAACATCCCCGGTCATCCTTACTGCCTCTGATCTGGCGGACTTACTAAACAGAGAACATCCCCGGTCATCCTTACTGCCTCTGATCTGGCGGACTTACTAAACAGAGAACATCCCTGGTCATCCTTACTGCCTCTGATCTGGCGGACTTACTAAACAGAGAACATCCCCGGTCATCCTTACTGCCTCTGATCTGGAGGACTCACTAAACAGAGAACATCCCTGGTCATCCCTACTGCCTCTGATCTGGCGTACTTACTAAACAGAGAACATCCCTGGTCATCCCTACTGCCTCTGATCTGGCGGACTTACTAAACAGAGAACATCCCTGGTCATCCCTACTGCCTCTGATCTGGCGGACTTACTAAACAGAGAACATCCCCGGTCATCCTTACTGCCTCTGATCTGGCGGACTTACAAAACAGAGAACATCCCCGGTCATCCTTACTGCCTCTGATCTGGCGGACTTACTAAACAGAGAACATCCCTGGTCATCCTTACTGCCTCTGATCTGGCGGACTTACTAAACACAAATGCTTCCTTTATAAATTATGTCTGAGTGTTGGAGTGTGCCCCTGGCTATCCGTAAATAAAAAATACATGAAAATCTGGTTTGCTTAATATAAGAAATTTGAAATTATTTATACTTTTACTTTTGATACTGAAGTATATTTAAAACTTTAGACTTTTTAGACTTTTATTCAAGTAATATTTTACTGGGTGACTTGCACTTTTACTTGAGTCATTTTCTATTAAGGTATCTTTACTTTTACTCAAGTACGACAATCGGGTACTATTGGGTACACTGCAAAAGAGTTAGCGCAAAAAGGGTCAATGCAAATATTAACTATTTCTCTAAATATTTAGCAGTCTTATGGCTTGGGGTAGATGCTGTTCAGGGTCCTGTTGGTTCCAGACTTGGTGCATCGGTACCACTTGCCGTATTTTTGTCTAGCTTGAGCTCACCTTTGTCTTATATTGGAACTCATTCCCATTATTCTGCTGTTGTTGGAAATACTGAAAGTGAAATGGGTTCCCTAAAACTCTGTCATTGCTCTCTTCTGAGCACCTGCCAGGCGATTTTGAAACCCTTGTCCAAGTCCAGGGAACAGTGTGTTGTTACCACCCCATTGGTTTTGCAGCAGAACCAGGTGGGCATAGTGCGCGTGTGGCTTGTTTATTCAGAACAGGTACTTCCAAACTTCCACCTGGGTGGCCATATTGGAGTCACAATCATAAATGAGCTAGGTCTGCTCAGTCAGTAGCCAGCCTAAAAGCTTGGTAAACAAATACAAGCGATTCACGCCAAGTCAAGAGATGAACTCCCGAACACAGTGGATTAGAGGCTAGCAGAAAATAGACAATACATAAGTAAGGCATGTTACAGCATACTGTAAACAGCAAGAAACCCCAGCCATAGAGAGACAGAGAGAGAAAGAGAGAGAGAGGGAGAGAGGGAGAGACAGATACGGTTCTATGAAATGGCCGATTGCAACAGTGGTATTCCCTCAATGGATGCCTTTCTCAGAACAAGTACACAGATTGGCATTGTGGTTTGGATGTCAACATGCTGTCTGTCATCTGAATGAGCTGTAGTCAGCAGTAAGTTCTGATTGGATACATCCTGGGGCCACCAATACATAAAATGTATGCACACATGACTAACTCGCCTTGGATAAAAGCATCTGCTAAATGGCATCTTATTATACACTGAACAAAAATATAAACGTAACATGTAAAGTGTTGGTCCCTTGTACATATACTGTACTATTCTATACTGCATATTCTATCCACATACTGTTCATAATGTCTATACATCCCATATACACAGTGTATATATATTTATACTCTGAACTCCGACATTGCTCGTCCTAGTATTTCTATATTTCTTAATTCCATTCTTTTACTTTTAGATTTGTGTGTATTTGTCACGCTCTGACCTAGGAGAGCTGTTTTTTGTCTGTTTTGTTAGGTCAGGGTGTGATAGGGGGTGGGCATTCTAGGTTTTTGTTTTCTATGTTTTGGCCGGGTATGGTTTCCAATCAGAGGCAGCTGTCTATTGTTGTCTCTGATTGGAAGCCATACTTAGGCAGCCTGTTTTTTCCTTGATTTTGGTGGGTAGTTATTTTCTGTTTAGTCTCTGTACCTGACAGAACTGTATTCTGATCGTTTGCCATTTGTTATTTTGTCTTTAGTATATTTTGAGTAGTGTTTTTGAGTTAATAAATATCCTGATGCGCACTCAACATGCTGCGCTTTGGTCCCCTCTATACGACAGCCGTTACAGTATTGTTGTGTATTGTTAATGTAACAAGTGCACTGAGAGTCAGGAAGCAAGTTCAGGGAGTGAGTGTTTTAATAAATAAAAGAAACAATGATCACAAAACACAAACAACACACCGACATGAAACAGAGTCAATAACACCGGAGGAAAGAACCAAAGGGAGTGACATATACAGAAGATAATCAAGGAGGTGATGGAGTCCAGGTGAGTGTCATGAGGCGCAGGTGCACGAGACGATGGTGACAGGTGTGTGGGATAACCAGCAGCCTGATGACCTAGAGGCCGGAGAGGGAGTATACGTGGCAGATATTATTGTACTATTGGAGCAAGGAACACAAGCATTTCGTTACACATCTGCTAAATACATGATTGGGACCAATGAAATTTTATTTTATTTGACAATAGCCACAAGCACACATCAAAATCCACAAAGAAATGGTTAATTGGCTACAAAATTAACATTTTGTAATGGCCATCTTTAGTCTCCGGACATGAAACCCATTAAAAACCTGTGGTTTGAATTGAAGAAGGCAGTCCACAAGCGCAGATTAAGGATATCAAGGATCTGGAAGGATTCTGTTTAGAGGAATGGTCTAAGATGCCTCCCAATGTGTTCTCCAATGTTCTCAGTGACGTTACCCTCGCAAGGTGAGGTATTGAAAATGATTGAAAACATTTTGACCGCTACCTTTTTGAGATATATACTTTTTTTGAGTGTACAATATAGCTCAGTATTTGAAATATGTATTTTATACAGTCATTTTTGCTCATCTTTATCAAGGGTGTCAATAATTTTGGACCCCACTGTAAATCAATGGTTAATTACAGTAGCCTGTGTTCTGAATTGGACACAGTGACAGATAATTTTTCTCTGCAATGTCTTGGCAGGGGCAAAGAAGGTGTTGCATGTTGTTGTAATTTGTGACTATTAGTGACTATTAGTGACTATTAGTGACAAATTGGCGCTTGTGTTATTTCTCTCTCCGCCAACCCACAGGTTCCCCCACGGCGTCTCTCTCTCTCTAAGGTATACCAGTTCATCAATGGCAAAAGTCTTGAGTAGCCGAAAAAAAAGTTTTATTGATTGGTGAATGTTACTTTACAAGCATGGTCCAACCCCAAAATTCGATAGTTTGTCAGTCAATGCTTGACTGTTCCAGGACAGTACGTTATGAACGTGACGTATCGTTTTCCAGGAAGTATCCTTGTAGTTTTGGAACTTTTGTAGGAATTCAACGGGCAAAACGTAGTGCAATGGTCCTCTACGCAAAAAAATGTCATATAAGGCATCTGGCAAAAGTTGACTGAGTTTTTTCACGAATTTCATGACATAATCGTCAAGCCCATTCAAAAGATTAGGGGACAGGACCCACATTGTGTAATAAATCTTTTGATTCTGTTTCTTTATTTACACTGCATTTATCCAGGTTGTCCTACATAACTGCATCTAAAACAAATGCAGTAACCCACTTGCTGGGCACAGCTGGAGACATTTCTGTCCTCTTTCATTTAGTCTGTATGTACAGTATTGCCCCAAAGAGGCTGTTTTTTAATGTCAACTCCCAAAATTCCCTGATATGAGGTCTTTATCTTTGATATCCATTGATATCTGCACATCTGTCATTTATTTAGTTATTCCAAAGGTTTATCACCTACATATAATCTTTATTGCCAGGGAAATAGTTCCACAACAGTATTGCCATCACATTTAACAATGTTATCTATTGAAACTGTCCATCCCCATTACAACTTTGATTTACCACTTCACTGATACATTGAACACCTGTAACGCAGTGAATAGCAGTCAGATTCATCCAGCTGTTTTCAGGGCTGCCGGGGTATCTGAATCTCTCCCAAGCATAAACCTCACCTGCCTACCTCACGGCTTTACAAGACCTTCTGAAAACACCTCCTACAAAAGGCTGGATTCAAAGACCGAGCTTCTGCTAATTGAACCCTGCCTGTACGAAAAATATGAAAATGTATGCACTCACTACTGTAAGTCGAACTGGATAAGAGCATCTGCTAAATGACTCAAATGTAATGTAAATGTAAACAAGGCAACAGTAAACACGCCGTCCGTCCCCCCCTCGGGCCAATTGAGATCGTCTTGGGTGATCGCCTTGGGCCAATCAGTGTAATTTTGTAAATGTCAAATCTCTAATGGGAAGACGCATCCTTCATCTAAGCTTCGTCAAAATGGTCCCAGTGCAGTCTGAAATACCACGTGTGACTAACGTATAAACAAACAGATGCAGACAGACCCGCAGTCCCCTCCCTGATTTCATTGAGGGGGACAATGAACCCTAAGTTGTTGTGTCTTTATAGTACTCGGCCAAAAGCATAAACAACATGTGGCAGTCATAACAATCAATGTCACTTTGGGAAAAATTATCCTTAACCGGCAACTCGTTTCCAACATACTAAATAACACCCAGGAGTTGTGGCAGTGTTCGCTGACGCAAAAAAAGTGATGGCAGTGTTTTCTGCTGATAAGCCAACTTCATTGAATATTTTTAGCTCGCAGGTGGTGCATGCCCCTGCACAGTATAGCAACCCAGCTGGCATTCTGTCATCATGTTTCACACTCTGTGACTGAGAAAACAAGTCATGTGTGTGCAGGTGAAATGCAAATATTAGTGATGTAATCAGGGTAAGCTTTAACGCTACAGTACACTTTGTCACTGAACATACAGTATGATTGGCAATGACACAAGCACACGAAGGGACATTGGCTGTTCTGTTCAGTGGTTACTTCCTCCAAGGGTCATTTCACAGCACATTCAACTGGAATTAATAAGGGCATCAATAATATCTATACTATACTGATGGCCTGGATAGCAGCTATGATCTCAGTCTGCCTTTTTTTCTTTATTCTTTACATTATTTTCTTCATGAATTCACAAAGGTTCTCCGTTCCTTTCAAACTAGTTTTTTTTAACCAAAGTTCATACTCTCTAGGGTTGAATGTCAGGAACCAGCTTACCAAGATTAACCGGGACCCCCCCCCCCCTCAAACCCACTCCCTTTTCCCAGAATAAATAACTGCGAGAAACGGAAAATTATAATAAATTATTTATATGAACAGTGTGACGTGAAATGGAACTGTTAAATTATATGCAATGTCTAAATGTGTCTTCTCAGGCCTTCTCTGCTCTGCTATCTGCATGATCAATGATCAATGCTCCGTGTGTGCGCATTGTTGTAGCCTACCGTATTTACTTACACAAAGTCACCATAAATTCAAAAAGCATGCATTGCTTATGCTAAAACTCTACACCTGACAGTGAAATGCAGTTAATATGGTAATAAAATGAGTTTCAACTTTTGAGCTACCGGTATGCTTACCTGCTATTAATTTGTTCCCAAAATGTAATCTGTGTGGCAAAGCTTAATCAAAATCTATCCCAGCTAGCACAGTGGATCTGGGCAGATTCCGGCTGAGAGTCGGGGCACTTGGCTGAGAGTCAAATTCGGCCAACGTCATGTATTACTTATGGCTAGAATGGGGTGATTGAGCTCGAGCCGATTCCGGTGTCAGTTATCTGGCCTAAATGTATTACTTGTGGCCCTGGCCGATTCCGGTTTGAGTTATCTGCCCCAAATGTATTACTTGGGGCTCGGGCCAATTGTGGTTACTCTCTGGCAGATGATTACACGGGCTTCGCCTCCCCTGAGGCCGTACGGGAGTTGCAGCGATGGGATAAAACATTTCATTATTTATCAATTTTTCCAAATTTTCTCATTGTTTCTGTGATAAAAATGTTAAATTAACATTTAAATTAAATACTTTAAAAGTCCTGTTGAAGTAGTATTTTAGTATTTTGATACCTGGTGCAAGGCAATTGATAAACATTAAAACCTTTGTGGATGGGCCCTCCAGAGTGGCGCAGCTGTCTAAGGCACTGCATCGCAGTGCAAACTGCGTTGCTACAGACGCTGGTTCGATACCCATGCCGGCCGTGATCGGGAGACCCATGAGGCGACGCACAATTGGGCCAGCGTCGTCCGAGTTAGGGGAGGGTTTGGACTGGGATGTCCTTGTCCCATCGCGCTGTGGCGACTCCTGCGGCGGACCAGGTGCATGCATGCGTACACGGTCACCAGGTGTACAGTGTTTCCTCCGACACATTGGTGCGGCTGGCTTCCGGGTTAAGCATGCATTGTGTCAAGAAGGAGTGTGGCTTGGCGGGGTTGTGTTTTGGAGGACGCATGGCTCTCGACCTTCGCCTCCCCTGAGGCCGTACGGGAGTTGCAGCGATGGTATAAGACAATTGGATACGACAAAAAGGGGGTAAAAAATGTATGATTAAATACAATTATATTTAAAAAAAAATGTGGATGGGTATAAAATGTATAATAGTAATATTTAAAATGACTAAATCAGGTCATTTTGTATACATTTACTTAAAATTGCATTGGGCCGCTTCTGGGGGGATTCTGGTAAGATGCCTGCAAAGTTGTCTGAATTACAGTAGACGGCATTGGGCCGATTCTGGGCAGTCATTCAATTTGACTGGGCCGAGTCCGACACAACCGATTCAGGGCTGATTCAATCAGTTCCGGCCCTCCTGGGCCGATTCCTCATTGCTAGCTGGGATGCCACCGATGCTGAGTGTAAAATCTGCAAGCACCGGATAAAATGCAGGCGGTTCAACAAGTGGACTGATCAGACATTCAGGTATACACCCTCAACATAGCGAGGCAAGTGCAGAGAGGGCTTCAGCAGAAAAACGTCCCAGAACGATGGAGTCATACCTCAAGCCGAGGCAAGCTTTAGATTAAATTGTATCAGAAATGGCTGCGTGCGATGGGTTCTCCTACCATGCCGTTGCAAACAGCAACATCAAATCAACGCTAAAAAAAAAGATGGCCATACCCTCCCCAAGAATCACTCAGACATATCACAACTGGTGAGAGGATATGCAGTGAAAGAGAACAGACAAATTAGCAGAGAAGCCTGAAAGGCATCCATTAATCACTAACCATAAATGAGTACACCTCCAGCCAGAACAAACAATTTATAAATATACATCTACATATTTTCCAAGCGCACTGGAATCTGGGGATGGTTAAGATCCTAGGTAGCCTGCCAGGGGAAAGGGTGAAAGAGATGCTGGAAGTGCAACTGGCCTCATACAACCTCACAATGCAAGACCACATTGTGTGTAGCAATACAGATGGGGAATCAGCTATGGTGAAGTACGGGAAACTTGTCCCAGAGCTACAGCTGTGCTACTAGCAGACAGTGCACATGGCTGTGACAGAAGTAATATATCACCCTCAGGCACAGGGCCTGACTCTGAGTGACAGTGAGGATGAGAGTGATGCTGATGATGAAGAGGAAGATGGAGTGCACAAAGGAAACATATGAGCTGCGAGGGGAGCTGCGCAGCACAGTGGAGAAAGTTAGGCGGATTGCACGTCACTTTCAAAAATCGGGGGTCAGCGATGATGACAAGCTACAGCGGTACGTGAATGAAGAGTTTGGAAAAGAGATACACATTAAACTGGATTGCTGCACAAGGTGGAACAGTCTGGCAGATATTGTGGAGAGGTATGTGTGTTTGGTAAATTATTGTAAATTAATTTACACCTGTTAGGCTAATAATAATGGCATTGGTTTGTCCTGTCTGTCTTTTATGCGAAATTGGATAGGCTATTTTTACATTTGAATAATTTAGATTTTCATGTTAATACCCATAGGTACCTCCTGAATACCGCAGTTCTGAGCAATCCAATCCAAGGTGTTTGCACTGCCATCAAGGGCAATGTTACTACGGATGGCAAAGCGTCCTGCCGAATGGCTGTTCGGAGGAAGGGGAAAGGAGAGTAGCTATAGCAGATGCTGACGATGCGCAACAAGTGTCAACACCAAACCTGGCGACAACGCTGCAGCAGTTGATCAGCTTGTCAATAGATCAACTACATGAGAAAAAGGAAACCGATCTGCTGAAGATCCTATCTAAGAAATTGTCCCTGATCGAAGCAACCAACAACAGGTAAAAAATACCTGCAGCGCCTGTTTGAGGCACTCGCTACAATCCAGGCCACCGAGGAGGCCGAGAGAGCATTCTCTGTCTGTGGCCAATTTGTGACGAAAATCAGGAAACACTGATGCACTGTGCTTTTTGAGAGTCCACTTTAGCAACAACAACAAAAGTTAAACAGGTGCAGCCTACGCAAATGATATTGTTTGTTTGTTAGTTACAGGGTCGGCCAGGAGTATCAGGTTATTTGTTTTACGTAGCCTATACCCTAAGTTTGTGAGGCTAATTAAGGATAATTAAGGCTCACGTTATTCTACATTTGTTTGTTTCTATTTATGGTCTTGAGAATTAGTCAGCTACTATTACATTACATTCATTTATTTTATTCTGTGACAAATTATAATCTTTTTTTTTTAAATCAAGACCTTGAGAGATGATCATTGACTATTGCTAGAAATACAATAGATTTTTCGGTAAACAAATGATGACGAATGATAACGAATGCAATAAGTAAATGTTAGCTTTTATATAAGCCTACCTTGGAATGGCACATGATTTAAGGTGGGTTTAGATTCGCAGGCAATTGATCAACCGCAACACATGCACATGGTGCACAATCTCCGCTACAGCTGATCTGTTTGATTAGCGGTAAATCAGATAGCCTACATATTATGTTCCCTCTGACAAAATCACCACAATAAGAGGGTTATCAATAAGTAAAAACAAGCCACAACCTTTAAAGACAAAAGGACCAAGTTGCATCAGTCAAAGTTAGGCTAAAACGAATGTAATTTTCACTAGACTATAACCTTACAGCCCTAAACTTTTACCAGTTGGACGACAGTGCTTCACACGCCTACATTAATGAAATAGTGTGGTGATTTTGAGAGAACTTTGAGTTGATTAAATTGCAACAAATACATAGAAACCATTAGATTAATGTGCATACAGTATTTCTCAATTTACAGTGGTATATTCATGTCCGATTATTTTCACTGGTATTACTGTATATGCTTTTAAATAACACTTCCGGTTTGAACGGGAATACCGGGAAGCCCGGTAATTTCATGCAATTTTCTCTGGAAGGAGAATTGGTCGACTCTCTAGAAAATATTCAACCCTAATAGTCTCCCTTTGTCACGTTCGTCTTATTGAGTGGACCAAAACGCAGCAGGAATGTGTATGCTCATCTTCTTTATTATGAAGAAAAACCAAAACAAACAGTTAATCAAAACAATGACGAGAAAACAGTCCTGTGAGGCACACAGCTACACTTACGGAACAACTACCCTCAAAAATCCATGAAAAAACACCCCTACTAAATAGGACCTTCAATTAGAGGCAACGAGAAACAGCTGCCTCCAATTGAAGGTCAAACCAATAAACTAAGCATAGAAATAGATAAACTAGACACAGACATAGAAATATACTAACATAGAACATTGCCCAACAAACCCCGAAACACATTAAACAAACCCCCCTGCCACATCCTGACCAAACTACAATAACAAATAACCTCTTTACTGGTCAGGACGTGACACCCTTCCTCTAACACCCTCACTCCTTGCTTGTTCCCTCTGGTGCCAAGAAAGGCCTCCTCTTAGAACCATAACCAAGCCATTCCAGCAGCCTTCAGAAGTTGATGACAATTCCTTCTATAACCCTTCCTATCCCCTCTCCCCTCATGGCCTTCATATTCCTCTGTCAGGGAGGATTTCTTTCCCTGCTTACCTCCCAATCGCTTTAGCTCAGTGCCCTGGAGCCCCACATAACTCCCTCTGAGTCCCTCTGTTACCCATCATCCATGCCTTCGCAAGCAGGTCACTGTCACATCCCTCTCCATCTCCTGCTAGGTTTAATTTCAACATGGCCACCTCCTCCACCTCCCTCAATCATCTCAATGTGATTCCACCGATTAAAGCAAGTTATTCCTCCAGATGAGCTCACCTGTGGAAAAACGCTATGAAAGCTAGATTGAAAATGTATTTTGTTGCCAATAAAAATATGAGTAAATGTATTAATCTTCTGTGATTAAAATAATTCACACATCTTATCCTCTCATGAGATCCTCTGGTGATAAATCAACATAAATTGTCCCATCATAACCTACTTTCAATATCACAAAAACAACAGGCACTAATATGACTTTCAGACTCATTATTACTTTATAACAATGACTTAGATTCATTATTACTTTATAACAATGACTTTTAGATTCATTATATCTTAATAACAATGACTTTTAGATTCATTATTACTTTATAACAATGACTTTTAGATTCATTCTCCCTTTATAACAATGACTTTTAGATTCATTATTACTTTATAACAATGACTTTCAGATTCATTCTCCCTTTATAACAATGACTTTTAGATTCATTATTACTTTATAACAATGACTTTCAGATTCATTCTCCCTTTATAACAATGACTTTTAGATTCATTATTACTTTATAACAATGACTTTCAGATTCATTCTCCCTTTATAACAATGACTTTTAGATTCATTATTACTTTATAACAATGACTTTCAGATTCATTCTCCCTTTATAACAATGACTTTCAGATTAATTCTCCCTCTATAACAATGACTTTCAGATTTATTCTCTCTTTATAACAATGACTTTTAGATTCACTATTACTTTATAACAATGACTTTCAGATTTATTCTCTCTTTATAACAATGACTTAGATTCATTCTCCTTTTATAACAATGACTTTAAGATTAATTATTCCTTTATAACAATGATTTAGATTCATTCTCCTTTTATAACAATGAGTTTCAAATACATTTTCTCTTTATAACAATGATTTTTAGATTCATTATCCCTTTATGTCAATGACTTTTAGATTCCTTATGCCTTTATAAAGATGACTTTCAGATTCCTTATTCTTTTATAACAATGACAGGTTGTTCCAAGCAGGTTGTTCCAAAGCTAAAAAAAAGTTGCAGTCAGTTTAAGAATGGGTGGCTAGGAAGAAGCTAGTCCTGAACATATACTATGGGTCAAAAGTTTTAGAACACCTACTCATTCAAGGGTTTTTCTTTATTTTTACTATTTTCTACATTGTAGAATAATAGTGAAGACATCATAACTATGAAATGTAGTAACAAGAAAGTGTTAAACCAATCAAAATATATTTTAGATTTTAGATTCCTCAAAGTAGCCACCCTTTGCCTTGATGACAGCTTTGCACACTCTTGACATTCTCTCAACCAGCTTCATGAGGTAGTCACATGGAATGCATTTCAATTAACAGGTGTGCCTTCTTAACAAAAAGTGGAATTTATTTCCCTCTTAATGCATTTGAGCCAATCAGTTGTGTAAAAGATCAAGTCCATAAATAGTAAAAATAAAGAAAAACCCTTGAATGAGTAGGTGTTCTAAAACTTTTGACCGGTAGTGTACCTAAAACCAAATGCATTGTATTTGGAACAAATCATTCCTTAAGTACTGGACCTCAGCTGAATCTGGTAATGCATAATGTGGCTGTTGAGCAAGTAGAAGAGACTAAACTTCTTGGTGTTATATATGGTCAAAGCACATTAATTCTATTGTTATAAATATGCGGAGAGGTCTGTCTGTGATAAAGAGATGCTCTTCTTTTTTAACATCACATGCAACCAAACTAGTCCTGATAAGCTCTGGTTTTGTCGCATCTTGACTATTGCCTAGTTGCATGGTCAGGTGAGGCAAAAAAGGACTTAGATTATTTTACTGGCCCTCAATTGTACACGGATGGCCAATGTCAATAACATGCATGTCAGTTTCTCCTGGTTCAAATTTGAGCAGCTCTTGATTGCATCACTGCAGTATTGATGTGCTGAAAGTACCGTATTGTCTGTTCTGCCAGTTAACCCATACATACCCAACAAGACACACAATCAGGGGTATCTTCACAGTCCCCAAGTCCAGAACAGAGTCTGACAGACAAACAGTACTGTATAGAGCAATGACTACATGGAATACTCTTCCACCTCAGATAACATGCATGTAATAAAATCACTTTAAAACACATAGAACCACACACACAATCTTGTTTTACTAACCTTGTGGGGACACACAACTGATTCCCATTCAAAATCCTATTTTTCCGATCCCCTAACCCTAAACCTAACCCTAACCTTAACATTATTTCTAAACCTAACTCCTAACCCTAACCTTTAACCCCTATACCTAACTCTAATTCTTAACCTAAATCGAATTCTAACCCTAACCCTAAACTCCCTAGAAATAGCCTTTTTCGTTGTGGGGGTCGATAAAATGTCCCCAGTTGGTCGAATGTTTGTTAGTTTACTATTCTTATGGAATTTCTGGTCCATAACATGGTAAACTTTGTTCTTCACCTCTCCCACTACCCACCTGGTTCTTCACCTCTCCCACTACCCACCTGGTTCTTCACCCCTCCCACTACCCTCCTGGTTCTTCACCCCTCCCACTACCAGGTAGGGCGAAGCCAGCTTTTGGCGTCACACACACACTGAACCCACACTACACACACTCATTATTCTTTAGCTGTATGATTTAGTTGTAGCAGTATAGATATTATCGTAATGTTTTTTTTTTTATATCACACAATTTTGTGTCACTTCTCTGCAGACTTGCCTCAATGGGAATGTCTTAATATGAAACCTAAGAGACTTTGGTCATATCATTCTTCAGTCGCTGTCACGACTTCCGCCGAAGTCGGTCCCTCTCCTTGTTCGGGCGGCGTTCGGCGGTCGACGTCACCGGCCTTCTAGACCGCCAATCCACTTTTCATTTTCCATTTGTTTTGTCTATGTCTTACACACCTGGTTTCACTCACCCAATTACATGTTTATTATTTAACCCTCTGTTCCCCATGTTTGGCTGTGAGTGATTGTTTGTTGTATTGTGGTCCGTATTTGTGGGCTTGGTAATTCTCTTGTATTTTGATGACTTTGAGTAGTTCTTTTTATTTCCTCATCTCTGCTGTCCTGCGCCTGACTCCTCTGCACCAGCTACACATCGATCCTTACAGTCGTAGTGTTCTTAGTTGAAATTTGTGTTGCTGTTCTTGTCCATTAGTGTTCTGTATTTTGTCATGTTCTATGTTTTGTGTGGACCTTAGGAAGAATAGCTGCTGCTTCTTTAACACCTAATGGGGCTCCGAATAAAAATCCCCAAATCCGAAATCCCCAAATCCTTTCATTGGGTATCTTTACCTGGACGGTTTATATCTGATTGAATATTGATTAGAGCTGCAGTGAGAACTCAAATTACGGAAATGTGGGAAATCAGTGGATAGCCTGGAGGGAAGGATTACACCGAGACCCAGTCAGCATGAAGGAGCAAACAGGATTTATTCTGGTGAAGGCAAGGCTCGCGATTTAGATATATAATTAGCATAAGTCACCCTGTGGGTACACTGGGAAAGAACTGCTTAGCTGCACTTGTCAAAGTTGATTTATAACTGACAGATAGAGACAAACAGAGGAAGTGTACAGTACATACGGTTTCCAGAGATTGAGGCATATACACAAGCAACCTTCAGCTCCTCAGGGTCCTTGATGTGGAAATCCACAATGTAGAAAAACATACCAGTGGGATTAGCAATCCAGCTGATCTAAATACTTGTGAGAGCAATTTATTCATATTTAATGATCAACAAATTACTGTACTATAAATGTGTAGCAGAATTGGAACTTAAAAAACCCTGAATATGAATGAGACATTTCATTTCAATGTGAATGCTGTTGTCAACAAAAATACATAAATGTTTATGTACCAGAAAGAGACACATTCATCATCTTCCCCAACCTGCATTTTCTCTGTAAGGAACATTACCTTCATATCACTTCCTTCCTTTCCTCCTCCATCTACTCCCTCTTTCTCTCTCTGTCCTCCTTCTGAATCACAACCATTACATCACTCTAAATGCAACTTGATAAGATATATGAAATGTATCTACCACATACAGTGATATAACTCCAACTGTAAAATGCTATGCAGGCATATCACTATTGTTGATGCTTCCTTTCCCCTGAATCAAATCAAATCAAATCATATTTGTCACATAGGCCGAATACAACAGTGTCACGTGTGGTCCCTCTCCGGCCTCTAGGTCACCAGGCTGCTCATTATGGCGCTCACCCTTCACCATCGTTATATGCATCAGCGCATAATGACACCGGGACTCCATCATCTTGATTACCTGCCCTATTTATGTCACTCCTTTTGGTTCCTTCCACAGGCTTTATTGTTTCTGTTCCTGTGTCATGTCTGTGCGTTGTTTGTGTTTCTTATTTTGTATTATGTTGTGTTTATTTATTAAAACACTCACTCCCCAAACTTGCTTCCCGACTCTCAGTGCACATCGTTAGAAACAGCTATAGACTTTACAGTGAAATGCTTACTTACAAGCCCAACAATGCTTTAAGTAATAAATAAAAATAAGTGTTAAGTAAAAAATTGAAAATTAAAGTAACAAAGAATTAAACAGAAGCAGTGAAATAACAAGCAAGGCTATATACAGGGGGTACCGGTACAGAGTCAATGTGCGGGAGCATTGGTTAGCCGAGGTAATTGAGGTAATATGTACATTTAGGTAAAGTTAAAGTGACTATGCATAGATTATAAACAGAGAGTAGCAGCAGCGTAAAAGAGGGTTCTGGGTAGCCCTTTGATTAGCTGTTCAGGAGTCTTATGGCTTGGGGTAGAAGCTGTTAAGAATCCTTTTGGACCTAGGCTTGGCACTCCGGTACCGCTTGTCAGCAGAGAGAACAGTCTATGACTAGAGCGGCTGGAGTCTTTGACAATTTCTAGGGCCTTCCTCTGACACCGCCTGGTATAGAGGTCCTGGATGGCAGGAAGCTTGGCCCCAGTGATGTACTGGGCCGTACATACTACCCTCTGTAGTGCCTTGCGGTCAGAGGCCGAGCAGTTGCCATACCAGGCAGGGATGCAACCAGTCAGGATGCTCTCGATGGTGTAGCTGTAGAACCTTTTGAGGATCTGAGGACCCATGCCAAACACACTGTCTTAGTGTGTTTGGACCATAATTGTTTGTTGGTGATGTGGACACCAAGGAACTTGAAGCTCTCAACCTGTTCCACTATAGCCTTGTCAATGAGAATGGGGGCATGCTCGGTCCTCATTTTCCTGTAGTCCACAATCATCTCCTTTGTCTTGATCACGTTGAGGGAGAGGTTGTTGTCCTGACACCACACGGCCAGGTAGACAACGGCCAGACATCCTCCCTATAGGCTGTCTCATCGTTGTCGGTGATCAGGCCTACCACTGTTGTGTCATCTGCAAACTTGATGCTGGTGTTGGACTCGTGCCTGGCCATGCAGTCATGAGTGAACAGGGAGTACAGGAGGGGACTGAGCACATACCCCTGAGGGGCCCCCGTGTTGAGGATCAGTGTGGTGGATGTGTTGTTCCCTACCCTTACCACCTGGGGGCGGCCCGTCAGGAAGTCCAGGATCCAGTTGCAGAAGGAGGTGTTTAGTCTCGGGGTCCTTAGCTTAGTGATGAGCTTTGAGGGTACTATGGTGTTGAACGCTGAGCTATAGCAAATTAATACCATTCTCACATCGGTGTTCCTTTTGTCCAGGGGGAAAAGGGCAGTGTTGAGTGCAATAGAGATTGCATCATCTGTGGATCTGTTGGGGCGGTATGCAAATTGTAGTGGGTCAAAGGTTTCTGGGATAATAGTGTTGATGTGAGCCATGACCAGCCTTTCAAAGCACTTCATGGCTACAGACATGAGCGCTATGGGTCGGTAGTCATTTAGTCAGGTTACCTTAGTGTTCTTGGGCACAGGGACTATGGTGGTCTGCTTGAAACATGTTGGTATTACAGACTCAGTCAGGGACTGGTTGAAAATGTCAGTGAAGACACTTGCCAGTTGGTCAGCGCATGCTCGGAGTACACGTCCTGGTAATCCATCTGGCCCTCCAGACTTGTGAATGTTGACCTGTTTAAAGGTCTTACTCATATCTGCTATGGAGAGCGTGATCACACAATCGTCCGGAACAGCTGGTGCTCTCATGCATGTTTCAGTGTTATTTGCCTCGAAGCGAGCGTAGAAGTTATTTAGCTCATCTGGTAGGCTCGTGTCACTGGGAAGCTTGTGGCTGTGCTTCCCTTTGTAGTCTGTAATATTTTGAAAGCCTTGCCACATCCAACGAGCGTCTGAGCCAGTGTAATACGATTCAATCTTAGTCCTGTATTGATGCTTAGCCTGATTGATGGTTCGTCGGAGGGTATAGAGGGATATCTTATAATATTCCGGGTTAGAGTCCCGCTCCTTGAAAGCAGCAACTCTAACATTTAGCTCAGTGCAGATGTTGCCTGTAATCCATGGCTTCTGTTTGGGGTATGTACTGTCACTGTGGGGACGACGTCATCGATGCACTTATTGATGAAGCCAGTGACTGATGTGGTGTACTCCTCAATGCCATCGGAAGAATCCTGGGAACATATTCCAGTCTGTGTTAGCAAAACAGTCCTGTAGCTTAGCATTTGCTTCATCTGACCACTTTCTTATTGACTGAGTCACTGGTGCTTTCGGGTTTAGTTTTTGCTTGTAAGCAGGAATCAGGAGGATAGAATTATGGTCAGATTTGCCAAATAGAGGGCGAGGGAGAGCTTTGTACACATCTCTGTGTGTGGAGTAAAGGTGGTCTAGAATTTTTTCCCTCTGGTTGCACATTTAACATGCTGGTAGAGATTAGGTAGAACGGATTTGAGTTTCCCTGCATTACAGTCCCCAGCCACTAAGAGCGCCGCCTCTGGATGAGCATTTTCCACGTTTGCTTATGGCCGTATACAGCTCATTGAGTGCGGTCTTAGTTCCAGCATCGGTCTGCGGTGGTATATAGACAGCTACGAAAACTATAGATGTAAAATCTCTTGGTAAATAGTGTGGTCTACAGTTTATCATGAGATACTCTACCTCAGGCAAGCAAAACCTCAAGACTTTCTTAGATTTCGTGCACCGGCTGTTGTTGACAAATATACATAGGCTGCTGCCCTTGTCTTACCAGAGGCCGCTGTTCTATCCTGCTGAAAAAACTTAAACCCGCCATCTGTATGTTAATCTTGTCGTCGTTCAGCCACGACTCTGTGAAACATAAGATATTACAGTTTTTAATGTCCCGTTGGTAGGATATACTCGTAATTCGTCTATTTTATTATCAATTGGCTGTACGTTAGCCTAAAATAGGACCGATGGTAAAGGTAGATGGTAAAGCCCCTCTCCTTAGTTACAGTTAGTTACAGTTGATATGGCATCATAGAGACACCTTTTCCTATCCGAGGACTATTGTAAATATCATTAATCGACTTGTCCAAGATCTAAGGGAATCCTTCTGGGGGCATGATTCAAACTCCTGAAACATATCCATCACATCATGATGTTCCTAGGAATCTTTTTCTGGTGATTTCTTCTGCATATGCAGTTCCAACAGTTCTTCATAAAATAAAGTGAACCTATTGCAATGATCTGAGTCATTGATGCTGGGGATGGGGATGAACTCTGCTAGCCACATAAGCTGCTTTGTTGCCAAACTCAATTTAAAAGTGTGAGTCACATACTCTCTATATACAAAAGTATGTGGACACACCTTCAATTTAGGGGATTCGACTATTTCAGCCACACCAGTTGACAGGTGTATAAAATCGGGCACACAGCCATGCAATCTCCATAGAGAAACATTGGCAGTAGGATGGCCTTACTGAAGAGCTCAGTAACTTTCAAAGTGGCACTGTCATAGGATGCCACCTTTTCAACAAGTAATTTCAGCAAATTTCTGCCCTGCTAGAATAATGGTCTGGGGATGTTTTTCATGGTTCGGGCTAAGCCCCTTAGTTCCAGTGAAGGGAAATCTTAACTCTACAGCATACAATGACATTCTAGACAATTCTGTGCTTCCAACATTATGGCAACAGTTTGGGGAAGGCTCTTTCCTGTTACAGCATGACAATGCCCCCATGCACAAAGTGAGGTCCATACAGAAATGGTTTGTCAAGATCGGTGTGGAAGAATTGACTGGCCTGCACAGAGCCCTGACCTCATCCCTATCAAACACCTTTGGCATGAATTGGAACGCCGACTGTGAGCCAGGCCTAATCGCTTTAACATCAGTGTCTGACCTCACTAATGCTCTTGTGGCTGAATGGAAGTCCCCACAAACAATGTTCCAACATCTAGTGGAAAGCCTTCCCAGAAGAGGGCAGGCTGTTATAGCAGCAAAGGGGGGACCAACTCCATATTACCGCCCATGATTTTAGAGTGAGATGTTCAATGAGCAGGTGTCCACATACTTTTGGTCATGTAGTGTATGATGGGTTGGTAAGAAACAAGAGAGTAAGAGAGATACTTCCTTGTCAAGATTTGTGGATTCCAGACATCCATTCCTTTTAACCATCAGCGTCTTTAATAATGGCAGACTTTGTTGTTCAGCTCAATACCTCAGGCTGCTGATAACAGGTTCCCTAAAGGAACACAGTGGTTCTTTAGATAGCTTAGGCAATTACTCATTGGCTAATTACGGAGTATCCTTTAAATAACAGTGAAAGTTAACTGCAGTCATGTAATTGTTGGGTTTGGGGGGAACAAAATGTTAAAGCTGAC
Source organism: Salmo trutta (assembly GCF_901001165.1). Lineage (NCBI taxonomy): Eukaryota > Metazoa > Chordata > Actinopteri > Salmoniformes > Salmonidae > Salmo > Salmo trutta. The sequence goes on from NC_042960.1 coordinate 59,446,110, forward strand.
CGACAGAGAGACTCATTAAGGGCAGATCACGCTGCTCTAGGATGATGACGAACACACTTTAACTATCCTATCAGATTTCAGAGTTCAAAGGCCAAGTCACTCTGCCCTCTGAAAACCCAGTGCAACTCTCACACACTCGGTAAATAAAAATCACTTTGGTGATATAGGCCTATTGGATTTAGATAATGCATTGTGTCTCCCTAGTGCCATTCTCTATGTGATGTAATGCTCCCTGCTGCCTTAAAGGAAGTAAAGGAGCAGGATTTATAGGAGAGCCTCTGTTCCACACTAATACTGGTGGTGTGCTGAATGGCTCACTAAACTCTGGCCTCTGCTTAGTGGAAAATTTATATAGCAGCACACTTACAAATTTATATAGCAGCACACTTATTATCCCTCTGTGCTCTCAATCACTTTCTAATTAGCATTGCACAGTGTTTTCCACTAGCGACGGCTGTCGGCTATACAGCCGGCTACACATACACCCGAAAGACAGCACCTTACACAGGGCAATGTCCCCAATCACTGTCCTGGGGCATTGGGATGACCAGAGGAAAGAGTGCCTCCTACTGGCCCTCCAACACCACTTTCAGCAACATCTGGTCCACATCCAGGACCGACCCGCTTAGCTTCAGAGGTAGGCCAGCAGTGGAATGCAGGGTGGTATGCTGCTGAAGATGGTGAATCCTCCTCACTGCAGGAACAACAGGTAGGCTAGTGGAGAGATGGCCTCACTCTGGTCCAAAATAGGATAAAGTATAACAGATTTAATTGTTTTAAAAGCTAATGATACTTATATGTTATTTTCAAAGATATTGATCTAGGTTTACTGATATAATCAAAGTGTTGACACTGGAGCTGTCAACTGCTGCATTCTATGAAGCAAAGTCCATGTTTAACACCTGCTTCATTCTTCAATCATACCTGTATTGCACATAGCTGAGAAAATGCCTTTAATTTATTTATTTATAGATCATTTGGGCTATTTACTTTATTTTTCTGTTTTAATAATATATGTTGTTTGAAGAACAAGCATAATTGTGGCAATTCATTCTGTGTCTTGCAGTAAAGTACTTTAATCTCAAAGGAAGACAGGTTATATGTACAAAAAAAGGTTTCATGTTCTCTTAGACGATATATTGAATTGAATACATTGAATTCATACATTTTGAGTCATTTAAATTGTAAATACAATATCACAACTAATGTTTCCAAACTCGGAGTTAAACTCAATAAGGTATTCAATAATTTTGCACTGTATTTCAGATGGAATCAAGGCATTAAAATGTACCAGAGGCAACAAAATAGAGCTTGTTCAGCAAGCCCTCCTGGAGCCCAAAGGCCTGGGGGATGCTGGCTAGCTACTTTTTAAATTTGGCTGGCTATTCCATGTGCTTGTGGAAAACACTGATTTCAGTAGTCTGTGCTACTACCTGTGTTTTGGCGGGCAGGTAGCCTAGCGGGAGTGTTGGGCCAGTAACCAAAAAGTTGCTGGTTCAAATTCCCAAGCAGACTAGGTGAAAAATCGGTCGATGTGCCCTTGAGCAAAGCACTTAACCCTAATTGCTCCTGTAAGTCACTCTGGATAAGATTGTGTGCTAAATGACTAAAATGTAAGCATAAAAAAGCATGCTTGGGGTCGACGTAACATCCAGAGAGAGACATAGAACTGGAATAGAGGGCAAGGTATATGTTTGTGACTAGGAAAGAGAGAGTGCTTATTTGTGACATAAAAATACAGAGGTTTGAAAGGTGGTTTATCAACCAGGCAATAATTACTAGCATAACACAGGTGCATACATACATTACTTAAGGTACTGGTGTTGCGGCCAAAGGGTCAGAAGGCCTGTCTGCTAACACCAATGAATAATGGATGACTGCATAATGTAATGTACTGCATATGATTAGCCTTATCAGAAGCAAGATCGTTTCAAGGTCCTTGTCTTGTGCAACCAGGCAGTTACCTATGCAACAACAAGCCGCTGTTCTTGTTTTACACAGGAACTGACAAACATGCAGCTCTCTTCATTTGAGCCTTGCCTGGGTTACAGTCTGTGTTTACAGAATCCTCATGTTTGAAGTGATTTGGTTGTTCTCATAAGAGCCAGCTGGGTGCCGGGGTCAGCATACTAAATAGATATGGATACTGGTGCCGTTAGAGAAAGAGAGAGCCCTGCAAACAATAATGAGTCCTTAGGACATCCCTGGGACATCACGAAATGGTTGCTTAAAGTTGTCAGGACGTTGTGTCATGGTCCCCTGGAGGTTTTGTGAGGTTCCCGGTTGGTCCTGGGGACATCCCAAGGATGTTTTTAGGACGTTCTTCGAGACGTTTTTAGGACGTTCTTGGGGACCATGACACAACGTCCCAAGAACGTTCAGGGGACCTTCAGGGGACCATGACACAATGTCCCAAAAACGTCCTAAAAGCGTCCTTGGGGATGTCCCCGGGACTAGACAAAACCTTTAGGGGACCATGACACCACATCCCAAGAACATCCTAAACATGTCCTCGGGAAAAACCCGGGAACTATAAAAAGGCACCCCAGAGAACGAAAGTCCTGAGAACGTCCTAAAAGTTCCTGATATGGCCCTCAGTGATATCCTGTGAACATACAGGGGACTACACAAAGGTCCCCCAGAGATCATTCCATTGGGACCATCACAAAACGTTCCCTTAAGGGACCTAATGGGAACATTGCCAAATGTCCTCAGGATGTCCCGTTTGTTGGGAGGTCTGTTTTTCACCAGAATGGCGATACACACCCAGGATCAAGGACATGTTTGTTTTGCTAAATGTGGAGTTTCTCGAACACAGCAACAGTCTCCTCCAGTGGTATCTCTCAACTAAATGGGAGCCAGATGGAAATGTTCTGGGAGTGTTGCTTGTTATGTTATCTCTCATGGACAGACTACATAAACATAAATGGTAAAGTAGATCTGTCATGATACAACGGGATGTGATAGATCGGCAGAATTAGTTCCGGTGCTTGAGTTTTCCGTCACTGGTTATTTAGACAAATCACAATTTCACATGTTTGATCTTTCAAATTTTGGAAGAGGAGGGAACATTTTGGCCCATATACTTCCCGTAACTTGCAAAGAGAAAGGGTGGAGCTCTTTGTTCCATTTACGATCCTCATTCTATCTCTTCTCTTAACATGAACTTAATCGAGAATCTGACCAATTACGCAAGACTTTAGTTCTGGGTAACTGAAATTACTTGTTACGGTCACTGGATTGACACTACAGCTTGTCAATTAAGGAAAAGACTTAGCGGTCTAGAGTTGTTTTGATGCTTAGCTGAAAAACACTGCATACATTTAAAAATAAAAGTAGGAGCTGTGGTCTCTTGCCTGGGAAGTACCATGGTCCACTGAGTGACCTGTTGTTCTGAAGGTCAGCAAGATGGATACCTGTGGCATTTCACTGGCATTTACCATTTGTCCCTTCAGAGAGGAGAAACACATTCACTGGAATCGTGAAGCAGGACAACTTCTCTCCCTATTGCTCCCATTAACACAGGGAATGAGACTCACACGGCAAAAAGAGGGGTGAACAATTGGAGGCTGCCTCTGTCGCAGTGACACAGTGGGTAATATTGCTGGGTATTGACAGGCCTTCCAAGTCTGGCAACGTCTGTTTCAGTTGCTTACTGCTGCACAGTAAGCTGAATCTGGATCATTGGTATCAGTGGGTTTCTCACATCACACTGAGACCTGTTGGGTTATGGGTCGTCTGCAAGGGGAAGGTTACTCACACAGGGAACCTTTTCCGCACCTGAAAAGAGACAAATCTCTGCCGTTCACTTAGCTTGTTATAGTCACAGCCCACACAGAGGTATACTCACACACATATAGTTGCTAACGCACAGCCAACACACCTACTCACAAGACAAGGTATATCAACTGTTGACACATTAACACTTTTGCTCACACTTTATACAGTACAAACATGCATGCATTTACACACACCCCACCCACATCCACTCACACCATTCTCACAAACCACTGTGACAGTGTGATGACATCAAGCAGGTCTTCAGCTGATCTAGTGAACTTGGGTGGCCCAAGGGGTTGGCCATACAACCACAGAGGTGTCAGGACACATGACATTAGTATATTGGGACGGGTGGAGATCCAAATCGTCAGAGGATTGGAACAGAGGAAAAATGCTGTCACCAATCACTGTGTATGACAGCAGTGCTTGTCTGTGTGTGAGTGTCTGTGAGTGTGTAGACCCTCGAGGTATTACCCATAGCTAAAAACAACAATGGAGCATATGGAAAATGTCAGTCTCAAACAAGAATAACGTGTGTAAAGAGAGCAATAAAAGAGAGCAATATTGATAATTCGTATATAAAAACTACCATTCAAAAGTTTGGGGTCACTTAGAAATGTCCTTGTTTTTGAAAGAAAAGCACATTTTTTGTCCATTAAAATAACATCAAATTGATCAGAAACATGCAAAAACTGCCATGCCCACCACCTAAGCCCTTTTTGATCAAGAAAAATCAAAGCCCTTAACTTGAATTATTTCCCAACAGAGAGGTGCAGGGTGGTATGGCTGCTGGCTTATCTACATCTCTGATTAAGACAACCAGTGAGACAGTATTTTTCAGCAGAAAAAGGCTTAGATCACAGGGTCAATTGAGGGATACTTCCAGAAGGATGAGAGCTCTTTTCCACAGCAATGCGCAAACTACTGCTGGGTGTAAAAGAAAACCTGCCAGCACCTATTACCATGAGTACATCAAGTGCAACACTAGCTCTAAAATGTTACTTCAGAGAAACATTAGCTAAAACAGAGACAGCAGCGCAAAGGCAAAGACTTGACCTATCGTGTATCTCCCATCAGCTCAATGGTGCCCTGATGCCATGCTCCTGCTCCCTAATTGCACATAACCGATAATGTTTTCATGCTAATTATGTGTGGGAACATTGAACTCTAGCCTTGTAGTCTTGAATTTTCAATGCCATCTCCATTACGACGGGCAACACCCAGGCTGTAAAACAGTACGCTCAACTGATTGATCTTCATGCCAATAAAATGTTTTATATAATGACCTAATGGAATTGTAAATTTACATGGACAAAGAGATTGTATCGAGCAATGCCTGAATTAAAATGCCAGTCCTCGATTACAGCCAGTGTATTCTATCAGTGCTAATTGTGCAGACATCTGAGACAGAGCTGAAAAAATCCATAGGGTCCTCATGGTAAAATATAGCAGCTACAGTAGGAGAACAGGAGCTATTGACCACCCCCACCGATTAAACCATTGCTAAAGAACTGTATCCGTAATAGCCACCTCCGCAGCAGAAAATCATTTCCTAACACTGAAGGCCAGAAGCTTGCAAAGCGAGAAAATGATTTGTTTGGCCACGTGGAACAATGCTTACATAGGTTTCCTTTTGTTGTTGAATTACATAGCCTTGAGGTATTTCTTTAGTCCCTCCAGCGCTATAACAAAATAAAACTGGCTTTGCAGAGCCTGCACAGAACAGAGATAAATACATTTCTTTATCCGAACACACAGACAAATCAAGAGAAAAGGCCTTTTAATTTTTTTAGTCTCTAAAGTGTTCTGTGGCAATGGCTTGTGCCTCTTCTTCTGTCTGTCTGTCCACACATTCCTGTCCCCTATGGTCTGCAGAGAAGTGTGGACTTAATGTCACACAGGGGACCTTGACTGTGGCAAAACTATTACGGAATGTCACAATAGGCCATATCACATTCAGCTCCTATGAGGACACAATACCATAGAGATCAAGCCTGTACATTTATCTTACAAATCCTGTCCATAACGCAAATGGTTTATCATATCAGTGCTTAGAGGGCCGAAAAAGTGAGAAGCATAAACAGTACTTGGTCCCGAGATCCAAGCATAAAAGGAGGTGTATTCTGGTGAGATCTCACACAATCACAGGGTTCTATGATACTGCGAACGCCATTCAAGTGAAAACAATTTCCATCTGTACCATATCTGTTCCAGCAATATGTTCCATAATGACCCATCATGATAATATTTTATTTCTCAAGAGCTCAGACCAAGAAAGAAGATGTTTCACTTGCCTGTGTAACATGCACGGGATATAGTGTCATTGACAGCAATGGCTTTGTGACATCTTTATTGCAAATGGACTCCACTTCACACACTACATATCTATATAATGGATGGCGATGGCCAGTTATGTCACGTCCTGACCAGTAATAGGGGTTATTTGTTATTGTAGTTTGGTCAGGACGTGGCAGAGGGTATTTTGTTTATGTGGTTCGGGGTGGTGATTTATTTAGTAGGGTGTTTGTTTAGTTAGTTCCGGGTTTTTGGGGTTATGTTCTATGTTTGTATTTCTATGTGGTCTCTAGTCTTTTGTATTTCTATGTCTAGTTTATTGGGGTTGGACTCTCAATTGGAGGCAGGTGTTTTCTAGTTGCCGCTGATTGAGAGTCCTATATATGGGTATGTGTTTGGTTTAGTGTTTGTTGGAGATTGTTCTTGGATTGCTGTGGTGCCTTCAAGACTGTTATTTTGTCGTTCATCGGTTTGTTTTTTTTTCCTTCTTTTCCCGTCAATAAAGAAGATGAGTATACATGTCCCTGCTGCGTTTTGGTCCTCTCCTTACGACAACTGTGACAAGTTATGGATTTGCTTGTGGCCATGATGAATGAGCTCCCTTAAAAAAATGTATTTGTGGCAGAAGACTTCTCGCAAGTTTGTGGCAAATTTGTTGCAAACTAAATAGTGTGTCACAAAATGTTGTCAGAAGTTTGCAAATGTTCTGAATCTGCGGCAAACCTTTGGCAACAATAATGTTTATTGCCACTAGTGGCAAACAGTTTTCCAGAGGTTTTTGTCTGTCAAACAATTCTCTCAAGATTCTCTCAAGATTCTATTTAAATCTGTGGCAAACCTGAGGCAACAACATTTGTCATTAGTGGCAAACAGTTTACCAGAAGCCATTTCTGGTGAACACATGACTTCCACGAACAGTAACCGTTGACGACCAATCAGGGAGATTAGAAAAATCTGTTGGAAAATCTAGCTAGCTACCTACCAAAGTTGTCCGGTGAGTGTCTAACTTATTAACTAAACTTCCTAATAACCTTTAAATGATGCTTAGTTAGTAATGTCATGTTTTCTGGGATAGAGTGAAACACATTGTCACTGTTCAGTAGCATGTTAGCTAACAACAATATGAGCTGACTTGACTTCAAAGCAGGACTTCCCCTACCCGTGGTGTTGGAAGAGGCTGTATTGGGAGGTGGATGCATCAACAATCTGGAAAGATGTTTGTGATGCACTCACGCATGACACTTTTTAAAAATGATAAATGAGTGTATCATCCTCAAGGCTAACTCGGAACATTTGATAATGGATTTTAAAAAACTGATTTTAGCATTAAAAGACTCCAAAAAACAACCAATAATTTCAGGTCCAGTACCATTGTTGGGCCCCTTGCTTTTTTTCAATTTTTACTAACGACATGCCACTGACTTTGAATAAAGCCAGAGTGTCTATGTATGCAGATAACTCAACACTATACACGTCAGCTACTACAGCTACTGAAATGACAGCAACACTCAAAAAAGAGCTGCAGTTAGTTTCAGAGTGGGTGGCAAGGAATAAGTTAGCCCTAAATATTTCTAAAACTAAAAGCATTGAATTTGGAACAAAACACTCACTAAACCCTAAACCTCAACTAAATCTTGTAATAAATAATGTGGAAATTGAGAAAGTTGAGATGGAGTAACCCTGGATTGTAAACTGTCATGGTCAAAACATATTGACGCAGTAGTAGCTAAGATGGGGAGAAGTCTGTCTATAATAAAACAATGCTCTGCCTTCTTAACAGTACTATCAACAAGGCAGGTCCTACAGGCCCTAGTTTTGTCGCACCTTGACTACTGTTCAGTCGTGTGGTCTGGTGCCACAAAAAAGGACTTTGAAAATTGCAATTGGCTCAGAACAGAGCAGCACGGCTGGCCCTTGGATGTATACAGAGAGCTAATATTAATAATATGCATGTCGATCTCTCCTGGCTGAAAGTGGAGCAGAGATTGAATTCATCACTACTTGTATTTATGAGAGGTATTGACATGTTGAATGCAGCAAGCTGTCTCTCTAAACTACTGGCACACAGCTCAGACACCCATGCATACCCCACAAGACATGCCACGAGGTCTCTGCACAGTCCCCAAGTCCAGAACAGACTATGGGAGGCACACAGCACTACATAGAGCCATGACTACATGGAACTCTATTCCACATCAAGTAACTAACACAAGCAGTAAAATTAGATTAAAAAAAAACAGTTAAAAAACACCTTATGGAACAGCGGGGACTGTGAAGCAACACAAACATTGTCACAGACACATGCATACGCACGCACACACACACACACACACACACACACACACGATAACATACGCACTATACATACACATTGATTTAGTACTGTAGATATGTGGTAGTGGTGGAGTAGGGGCCTGAGGATGCACAGTGTGTTGTGAAACATGTGAATGTATTGTAATGTTTTTAAAATTGTATAACTGCCTTAATTTTGCTGAACCCCAGGAAGAGTAGCTGCTGCTTTGGCAGCAGCTAATGGGGATCCATAATAAAAACAAATACAAAGTTTGATAAGCAAATGCATGTATTTTTCTCATAAATGTAGCCCATACATTTATTAATTGTAACAATTAGATCTTTAATTGCTTTAAACTAGTAGCTAGCGCATCTTGATCCTGTGTTGTTCCTTCTCTTTTTCTAGAAGCCATCAGTTACAAGGCAGAAATACAGATTGAGGCCTTCAATCAAACTGAGGACAGAGAAATATGTGTGCAAGTTAACAATAATTCATTTTTTTTTATAATATAAACTAAATGTTATGATACTTTTCTACCACCCAAGCCTTATCAGGAAGAAGAGACAACTAGTAGACAACTGTCTCTTAATGATGAAGTCCCCAGTCTAGATTGGTAATCATAATTGTTTGATTAGTTTTAATAAATTGTGTTGAGGCTTGGCTGGAGAATAATCTTGTATCGATGAACCGTTGGCCACAGATTTAAATGTAGATTTAGTAGGCCTATGTCCTAGTTTATGCTAGCTACATTGTTTGTTTATATAGCATTTATACAAGGCAGAAACATTGTTTTCTTGGTGAAAAATATATAGAATGCCAGTTTCAGTGAAAAGCATAGCAACATCAAGGCAACTTTGTAACAGATGACTCCGTTTTTCGAAAGCCAAACCCGCCCATTAGCTGCTGAGTCTACTGTACCTTTTAAGATGCCAAAATAGAAAATGTATTCAGTAAGTGTTCTCAGTATCCTAATTTTGGTTTTGTTTTGTGTTTTCTGATTGTTTCAGTGCATACATTCAACAAGCTTTGGACCAAGAACTTCCACAGAGCCGCCATCTCCAAATTTCACTCAAAAAGGCAATAGTTCTGAACTGGGTTTGATTTAGTTTTTGTTGTTTTATTATTACAAGTTGGTTAATTATCTTTTATACTTTCAATGGTTGAAAGCTATTGCTCAGTTATCCCTTGGCTCATGTACATTCTGTAGTAGCTCCTTTAAACATCCTAAGGTCAATATTCCCATAGTGTTCACATTTCTCTCATGTACATTTTGTAGCTACATAATAATATTAAATATACAATTTAATATCCAGTTATTTGCTCTTTTCTTCATTAGCACGATGATGATTTCATGTTGTATTGGATTTATTTTGATCTGTTATGACAATTAGGATATTTTGTACATTTAGTATGTTTAGTTTCGTTTTCTTTTGTAATTTGGTTTATGTAAATACATGTCAATATTGTTAACACACAGTAACCAAAAACCTGATCTAAATTTGCAGCAAACAGTCAAATGTTTGCCATAAGTTTCCCAGAATTGTTTGCTAGACATTCACAAGTCGCCGCAAATTTGTCGCAATGGTTTGCCACAAAACAAATTTGCATGTGAAAATATGAGATCAGCTCCGACACGCTTCACTGCGTCGTCCATGTTTCTCGAAATTTTAACAAATGTATTAAAATTAAAACAGAAATCACATTTACATAAATATTCAGACACTTTACTCAGTACTTTGTTGAAGCACATTTGGCAGCGATTACAGCCTATAGTCTTCTTGGGTATGACACTACAAGCTTGGCACACCTGTATGTGGGGAGTTTCTCTCATTCTTCTCTGTACATCCTCTCAAGCTATGTCAGGTTGGATGGCGAGCGTTGCTGCACAGCTATTTTCAGGTCTCTTCAGAGATGTTTGATCTGGTTCAAGTCCGGGCTCCGGCTGGGCCACTCAAGGACATTCAGAGACTTGTCCCGGAGCCATTCCTGCATTGTCTTGGCTGTGTGCTTAGGGTCGTTGTCCTGTTGGAAGGTGAACCTTCGCCCCAGTATGAGGTCCTGAACGCTCTGGAGCAGGTTTTCATCAAGGATCGTTCATTTTCCCCTTGATCCTGACTAGTCTGAAAAATATGACCACAGCATGATGCTGCCACCACCATGCTTCACCGTAGGGATGGTGCCAGGTTTCCTCCAGACGTGACACTTGGCATTCAGGCAAAAGTTCAATTTGGTTTCATCAGACTAGAGAATCTTGTTTCTTATGGTCTGAGAGTCCTTTAGGTGCCTCTTGGCAAACTCCAAGCAGGCTGTCATGTGTCTATTACCGAGGAGTGGCTTACATCTGGCCACTCTACCATAAAGGCCTGATTGGTGGAGTGCTGCAGAGATGGTTGTCCTTCTGGAAGGTTTTCCCATCTCCACAGAGGAACTCTGCAGCTCGGTCAGAGTGACCATCAGGTTCTTGGTCACCTCCCTGACCAAGTCCCTTCCACGTATTGATCAGTTTGGCCGGGCGATCAGCTCTAGGACGAGTCTTGGTGCTTCCAAACTTCTTCCATTTAAGAATGATGGAGGCCACTGTGTTCTTGTGGACCTTCAATGCTACAGACATTTTTTGATACCCTTCCCCAGATCTGTGCCTTGACACAATTCTGTCTCAGCGCTCTACTGACAATTCCTTTGATCTCATGGCTTGGTTTTTGCTCTGACATGCCCTGTCAACTGTGGGACCTTATATAGGCAGGTATGTGCCTTTCCAAATTATGTCCAATCAATTTAATTTACCACAGGACTCCAATCAAGCTGTAGAAACATCTCAAGGATGATCAATGGAAACAGGATGCACCTGAGTTCAATTTCGAGTCTCATAGCAAATGGTCTGAATACTTATGTAAATAAGGTATTTCTGTTTTTATCTTTAATAAATATGCAAAAATTTCAAAGAAATCTGTTTGGGCTTTATCATTATCAGGTATTGGGTGTAGATTGATGAGGAAAACATTTAATTTAATATATTTTAGAAAAAGGTTTTAAGGTAACAAAATGTGGAAACGGTCAAGACGTCTGAATACTTTCCGAAATCACTGTAGGTCAGAGATTAGGGAACGTGCTGGGCTTTGGCAGGTTAAACATCCCTTGGTGAGTAACCAGCACTTTTCACAGCTCGTTTCCATTCAACTACATCCATACCAGGGGGGAGTAGTTCCATGGGGACTACTAAGCAAGGTCAAAGGTGAGTAACTCGCGGCCATGGCGATGGTGACTCACCGTTGAGGGTTTCCCCAAAGCATGACAGCCAAATACTACTGAACAGCGAGGGTCAGGAGAGGGACAAAAACGCAGTGACAACTCCATGCCTCTGGGGGGTGCGAGACCTCTGCTACTCCAAAAGGAGAGATAATGAGATTCCAACATTAGTGCTGGTGTGCAGACAGCAGCCTAACAGCTGCCTGGCAGGAAGTTCATGCCAGGCTTCCCTTCCATGAACTGGTACTGTACCCACGGTGCCCTGCGGGAGGTTTGGACTGGAGCTACCAGTGGGCAGGAGCATTCAACCAGCAGTATGGCTCTTGTAATGGTTCCTCTGAAGCTGCTCTAGGTTACAGCAGGGTTATTGGACTGTGAGAAATATCCCAGACAGAGAGGACCGGGAAAAACTGCTCCAGCTCGCAGGATAAATATCCCTTCTGGCCAAATGTAACCTGGGAGAGACTTATTAGAGCTATCCTTAAATTAACTTCTCAGTGTTTAAATTACTCACCTGAAACCAAAGGCGGTATTCTGACATCAATGAATAATTATGCGAAAACCTGTCTTTTTTTTTCTCCCCACACACATTTTTCAACTGTCAAGCCCAGTGCATGAAGGCAAAAAAAATAACATTTTTGAGTGAATAAAAGCAGGTTTAAGATGAAACAACTTTCTGATACCTCTTTGGTCACATGTTGGCTAAATTAAGCTGTTTGGAGGAGCGATGGCATCAGTTTGGAAAAACAATTCCTCCTTCACACCAGCAAAAACCTCAGTCTGCAATTAAAACTACAAGAAATTGCACATATCACAGCTAACAGATTTTTTTTTTTTTACTTCAAATGCTCTGCTGGTGGATTCTAAAGCGTTATCCTTCTCAGCAAGTCTTATCATCAAATGGGGATAAAAGAAGAAACACAGTGTGTATTATTCATTGAAGCCGCCTTTGAATAAAGTATCTTATATTCACAACTCGACCATGCAATGAGATATCCCAACACTGTTATCTAAAAGCTTTCTGATAAGATGAAGAGATAGGGGAGAGAAGAAAGATACAGGGAGAAACATCTCAATGTCAAGCCGGATTCCTAAGTGGTGATGGCAACCTTTTATAAGCTATGATTCATACCCCCTTTTGCGTCCACTCAGAGAATTGGGTATGATGGCTCTTTAGTAGCAGTGAGTAGTGGTTACTACAGGGCTGCCGCCCGAGGGGCTTGTCCATGTGGATGGTCGTAATCGATTCAATCTGAACCCCAGAGGCAGGTACAGTGAGGGAAAAAAGTATTTGATCCCCTGCTGATTTTGTACGTTTGCCCACTGACAAAGAAATGATCAGTCTATAATTTTAATGGTAGGTTTATTTGAACAGTGAGAGACAGAATAACAAAAAAATCCACAAAAACGCATGTCAAAAATGTCATAAAATTATTTGCATTTTAATGAGGGAAATAAGTATTTGACCCCTCTGCAAAACATGATTTAGTACTTGGTGGCAAAACCCTTGTTGGCAATCACAGAGGTCAGACGTTTCTTGTAGTTGGCAACCAGGTTTGCACACATCTCAGGAGGGATTTTGTCCCACACCTCTTTGTAGATCTTCTCCAAGTCATTAAGGTTTCGAGGCTGACGTTTGGCAACTCGAACCTTCAGCTCCCTCCACAGATTTTCTATGGGATTAAGGTCTGGAGACTGGCTAGGCCTTGTGTAGGTCTACAATCTTGTCCCTGACATCCTTGGAGAGCTCTTTGGTCTTGGCCATGGTGGAGAGTTTGGAATCTGATTAATTGATTGCTTCTATGGACAGGTGTCTTTTATACAGGTAACAAACTGAGATTAGGAGCACTCCCTTTAAGAGTGTGCTCCTAATCTCAGCTCGTTACCTGTATAAAAGACACCTGGGAGCCAGAAATCTTTCTGATTGAGAGGGGTCAAATAATTATTTCCCTCATTAAAATGCAAATCAATTTATAACATTTTAGACATGCGTTTTTCTGGATTTTTTGGTTGTTATTCTGTCTCTCACTGTTCAAATAAACCTACCATTCAAATTTTAGACTGATCATTTCTTTGTCAGTGGGCAAACGTACAAAATCAGCAGGGGATCAAATACTTTTTTCCCTCACTCTAATTGCATGGAGGGGATTACACCTCTGGAAAAAATGTACTTGAACAAACTGGGGGGCTTGGGGAAAAGGTGGGCCCACAGGCAAATACCTACAAGCAAACATTTACAAGCAATCGGTCAAGTATAAACAGAATATTTATTGTGCAGATAGCATGCTTGTTCAGAAATACATACTGGTACAGAACCAACTAAAAGTCTCTCTCTCTCTCCCAAACATCCACATAAGCGTATAAATCTATTTGTCGTTTGGATTTTCGGAACACAATGATTGAGATCATAATAAGCCTTTCAAAAGTCATTCCATCATGGCACCTTGGAATTGTAGAAACAGAATTAGCCATCTGTCAAGTGCAATGTACTTGCCTGACTGGTGCACTAATTAACACTTGCCTCAATGACTCTTTCCACCCCTTCTGAACATGTAGCTGCCACTTTAAGGTGACAGGCACTGAGTGAATGTGAGAGTACCTGACCCCTGACAGTCCTCTGTCTACCTTCACTCCCTCTTCAAACTCCCAGAGCTAGTGATAAAATGTGGAGGTCAAACTCCGTGAACACAAAAGCAAAATTAGAAATTCCATGTAGTCAGACCAAATGCTGCTTCATTCCTGAGCTGAACCCAAAAATATGCACTATAATGCATTACAAGCTCAAAACATATTTTTATTTCAAAATGACAATCATGACAAGAACCGTGGCCATTTGTATGACAATTACCCTAGTTTTCAGACAGTATTTCATGCAATATTGTTGTTCATGCCTAAACTCTTAGAAAAAAGGTGCTATTTAGAACCTAATAGGGTTCTTCGGCTGTCCCCATAGGAGACCCCTTTGAAAAGCCTTTTTTGGTTCCAGGTAGAAGAACCCTTTTGTATTCCATGTAAAACCCTTTCCATAGAGGGTTCTACCTGGAAACAAAAAGGGTTCTCCTATAGGGACAGCCTAAAAACCCTTTTGGAACCCTTTTTTTTCCGAAGAGTGTACAACGTAGAGTGGTAAACGGTAACATGTTTCAAAACACTGAATGTGGTTAATATATTCAGAAGCAGGGCTTTTCCTTAGAGAATCCAACCCAGGCAAAGGCTAAATGTCTCAGAGCAGCCATACATGAGAGTGGTGGTGGCTGCTTCCCTAATGTAATATGAATGCATAATAAAAGCTCTCACATCTGTGAATGGCCCTGACTTGCAGACTAGGGGTCCAGCACAGTGTCATTCCACTGACAAGCTGGGTTCAGAAACCCTGACAGCCTTCCTCCCACATATCACGACCGCCATCTTCCCAGGCTGGAACCAGCATTTAATATGGACTTAGAAATAAGGTGATGATATACCAGACAATGTAATACTGTCTAAAACATATTTGGTAAGAGTGGCTGGGTCAGCCTCCCAAAATTTGATGCGGTCTTTGATCACCTCATCGACAGTAGTGGTGATCTTTTTATTTCACCTTTATTTAACCAGGTAGGCAAGTTGAGAACAAGTTCTCATTTACAATTATGTCTAATATCTGTGATATCTTGTGATATCTGTGACATCTACACCTGTCACATCTACTATTTTCAACTGTGATACCTTCTCTGTTTACCCATGGCATTAATTATAGTTACTTGGGACATCCAGTGACTTTATAACGACTTTCATTGTGCATCTATTACCGTTACTTGTGACATCTGCTCTATTTAATTGTGACATCAACTTTGGCTGTGACCTCGACTGCAGCTGCTTTTAACATTTGCTATAGTTACTTGTGACATCACCTATTATCCCATGTGACATCTACCGGAGTTATCTGTTGCCAAACTGTGCATGGTCTTCCACCCATTATATTGCTTTCCATAATGGGGCTGATTCACTATAAAAGATGTTACAGGATGAGAGTGCTGAAGCTAGAATTCTTGTCCTCACAAAAGTTTATTGCTGCTGGAACAGAATCCTAATTCCAAGACGAGTAGGGATGAGAAAAGTTCCTGTTTGTTTAAATTAGAATTTCAAGCTTCATTTGGCAAATCCCTCATTCACAGTCCATCACCCCCTTGCAAATACATAATATTATTCTGTCTGTGGTTGAAGATGTATTGCGGTCTCGGTGTAGAGGAAATCACAAAAGATTTGCAGCAACATGGGATCTTTCTCTCTCCATCATCACTCATAGGAACTTGCAGCACACAAGAAAAACGATTTAATTCTGACTGGGTTATACTGCATATTGTTTTTACAATCTGATTTCTGATGTACTTCACTTTGCCACTAAATAGAGCTGTCATACAAGTCAAATAGACTTCTCTCCTTATATACTTCTCTCTGAATACTTCTCCTGTGTAGACTAGGCTTTTTTATTTGACTAACATACTAAAACTGATCTATAGGACATACAGTAACTACTGTCCCAAATTAAGAAAATATACTTTGGAAAAGGAATGTGTGTGATTTACCCACAGTAAGTCATATCGTTTAATCAGAACCTCAGTGTCACGCCCTGACCTGAGAGAGTCGTTTTTCTCTGTTTGGTTAGGTCAGGGTGTGACATGGGGTGGGCATTCTATGTGTTGTACGTCTATGTTGGTTTTTCTTTATTGGCCGAGTATGGTTTCCAATCAGAGGCAGCTGTCATTCGTTGTCTCTGATTGGGAATCATACTTAGGCAGCCTTTTCCCCACCTGTGTTTGTGGGTTATTATTATTTCTGTGTGTATACGCCACAGTTGCGTTACGTTTCTTGCTGTTTACCTGTTTATTGTTTTGGTTCGGTTTTCTTCAAATAAAGATGTGGAATTACCGGCACGCTGCGCCTTGGCTCCTATATGACAGGGAATTTGAAGATAGAGAACGTGACAGAATAACCCACCACAAGAAGGCCAAGCAGCGTGCGCTGACTGGGAAGACGAGCAGGACCGGGGAGAATCAACAACAGAAGCCCGAGAGGCAGCGGCACACATTTTGGGAGGAGGGCACACGGGGAGATTGGCGAAGTCGGGGTTGAGACCTGAGCCAACTCCCTGTGCTTACCGTGGGGAGCGAGTGACCGAGCAAGCACCGTATTATGCGGTGATGTGCACTGTGTCGCCAGTGCACACTCACAGCCCAGTGCGCTCGGTACAAGCTCCTCACAGTTGCCGTGCTAGAGTTGGCCGTGAGCCAGGAAGAAGTGTGCCGGCTCAGCGTTCCTGGTCTCCAGTGCGTCGCTTAGGCCCAGGTTATCCTGCGCCAGCTTTACGAACGGTACCCCCCATTCATCAGCACAAACCTGTTCGTCCTGTACCAGCGCCCAGCCCTTGCTGGGCTACAGTAACCATCCAGCCAGGACAGGGTGTGCCAGCCCTGAGCTCCAGACCTCTGGCACGCCTCCACGGCCCAGTGTGCCCTGGGCCTGCTCTTCGCACCCAGTCTCCTGTGCGTCTCCCCAGTCTGATGAGACCGGTTCCAGCTCCCCGTAGGAAGCCTCCAGTGATGATCAATGGTCCGAAGCCTCCAGTGATAATCCATGGCACGAAGCCTCCAGTGATGATCCATAGCCCGGAGCCTGTAGTGATAATCCATGGCACGAAGCCTCCAGTGATGATCCATGGCCCGGAGCCTGTAGGGATGATCCATGACACAAAGCCTCCAGTGATAATCCATGGCCCGGAGCCTCCAGTGATGATCCATGGCACAAAGCCTCCAGTGATGATCCATGGCACGGAACCAGTAGTGATCATCCATGGCACGGAGCCTGCAGTGAAGGTCCCCAGTCCAGAACCTACAGAGACGCTCTCCAGTCTGGAGCCTCCAGTGACGCTCTCCAGTCCGGAGCCTCCAGCGATGCTCTCCAGTCCGGAGCCTCCAGTGACGCTCTCCAGTCCGGAGCCTCCAGTGACGCTCCTCAGCCCGGAGTCTCCATCGACGCTCCTCAGCCCGGAGCCTCCAGCGACGGTCTGCAGCCCCGAGTCTTTAGCGACGGTCTGCAGCCCCGAGTCTTCAGCGACGGTCTGCAGCCCCGAGTCTTCGGCGACGGTCTGCAGCCCCGAGTCTTCAGAGGCGGCCTGCAGCCCAGAGTCTTCAGCGGCGGTCGGCAGTTCAGAGCTTCCGGCGCTGATCCACGGTCTGGTTCCTCCGGCGACACAGAAGCGGGGGGATCAGCGGGCGGTGTGGGTGCTATGCCCCGAACCAGAGCCGCCACCATGAGAAGATGCCCACCCGGACCCTCCCCTATAGGTTCAGGTTTGCGGCCGGGAGTCCGCACCTTTAGGGGGGGGGGCGGGGGTTACTGTCACGCCCTGACCTGAGAGAGTCGTTTTTCTCAAATATTAGGTCAGGGTGTGACATGGGGTGGGCATTCTATGTGTTGTATGTTTATGTTGGTTTTTCTTTATTGGCCGAGTATGGTTTCCAATCAGAGGCAGCTGTCATTCGTTGTCTCTGATTGGGAATCATACTTAGAAAGAATACCATGTTATTGTTTGAGGAGAGTGCACAATTATGAACTTGTATTAATGTATTAATAAACCAATTAGGCACATTTTGTCAGTCTTCATACAACATTTTGAACAGATATCAATGGTTCATTGGATCAGTCTAAAACTGTTCACATACACTGCTGCCATCTAGTGGCCAAAGTCTAAATTGCGCCTGGGCTGGAATAATACATTAATACATGGCCTTTCTCTTGCATTTCAAAGGTGATGGTACAACAAAAACACAAATGCATATGTTTTTCTTTGTATTATATTTTACCAGATCTAATGTGTGATTTTATCCTACATTAATTTCACATTTCCACAAACTTCAAAGTGTTTTCGTTCAAATGGTTTCAAGAATTTACATATCCTTGCTTCAGATCTTGGGCTACAGGCAGTTAGATTTGGGTATGTAATTTTAGGCAAAACAAAAATGGTTGGATCCTTTAGAGTTTTTGTCTCTCGTCTCTGGGGAGGTTCCCACTGCTTGGAAGGCAGCCATGGTGCGTCCTTAATTTAAAGGGGGAGATCAAGCTGATCCTAACTGTTATAGACCAATTTCTTTCTTGCCCTGTTTATCAAAAGTGTTGGAAAACCTTGTCAATAATCAACTGACTGGCTTTCTTGATGTCTATAGTATTCTCTCTGGTATGCGATCTGGTTTCTGATCAGATTTGAGAGGTCCTAAATGATGTCACCATTGCCCTTGAATATATGCAATGTTTTGTTGCTATTGTTATTGATTTGGCCAAAGCCTTTTTATACGGTAGACCATTCCATTTTTTGGGGTCGACTATGGAGTATTGGTGTCTCTGAGGGGTCTTTGGCCTGGTTTGCTAACTACCTCTCTCAAAGAGTGCAGTGTGTAAAGTCAGAACATCTGCTGTCTCAGCCACTGCCTGTCACCAATGGAGTACCCCAAGGCTTGATCCTAGGCCTCACGCTCTCTTCAATTTACATCAGCAACATAGCTCAGGCAGTATGAAGCTCTCTCATCCATTTATATGCAGATGATACAGTCAGCTGGCCCCTCCGCGGAAATGGTGTTAAACACACTACAACAAAGCTTTCTTAGTGTCCAACAAGCTTTCTCTGCCCTTAACTTTGTTCTGAACACCTCCTAAACAAAGATCATGTGGTTCGGTAAGAAGAATTTATAGATTGGCAGGTAAGGATGCTCTCGAGCGGATAGATGTTCTTTACCATTCGGCCATCAGATTTGCCACCAATGCTTTTACAACATTAACATTAACCATTACAACATTAACAATGTCTACACTGTATTTCTGAACAATTTGGTGTTATTTTAATGGACAAAAAATGTGAATTTCTTTCAAAAACAAGGACATTTCTAAGTGACCCTAAAATTTGAATGGTAGTGTATATATTTATTACTGCTCGATTAAAAAACAATCTTGGTCGACCAAGAGCCTATCGACCAAACAATCGACCAGTGGAATTATTGGGGTCAGCCCTAAAATGCACCCTGGGAATTGCAGTATACTGTAGACGAGGGCAATGCAGAAGCTTAAAAAATGACAAAGTACAGGAATCGTGCAGTATGACTAACAAAAACGATAAAACATCAAAATGTGTATCAAAACACCTTCCTAATAGGGACACTGGCCCATATTGACTCCAATGCTTCCCACAGTTGTGTCAAGTTGACTGGATGTCCTCTGATTCAGAGGGGTTTGGTTAAATGCGGAAGACACATTTCGGTTGAATGCATTCAGTTGTGCAACTGACAAGGTATCCTCTTCCCCTTTCCTTTGGGTGGTGGACCATTCTTAATACACACAGGAAACTGTTAAGCATGGAAAACCCAGCAGCGTTGCGGTTCTTGACAAAAACCGGTGCGCCTGGCACCTACTGCCATACCCCATACAAATCTGTTGTCATGCCCATTCAACCTCTGAATGGCACACATACACAATCGATGTCCCAATTGTCTCAAGACTTAAAAATCCTTCGTTAACCTGTCTCCTCCCCTTTGTGTATACTGTTTGAAGTGGATTTAACAAGTGACATCAATAAGGGATCATAGATTTCACATGGATTCACCTGGTCAGTCTATGTCATGTAAAGAGCATGATGGCTACTGTATATGTCCAGTGTGAGAAAATACAAAGGGCTACCGCATCTTATGTTTAGCCGACAGCGGATAGGTAAGACTGCACAACTTTTGTGTACATTTACAGGTTCTAAATAGATTTGTATAAGATTTGCACAATGTGGCATTGGCAGCGTACATTCCAACATGGGCTCATCTGCAACATTGCATTTCCATTTCCCCCATACTTTCGCTGCTGCGTGGGAGAGTGACAGAGCTTATGTTTATGCACTTTCAGCAGCCTAGGAAAAAAATGGGGGAAATGCCACAGAAAAAGCAGAGAGAACCTTTGTTTTTTGGTTTCACATAAACTGCCATTCTATATCTGGAATTCAAAAAGGTACTAAGCCCTAGAATTGACAGTTGAGGATTATCAAGACATGGCGACTCCCTGCCTCCGTCGAAAATAGCGCCACTCCATCGACTTTGGAAAAGAACAGGAATCTTATTCATGTATGCATTGTAGTGCCTTTCCAGTAGAGCCATATCGAGTGGGAGGGAGACTGCACACATATATTATCTGCTACCACCCCACCATCGGTCCTCTTCTACTGTTAGCTAAGTTCCACACAGCTGTAGATCTGTGTTTGGCACACTTGACCGGAGCTCTTAATAGGGCCTCCCGATGGGATGAACCTGGAAAAGATTGTCCTATGGGGGATAATTAATTTAGCATGCTAATCCAGACATTAGATTCAGGCCGAGCTGTTCAATATGGGGATCTGTTGTTAGTCACAACAATCAAAAGGAAGGGGCATTGACAACAGGGACGACAGGCCTAAATGTATCCAAATGTAATGTGTATATCCAAAAAATACATCTCTGTTATGTAATTACTGTGTATAAAAGTACAATTTACAGTGCCTTCAGAAAGTATTCGCACTCCTGGACTTTTTCCACATTGTGTGGTGTTACAGACTGAACTTAAAATTAATTAAATTGAGATTGTTTGTCACTGGTTTATACACAATACCTCTTAATGTCAAAGTGGAATTATTTTAGAAATGTTTATAAATGTATTACAATTTAAAAGCTAAAATGTCTTGAGTCAATAAGTATTAAACCCCTTTGTTATGGCATGCCTAAATACGTCAGGAGTAAACATTTGCTTAACAAGTCACATAATAATTTGCATGAACTCACTCTGTGTGCAATAATAGTGTTTAACATGATTTTGAATGGCTATCTCAGCTCTGTACCCCACACAATTATCTGTAAGGTCCCTCAGTCGAGCAGTGAATTTCAAACACAGATTAAACCACAAAGACCAGGGAGGTTTTCCAATACCTCGCAAAGAAGGGCACCTATTGGTCGGTGGGTAAACATAAAAAAGCAGACAATGAATATCCCTTTGAGCATGGTGAAGTTATTAACTACACTTAATCAATACACCCAGTCACTACAAAGATACAGGCGTACTTCCTAACTCAGTTGCTGGAGAGGAAGGAAACAGCTCAGGGATTTCCCAATCAGGCGAATGATGACTTTAAAACAGTTACAGACTTTAATGGCTGTGATAGGAGAAAACTGAGGGTGGATCAACAATATTGTAGTTACTCCAAATACTAACCTAATTGGCAGAGTGAAAAGAAGGAAGCCTGTACAGAATAAAAATATTCCAAAACATGCATCCTGTTTGCAACAAGACACTAAAGTAATACTGCAAAGAATGTGGCGAAGCAATTCACTTTTTGACCTGAATATAAAGTGTTATGTTTGGGGTAAATCCATTATGACACATTACGGAGTACCACTCTCCATAATTTCAAGCATAGTGGTGGCTGCATATGTTATGGGTATGCTTGTAATCGTTATTGTAATCGTTAAGGACTGGGGAGTTTTTCAGGATAAATAAATGAAATGGAGCTAAGCACAAGCAAAATCCTAGAAGAAAACCACTCTGCTTTCCATCAGACACTGGGACATGAATTCACCTTTCAGTAGGACAATAACCTCAAGGCCAAATCTACACTGGAGTTGCTCTTAGAGACTTACCCCAAAAGACTCACAGCTGTAATCGCTCCCAAAGGCGCTATTACAAAGTATTGACTCAGGGGTGTGAACACTTATGTACATGAGATATTTCTGTATTTCATTTTCAATATATTAGCAAAAATAATTATAACATGTTTTCACTTAGTCATTATGGGGTATTGTGTGTAGATGGGTGAGAGAAAATGTTTTATTTCATCCATTTCGAATTCAGGCTGTAACACAGCAAAATGTGGAATAAGTCAAGGGGTATGAATACTTTCTGAAGGCACTGTATGTACAATGTATGTAAAATGTATATGTAACAAATAAGCTGTAAAACCTAAAAAGACAGGGCTAAACATTAGGTTGTCATACTCAATATCGGTTAGCATTACACGCCACAATACTATGGGCCAAGACCATGTCAAGCTCCATTTTTGATTGATTTAAGTTGTTTAAGACCTTGACTCCAAACTAAAACTCACTTTTATGCAAATAGCTGGTAAATTATCATTCCACTGCCTAGTGACTCATTTTAATAAAGGTGTCAGCTAAATGACATATATACATATAGCAGGAAAAACATTCACTGTCCAAAAAACAAGTTCCTAAAGCATAGTAAGAGTGAAACTCCGCTGTGTGACTCATTCTGAATATCATCCGTTTCCCGGAACGCTCCCCTTGTGTAACAAAAACACCTCAGGCTGAAAGTAGACCTTATACATGGGGCTTAGCTTAAAAAACATCCATACACACATACAATTGCCTGTAAGTACTCTGGCTCCCTGTTGACCCACTGCATGCAGAGGCAAGGAAATTACAAATGGAAGAGTATGATCCCATCGGAGCCCCCGATACCGCCCAAGCGGGGGTTGCCATTATACCAAATGGAAATGAGATTTACAATATTGCAGAGCCACGTTTGTGGTATGCAATTTCTCAGCCAAGCACCTCCTCATATTCTCCAAACCAGATCACAGTGTGAGTGTAATCGCAGTCTGTTTAAGGTAATTACGATCGACTGAAAATAATGTCCACGTCCATTTGCCGACTAGTAAAGTAAAAGGTTAATGGCTTGAGCGTGATTTTTTTTTTTTACAATCTTTTTACATCCTTTGGCTATGCCGCAGGATATTACTTTGTTACCCGTGCCCCTTTTCTGTTAGATAAAGTAGTGTTAGGAGTTGCAGAGCTTTAACGCAATGTGTTTTATGGTCTCTAGTTGAAGATGTTATTTCTATTTAGCAGCATGTATCTTGCCTTTAGTTAGTCTATCGGCAAGGGAAGAGAAATTCCAGAGGAACCCTTTCTGTTATTGGATGCAGTCTTGACATATACAGTTTTAACCTTTACCTTAGCATTTGTCAATAACTGAACAGGCTACTCCCACAGAGTGCGATCAGGAACTGCCTGTACATTTACAGACAGCTAGATATACTTTGTCTAGCCAACCTCTTTCTGTCAATTCGGCGCTCTCTAAAGATACAGTACACAGAACATCTCTTGACTACAATCCTGTTGCTAAGTGCCTCTTAACCTATGGAGGGTTGGTATCTGAGTGAGTGGTGTTTTATAGACAGTGAGTAGAGAGCCTGTTGGTGCAGTCAAATGAATATCGAAATGAGTTTAGCAGATCTCTCCTCATTTGGATTCGATCAGGGGTGGCCAAGTGCTAATATAATGAGGAAGATCATTAATTTGATCTACCCACCACGGAGCAAATAAGTTGTTTCCACTAGATAAGACAGCCACAAAGTCAACATTGGCTATAACGTAAAAATGTATGAAAACAACTATTTGTTTTTTTGGTCTTATTTTAAGGTTAGGGTTAGGGATAAGGATAGCAGTGTGATTAAGATTAGGGGTAAGGGTTAAGGTTAGGTTTAACATCAGATATAAAAGGTCACACGCAGCCGTTTTTATCCTAAAATCAAATCAGTAAGTTCGCTACATATACAAAAGTATATGGACACCCCTTCAAATTAGTGGGTTAGGCTATTTCAGCCAGACCCGTTGATAACAAGTGTATACAATCAAGCACACCGCCATGCAATCTCCATAGACAAACATTGGCAGTAGAATGGCCTTACTGAAGAGCTCAGTGACTCATCGTGGCACCGTCATAGGATGCCACTTTTCCAACAAGTCAGTTTGTAAACGTTCAACCCTGCTAGAGCTGCCCCGGTCAACTGTAAGTGCTGTTATTGTGAAGTGGAAACGTCTAGGAGGAACAACGACTCAACCGCAAAGTGGTAGGCCACACAAGCTCACAGAACGGGATCGCCGAGTGCTGAAGCGCGTAGCGTGTAAAAGTTGTCTGTCCTCAGTTGCAACACTCACAACACAAACTGCTTCTGGAAGCAACGTCAGCACAACAACTTTTCATCGGGAGCTTCATGAAATGGGTTACCTTGGCCGAGCAGCCGTACACAAGCCCAAGATCACCATGTGCAAATCAAATCGTCATCGATAAAATGCAATTGTGTTTGTTGTCCGTAGCTAATGCCTGGCCATACCATAACTCCACAGCCACCATGGGGCCCTCTGTTCCCAACGTTGACATCAGCAAACCGCTCGCCCACACAACACCATACACGTTGTCTGCGGTTGTGAGGCTGGTTGAACATACTGACAAAATCTCTAAAATGACGTTGGAGGCGGCTTATGGTAGAGAAATGAACATTCAATTATCTGGAAACAGCACTTGTGGACATTCCTGCAGTCATCATGCCAATTGCACACTCCCTCAAAACTTGAAACATCTGCGGCATTGTGTTGTTTGACAAAATTCCACATTTTAGAGTGGCCTTTTATTGTCCCCGGCAAAAGGTGCACATGAGTAATGATCACGCTGTTTAATCAGCTTCTTGATATGCCACAACTGTCAGGTGGATGTATTATATTGGCAAAGGAGAAATGCTCACTAACAGGGATGTAAACAAAATTGGGCACAAAATTTGAGCGAAATACGCTTTTTGTGCGTATGGAACATTTCAAGGAAATGTTATTTCAGCTCATGAATGATGGGACCAACACTTTACCTGTTGCGTTTATATTTTGTTCAATGCATATGGGAATGTCTGCTCAATCCACAATTAAAACCAACTGATTACAGCATTACCACAAAAAAGGAGGAGGTACACTTGAAGTCGAAAGTTTACAGACACTTAGGTTGGAGTCTAAAACTCTTTTTCTACCACTCCACAAATTTCTTGTGAACAAACAATAGTTTTGGCAAGTCGTGTAGGACATCTACTTTGTGCATGACACAAGTCATTTTTAAAACAATTGTTCACTGTATCACAATTCCAGTGGGTCAGAAGTTTACATACACTAAGTTGACTGTGCCTTTAAACAGCTTGAAAATTACAGAAAATGATGTCATGGCTTTAGAAGCTTCTGTTAGACTAATTGACATAATTTGAGTCAATTGGAGGAGTACCTGTGTATGTATTAAAAGGCCTACATTCAAACTCAGTGCTTCTTTGCTTGACATCATGGGAAAATCAAAAGAAATCAGCCAAGACCTACAAAAAATTGTAGATCTCCACAAGTCTGGTTCATCCTTGGGAGCAATTTCCAAACATCTGAAGGTACCACGTTCATCTGTACAAACAATAGTACGCAAGTAGAAACACCATGGGACCAAGCAGCCATCATACCGCTCAGGAAGGAGACACGTTCTGTCTCCTAGAGATGAACGTACTTTGGTGCGAAAAGTGCAAATCAATCCCAGAACAACAGCTAAGGACCTTGTGAAGAAGCTGGAGGAAACAGGTACAAAAGTATCTATATCCATAGTAAAATGAGTCCTATATCGACATAACCTGAAAGACCGCCCAGCAAGGAAGAAGCCACTGCTCCAAAACCACCATAAAAAAGCCAGACTACGGTTTGCAACTGCACATGGGGACAAAGATCGTACTTTTTGGAGAAATGTCCTCTGGTCTGATGAAACAAAAATAGAACTGTTTGGCCATAATGACCATCGTTATGTTTGGAGGAAAAAGGCGGATGCTTGCAAGCAGAAGAACACCATCCCAACCGTGAAGCATGGGGGTGGCGGCATCATGTTTTGGGGGTGCTTTGCTGCAGGAGGGACTAGTGCACTTCACAAAATAGATGGCTTCATGAGGAAGAAAAAGTACGTGGATATATTGAAGCAACATCTCAAGACATCAGTCAGGAAGTTAAAGCTTGGTGGCAAATAGGTCTTCCAAATGGACAATGACCCCAAGCATACTTCCAAAGTTGTGGCAAAATGGCTTAAGGACAACAAAGTCAAGGTATTGGAGTGGTCATCACAAAGCCCTGACCTCAATCCTATAGAAAATGTGTGGGCAGAACTGAAAAAGCGTGTGCGAGCAAGGAGGCCTACACACCTGACTCAGTTCCAGCAGCTCTGTCAGGAGGAATGGGCCAAAATTCACCCAACTTATTGTGAGAAGCTTGTGGAAGGCTACCCGAAACATTTGACCCAAGTTAAACAATTTAAAGGCAATACTACCAAATACTAATTGAGTGTATGTAAACTTCTGACCCACTGGGAATGTGATGAAAGAAATAAAAGCTGAATTAAATAATTCTCTCTACTATTATTCTGACATTTCGCATTCTTAAAATAAAGTGGTGATCCTAACTGACCTAAAACAGAGAATTGTTACTAGGATTAAATGTCAGGAATTGTGAAAAACTGAGTTTAAATGTATTTGGCTAAGGTGTATGTAAACTTCCAACGTCAACTGTAAGTGGAAGATGGAAAAGGTAGGGAACTTGTTTGTCTGCCATATATTAAAGATATAAATTGTCTGAAAGGGATTGGCATGAATAGAAAAATATACCAGTTTAATTTGAGGATAAAAATGTTGACAGCTGTGCCATACAGGTTGCAAAATAAATTGGAAGACATTTTCAATGTACTGATTCCATGGCATATGGTACATGAACTGATACAAAAAACACTTGATTCAACACTTAAGAGTTTTTAAATTTAAATGATTATAGAACATTCTTGCCACCAACAGAATGCTATATATATATGGGGCATGCAACAATCTCAGCTCTGTAGATTTTGCTGCGAAGAGACAAAATCACTAGATCATTTATTCTGGTATTGTTTCTTGTCACAGGTTCAGGAATGGTTAAAAAATCACAACATGACTTAAAGTAACCTTACAAATAGCAGTTTTGGGCGATCTGGAAAGCCATAGTCGGTCAATAAATAACAATACTCGTAGGAAAGGTTTTCATCTTTAGCTCACAATCTGTGGATTTTATGCGATTAGAAAGATTCAAAATGAATGTAAAACATCACAGCACAATTGAAAAATACACGGCACATGGAAACCAAACGAGGGTGGTCTATGGTGATAGGTGGGATGGGCTGAGAGTGGCTGAGGGTTGGGATTAAAGAGCTTATGTTTGGTAGTGTTGTGACGTTCGTCATAGAGAGGAGACCAAGGTGCAGCGTGGTAAGTGCTCATGATACATTTTATTATAACTCAGAACACTAAACAAAACAACAAACAAAGGAAACTGAACGTTACGTTCTGCAGGCTTTCACTGAGCTGTACAAAAACAAGATCCCACAACTGAAGGAGGGAAAAAGGGCTGCCTAAGTATGATTCCCAATCAGAGACAACGATAGACAGCTGCCTCTGATTGGAAACCATTCTCGGCCAAAACAAAGAAATACAAAAACTAGATTGCCCACCCCACATCACACCCTGACCTAACCAAACTAGAGGAAATAAAACGTCTCGCTAAGGTCAGGGTGTGACAAGTGTATTATTGATACGGGATTGCTGTATAGAAAAGTACCATGTATGTAAAATGTATGTAAATGTAACAGAAAAGCTGTAAAAACAAATATTAATATTTTTTAAATATATTTTTATAATAATTTACCACCTGGAAGGCCAAAACTCCATCCCACCATAACAGGCTGAGATTTCAGGTGGTCTTTTCAAACAGCTCTTACACTAAAAGGGCAATATCATCATTTTCACAGTATTAGTCCAACCTCATTGCCCACCCAATCTACCTATCTCATCCCCATACTGTTTTTATTTTATTTACTTTTCTGCTCTTTTGCACACCAGTATTTCTACTTGCACATCATCATATCCTCATTTATCACTCCAGTGTTAATCTGCTAAATTGTAATTATTCGCTCCTATGGCTTATTTATTGCCTACCTCCTCATGCCTTTTACACACACTGTATATAGACTTTCTTTTTTTTCTACTGTGTCATTGACTTGCTTGTGTTATTGGCTTGTTTATTGTTTACTCCATGTGTAACTGTGTTGTTGTCTGTGTCACACTGCTTCGCTTTATCTTGGCCAGGTCGCAGTTGTAAATGAGAAATGTTCTCAACTAGCCTACCTGGTAAATAAAGTTTAATTTTTTATTTTTTTTATTTAAAAAAATGGTGTGAAAATATATATAAAACACAGGAAATCACATTTTTGACTGCACTGGGCCTTTAAAAGGAGAAATTGTAGAAATAGGCAGGTTTATTATTTTGTGGCTGTGTTAACTAGAGATAACCCAAATAAGTTATCTCATTGTGTTAAATTTTTTTCCATTCAATTTCCTATCAATACCATTATGATACAAACTGCAGGCATCACTGTGGTTTTGACACTTCCTGTGGGGCTAACTAACTAACTAACAAGTATAAAAGTGACAATCTCATGAGAAACAAATGCATCCACACTCTCCCATCTAGTAAATTTAGTAACAGGAAGTATTTTTTTTCTCAATCTTTCCCATTCATTTGGGAGTTGAGGATTTATAGCTGGATCTACACATACATGTCGGGAGTAGTTGACTGTAATGTTTATCGAGACATTTTGAGGTCTGATGAAAGCTGTCTTGCCTTTGAAACATAGGGATCTGTTTTGATGGATCAGGAGGTGCCCTCAGTCAAGTACAAACCAAACCAAACTCTCATCCTGACTCCCACAGGAAAGAAGAACCTTAGGCCGAACCCTCCCCCAAACCTACACATAATAAACCCCTATACTACCATCCGCTCAAAGATGGATAAGTAGAGGAGACGTCTTCACAGTATGCTATTCAACCCTGATCTCTTAATTGAACTGGCACCATGCACCCTATTTCTACACTCACCCAAAATGAGTAGGCAGGCCCAAATGTGTGTGTGGGGAGGGGGGGAATACCCACACACACCCATGCACACACACTCGCTGGAGGTTCTAGGAGGGTGTATTGATTAAAACTGCAGTGCGACACTGACACTGCTGGTAGTCTAATTCTATAATGGAAATTAGGGGGTGGCCATCACGCGTTTCCCTGCAAGATTGGTTATCCTGCACATCCACACACACACACATCCACACACACATCCACATACACAGAGACACTTAATATACATGCACAAAGCCTTACACACACACAAACTCACACACATACGTGCACAAAATTGCACAGAGGTCTTAAAAACATAATCCTCTATACACTTAGTGATTGCTATTTGTGTGTTCCAAAGCTTTCCCGCTTGGTATCCTGGCCCAAGTCTTCTGCACTTTTATAAGAAGCTCAAAGGACAACTAGGGTGAAGGGTGGAAGTGTGACCAAAGGTGGCAACCCTGCAGAGAGCGGTATTGCTGCAGTGACCACCAGAAACATTAATTACCTAAACGATTCACAGCTAATCTTTCCTCCCATGGCTATGAATGAATCAATAAGTTATTACTGCTCTTCCTAAAGGATATATTCAAAAAAATCATAAGGGCACCCAAAACAATAAAGTTATGATGAAGCATCTATATTCCTCACTTACTGGGTTTCTCCTCAATACAGAGTTTCATTTGTGCTAGTCTACTATTCGCTATTTCCTGTGAAGATACATATTCAGCGAAACAGAATATCATCAGAGGTATATACAAAGGTTGGTTCTGCAGAGAAGAACAATGCAGCAATTCTATGCACCACCACTCCACTGATCCTGTTATAATTATCTTCACTTGTCCTTACTTTAGCACTGAATCTACCCGTCTCTGTTCAGCTAATACTGGGACTAGGGTGACCACATTTGTTATACCCAAATGTGGGACAAAGGGATAATTTTGTGGGACAGTGTAGCATACGTGAATACAACAAAAATCCCCCTCCCACTTCATTGAACAAGCTAATTGAAGCATGCCGAGGGACTACTCTTTTGCTTCGAGCAAAATTTGGTCAAGCAAAAACAACAGACTAAATGTGTGGCTGTTTTATGAAAATCTGGGAGTATTTGGCCAAGGAAACCTTTCTGGTTGGTCTCAGGGAATATAAAACAGTTAGGAAGGTAGACTTTGAAAACTTGATTAAGTGAAGTAGTCTAGCAGCAAATATGTTTAATGAGCAACTAATGAGCAAGGAGAGCCTAACAAGTGTGACGAAATCACCTTAGGCCTATATATTTTCAGTCTAATATGGCTATTTACTTACTTTTGTAGCTCTTCATCAGAAACATGCTTTTGTAAGTAGTTAACTGTTCTCTCCAAGTTTAGCTGAAATTTCAACTGAAAGGATTTGACAAATGTGATTGGTTGACGATATGACATTGGCCTACGTCTCGTCTTGCGGTGCATAGAATATCAGATCTCAACAATAATTGGAAAAGTGTTTAACATCACCATTACCACATCCTTATGATATATATCTTGTCAAAAGTGCAAAGTGACTGCAAAAGAGACAGGTTGGAATGTCTGACTGAAATACGGGACAAATCAAACCTTTTTTGCAAATTAGTGGTGTTTGAATTTGTTGATAAAATGCCCTGCATAATTTAGAGCTAATTTTAGATAACTCATGTTGGTAACCCCTTCTCTCCTCATTAGCCAAGTATGACTTGGCTCTTCAGTTAAAGATGAATCATGTAACTCATTACAGATTTAGTGCAGGATATTTTTGCCACAATGGTCCGTACCCTAATAGAACCTTCCGGCTATATAGTTTGTCTTAATTATTTCCATACACTGGGATAATACACTGAACAAAAATATAAACGCCACAATTTCAAAGATTTTACTGTTCACTCATGGAAATCAGTCAATTGAAATCAATTCATTAGGTCTTAATCTATGGATGTCACATGAAAAAAGCTAGGGGCGTGGATCAGAAGACCAGTCATTATCTGGTGTGACCACCATTTGCCTCATGCAGTGCAACACACCTCCTTCGTATAGAGTTGATCAGGCTAATGACTGTGGTCTGTGGAATGTTGTCACACTCTTCAATGGCTGTGCGAAGTTGCTGGATATTGGCGGGAACTGGACCATTCTGTCATATATGTCGATCAAGAGCATCCCAAATATGCTCAATGGTTGACATATCTGGTGAATATGCAGGCCATGGAAGAACTTGGACATTTTCAACTTCCAGGAGTTGTGTACAAATCCTTATGACATGGGGCCGTGCATTATCATGCTGAAACATGAGGTGATTGCGGCAAATTAATAGCACGGCAATGATCTCGTCACGGTGATCTCGTCACGGTATCTCTGTGCATTCAAATAGACATCGATAAAATGCAATTGTGTTCGTGTCCATAGCTTATTCCTGTCCATACCACAACTCCACTGCCACCATGGGCCACTCTGTTCACAATGTTGACATCAGCAAACCACTCGCCCACATACACATGGTCTGAGGTTGTGAGGCCGGTTGGATGTACTGCCAAATTCTCTAAAACAGCGTTGGAGGCGGTTTATGATAGAGAAATGAACATTCAAAAGCTCTGGTGTACATTCCTCCAGTCAGCATGCCAATGGCATTGTGTTGTATGACAAAACTGCACATTTTAGAGTGGCCTTTTATTGTCCCCAGCACAAGGTGCACCTGTGTAATGATCATGCTGTATAAACAAATGTAAAACATTTATGCACAAAATTTGAGCGAAATAAGCTTTTTGTGATATGGAAAATGTATGCAATGTTTTATTTCAGCTCATGAAATGTGGGACCATCACTTTACATGTTGCATATTTATTTTTGTTCAGTGTATTTCAAAGAGTGAAATTCCAATTGATAAATCATTAGTTTTGGCAACTTTCCAGAATCTGTCATTGAGTGTCACATTGAAGACTTTTTTTTGTCCTAATGACATAATCTTAATTTTGTTGTTTGAATGGAATGCCTCAGGTCCATCATCATCATCATCATTTGAACATCAGTTAAACGAATCAAACCCCACAGAGTACACCCCAGGTCAGCCTCATTTGGGTCAGAGAGCTCAGAGGAGGGCCAGATACACGTTGACCGCACCACCTTCAGGTGCCAACAGGCTCACTGAACCATACACCATGAAGGCTCTCTACCTAGTCACGTGCTGAGCACATCATCTTCAGTAACACCACCACAAAACTTCAAAGTGGTCCTGGATTAGCACCTTCTCTATTGTATACGTTGTCCCAAAATCGAATTACACCTAATTACACAAATATAGTGCACAGTAAAACTGGATATATGTACATTATGGATGATCACATCCATATGTTGTTGTACACTGGGAAGTAAGTAAGAGTTTCATAACTCTATAGGGAGCCATTTTGAACTTCAATGTGGTTTTATCCGGCACAGACTGGTTGTTGAAAATTGATTAATTGAGGCAGTCAGTTTGGAATGACAGGTCAATGGGATCTCCCTTAGGCCTACATCCATTTAAACCACTACTACACCACCACTAAACACAGGACAACAAACCACAAGCCTAATGGTAAAGGTTGGGATTGGGTGAAAGTGAAAGCTGATTCCACAGCAGTACTTAGGGGAAAACAATTCTCTGGTGTGTTCCTCTTGTCTTGCGGATGAAGCTGTGCATATCCATTCCATTACTAAGACTGTAATTGGGTCAGCCCTCTGCACACGGATCAATAGCGAAGAAAGCATTCTTAGTCTGTTTATGGGAGTAATGGAGTGTAAAAGCAGTGCTTCCGTGCTCAGGATGTAACGCATTCTTCACCGGACATTAATATGGAGGTTTTTCTGAGACCTATATATCACCGGGAGGTGATGGGTAGAAGACAAGTGTGTTGTGGGGGTTAAATACGAACAAGTTGAAAGAGAATGTGTATCCCTTCAAAACAATGACATGTGGTTCACATAACGTCTTGCACCCAGCTGATGGTTTACATCAGGTATTGCCAAACTAGGGGCAATGTCGTCGGGGGTAAGCCAAATAAAGTTGTGATTGACATAAAAAAAAAAAAAAATTGCAAAAACATTTTCAAACAGTCCATTTAGTAAGGCCATAGAGACACATACCAGCTCTACTGGTAGTACTGCTACTACCAGCGGTACGACATCTGCACCTGTCGACGACACAAGATGTTCTGCTTCCACGAGCAGATCCAATGCTAGCATCAGTAATTCTACATTTATTGTTAGCCCAGCTAGCATGGACACTGACAGTTGTGAATCTGATGCTGCCAAAGAGCTACTGCCCATTTACCCGGGAAAGCACCGAACAACAGACAGGGATGTTGGACCATCGCAGAGGCGCAAATATGATGAGAACTACATTGATTTGGGGTTCACTTATATTGGGAGAAGTGCCTTTCCTCAGCCACAGTGTGTTATATGTGCAAAAGTACTATCTCACAACTCGATGATACCTTCACTCTTGCGCAGACATTTAGAAACAAAACATGACAATTTGAAAAATAAGCCACAGGAGTTTTTTGAGCGAGAATTAAGACGACTTTCGAGTAGTAAGACATTAATAAGAAGGGGCTAGAAGCGTCTTATATGGTGAGCTACCGAGTGGCTAGGACAGGCAAGCCCCATGCTATTGTGGAGGACTTAATTCTTCCTGCTGCTGTGGATATGGCTGGGACAATTCTGGGGGAAAAGACAAAAAAAACTATACAGACAATGACTTCATCAAACAACACTGTTTCGCGACGCATCAGTGACATGGCAGGAGATGTCTTGAAACAATTACTGCTTCGCATACAAGCCAGTGAATCCTATGCGTTACAGCTGGATGAGTCAACAGACGTGGCGGGCCTGGCACCGCTCCTGGTAAATGTCTGTTACGTTTATGTGGGGTCAATTAAGGAAGACATCCTCTTCTACAAACCACTGGAAACCAGGACAATATTTTTAAAGCACTTGGACAGCTTCGTGACATCAAATGGACTTCGGTGGTCAAGATGTGTTGGTATCTGTACTGATGGCGCAAAAGCCATTACAGGGATTCATAGTGGAGTGGTAACGCGCGTGCAAGCAGTTGTTCTTGATGCCACTTGGGTACACTGCAGAATCCACCGAGAGGATCTTGCTGCATTGGGAATCACTTACAGCTTGAAAGACGTTTTGGACACTACAGTGAAAATGGTTAACTTTGTTAAAGCAAGGCCCCTGAACTCTCGTGTATTTTCTGCACTATGCAATGTTATGGGCAGTGACCATGTATAACGCTTTTACAACATACAGAAGTGCGCTGGTTATCAAGGGGCAAAGTATTGACACGTTTTTTGAGTTGAGAGATGAGCTTAAAGTTTTCTTTACTGACCATCATTTTCACTTGTCTGACCGCTTGCATGATGACGAGTTTCTCACACGACTGGCCTATCTGGGTGATGTTGTTTCTCACCTGAATGATCTGAATCTAGGATTACTGGGACTCACTGCAACTATATTCAATGTGCGGGACAAATTTGAGGCTATGATTAAGAAGTTGGAGCTCTTCTCTGTCTGCATTAACAAGGACAACTCACAGGTCTTTCCATCGTTGTATGCTTTTTTATGTGCAAATGAACTCAAGCTTACGGACAATGTCAAATGTGATATAGCGAAGCACCTGAGTGAGTTGGGTGTGCAATTACGCAGGTACTTTCCCGAAACGGATGACACAAACAACTGGATTCGTTATCCCTTTCATGCCCTGCCTCCAGTATACTTACCGATATCTGAATAAGAGAGCCTCATCGAAATTGCAACATGTGGTTCTGTGAAAATTGAATTTAATCAGAAGCCACTGCCAGATTTGTGAATTGGGCTGCGCTCAGAGTATCCTGCTTTGGAAAATCCTGCTGTTAAGACACTGATGCCCTTTGTAACCACGCACATATGTGAGAGTGGATTCTTGGCCCTCACTAGCATGAAAACTAAATACAGGCACAGACTGTGGGTGGAAAATGATTTAAGACTGAGACTCTCTCCAAACCAACATTGCAGAGTTATGAGAATCCTTTCATGCACATAAATAGCAAAATTATTGATTATTATTATTATTTGTGCCCTGGTCCTAAAAGAGCTCTTTGTCACTTCCTGTGAGCCAGGTTGTGACAAAAACTCACACTCAATCGTATGTTTAATAAATGTATTGTATAGGGTGTATGTGTGGCAGGCTTACAATGATGACAAAAACAACATTTGAGAGTGCGCTGACCCTGGTGCTAGAGGGGCATGCAGCTGGAGGTTGAATGTTTGAAGGGGTACAGGACTATTAAAAGTTTGGGAACCACTGGTTTACATGATCCACTTTGTTAGGGCAGAACCTCTGTATGTAGCCAGTCAGGCCCTTCCTCTTCCCCGTTCTGACCTCTGATGCTATCTGCTTCTTCAAGCTATTCCATCTTAATTAATCAGACAAGTCATTGCTCATGCAAAGGCCGAAGATTCAACCTCATTCAATATTTCCCGGTCCGGGTCATTCTCCACTGTCACCTTTTCTCCTCAAGCAGACTAGTGAATATTTATACTCTCCTCCATGTTGTTATATAGGTGACAACTATGAAAAGGACAATGGCTGTATTAGATTAATGCAACATATCAATGCATGTCTATCTAATTTCAAACCTTCTATTTTTAGCTCCAGAACAGTTGCTTTCTCTATTACTAAGAAGGGAGATAAAATATCAAGCTGTTTTGAGAGCAATATGCTGCAATATCAATATCAGTTCAATCACAGAAACATTGGGCATTTATATACATGGGAACAATATACCTCTTCAGGCTGACACAACATATTCCAACAACAACAACTATGTGCTAATTTACATCTCATTCACCTCTCTCTGGGAATCCAGACTCCATATCATAGTCAGTCCATTCGCATCAATGGTTTGACCTTTTCATGTGTCTATCACTGGTCAGTCGCTGACATTCAGACCTTCTGATTGGAATGAAAGAACCGTTGTAAAATCCTGCTTAAGACCAACCGATAGTTTCCAGCCCTCTGGAGTTAGTCAAATATATTTTAATAACACTAACTATATTCTAATGGGGTGTTGGCTAATTGAGCTTTATCTGCTTCAATAGTGAACCAACCAAGCACGCAGCCCAAATGTCTCTATGCCAGAGAAAAGGTGTCAACCCATCATTTTGAATTATTTCTAATACCAGCTGACGTAATGTGACAGGATCATGATGCTTGTGTCAAGAAAATCCCCACATTTCTAACAAAAGCCCAGCCACTAGCTTGGAAAATAATGATTTAAATGAAAGCCTTTGCAGAATGTTCTCAAGATGACGCTCCACCACACCACAGCCTAGGGAAGCCCCATCTGCATTCTACTGTCAAAGGCAGTGGAACAAAGTCTGCTATGCAAACCAACAGAACCTTGAAGGGAAGACAAAAACACAATACATCTTTGACCTTTTCACAGCCTTTAGAGTAGGCTAGAACTAGATATTAAGCCTGAGTCAAACTTCAGCTTAACTAATATAGAGAACATGGACTATGGAAAAAAACAACATCCCATTTTAAATAGGGGAAACACAATCCTCACCTTGAAGAGCCGCAGGATGTTGGCCACCATGATAGACACCGAGCTAGCCGCCGCCCCTATGACCCCCACCACCTTGTCCGGCTTGGCGAAGATGGGCGGGTCTCCGTTGGCGCAGCGCACATCTGAGCCGTCCCTCTCGATGAGTGCCTGGACGAAAGTCAGCGACTGCTCCAGGGCATAGGTGTCTCTAGAACAGGTGTCCAGGATGCGCGCCCCCAGTGTCACATTGGGGAGCAGCTCTGGATCCTTGTTGATCAGGTCAATCGCAAACAGCATGGCCTCCAGCCTATGAATGCCCTTCTCCTTCTTCAGCTCCCCACAGGGCACTCCTCTCTCGCCACGGGAGTGCACAGGGAATAGGCCGCCCAGCATGATGTCACCGTCCAGCCGGATGGAATGGGCGTATTCCTGCAGAGGCAGCTGGGGGTCCGAGGGCTTCTGAGTGGCAGAGGCCAACAGCCAGTAGAATTTGGTGGTCAGTAGGAAGAGGAAGCAATTAAGGAAGAGGGAAGGGTGTTTGAACTCCCTGGCCATGGTGGTAGCAGTACGGGAGATAGTGGGTTAGGGGAGGTGGTGTAGTACTGGGAGCGCAGCGCAGCAGGCAGCTGGTGGGGGGTGGTGGGGACACAGGGTTGGGCGTACCGTGTGTGACCCTCCTCTCTAGATCAGGGCAGGGTTAGGGAGGGCTACCTCTGGTTTCAAAGAGCTGCTGATGCATGTACCTGGCATCCCTGGGAAAGGGATGTTGTTTGAGCGAGATAAGGAGGCTGGAGAGAAGAGAGGCTGAGTTTCTCACACTGACTGGACAGTGGGGATCTCTTTCCACAATCCTGGGTGTCTCATGCTCAAAAGACCCTGTTTGTGATGTGTGAGACAAAGAGGGAAAACAATCCATATGTTACACACTAGGGTTCAGCTCTCTAATAGACACAGGCACATATCAATATATGTAGGTCACACACCCACATTCACATATGCTATTTCTCTCTTCTCTCTCTTTCTCAAACACATAGGTGCACACACTAAAACCATCCAATTAAAACCTGGACCTTGCTTTTTCATTGTTCCCCTCTAATCAGGGACTGATTTAGACCTGGGACACCAGCTGGGTGCAATTAATTATCAGGTAGATCAGAAAACAAGAAGTACTCAGGACCTCCAGCGAAGGAATTTAATCAATGGTGGAAAAAGTGCCCAATTGTCATACTTGAGTAGAAGTAAAGATACTTTAAAAGAAAATGACTCAAGTAAAAGTGAAAGTCACCCAGAAAAATACTACTTGAGTAAAAGTCAAAAAGTATTTGGTTTTAAATACACTTAAGTATTTAAAAGTAAATGTAATCGCTAAAATATAAAGTATCAAAAGTAAAAGCATAAATCATTTCAAATTCCTTATATTAAGCAAACCAGACTTTTTCATTTATGGATAGCCAGGGGCACACTCCAACACTCAGACGTCCTTCACAAACGAAGCATTTGTGTTTAGTGAGTCTGCCAGATCAGAGAAAGTAACGATGACCGGGGAAGTTCTCTTGAGAAGTGCATGAATTAGACAATTTTCCTGTCCTGCTAAACATTCAAAATGTAACTAGTACTTTTGGGTGTCAAGGAAAATATACGGAGTAAAAAGTACATCATTCTCTTTAGGAATGTAGTGGAGTCAAAGTAAAAGTTGTCTAAAATATAAATATTAAAGTAAAGTACACCGCTGATTTTAATACCCTTTCACTGAAGCATGCAGCCATGCACATGCAAGCATGCATGCACACACACACAGACACACACACACACAAAGTGAGAGAGTATAAGGACAGACACAACAAACATCCACATCACACAGCAGGGAATCTCCCTTTGAAAACTGGGAAATCTTCAAACATTGGCACTGTCACATCTGCATAAACTCTGTCTACAAAGCTGAGAATGTGCTTGATAAAAACATCAAAGAATTGTATTATCATGTAATAAGCTATTGCATTTGCAATGAGACTAATCCTTACCCTGATGTGAATTTAAATTACTGTGATATGTTTATTAGCATAATGCAAAGTTATACAGGAAGCTACATCAAAATGGACACAGCAGCATACCCTAGCCTAGAGCCTTACAGATGGTGTCGCACAATAAATATCATCGACAATGACAGAACCAGTGTTTGTGTGTGTGTTTATGTTAACATGCGCTGGTTGCCTGCTGGCAAAATGAAAACATGCAGGTCTTTTCTTCATGTCTGCAGCTTTAGTTGCATTAGCTCTGCCAGTTTACTGTTAGTTTACTGTTAGTTTACTGTTAGTTTACTGTTAGTTTACTGAGTTTACTGAGTTTACTGTTAGTTTACTGAGTTTACTGTTAGTTTACTGTTAGTTTACTGTTAGTTTACTGTTAGTTTACTGAGTTTACTGTTAGCATTATTTTTCCATCTGAGAGGAAATACAGGACTTAGCTCCCGTTCTTCCAAAACGAAGAGAGTGGCTTACTGACTTTTCTTTCACTATAGAGAGACATA
This sequence comes from Salmo trutta, assembly GCF_901001165.1. Classification (NCBI taxonomy): domain Eukaryota; kingdom Metazoa; phylum Chordata; class Actinopteri; order Salmoniformes; family Salmonidae; genus Salmo; species Salmo trutta. Next base: position 59,485,630 of record NC_042960.1, read on the forward strand.
ACTCACTATCCACTCTTATTCACGACTAGGACTACTTTTTTGGTACAAATTACATAAATTCTATTCAGAGTGCCCCTCGTGATTAGTACAGAACATGTTTTGTTTTGAGCCTGATCAATTGAGGCATAACCAAAAAAAAGATTTCAGTAAAAGTGCATTAACTCTGGTATTTTGGGCGCAATAATTGCAGAATAACAGCAGTGTACTGCAGTTGAACTACAGTTATACCGCACTGTAACTGCAGTTACACTACAAAATTACTGTATAAAAAAACCATTCTTATTTTGGACGCAGTATTTGCAGCATACTACAGTTATAATGCACTCTAACTGCAATCTTTTTTCATAAGGGAGGCTCCATGGACATTACAATTGTGTGGCATAGGTGTTTAACAGCTTTGGCCCTTACACTGCTTGTTCCCATTCTTATCTTTTAACAAGATACCGATTGCAGCGAGTCACTCTCAACCAAAAGTGTAACATACCAGTAAGAAACAATACTTAGCTGGAGTTTGGAACTGAAGATCAGCATTGTGAACCCCTACATTGGTCGAATTACTTACAAAAATAACTCCAGCTGAACCAAATAGTAATATTTGTTACAGTTATAAAACAATTGATCTATAACTGTTTGAAAGACGCTCTGCACAAATGAAGCATGGCGATAACAACCTCATGTAGCATAGGCCTAAGCAGGCGCACACCTGTGCCGCATAGATCCCTGGTGAATGAAGCTATGCTAGTAGCCTACTAATTAATGATGGCTATTCTGACTGAGTAGTGAGAAAATTAGGCCTATTTGATTGATCTTTTATTTTTTTTATTTAACCTTTATTTAACTAGGCAAGTCAGTTAAGAACAAATTCTTATTTACAATAGCGGCCTACCAGGGAACAGTGGGTAAACTGCCTTGTTGAGGGGCAGAACGACAGATTTTTACCTTGTCAGCTCGGGGATTCAATCCAGCAACCTTTCGGTTACTGGCTCTAACCACTAGGCTACCTGCCACCCCAATAATGACATGGTAGGCTAATAGCTACAGGCCTATGTGTAGGCTACTGTAAAGCCATGCAGCATCAACTCATAACTCATTATGTTTTCTTCAACCCAACCATTGGGACCCACTGTACGTCGTTATGGTTTTGATGGGTGGTCAGAATGAGTGGCACATGTCATTAAACGTCAGAGTGATGTACAATGTGAAACTGCACAGACATATGTTCTTCTACAGCTAAGCTAGATACAGCATTGGCGACGAGGATGGCTGAATTCAGTTTACCCCCACCAGTGCCATTCCTTTCCATGCCTGGAAAGGAATAACAAGTTTAAACACTTATCTCGAAGCTCTGAACTTTTCTACAATCTCCGACAAGTGGAGGAAAACACTGCGCCGTCACTGCCTCGGTGCAGAGGATTTTCAGAGCGCTTGGATGGGCTCCTACATTCAATGCTGCAGTCACCCTCCTACGGAACCACTTCACCGGGACACCATCGGCCCGGTGAGTCAAATCGAAACTACATGGCTAATCTGAGTGACTTGTCTAGTTTTTGTAACAATGGGGCACTTCAGGACGAGATCCTCAGGGATCAGCTGATAGAGGGGACGTTATGTGAAATGACAAGGGGCAAACTGCTTTTGGAATCTGACAATTTACAACTTGATGGAGAAATTAAATCAGCACTTCAGGTGCTTTGGAATGCTCTACTATGCTAACAGACAGCTCTGCAGCATACACTTGGCCCCCAGCCATTCTCACACAGCAGCTTCAGCCCAAGCAGGCACACTATAGCGATTGTGCGTTGCACACGCCCTCCCACATCGATAGCTGCATGGAAACAGACACCGGCATGCTCGTGCAGCAGGCACACAGACAAACAAACCGACGTAGCTGCAGCAACTGTGGGGCTTGCGCTCAAGATTCAATGGCTTCAAACTGCCCAGCCCGTGGAACGATATGCAAGAACTGTTCAAAATACAATCACTTTGCAGAAGTGTGTCATTCTGCCCTTGCTACTAGCTCCGCCTTCATTCTCCTCTGACTCTCAACATGAATGCACTGAAATCCAAACTGTCTTCATCAATCATGTGTCATTCAAAACATGCAGCTGGGTGAGGTGGGTTTGTCTTTGCTACTGGATACAGGCGCTGCAGTGTCGTTGCTCAATCTTGCCACCTACAACAAGTTCTTCACTCACCAGCCACTCCAACAGTCCTCCACTGCCCTGTGTGGGTATGGTAGCTCCAAGATAGACATTGTAGGCACTCTCCAGGTCCCAGTGCACTACGTCACCAAGCACCTACCGTCATTCACATTTCACATTGCAAAGCGGGGTGCCAAACTCCTGGGGCTCGACCTCTTCACAGACTTGGGGTTCACACTGAGAGATGACAGTTGGTCAGCTATCCACCAGGTTACCTGCACATGACAACAGAACAGGCCAGCTCTGTTTGATGGACTGGGCTGCCTCACAGCCTTTACGCAAAGGCCCTTAGTAAACCCGGACGTGACCCCAGTCATGCAGCCCATGTGGTGCAACCCCTTTGCATTGCGTGATGACGTCACAAAAGATCTGTGTGAATCCAGACCTGTGTGAATCCCTGTGCTGTGAACAAGGCTGTTGTCCCGGATAGTAGTACCCGCTGAGGAGGTGACTGAACAATTTCACGGCTTCAGGGTCTTCATGAAGCTTGACCTAAGTCAGGGTTATATTCAAGTGCCCCTCCACCCAGCCAGCAGAGACCTCACGGCCTTCGTCACACACGCTGGTGTTTTCAGATACACATGCATCCCTGGGGGACTTAGCTCCGCCCCCAGCTGCTTCCAGGTGATGAGCACCATCCTCGCTGGAATATACAGGGTAGTGGTCTATCTAGACGGCATCGTGATCCACAGCCAAGACCTCCACATCCATGACCAGCGACTCCACAAAGTATTCAGTGCTCTACTGCAGAACAACCTGACCCTGAATGATGAAAAGTGCACCTTTACAGCTCCAGTCGTCGAGCTTGTGGGGGGGGGGGGGGTGGAACGCTTCAACCAAGCGCTGAAGAATGGCATCAGAGCGCACCTGGTCCAGGGGTACACGTTCCAAACCGCCCTAAACCAAACACTAGTGCACTACAGAGCATGAAAACACACAGCAACACTGGTCTCACAGGAATCTCTCATGCTCGGTCGTGAGATGGAACTGCCACTGGAAAGACTCAGAACACAGGGTGTGACAGCACCGACGACTAGGTGCACACAAGCAAAGCAGGCAGCCACCAGGCACCAAAGAGCAATGAAACGGCGCTTCGACAATGCACACAGGGTGAAGTAGCCGATCATCCAAGTGTCAGACAGGTTCCGAGCCTGTCGGTCTCAGCGGTGCAACAAAATGGTCTCATTCTGGACGGACCGCTTGCAGGTCAGTCGACATCTGGGGCTCGCCACCTTCATGGTGAGCAATGGATCACGCTGGCACGCCAGCCGCCTCAGGAAAGTCCCACTCCTCTCGCATGGGCCAGTATAACACAAACATACAGGCCAGAGACACCACCTGATGAACCTCTTCCTGCACTACCACCTAAGCCTTAGCCTCTGTGGGCTCCCAAGGGCCAGAGCTACAAGCAGTGATGGCTTTAAGATCAGCCTATGCAGCCACTGACTGGAGAACTACCTTTCCTCCTTTAATACTTAGGTTCCGTTAGGTGTCTTAGTCAACCTTCAGGTTAACTGACTGAACTGTCTAGTTTTGGAGAGTCTTTGTTTACCTCTTCCATTTAAAGGTTAATGTTTTTTTGTTAGGCGTCACTGGGTTATTGGCCTATGGACATTTTTATATATGGTACCAGTCCCTGGTTTTAGAAAGGAGGGGGAAATGTTATGTATGGTACAGCGTGTGCTGTATGTCATACTGTGCGTTGTTATGGTTTAGGACAGTGTGCTGCTTTACATATGAATGGGTGGTCAGAATTAGTGGCACATGTCATTAACCATCAGAGTGATGTACAATGTGAAACCGTGCAAACATGCCTTCTTCTACAGCTAAGCAAGATACACCCCTCATCAACTACAATATCTATGCACAGAGCATATACTTGGCTTTGAATGAAATAAAGCAACAACTTTGCAACCATCAGTCAAAATGTTAAAACGCTTTAACTTGAAGATTTTACCCACAGGTGACGAGTAAGTAGCCTAGTTCATTTCTGACCTATATTGCAGTGCATTTATAGCCGGCAGTTCTACAAAGCAAATCTCATGCACAATTGCTCTAATTGCAGTAATCTAAATGTAAATAATTGTATCACCCAAGATTTTGATTGCACACTGCATGATTAGACTCCCCACCAATTTACACGTATGATAAAGGTGCAATATGCCCAAGTAGCATGATTGATGAGAATGTCTCTCTGGGATTTTTTTAATGAGATAGGCTACTTACTCCGTGGTCCATTTTAAGTTTACTCCCTTTCAATCGATTTGATGACAGATGAAACATGCACAACGCACCGAAAATTCTTATGCCTGTCTAAATTAAATTGATCTTCAGTTGACCACTTTCTCTACGATGATTTTATATATATCTACCAGAAAGCCATGTCAAAAGTAACTCTTGAATTATTTACTTAACAGATAAAATGTGACTTTGTGTGAATGATTGGAAACGTGAGCGCATCAGAAAACGGATATTCTCAATATCAAGTCTGTAGGCTATTACTAAAAAAAAAGAAAAAAAGAAAAACATCTAAGAACATTAAATAAGGAACATGACTCATATCACATTGTTTGAAAAAAAATCAACAATTAAGTAGGACTTACCCGCCGGTTACTGTGATCTGGTCCCTCGCGGTCTCACTGCCAAACCAAAGCTGCGCAAGCCTGTGCTGTGCTCGTGGTGCTGAAAGAACAGCAGCATCGTGAAGGTGGCGCGAGCGCGTCTCCGGGAAGATCTCAATTATATTCTTATTGCGTCCCTTCTCCTCGTCTCCTTCTCAAAACCCATTGGAGGAGAAGGTCAGAGGGGCGAGATCTCTGGCGTTCTCATCCAATGGGTTTTGAGAAGGAGACGAGGCGCGAGGACAGGAGGGAGGATGCGAGGCGAAAGATATTGAGAACTTCACTCAGTCTCTGTGGAATCACCCAATACTAGCACACAGCGGTGGTTGGTTTCCAGGCTAATGATTCTCTGATGTTTGTTAGTTGTTTCTGTAAATACTGGGCAGTTTATTTTAATTGTATTTTTCAAATCACCATAATCCTACCCATGATCACTGGAAGACATGTGGGACTATTTAAGATTAATTTAAATAATTCACGCTCAGAGTGGGCTTGCTTGGTCCAAAACAAGTGCATGGTCGCATGTTCCTTGCCTCAACACAAGCCCATCTTATTTGGTGTGTCACAATTTCAAAGTGTAATTTAAAGGAAGCGATACTGTTGGTGCGTCATGGCTAATGATTACAGCCTACAGAAGATGAAGTAGTCTTATATGGCGTAATTTTCAAAGGGCATAACTTTTAAATTCTATATATAGGCTAGGATAATATAAGCAATCTGAAAGATGCTTGAGAATTATAGCCTACATGAGAGGTGATTCAGATCATTCAACATTCTTTCAGAAATACTAAGAAAAAAACAGAAACATATTTATTGCACAAACTCTTACAGACAATGGAAGTGTCTTTTCAAAATGCCTAAGGCTCTACATAAAACAATATTCCCAGTGGGAAAATGTGCACAGCGGATGTTGAAAAGTGAGTTTTTGTTGACGACACCGTTGGGAAACACAGTCACATTGCGCCATCTTGTGGGCGCAAAATTAACTAGTCGAGAGTGGCAGAACTTGTCTTGGGAAAAGAGCAACGCCAACCCAACACCTGAAGCAGAAAAATACCATGGGTGTTTTTTTATTTGATTTATTCCTCATGTCTTCCTCATTGGTAGGAAGAAGTTTGGTCCAATCGGATGTTGGGTACTACATTTCTTGAATATTACCTGAATCCTATCAAATTAAAATAGCCAATTTGGGAGCAATCAATTAGCTTAATTTATCAGAGTTCAAATTATATTTCAACAAAATAATGTTTCAGGAATGCTAATCATGTCTGTTACTAACAACAGAAACGATTTCAGAACAATCTGAGCTGGTGAGTGTCCAAATCCTCTTTCTTGTGCTTTTTGAGGTGGAACGACCATTTTGCAATCTAGACTAATCATAAAACACACTGATGCCAGAGAACTGCAGTTCCTTAACTGGAACTATTAAATCTTATAGACTCCATGGACAGGAGGGAGCTCACTAGCTATTTCCCTGAGCTGCCAGCCATTGCAGTGTCAGCCTCACCTGCCCCGCAAGCCATCCCAGTGCCTGTCCGTCTGGTGTCTGCCCCGCCTGCCTCCCCAGTGCCAGCCCGGCCTGCCAACGCCAGACCACAGAGGCGTTTGTCGGAGAAAATGCAGTGCTTACAGATCAGGTCTTCTATATTACCAGAGCTACTGGACGACAGATGGTCATATTACCCTCTGAGCCCCAGTCCTTCAGTAGTACTGAGAGAGTGTTCCTATGTGGCCAACCTTCAGTCTGCCTCCCAGCTAACGTAGGCAGAGATGACAGCTGTCAGCCCCTGCCCATGCATCACCACAAAAATGAAGGAGGTACACTTGAAGTCAGAAGTTTACATACATTTAGGTTGGAGTCATTAAAAGTCGTTTTTCAACCACTCCACAAATTTCTTGTTAACAAACTATAGTTTGGCAAGTTGGTTAGGACATCTACTTTGTGCATGACACAAGTCATTTTTCCAACAATTGTTTACAGACAGATTATTTCAATTATAATTCACTGTATCACAATTCCAGTGGGTCAGAAGTTTACATACACTAAGTTGAATGTGCCTTTAAACAGCTTGGAAAATTCCAGAAAATGATGTCATGGCTTTAGAAGCTTCTGATAGGCTAATTGACTTCATTTGAGTCAATTGGGGGTGTACCTGTGGATGTATTTCAAGGCCTACCTTCAAACTCTTAAAATAAAGTAGTGATCCTAACTGACCTAAGACAGGGAATTGTTACTAGGATTAAATGTAAGGAATTGTGAAAAACTGAGTTCAAATGTATTTGGCTAAGGTGTACGTAAACTTCCGACTTCAACTGTATACACACCTCTTGCCCACCTGCACAGCTCTCCCACTGGTCAGTACAGCAGAGTGGTCTGTGCTACCTGTAAAGCTGGACGTACAGTTGGAAATCGGAAGTTTAAATTCACCTTAGCCAAATACATTTAAAATCAGTTTCACAATTCCTGACATTTAATCCTAGTAAAAAATCCCTGTCTTAGGTCAGTTAGGATCACCACTTTATTTTAAGAATGTGAAATGTTAGAATATTAGTGGAGAGAATGATTTATTTCAGCTTTTATTTCTTTCATCACATTCCCAGTGGGTCACAAGTTTACATACATTCAATTAGTATTTGGTAGCATTGCCTTTAAATAGTTTAACTTGGGTCAAACGTTTCAGTTGCCTTCCACAAGCTTCCCACAATAAATTGGGTGAATTTTGGCCCATTCCTCCTGACAGAGCTGGTGTAACTGAGTCGGGTTTGTAGGCCTCCGTTCTCGCACATGCTTTTCAGTTCTGCCCACAAATCTTCTATAGGATTGAGGTCAGGGCTTTGCAATGGCCACTCCAATATCTTGACTTTGTTGTCCTTAAGCCATTTTGCCACAACTTTGGAAGTACGCTTGGGGTCATTGTCCATTTGGAAGACCCATTTGCGACCAAGCTTTAACTTCCTGACTGATGTCTTGAGATGTTGCTTCAATATATCCACATAATTTCCCATCATGATGCCATCTATTTTGTGAAGAGCACCAGTTCCTCCTGCAGCAAAGCTCCCCCACAACATGATGCTGCCACCCCCGTGCTTCACGGTTGGGATGGTGTTCTTCGGCTTGCAAGTCTCCCCCTTTTTCCCCCAAACATAATGATGGTCATTATGACCAAACACTTCTATTTTTGTTTCATCAGACCAGAGGACATTCGTCCAAAAAGTACGATCTTTGTCCCCATGTGCAGCTGCAAACCGTGTCTAGCTTTTTTATGGCGGATTTGGAGCAGTGGCTTCTTCCTTGCTGAGTGGCCTTTCAGGTTATGTCGATATGGGACTTGTTTTACTGTGGATATAGATGCTTTTGTAGCCGTTTCCTCCAGCATCCTCACAAGGTCCTTTGCTGTTGTTCTGTGATTGATTTGCACTTTCGCACCAAAGTACGTTCATCTCTAGGAGACAGAACGCGTCTCCTTTTGAGCGGTGCTCCCAAGGATGAACCAGACTTGTGGAGATCTACAATGTTTTTTTCTGAGGTCTTGGCTGATTTCTTTAGATTTTCCCATGATGTCAAGCAAAGAGGCACTGAGTTTGAAGGTAGGCCTTGAAATACATCCACAGGTACACCTCCAATTGACTCAAATGATGTCAATTAGCCTATCAGAAGCTTCTAAAGCCATGACATCATTTTCTGGAATTTTCCAAGCTCTTTAAAGGCACATTCAACTTAGTGTATGTCACTTCTGACCCATTGGAATTGTGATACAGTGAATTATATGTGAAATAATCTGTCTGTAAACCATTGTTGGAAAAATGACTTGTGTCATGCACAAAGTAGATGTCCTAACCGACTTGCCAAACTATAGTTTGTTAATTAACAAGAAATTTGTAGAGTGGTTGAAAAATGAGTTTTAATTACTCCAACCTAAGTGTATGTAAACTTCCGACTTCAACTGTATATATACTGGTTGGCCAGGGGCAGTCAATGATGCAGCAGCAACAGTACATGATATATCACATTTATATATCACATTCACAGCCTCAGTGAATATCACCTCTGGTACTGATAGACAGTGTTACATTTAACCTTCACACAAAAAAAATGCACATGTGAAAACCCACATTCATAATGTTTTCCTCGCAAGGTACTTATTTGATTAGAATAACCACATTTTATGACGTTAATACTGGATTGTTGCCTATTTCATGAAGAGTGGTAATGACCTGCAAATTAATTAGTTACTCATCTACCTTTTTATGTTTGAATATTTGAGTTAATAATTAAACCCTTGGGTACATGGTATCTACGTATATGTACTGAGCAAGTTGTTAAAGTAGCTGTTTGGACCGGACAGAATACCACTGTATACCCATGTATGTAGCCTCGTTATTGTTATTCTTATTGTGTTACTTTTTATTATTTCTTTTTTATTTTAGTCTACTTGGGAAATATTTTCTTCTTCTTGAACTGCACTGTTGGTTAAGGGCGTATATGTAAGCATTTCCTGGTAAAGTCTACACTTGTTGCATTTGCTGCATGTGACAAATAAAGTTCAAATTTGATTTGATTTGGTATTCACCTAGGCACTCTATTGATGTTTTTAACCATTGCTCACGGGTCGGATGAGCATTGACGGTTCACAACTTCAATGTAAAGGAGACCTATTAAGGTTGTCACAGTTTTTTGTGAAGAGGTCATGTGTCAGATGGGTGGGATTCCTGTGTTGACTGTAAAACCATGGAGAGCCCTCTTTGATGAGAAGTTCCATGTGGTTGTGGGGAACTTACCACCGACACAGGAGGTCACACTACATTCTTTACATCAGTCTGAAGACACAGACTACTGGGAGGCGTTTGGGCACTATGTCAGTGATGCTCAGGGAAGGGTCACGGGTGAGAGATATTATTTCCATTTATCTACTTAATTTCCTGTAGCTACTTCGTTTTGCTACTTCATTTTTCTACTTAATTTAGCTACTTCAACACCAGAGCATTTCCAAATGCACTATCAGATGTATTTGGGCCTGCACTGAAAAGTCTCATTAATTTCATTTCTTTAAAGGAATTACAGTGAAATAACAATATGATGGATTCTGTAAACTCAGACTTGTGTCATATTCATCATAACTATATAAAAACCCTTGTCACAAAATGCATGTTTTTTTGCTACACAAACCACACTTTTCGCCCTGTACTTTCAAGTAACTTTTATGTCATTAATAGTCTTCAAGGATCCATGTGTAGGGGGGACATATGAGGGTGTTGAGCCCATGGGTCTGTTGTGGAGCATGAGACCAATACCTGGCAGTAGACCGGAACTCAGGTAGACATGAGAATGAACATGAGGTTATTCTGACACTCAGGCCAACGCTAAAGTGGTTGGTAGTTTTGGAATACAAATTGTTTATGCCTCTCGTAGGTTGAGGAAGAAGGAGGTCCACACTCCCATGGTGGTGCACATCTCTGTGTACAGGGGACACATGAGTCAGGGTTTCGGGGAGCAGGTGGCCCTGGCGAGTGTCATCACAGAGCGCTGGTACATGGCCCCTGGAGTCCGCAAGGTCGACATCACAGAGGGAGGGGTCACAGGTACCCTGTTCCTGCCACCAGGTACACAATATGCTCTCAATAACTGAAGGTCACAGACATTTTGGTCATTTTGTCTGGGTTCTCTGTTGAATATATATATATATATATATATATATATATATATATATATATATATACACTTTTGACTGGTATAAGGCAAAGGGTCAGTGGTAGAAATAAAGAATCATGTTTTTTTGATCATGTCATCCTGAAGGTCCCGGACCCTTCCCTGGAGTTTTAGATATGTGGGGAGGTGGTGGCGGCCTAGTGGAATATAGAGCTGCTCTCTTGGCATCCCACGGCTTTGCTGCCATGGCGCTACTTTACGTCTTCCCAGACCAAAATAAAAATGCTACCATTGGCTACCCTTACTTTGAGGTTTGTGTCTACCGTGTGCACCATTTTCATATAGAAATCATGGTTGACGCTCGGCCATTTATGTGTGTGTGTGTTTGTGTGTGTGTGTGTGTGTGTGGGGGGGGGGGGGGGGGGGGGGGGTGGGTGTGTGTGTGTGTGCCTGCAAAATGGGAACTGCTCCAAATACATGTACTATGTTTTAAGAAGTTATTTTTAGTCAGTCGGTAAGCTCTTATAAACAATAACTTGATAAACAATAACTTTCCTGACAAGTGACAGTCTGACAGACAATGCTACATAATGCCTGTGGTGAATGTTTGTTTGCTACTTTGAATCCTTACCTTACACAATTAGTAACTGATTTAGACCTTTGGAATCAGGTGAGAGGACTCTTTCACCGTCTTTGAATGGGAATACTAACACGCACACCACTATGCTGTCTCTCTCGTCTTTGGGGCTGTGGGAAAAAAACATCTGCACGTCTTTCTTGATCCATTGTCTTGAGAAAACTTTTATAAATGCCTAAATTAGTATTGTCACATGCTAATATATTCTCAGGCTGCATTCAGACTACTGCAGGATCACCCTCTAGTGGCCGCTGACAGAATTGCGTTGCTTGGCCTTTCCCTTGGCGTTACAGTGGTTCTATCCATCACTGCTTACTCAGAAGCTGTCAAAGTAAGTCCCTAAGAAACTCCTCCCCTGTCAGTTTGTTGATTTCCTGAATAAACATATGTGCATGGGCTTTAGCCAGACCAAAATGTCCCCATCATACTCACCATCATTGAGTTGTGTTTAGGAAAATCAAATTCAAATCAGCGACAAAATGCATTTTTGCTTATCTGTCCCCAGTCAGCAATAAACAATGTATTCATGCAGTTTAATTAAATCTCTGTCTACTCCTTTTAGCCTAGATGTTGTGTGTGTATCAGTGGCAGCCATGCATGTCGAATTGGAGCCACCCAGTCTGTTGAGGAAACATCTCAGGGTATACACAAGTGAGTCAATACCTTATGTTTACTTGTGTTTGTCTGTTTATAAAGTAGTCTAATGATTTTTCAAGGAGAAAATCAGTACTATACCTTTGGCCATGCGTTTTCAGAAAATATGCAAAGGCCCGTACTGATGACGAGAATCGCATCATCTGGAGGGACGTTCTTTTACCTATTCCAGAAGATATAGACCTGAAAGTGGAAGTAAGATATCTGTTATGTACAGAAAGACCCTTCAGTCCTCTGCTCTTGTTTGGATGATTGTAGTGAGGGAAATGTATCCCACACAGGAGGACAGGATGATAAGGACCTCTAAAAGATTACGCTGGAGAACTCAACCAATACTGGGAACAGTTTCACACTTTCTCCAGTCCTATCATGATCCTCCAGCATCTCACAAGATTGAGGGCTCAGAAGTATTGTTGTGTCTGTCAATATTCAATGTTCAGTTCAGCTCCGTTTTGTTTTATTCTGTCCTCAGATGGGGAGGATAACATGTCCTCTGCTGCTGGTTGTTGGACAAGATGATCAGAATTGGGCTGCTGTCGAATCAGCTGATGATGTGAGTTACGTCATGTTTGCCTATGGAAAACATCATGCTTCATACATGCAGTTTAAAAAACCTCTTAAATGTAATGGGAAAATGTAGATTTCGGCCTAAATAGACATACCCAAAAGTAACTGCTATTCATGTGTAATTATATGATTCTGACATGGCAGAACTTGGTATATTTGGAAAGAAGACATCTGGGAGATTATGAGGAAATTATCCGAAGGTAGATAGGAGTTACATAGTTCAGAATAAACAAGATCAAGCAAACACAAAATAACCATCTTTCATTGACAAGCTAAACGTGAATTATTCATGCCCAGAGCTGGAAACACATCGGATGGCTTCCACAACATGTGAACAATATCAGATAAAAATGGGACTTATAGACCTAACAACTAGAAATGGGCAGATGTTTTAGTAAGTGGTTTCAGTTGTGGTCATGGGATGCTTCCAAGTGTCCCTAAACCTCTCCAAAGTGGCATGTCTGTAAATGAGATAATTCCAGTGCTATTACATATTTGAAATCCCTAAATGCTATGTTTTCAGTATAAAAAAACACAATTTCTACCATATCAACCTCACTCAAACACTGTGGGGGTGTTATGGGGTACCCACAGGATATTCAAGTGTCCTTTCAACCTCTCCAAAGTGTCCGAATGTGGTAATTGCACTTTTTTTGCACACTGGATGTGCCCAAAAGTAGTTGTTCACCATAAAAACAAAATGTATACAACACCAACCTCTCTCAAACATTGTGGTGGTGTCGGAGGACATACCGGGGATATTGATGCCTACAGTACATAAACAAGCATCCTATTTTTGATGCGCAAAGATTTAGTTACTTGGTGGACATTTGATGTTGCCATTAAGTCATACATCATCAGATAACATTGGCAGTAGGCTAGATTTGTTCCTAATTTGATATCCCCCCATGTAGCTACAGCTCAAACACAGACCAAATCGATGCTTACCTTGTAAGATGTTTGCTGTTTGGTGAAAACGTGTAAAATTAACATTTTGACTCTCGGGGCTGGTGATCAATAATGGTAGGTCACAGGCAGACAAATAAGATATCCTCATGATCTGTGGAGTCCCGGCTTCGGGTGTGTATCAACATAATTAATTAGTGCTAAACTCCATCATTTAATCCTCAGATGAAGCAGATGATGGAGAGAGCAGGGAACAGTCACCTGCTGACCACTCTGTCCTACCCTGGAGCTGGTCACCTGATTGAACCTCCGTATGGTCCCCACTGCAGGGCTTGCACCTTTGTGTTGCAGCCAGGCCAACAGAGAGGTGCCTTTCCCGAGTCATTCATGCAGACAGACTGTGCTTTAATAGTTGTTGTGCTCCTATAGGAGTCCCAATTCATTCGTCTAGTACCACAGGGCGTTGCAACTTTTTGATCTAGCTCACCAGATGAAACTAGTCCACTAATGATCCTACAGTTCTAGGTTTTTCTTATGTTACTGGACCCAATTTTCATATAGGTCTACATTTATACAGTCAGAAGAATACCATGTCTCAAATGTCTTAAATCTAAAGCAGTCATTCCAACTTGTTGCAGTGGTCATGCTGTTTGGAGGCCTCACCAAACCTCACGCCGTTGCACAGGAAGACTCATGGGAAAAGATTCTAGGTTTTCTGCAAGAGCATCTCTGTCACAGTGTCAAACCCCATATGCAGTCCAGATTGTGAGCATTGTCTTACGTCAGATGGTATCACTCCTACGCAACGCTCGTCCCTCAACCGATCAGTGCAGGCGGAATCATTGCTCTATCTTACATAAGATAATGGACTGTGAGGTAATTAACAATGGACACCATGCAGATCAGACAAAGAAATAAACAAAGGTAACTGTTCCTGCCCAGATGTTTAATGATTACACCAAACTGTATCAATGGCCTCATTGTATGATGTATGTTCTGATATAAATGCAATTTGTTTAAGTACGTATTTTTTTGTATGTATTTTTCATTTGAACCATATGGTTTGATTAAAATGTGTTTGGTATTTGGTATTTGGTATTTTATTAGGATCCCCATTAGCTGTTGCAAAAGCAGCAGCTACTCTTCCTGGGGTCCACACAAAACATGAAACATAATACAGAATGACATAATACAGAACATCAATAGACAAGAACAGCTCAAGGACAGAACAACAATTTTTTATTTTCAAAGGCATAGGTAGCCTACGTATCAATGCATTACCTAGGTCAAATAGGGGAGAAGCGTTGTGCCACGAGTTGTTGCTTTATCTGATTTTTGAAACCAGGTTTGCTGCTTATTTGAGCAATATGAGATGGAAGGAAGTTCCATGCAATTAGGGCTCTATTTGTTCTGGATTTCGGGACTGTGAAAAAAAACCTTGTGGCATGTCTGGTGGGATAAGTGTGTGTGTCAGAGCTGTGTGTAAGTTGACTGTAGAAAAAATTTGGGATTTTCAACACATTAATGTTTCTTATAAAAAGAAGAAGTGATGCAGTCAGTCTCTCCTCAACTCTTAGCCAAGAGAGACTGGCATGCATAGTATTTATATCAGCCCTCTGATTACAATTAGGAGCAAAATGTGGCGCTCTGTTCTGGGCCAGCTGCAGCTGTTCTGGGCCAGCCCCTTCTTTACAACCATTGAATCTATATGTTTTGACCATGACAGTTTACAATATAAAGTAACACCAAGTAATTTAGTCTCCTCAACTTGTTCAACAGCCACATCATTCATTACCGGATTCAGCTGAAGTGTAGAACTAAAGGAATGATTTGAACCAAATACAATGCTCTTAGTTTTAGAGATGCTCAGGACCAGTTTATTACTGGCCAACCATTCCAAAACAGACTGCAACTCTTTGTTAAGGGTTTCAGTGACTTCGTTAGCTGTGTTTGCTGATGCGTATATGGATGAATCATCAGCATACATGGACACGCATGCTTTGTTGAATGCCAGTGGCAGGTCATTGGTAAAAATAGAAAAGAGTAGAGGGCCTAGAGAGCTGCCCTGCGGGGCACCACACTTTACATGTTTGACATTAGAGAAGCTTCCATTACAGAAAACCCTCTGAGTTCTGTTAGATAGATAGCTCTGAATCCACGATATGGCAGAGGTTGAAAAGCCATAACACATACGTTTTTTCAACAAGAGGTTATGCTCAATAATATCAAATGCTGCACTGAAATCTAACATTACAGCTCCCACAATCTTCTATTATCATTTTCTTTCAACCAATCATCAGTCATTTGTGTTGGTGCAGTACATGTTGAGTGCCCTTCTCTATAAGCATGCTGAAAGTCTGTTGTTAAATTGTTTACAGAGAAATAGCATTGTATTTGGTCAAACACAATTTTTTCCAACAGTTTGCTAAGAGCTGGCAGCAAGCTTATAGGTCTGCTATTAGAACCAGTGAAGGCCTCTTTGCCACTCTTGGGTAGCGGAATTACTTTGGCTTCACTTCAGGCCTGAGGACAAAGACTTTCAGTGCAGCCTTTGATACAGTATTACTGACCACAATCTGTCACTGGCAAAACTTTCCTGATTAAAGAAGCAATAAAACTGGACTTCTTTAGACAAGTTGAGAATCTGGAGCAACAGCATTTGTGGGTTCGATTAAAGGCTCAAAACGGCCAGAAACAAAGAACTTTCTTCTGAAACTCGTCAGTCTATTCTTGTTCTGAAAAATGAAGACAATTCCATGTGAGAAATTGCCAAGAAACTGAAAATCTGAGCAAGAGGACAAGTACATTAGAGTGTCTAGTTTGAGAAACAGACGCCTCACAACTGGCAGCTTCATTAAATAGTACCCGCAAAACACCAGTCTCAACATCAACAGTGAAAAGTCAACTCCGGGATGCTGGTCTTCAAGGCAGAGTTCCTCTGTCCAGTGTCTGTGTTCTTTTGCCCATCTTAATCTTTTATTTTTATTGGCCAGTCTGAGATATGGCTTTTAATTTGCAACTCTGCCTAGAAGGCCAGCATCCCAGAGTCTCCTCTTCACTGTTGACATTGAGACTGGTGTTTTGCTCAACTGGTCAAAAGAAGGCCAGTTTTATTGCTTATTTTATCATAAACAACAGTTTTCAGCTGTGCTAACTTAATTGCAAAAGGGCTTTCTAATGATCAACTAGACTCTTCAAATTATAAACTTGGATTAGCTAACACAACGTGCCATTGGAACACAGGAGTGATGGTTGCTGACAATGGGCCTCTGTATGCCTATGTAGATATTACACAAAAAATCAGCCATTTCCAGCTACAATAGTCATTTACATTAACATTAACAACGTCTACACTGTATTTCTGATGAATTTGATGTTATTTTAATGGACAAAAAATGTGATTTTCTTTCAAAAACAAGGACATTTCTAAGTGACTCCAAACTTTTGAAAGATAGTGTATATGTACTGATGTGTGGGTAACTGTCAGTTGGAACTTTTTTTTCATTCTATTTTTCTTATTTAAAATTTGTGTTGCTCAGTCCTTCAGCTGTTCTTGTCTATTGATGTTCTGTATTATGTCATGTTTTGTGTGGACCCCAGGAAGTGTAGTGGCTGCTTCAGCAACAGCTAATGGGGATCATAATAAAATACAAAAAAGTAAAAGCGTTATAAAGGTTTTGTATAATTTCAGCCATTAGTTTTGAAACTAGTGCTCACGAGCCAAAACGGATACACAAACATGTTGCACAATTGTATACTTCGCCATCCATTTCGTATGATAAGTTACGTCCGGCAAAAAAATAATAATAATAATCCTGCAATTAGTATGATATGTTAGAATTCCAAATCGTACAATATGTTATACATTTGTAAGTGCTTAAATTTGTTAGAGAAAAATCCACTCCAAAACAATAGTATGTTGATACAGTCCCAAAATGTTTTGCATGTCAGCAGTCAAGTTTTAAGGATATTGGACTTTGAAGAAGCAAAGTGTCACTTGCCACATCATCATGATGAAGCAAAATGCATCAGATGAAGCATAACGCATCATCCTGATGATGTTGAAGCAAAATGCATCATAATGATGATGTGGCAAGTGACACCTTTTCAGGTAGCTTAGCGGTTCAGAGCGTTGGACCAGAAACTGAACGGTCGTTGGTTTGAATCCCCGAGATTCTGTCGATATGCCCTTGAGCAAGGCACTTAACTCTAATTGCTCCTGTAACTCGCTCTGGATAAGAGCATCTGCTAAATGACTAAAATGTAACATTTGCAAAAACAATACTTAGTCTCTTCCTTATTGACTCTCCTGCGTTTCCTGTGGTGCTGGGCCTACCCTGGTTAACTTGTCATAACCCCACTGTTTTTTGGCAACAGAGGGCAATCACGGGGTGGTTGCGAGAGTGCTTGGGGAGGTGTTTAGGGGTTTCCGTTGGTGCTACTACGGTGGAGAGTCCAGACCAGGTCTCCACCGTGTGCATTCCCCCTGAATATCCCGATTTGGCTCTCGCCTTCTCCAAAAAGAAGGCGACTCAATTACCACCTCATCGACGGGGTGATTTTGCGATAGATCTCCTGGTAGACGCTGCACTTCCCAGGAGTCACGTGTATCCCCTCTCACAGGTGGGGTCTGCGCCCGTGTATTGACTATCGGGGTCTGAATCAGATAACTGTGAGGTATAGTTACTTGCTACCGCTCATAGCCACAGCGATTGAGTCAATGCATGGGGCGCGCTTCTTCACCAAACTAGATCTCAGGAGCACTTACAACCTGGTGTGTATCCGGGAGGGAGACGAGTGGAATCAAATCAAAATCAAATCAAATTTATTTATATAGCCCTTCGTACATCAGCTGAAATCTCAAAGTGCTGTACAGAAACCCAGCCTAAAACCCCAAACAGCAAGCAATGCATGTGAAAGAAGCACGGTGGCTGGGAAAAACTCCCTAGGAAAAACTCCTGAGAAAGGCCAAAAACCTAGGAAGAAACCTAGAGAGGAACCAGGCTATGAGGGGTGGCCAGTCCTCTTCTGGCTGTGCCGGGTGGATATTATAACAGAACATGGTCAAGATGTTAAAATGTTCGTAAATGACCAGCATGGTCAAATAATAATAATCATAGTAATTGTCGAGGGTGCAACAAGCACGTCCGGTGAACAGGTCAGGGTTCCGTAGCCGCAGGCAGAACAGTTGAAACTGGAGCAGCAGCATGGCCAGGTGGACTGGGGACAGCAAGGAGTCATCATGCCAGGTAGTCCTAGGGCTCAGGTCCTCCGAGAGAAAGAAAGAAAGAAAGAAAGAAAGAAAGAGAGAATTAGAGAGAGCATATTTACATTCACACAGGACACTGGATAAGACAAGAGAATACTCCAGATGTAACAGACTGACCCTAGCCCCCCGACACATAAACTACTGCAGCATAAATACTGGAGGCTGAGACAGGAGGGATCAGAAGACACTGTGGCCCCATCCGATGATACCCCCGGACAGGGCCAAACAGGCAGGATATAAGCCCACCCACTTTGCCAAAGCACAGCCCCCACACCACTAGAGGGATATCTACAACCACCAACTTACCGTCCGAAGACAAGGCCTAGTATGGAAGACGGCTTTCAGTACCAGCTCAGGGCACTATGAGTACCTCGTCATGCTGTACAGGTTGATGAATGCGTCATCAGTCTTCCAAGCCTTTGTAGACAAGATTTTCAGGGACCTGCACGGGCAGGGTGTAGTGGTGTATATTGATGACATTTTGATATACTCCGCTACACACGCTGAGCATGTGTCCCTGGTGCGCAGGGTGCTTGGTCGCCTGTTGGAGCATGACCTGTACGTCAAGGCTGAGAAATGCCTGTTCTTCCAGCAGTCCGTCTCCTTCCTAGGGTATCGCACTTCCACCTCAGGGGTGGAGATGAAGAGTGACCGTATTGCAGCCGTGCGTAATTGGCCGACTCCCACCACGGTAAAGGAGGGGCAGCGGTTCTTAGGGTTTGCCAACTACTACCGGAGGTTTATCTGGGGTTTTGGTCAGGTAGCAGCTCCCATTTCCTCACTGCTGAAAGGGGGCCCGATATGCTTGCAGTGGTAAGCTGAGGCGGACAGGGCTTTTAGTCACCTGAGGGCTCTGTTTACCTCGGCTCCCGTTCTGGCCCATCCGGATCCCTCTTTGGCGTTCATAGTGGAGGTGGACGCGTCCGAGGCTGGGATAGGAGCTGTGCTCTCTCAGCACTCAGGTACCCCACCAAAGATCTGCCCCTGTGCCTTCTTCTTGAAGAAGCTCAGCCCGGCGTAGCGAAACTATGACGTGGGGGACCGGGAGCTGTTGGCTGTCATCAAGGCCTTGAAGGGGTGGAGACATTGGCTTGAGGGGGCTAGACACCCCTTTCTCATCTGGACTGACCACCGCAATCTGGAGTACATTTGGGCAGCCAGGAGAATGAACCCTCACCAGGCAAGGTGGGCCATGTTTTTCACCCGTTTTGTGTTTACCCTTTCCTACAGAACAGGCTCCCAGAACGTGAAGGCAGACGCATTGTCCCGGCTGTATGACACAGAGGAGCGGCCCATGGAACCCACTCCCATACTCCCTGCCTCCTGCCTGGTGGTGCCGGTAGTGTGGGAGCTGGACGCGGACATTGAGCAGGCGTTACGTGCAGAGCCCGCTCCCGTCCAGTGTTCCGCTGGTCGTCTGTATGTCCCGTCTGCTGTTCGTGACCGGTTGATCTATTGGGCCCACACGTCACCCTCCTCTGGTCATCCTGGGATCGGTCGGACAGTGCGCTGTTTGAGCGGGAGATACTGGTGGCCTACCTTGGCTAAGAACGTGAGGGTTTATGTTTCCTCCTGCTCGGTGTGCGCCCAATGTAAGGCTCCTAGGCACCTGCCCAGAGGTAAGCTACACCCCTTACCCGTTCCACAGCGGCCTTGGTCGCACCTGTCGGTGGATTTTCTGACTGATCTTCCACCCTCACAGGATAACACCGCGTTCCTGGTCGTTGTGGATTGTTTCTCTAATTCCTGTCGTCTTCTCCCTCTGCCCGGTCTCCCGACGGCCCTACAGACAGTGGAGGCCTTGTTTACACACGTCTTCTCGCACTACGGAGTGCCTGAGGATATAGTGTCTGATCGGGGTCCCCAGTTCACGTCTAGGGTCTGGAAGGCGTTCATGGAACATCTGGGGGTCTCGATCAGCCTTACTTCAGGGTTTCACCCCAAGAGTAAAGGGAGAGAGGTTAGTGGAGGAGTGGCAAAGCGAGTTCTGTGCCATCTCGGCCAAGGGCATGAACGCCGCCCACTCCGCCGGCCGGGACCAGCTCGCTTTGCCACTCCTCCACTAACCTCTCTCCCTTTCAGTGCGTACTGGGGTACCAGCCGGTACTGGCTCCTTGGCATCAGAGTCAGACCGAGGTTCCTGCGGTGGACGACTGGTTCAGGCGACATGGGAAGCTGTCCGTGTTCACCTTCAGCAGGCCGTGATGCGCCAAAAGGAGAACGCGGATCGCCACCGCAGTGAGGCCCCAATGTTCGCACCGGGGGACCGGGTCTGGCTCTTGACCCAAAACCTGCCCCTCCGCCTGCCCTGCCGGAAGCTGGGTCCGCGGTTTGTGGGCCCATTTAAAGTCCTGAGGAGAGTGAATGAGGTTTGTTATAGGTTACAGCTTCCACCCGATTACCGTATTAACCCCTCGTTCCATGTGTCTCTCCTCAGGCCGGTGGTGGCTGGCCCGCTGCAGGAGTCTGAGGTGCGGGAGGTTCCTCCGCCCCCTCTGGACATCGGGGGGGTCCCGGCGAACTCCGTTCGCTCCATACTAGAATCGAGGCGGGTATCTCGTGGAATGGGAGGGGTACGGTCCGGAGGAGAGGTGCTGGGTTCTGGTCAAGGACGTGTTGGACCCTTCAATGCTGCAGGAGTTCCACCATCTTCGTCCGGATCGCCCTGCGCCTCGCCCTCTGGTCGTCCCCGAGGCCGATGTCGACGCACAGCTGGAGTCGTGCGTCAGGGGGGTGCTGTCATGACTTCTGCCGAAGTTGGTCCCTCTCCTTGTTCGGGCGGTGTTTGGCGGTCGACGTCACCGACCTTCTAGCCATTGCCGATCCACTTTTCATTTTCCATTGGTTTTGTCTTTTCTTCCATCACACCTGGTTCCAATTCCATCAATTACATGTTGTGTATTTACACCTCTGTTCCCCCCCATGTCTTTGCCCGTAAAAGTTTCTTGTAGTGCTTGTGCACGGTACGCTGGTGATTACCGGGTTTTGTTTGACCCATTTCATGTGTTGTTCTGTTGACGGTGGTATATGTTTATTAAACGACACCGTTGTTAATCAGTTTTCGCTCTCCTGCGCCTGACTTCTCTGCCGCCAGTATGCACCTCATTACAGGACTAAACACTAAGTTGAGATCTGTGTGTATAACCCAGAATGTTAAAGAAATATTTCATTGTTAGCATGATTCAATGTGGCGGTTGATGCTGTGGTACACTTCCACTGCATCTGGGTTGTTACTATCTTAATATCAATTCAGCATATTTTTGTTCTACAGTATGTTGATGAACTCAAAATCCAGACTGTGGTTCAACGCTCTGGAAGATATGCTCTCGGAGAAAACCTTCTCCCATGCGTAGTAGTGACGCCACCTGACGTAAGACAATGCTCACAATCTTGACTGAACATGGGGTTTGACACTGTGACAGAGATGCTCTCGCAGAAAACCTAGAATCTTCTCCCATGAGTCTTCCTGTGCGACAGCGTGAGGTTTGGTGATGCCTCCCCACAGCGCCAACACTGCAACAATTTGGAATGACTGCTTTAGATTTAAGACATTTGAGACATGGTATTCTTTTGACTGTGTAATGTAGACCTATTTGAATTTACTGGTATGTTCAAGTAACATAAAATAGCCTTACTTAACATAATAAGAACATAGAACTGTAGGTTGATGATTCCTTGACCAGTTGAATCAGGTGTGGCAAAGCACAATAACTAATTATGCACAGATTGTCTACATGAATGATCAGACTTCCGAAAGGCACCTCTCTCTCTGCTTATCGGCATCAGAAAGGATGAAACCTTGCAGTGGGGACTATACGGCATTTCAATCAGGTGACCAGCCCCAGGGTAGGACAGAGTGGTCAGCAGGTTACTGTTCCCTGCTCTCTCCATCATCTGCTTCATCTGAGGAGGAGAAAAGGATGGAGATTAGTACGAGGATAATTTCATATTTTCTCTAAAAGACTTCTCAACTCATTGTTCTTTTGTATTTAAACAGCATTTATGATGCATACAGTAACTCACATCATCAGCTGATTCGACAGTGGCGTTATTCTGATCATCTTGTCCAACAACCAGCAGCAGAGGACATGTTATCCTCCCCATCTGAGGACAGAATAAAACAAAATGGAGCTGAACTGAACAGATTAATAGCCATTTAGGAAAACATTGAATTTTGACAGACACAACAATACTTCTGAGCCCTCAATCTTGTGAGATACTGGAGGATCATGATAGGACTGGAGAAAGTGTGAAACTGTTCCCAGTATTGGTTGAGTTCTCCAGCGTAATCTTTTAGAGGTCCTTATCATCCTGTCCTCCTGTGTGGGATACATTTCCCTCACTACAATCATCCAAACAAGAGCAGAGGACTGAAGGGTCTTTCTGTACATAACAGATATCTTACTTCCACTTTCAGGTCTATATCTTCTGGAATAGGTAGAAAAACGTCCCTCCCGATGATGTGATTCTTCTCATATCGACAGGCCTTTTTGTACAGTCTGCAAACGCAAGGGCAAAGGTAATGCCCTTTAACCAAGTCAAACAGTACTTTTCTTCTTTAAAAAAGTTGGCTATGTAAAGAGACACACATAAATTAAAAACATTAAGTATCAACTCACTTTTCTATCCTACTATAGGCTTCTGCAATGGACTGGGTGGCTCCAATTCGGCCAGTATGGGTGCCACTGATGCACACACAACATCTTGGCTAAAAGGAGTAGACAGAGATTTAGTCATCGTAATAATAATACTACATTTTATGTGTTAATGCTACAAATGTTCCTGACAGAGAAACATATATACACAATAAAAGGACTGATAGACAACAATGCAACTTTTCTCTGATATTAATGTGGCAAGTAACTTTGTGATATTCCCAAACATACGCATACTCAATGATGGTGAGTATTTCGGGGACATTTTGGTCTAGTGCAAGCAAATATGTATATGTGTTTATTCACGAAATCAAAAAAATGACAGAGTTGCATAGGGACTTACCTTTACAGTTTTTGAGTAGGCGGTGATGGATAGAACCACTGGGACAGCAGCGGAAATGCCAAGTAGAGCAATTCTGTCAGTGGCCACTAGAGGGTGATCCTGCAGTAGTCTGAAAGCATTCTGAGATGAGATAGATGTACAATATGTATGAGAGTTGTTCTCAAAGTCCTTGGGATTCTTTCATCAGTCTTTAGCAGCACAAACTTGCTCAATCTTTCGTATGAGCAAATTCACCAATATGTCTGCATTCATCAACATTTTCTCCAGACAATATATACTGTAGATTAAGACAAGTCTCAGATAGAAATGTTGACATAAGACATGCAGAGGTAATTGTGTGTGGGGGGTATGGGTTCATATTTAACAATTATCTGATGCATGGGACTTTTATTTCCCGGTGCTACATGAGACAGCATGGTGAGACAGCATGGTGGTGAGTGTGCTGATATCCACCTTCATGGAACACTCTGACCTGATTCCAAAGGCCTTAATTAAGTACTGATTGGGTGCAGTAAGGATTCAAGCTAGCAAACAAACAACCACAGGTATTATGGTTGTTTGTTTGTGTATAAAACACACACACACACACACACACACACACACACAGACAGACAGACAGACAGACAGACAGACAGACAGACAGACAGACAGACAGACAGACAGACAGACAGACAGACAGACAGACAGACAGACAGACAGACAGACAGACAGACAGACAGACAGACAGACAGACAGACAGACAGACAGACAGACAGACAGAAATACTTTACGGCTGTGCATCAACCATGATTTCCACAAGAAAATGGTGCAGACAAACAAACCTCAAAGTAAGGGTAGCCAATGGTAGTGTTTTTCTTATGGTCTGGGAAGAGGTAGATTATCGCCATGGCAGCAAAGCCGTGGGATGCCAAGAGAGCAGCTCGATATTCCACTAGGCTGCCACCACCTCCCCACATATCTAAAACTCCAGGGAAGGGTCCGGGACCTTCAGGATGACATGACAAAAACATTATTGTTTGTTTCTACAAGAGAGCATGGTCATATTCAACATAGTTATACTCAATATAGTTATTCTGTGCTACAAAATATGAAATGTATTATCTTTCTGTCTTGTACCGGATAGCAGCTGTATGTAGCTCATAGCTGTAACATACCTAATGGCAGCTGTATGTAGCTCATAGCTGTAACATACCTGGTGGCAGCTGTATGTAGCTCATAGCTGTAACATACCTGATGGCAGCTGTATGTAGCTCATAGCTGTAACATACCTGATGGCATCTGTATGTAGCTCATAGCTGTAACATACCTGATGGCAGCTGTATGTAGCTCATAGCTGTAACATACCTGGTGGCAGCTGTATGTAGCTCATAGCTGTAACATACCTGATGGCATCTGTATGTAGCTCATAGCTGTAACATACCTGATGGCAGCTGTATGTAGCTCATAGCTGTAACATACCTGATGGCAGCTGTATGTAGCTCATAGCTGTAACATACCTGATGGCAGCTGTATGTAGCTCATAGCTGTAACATACCTGATGGCAGCTGTATGTAGCTCATAGCTGTAACATACCTGATGGCAGCTGTATGTAGCTCATAGCTGTAACATACCTGGTGGCAGGAACAGGGTCCCTGTGACCCCTCCCTCTGTGATGTTGACCCTGCGGACTCCGGGGGCCATGTACCAGCGCTCTGTGACAACACTCGCCAGGGCCACCTGCTCTCTGAAGCCCTGACTCATGTGTCCGCTGTAAACAGAGATGTGCACTACCATGGGAGTGTGGACCTTCTTCCTCCTCAACCTACGAGAGGTCAGTACGAAGTGCATTTAGTGCCAAAGGTCTGTATGCAGGCCGACATCTTTTTGTTTTATTTTTATTTTATTATTGGGGTAACAACCATTTATTTCCCAAACCCACCAATCACCTCGGCCTTGGCCTGCGTTTCAGTGTACTCTTGTGAGAGATAGTGACAGCAGTCGGATAATGGTGGGATGAACATCAAATGCTCACGGTCGCATTATGTCATGTTGCACACTCATAATCAAGAATATAATCAGGTGGATCAAAATGCTTACCTGAGTCCAGTTCTACTGCCAGGTACTGGTCTCATGCTCCACAACAGACCCATTGGCTCAACACCCTCATATGTCCCTCCTACGCTTGGATCCTTGGCAACTATAAATTACATTAAACTTGCCATTATCAATCACTCCCATTGTTCTTAGCTGGTATCTCATCAGACTACCCCTCGGGCAAGTCCTCTGACCGAGTACTCACTGTTCTACCTTCAAATAGGTATTGGGGCTGCGGGTAGCGTAGTGTTTAGAGCATTGGGGCAGGAACTGAATGGTCGCGAGATCGAATCCCCGAGCTGACAAGGTAAAAATCTGTCGCTATGCCCCTGAACAAGGCAGTTAACCCACTGTTCCTAGGCCGTCATTGTAAATAAGAATTTGTTCTTAACTGACTTGCCTAGTTAAATAAAATAAAACATTCATTACAGACACAAATACATCTCCTACAATGTTTGTTTTTCTATATTGTTGAAGTAGATGAATAAAGGAAAAATGACATTATTACAGAATGTTTCCCATTGGAATTTAGAGGTGTTTCTTTAGAAATTGGTTAAAGATGTGATGAAATAATATTCCTCACCTGTGACCCTTCCCTGAGCATCACTGACATAGTGCCCAAACGCCTCCCAGTAGTCTGTGTCTTCAGACTGATGTAAAGAATGTAGTGTGACCTCCTGTGTTGGTGGTAAGTTCCCCACAACCACATGGAACTTCTCATCAAAGAGGGCTCTCCATGGTTTTACAGTCAACACAGGAATAGAATTCATGTCACAGATTGTTGTAGTGGAAATGTCCTCTAAAACAAATGCTCTGACCCTCTCGTAATAGAAAAGAAGAGAAGTTGAGCCTGTGTTCCTCTGATGACAAATGTGCATATCCACATTGCTGAACTGGCTGTACCCTGTAACTGAAACCTTCTGCTGACACGGTTATAGCAATAGTTATATTGTAATACCTGTTACCAGTATATGAACTGTACACTGTGGGCTGTTTTGTGTCTAAAGGTCATTATAGGCTGTACCCTTTAACTGAAACCTTCTGCTTACACATGTCATGGTCATAGCTAGTGCCTCATTACAGGTCATTCACCTTATTTTTCTCTCTCTCTCTCTCTCTCTCTCTCTCTCTCTCTCTCTCTCTCTCTCTCTCTCTCTCTCTCTCTCTCTCTCTCTCTCTCTCACTCTCTGTCTCTCAGTGCATGCTGGGAGTTTTTTGGAGTTTGAGTATTTGGTGTGGAGGGCTCTGTCCTAACTAACTTTCTTGGTCTTTTCTTTCAATTTTATTTTTCTATGTTGGAGGGTTAAATGCAATATTTGTTTTAGCGGTATCCACAGATTTTTCAAAGTTAGGTTGGAAGAGGACAGTAAGTTTCCTGGGGTTTGGAAGGTGTGGTGTGCGCGATGGCTTCTCAGACTAGCGCGGAGGAGACGCTGTCGATACGGCATGGATTCAGGTGTGTTCCTGAGAATGGAGTTAAGGTGGAGGAGGTTCTGCTCAAGGTCGGTGAACAGGTAGGAGCTGAATTTATACATTCTGCTTCTAGAATGAACAAAGCTGTGGTTGTGTTCCTGAAAAGAGCACATTTGGTTGGTAGGCTAATTGCTAGCGGAATATTTGTAAGGGATGTGTTGGTGCCAGTTTCACCTCTCTCTACCCCTTCGACAAGAGTGGTTGTTGCAAATTTGCCTCCGTTTATTTTGGATGTTCAAATCAGGAAAGTGCTGAGTCGTTTTGGTAAGTTTGCTAGTGGTTTTCGTGTACTGTCGGCAGGTTTTCAGACAGATGCCGTTAAGCACGTTGTTTCGTTCCGGAGGCAAATGTTTATGTTTCTGAACAACAATGAGCAACAGCTAAATGTGCATTTTAAAGTGAGGCATGGGGAGGGGCTCTATGCAGGGTTTGCCAGCACAGATAGTCTACGGTGTTTTGAGTGTGGGGATTTGGGGCATAAGAGCTTTGCGTGCCCACATAAAGGCCATAGACAAAGTGAGGGTACAAGCGCCACTGGGGGAAATCGAGGTCAAATTGCAGGGGGTAATGAGATGCAGACAGCAGAGGCTGGGCCTAGTCATGCAAGAGATGGTGGTGTAGATGAGGCTGGGCCTAGTCAGGCTAGAGATGGTGGGGTAGCTGAGGCTGGGTCTAGTCAGGCTAGAGATGGTGGGGTAGCGGAGGCTGGGCCTAGTTATGCTATGGAGGGTGGTGTAGATGATGCTGGGTCTAGTCAGGTTATGCTAGTGGATGAGGAGAGTATAGTGGGGAAGTGTAAGAGACTAGGGGGGGAGGAGGAGGGTGTCAAGCGGAAAAGGAAAAAGGGTGTGGTCAAAGGCACCATGGAAACTTTGCCTGTTGCTGTGGGGGATGGTCAGGGTGGGAGAAGGGCAGGTGGTCAGGGTGGGAGATAGAGATGAGGAGGAAAGTGAGTCTGAGGAAGAGGATGAGGAGTTATTTTTTTCAGACTCCTCTTCAATGGGCCCGGAGCTGACAGCCAGTCAAGCAGAGGGGTCTAAGTACACGTTGAGAGAACTGACAAGGTTCCTGAATGAGACCAAGGGGAAAAAAGTTAATCTTGTGGCTTTTTTTTCTGATCCGAGAAAATGTGTAAGATCAGTACAACATGCTATGAAAAATGAGGAGCATGGTGTCCTCTCACCCAGAAACGGTTTAGGTTGAGGAAGTGGCTCACAACAGTGTGTAAAGGTTTACCTTCAGACACTGTTTAGATATATAGTTTCTTTCTGACACTGGGGCTTTTTGAGCTTTGCTATTGGTCTCTTTCTCTGCTGGCTTTTCTCCCACTTCTTATGGAGACTCTTCGGGTAGGCTGGCTCAATATAAATGGCGCCAGAGATGCGGGAAAGAGGAGTGTGTTGGGTGAATATGTGAAACAAAAAAAAGTACAGGTGTTGTTTCTGCAGGAGACACAAAGTGATGTGTTGCATGAAGTCGATTGGGGGCTCTGGTGGAAAGGGGCAAGTGTGTTGAGCCATGGGACAAATCTTAGTGCAGGGGTAGCAGTCCTTTTTGCACCGGGTCCGTCTGTAAAAGTTTGCTCCTCAAAGGTAGGCTGCTTGTTGTTAAAGCAGAAATTAACAACATGGGTTTTGTCTTTATAAATGTGTATGCGCCTAATACAGGGAGGGAAAGCGGGGTTCTATTTGGGAGTCTTAGACAGGAACTCTCACAGGTAGCGCCTGAGGAGACGCTGGGGGTCGGAGGAGACTGGAACTGTACAACGGATTTTACAAAAGACAGAAATGGCGAGGAGCCTCATTCAGTGTTAGTGGGAGTGTTAAGGGACATCATTAATCAGTTCGACCTAGTGGATGTTTGGAGATCTAAACATCCAAACACAAGACAGTATACATGGGTGAAGGTTTTTGGGGCTAGGGTGAGTGCAGCACGACTTGATCGGTTTTACATGTCTAGGAATCGGAGCAATAGGCTGTTGGGCGCTACCATTCTCCCGGTGGGGTTTTCCGATCATCATATAACCATGGCTCGGCTGTCTATTTCACCAGGATCCCGGGAGGCATCTTATTGGAAGTTAAATGTAAAGCTCTTACAAGATGCCACTTTTTGCTCAGGTTTCCAGACTATTTGGGAAGGGTGGGGGCAGCGAAGAGAGGAGTATGAGTCTCTGAGTCAATGGTGGGATGTGGGGAAAGTCCAAATTTGACTTTTCTGTTAACAGTACACAGCTCTCTCATCCTCAGAGGCTAGGAGAGTATTGGGGGAACTAGAGCGTTGTTTTAGCAAGATGGAGGTAGAGATGGTGGGGCAAGGCAATATAAGCCTCCAGGCTAATTTAGCTGAACTACGTAGGGACCTGGGCTGTTTTTTCCAGGTTAAAGCAAAGGGAGCACTTGTAAGAGCTAGGTTCTACATGCTCAAGGAGATGGATGCTCCCTGCTCCTTCTTCTTTGGTTTGGAAAGACAGAGCAGTGAAGACAAGGGTATGCATTGTCTACGGCTGTCTGATGGGCAGGTGACCTCTGTGGTGGGTGAGATGCGGGAGCAGACTGTGGAGTTTTATACTGAGTTGTATAGGGCAGAAGTGTGTGATCCTATGTGTGCTCAGGTCTTGTTTGCAGAACTCCCTAAGCTCTCTCTGGCACAGAGGGATGAAATGGACATTCCTCTGTTGTCCCATGAACTGGCAGAGGCCGTAACCCAGATGTCCCCCGGTCGTGCACCGGGGGTCGATGAACTCCCAGTGGAGTTTTATAAAGAATTCTGGGGAATAATTGGACAGGACTTCTTTTGCGTGTTGCCTGAATGCGTCGGGGTAGGACTTGTGAAAAAAAGAGGACTTGTGTGAACTTAAGAACTGGAGGCCTGTGGCATTACTCTGTGCGGACTACAAGATATTTGCCAAGGTCCTCTCTAACAGACTGAAGTCCCATTTGGACTCGATAGTACATAAGGACCAAACATATTGTGTACCGGGACGCTCAATCACAGACAACTTGTTCTTAATTAGGGACCTGTTGGACTTGTCGAGAGGTTCTAATGTCAACTTTGGACTGGTCTCTTTAGATCAAGAGAAGGCTTTTGATAGAGTGGACCATGAGTATCTGTTCAATGTAATGTTTGGGTTTGGGGAGAGTTTTTTGACGTGTGAAGCTGTTGTATGCTGGGGCGTCATGTATGGTTAAGGTGGGAGGGGGGGCTCAGTAGGCCAGTCTAAGTGAGACGGGGCATTAGACAAGGATACCCTCTATCTGGGCAGTTATACACATTTGCCATTGAGTCTTTTTTAGGACTGCAACGCAGGAGACTGCAGGGAGTGTGCTGGACAGGCATGGATGTGGTGACAGGAATAGCAGTGTCAGCATATGCAGATGATGTTTCTGTGATGGTCAAGATATGCAGGCACTAGAGACCAGTCTGAAGGTGTACGAGGGAGCTTCATTAGCTAAGGTAAACTGGGGCAAGAGCAAAGCTCTGTAATGTGGGGCATGGGGGGATAGGGCTCCTCCTCCTACCTGGGCTCAGAGAAGTGGGTCAGGAAGAACTGGGAGGGGCTGTCACATGCAGTGGTGTCAAGACTGGCCAGGTGGAGGTGGCTCCTGTCCCAAGTGTCATATAGAGGGAGGGTGCTGATAATTAACAACCTGGTGGCATCTTTCCTGTGGCATAAACTGGCTGTCCTCAACCCCCCGCCCCCTCCCCCCCGCCAGTTTGCTCGCAGACCTGCAACGCAAGCTGGTGGACTTCTTCTGGTCGGGCCATCACTGGCTGAGGGCGGCAGTGTTGTACATGACCGTCCACAAAGGAGGACAGGGCCTAGTGGAACTAGAGGGCAGGATGGCTGCCTTCCGGCTAAAGGCGGTGCAGAGACTGCTGTACCATACTGATGTTGGCTGGAGGGAACCAGCATGCACGCTGCTGAGTAGAGCTGGCGGATTAGGGTTGGACCGGCAGCTGTTCCTCATGAAGCTGGAGAGGCTGACTACAGCAGGTCTCTCAGATTTCTACTCTGCAATGCTGAGGGCCTGGCAGCTGCTAAGGCCCACACGAGAAGGGGGTGTGGAGCCTGGGCTCTGGGTGTGGGAGGAGCCTATCTTCCACAACCCAGCCATCCCTTTGAGATCGGTTCAGTCGGCCACCCTGCAGAGGCAACTGATGGCAGCGGGTTTACAAAGGCTGGGTGACCTGAGACTGCTGGGAGAGGAGGGGTGGAAAACCCTGGACGTCTTGGCACAACAAACAGGAATAACGTCTCTTAGGCTGCTGGAGAGATTCCTGGAGGAGGTCCAGGAGGCACTTTCTGAGCCGGTAAGGGGGATGTTTGAGCGGCCAAAGGGAGAGGTGCCACCACTGTTTCCGCCACTGCAGGTGACGGCAGAGACTGGAGACTGGCAAGGGGGTCTGGAGGACTTGTTAGATTTTAACACTCCGAGCCTGGGGGAGTTTGAAGGGGTTGGGAGGTAAAGCCCTCTACAACCTCTGCGTTAAGGTTAGGAACATTAGAAGCCGAAAAGGAGTGAGGGCACATCAGTGGCAGGGGGTATGTGGGGAGGAGAGTATGGTGGGTTTTAGATGGAGGGGGCTTTACAAACCCCCAGTACCAAAGAGGTCAATGGATCTCCAGTGGAGAGTTCTTCATGGAGCCCTGGCCACTAACAGCTGGTTGGCACCGGGAGTCGGGCAGGGGTGTCCTTTCTGTAAAATGAAAGAAACTGTGATTCATGTGTTTTCTTTGTGCACCAGGTTAATGCCATTAATGTCTCTGTTGGAATGTCTGTGTGAGAGGTTGGGGGTGGTTTTTACTGTTGGGGTGTTTATAATGGAATACAGGTATTCGAGTAAGGAGAAGGCCAAATGTGTTTTGTTGAATTTTCTGTTTGCTCAGGCAAAGTTAGCAATTTGGCTAACAAAGAGGAACAGGGTCAAAGGTGGGGGGATAATAGACCCTTTACTATTGTTTAATGGGATGGTCTCAGCGCGCCTTAGGGTTGAGTTTGAGTTCTATAAAATGATAAATATTGTTGAGATGTTTAAGGAGATATGGTGTGTTGGGGGGCTGTCTGTATAGCTGGGGAAGATGTTTTGGATATACGGTTGTAGGAGTGGGTATTGTTTTGGGTATTGTGATGTTGGTTTGTATCATGTGGTAGCTGGAAAGGTAAGTATGGTACATGTATGCAGTACAGGATATATTTTGGGGTTTTATTTTTAAGGGGGGGGGGGGGGGGGTTTTAAATGAAATGAGAATGTTCCATTAAAGAAAGACCAAAAGTCTAAAAAGTCTCTCTCGCTCTCTCTCTCTCACTCACTCGGCTAGATAAAACCGGCACTTTTACTGAAACATTGATTAATGTGCACTGTCCCTGTAAAAATAAAATAAACTCAAACTCAAACCTCATTACTGACGGATGTCCCGCCTCCAGCGGGAATCCCACGTGGCTTCGGCCTTAGGGAGAGATGAACCTAGTGGTGAATGATACCTAACATTTAAACTACTGGCGACACTTTTATGATAATCCAGACAATCCCAATAGATAGGATATCATCGTCTCATTCAATTTAATAGGTTAAATTGTCAAACATACCTTTTTAGGTTCTTCCAATTAAATGAGACATTTTAAACTTTTCAATAGTAACCTAGATGAACAACTTCCCAGGTTAATTAAAGTTTAATTCCCCGATAGCCTATCCAGGTATGATTAATCCTAATCATTGATTAATTTGCTTTTGCAAATTCATTCATGTCCAACTCCCACATTACTAGTACAGTACTGATGGTTCATTAACGTCTATAAATAGATTAAAATCGTCTTTGCAGCTTCCAACGTATTCCAAAACCAAACTTTGGAAAATGAGGAATAACAGTTTTCCTTTCAAATGTTCTAATAATGTGCAAGCTATCAGAAGGGGTAGTCCCCACCCGCCTGCTAATTAGTGAACCTCCACCCATAAATGGATTGATCTCTGACCTCAGCAGCGATACCAACCCTAATTATGCCATTAGCGGAAAAACAGCAGACATGGCACACAACGCTCTCCAAAATCAACCGTCGGGCGCAGGCCTCGTAAAGGTTCTCTCCAGTCTAGCCCTGATGTCTTGCCATCCGAGATTGGCATCAGTCCAATACCGCAGTGCACAGCTGAATCACGAGCAGGTAACGGTAAACATAAAGGGACAGGTGGATAGAACCCGGAAACCATTGACAAATGCAGAAAAGGGAAAAATTATTCTAGCTACGGAAATGTGTTTGGAAACTGAAAAATTAAATGTAATTGCAAAAACCTATGATGATGAACAAGCACAAACTCTTCAACAAATTATTTTCTACAGGAACAAAATCGTATGCTACAGGAACAACTCAATTCAGCCAAAACTAAATACGATCAAGTCCACGCCAAACTAGATAAATCTAACGAGTTATCTACAAACAGGCGCGCTCTTTCTTGATAACATGCATGCAGTTTTGTTGAACGCTACTTAAAGTAACAATGTTCTACTCAACATGCTGCAGACCAAAGACGATCAGTTAAGTCGAACGACACCGCTGGTCCTGCTCACATTGCCCTACCCTATGCTTTGACCTCTTTCTCCCCTTTCTCTCCAGATGAAATCTTGCGACTTGTGACGGCCGGCCGCCCAACAACCAACATCCCCTCCTCTCTCCTCCAGACCATTTCCGGAGACCTTCTCCCTTACCTCACCTCGCTCATCAACTCATCCTTGACCGCTGGCTACGTCCCTTCCGTCTTCAAGAGAGCGAGAGTTGCACCCCTTCTCAAAAAACCTACACTCGATCCCTCCGATGTCAACAACTACAGACCAGTATCCCTTCTTTCTTTTCTCTCCAAAACTCTTGAGCGTGCCGTCCTTGGCCAGCTCTCTTGCTATCTCTCTCAGAATGACCTTCTTGATCCAAATCAGTCAGGTTTCAAGACTGGTCATTCAACTGAGACTGCTCTTCTCTGTGTCACGGAGGCTCTCCGCACTGCTAAAGCTAACTCTCTCTCCTCTGCTCTCATCCTTCTAGACCTATTTGCTGCCTTTGATACTGTGAACCATCAGATCCTCCTCTCCACCTTCTCCGAGTTGGGCATCTCCGGCGTGGCTCACTCTTGGATTGCGTCCTACCTGACAGGTCGCTCCTACCAGGTGGCGTGGCGAGAATCTGTCTCCGCACCACGTGCTCTCACCACTGGTGTCCCCCAGGGCTCAGTTCTAGGCCCTCTCCTATTCTCGCTATGCACCAAGTCACTTGGCTCTGTCATATCCTCACATGGTCTCTCCTATCTGCTACGCAGATGACACACAATTAATCTTCTCCTTTCCCCCTTCTGATAACCATGTGACGAATCGCATCTCTGCATGTCTGGCAGACATATCAGTGTGGATGACGGAACACCACATCAAGCTGAACCTCGGCAAGACGGAGCTGCTCTTCCTCCCGGGGAAGGACTGCCCGTTCCATGATCTCGCCATCACAGTTGACAACTCCATTGTGTCGTCCTCCCAGAGTGCTAAGAGCCTTGGCGTGACCCTGGACAACACCCTGTCATTCTCCGCTAACATCAAGGCGGTGACCCGATCCTGTAGGTTCATGCTCTACAACATTCGCATAGTACGACCCTGCCTCACACAGGAAGCGGCGCAGGTCCTAATCCAGGCACTTGTCATCTCCCGTCTGGATTACTGCAACTCGCTGTTGGAAGGGGCTCCCTGCCTGTGCCATTAAACCCCTACAACTCATCCAGAACGCCACAGCCCATCTGGTGTTCAACCTTCCCAAGTTCTCTCACGTCACCCCGCTCCTCCGCACACTCCACTGGCTTCCAGTTGAAGCTCGCATCTGCTACAAGACCATGGTGCTTGCCTACAGAGCTGTGAGGGGAACGGGACCTCCGTACCTTCAGGCTCTGATCAGTCCCTACACCCAAAGAAGGGCACTACGTTCATCCACCTCTGGCCTGCTCGCCTCCCTACCTCTGCGGAAGCACAGTTCCCGCTCAGCCCAGTCAAAACTGTTCGCTGCTCTGGCACCCCAATGGTGGAACAAGCTCCCTCACAACGCCAGGACAGCGGAGTCAATCACCACCTTCCGGAGACACCTGAAACTCCACCTCTTTAAGGAATACCTGGGATAGGATAAAGTAATCCTTCTAACCCCCCACCCCCCCAAAAAAAGATATAGATGTACTATTGTAAAGTGGTTGTTCCACTGGATATCATAAGGTGAATGCACCAATTTGTAAGTCGCTCTGGATAAGAGTGTCTGCTAAATGACGTAAATGTAATGTAAATGTTTGGGTAACTGTCATTTGGAAAAAAATTTCTTTCTATTTTTCTTATTTAAAATTTGTGTTGCTCAGTCCTTGAGCTGTTCTTGTCTATTGATGTTCTGTATTATGTCATGTTTTGTGTGGACCCCAGGAAGTGTAGTGGCTGTTTCAGCAACAGCTAATGGGGATCAGAATAAAATACAGAAAAGTAAAAGATGCGTTATGAAGGTTTTGTATCATTTCAGCCAGTAGTTTTGAAAGTCGCACTCACGAGCCAAAACAGGTCCACAAAAATCTTGCACAATTGTGTACTTCGCCATCCATTTTGTATGATATCTTACGTCCTGGAAAAAATAAAAATCCTGCAATTCGTATGATATGTTAGAATTCCAAAACGTACAATATGTTACAAATTTGTAAGTGCTTAAATTTGTAAGTGAAAAATCCACACCAAAACAATATTTAGGTATTTGTTACATTATTGAACTGTTAATATAGTCCCAAAATGTTTTGCATGTCAGCAGAATGTAAACTGAATGCTTCCATGTATTGTTTTTGCAAAATATCATCATGGATAAAACAATGTCTTTGGTTCCACAGAAGCAGGATTTATTTTTTTGTCTAAACATATACATGGTTGCGCATCATGTTTCTGGTTTTTGTATTTTTGTCGTTTTTATGTTAATTAAACTGCTAATGACTGGACATGATCTTAAAGGAAAAATGCACGCAAAAACTATATTTTTGAATTTTTTTCATTAGTCCACTGTTGATACAGTCCGAAAATGTTTTGTATGTCAGCAGTCAAGTTCTCAAGATATTGGATTTTGAAGAAGCAAAGTGTCACTTGCCACATCATCATGATGAAGCAAAATAAATCATATGAAGCATAACGCATTATCATGATGATGTGGCAAGTGACACTTTTTCAGGTAGCCAGGCGGATCTGAGCGTTTGACCAGTACCTGAACGGTCGTTGGTCTGAATCCCCGATATTCTGCCGATGTGCCCTCGAGCAAGACACTTAACCCTAATTGCTCCTGTGTCACGTCTGCTCCCGCTCTTCCCTCCCCCTGGCACTTGAGGGCCCCAGGTTGCCCTGCATCATGCACTCCTGCCATCCATCACGCACACCTGCCTTCCCTCGTCACGTGCATCAGCGTTATTGGACTCACATGGACTCACTTATCACCTGTTCATTTCCTCCCTTATATTTGTCAGTTCCCCAGCTCTATTCCCCGCTGCTGCATAGTATTGTTTTTTTTGTCTGTATTATTAGTTTGCTGACGCTATTCCTGTCTTGTTCCATGCCCGTTCTTTATTAAATGTTTGACTCCCCGTACCTGCTTCGTCTCTCCAGCGTCAACACGTGAAATCCTGTAACTCCCTCTGGATAAGAGCGTATGCTAAATCACTAAAATATAACATTTGCAAAAACAAATGTTTTTATGGCATCAATATCAACTAATCAGTCATATAGTTCTACTGTAGTTTAACACATTTAATAACAGGGTGTCAATAAGCATATTTGAAATCAGGAAGAAATTAGTACATTTTATCATTCTTAATAAGTACGGTAACAATAGATGTTGAATTCAGTGACATGAGTTGTACTTAAAGGACTAAAAAGTAAGTTGAGATCTGTGTGAATAAATGTTTCATTGTTATCATGATTCAAGGTGGCGGTTGATGCTGTGGTACACTTCCACTGCATCTGGGTTGTTACTATCTTAATATCAATTCAGCATATTTTTGTTCTACAGTATGTTGATGAACTCAAAATCCAGACTGTGGTTCTACACTCTGGAAGAGATGCTCTCGGAGAAAACCTTCTCCCATGCGTAGTAGTGACGCCACCTCACGTAAGACAATGCTCACAATCTTGACTGAACATGGGGTTTGACACTGTGACAGAGATGCTCTCGCAGAAAACCTAGAATCTTCTCCCATGAGTCTTCCTGTGCGACAGCGTGAGGTTTGGTGATGCCTCCCCACAGCGCCAACACTGCAACAAGTTGGAATGACTGCTTTAGATTTAACACATTTGAGACATGGTATTCTTATGACTGTGTAATGTAGACCTATATGAATTTACTGGTATGTTCAAGTAACATAAAATAGCCTTACTTAACATAATAAGAACATAGAACTGTAGGTTGATGATTCCTTGACTAGTTGAATCAGGTGTGGCAAAGCACAATAACTAATTATGCACAGATTGTCTACATGAATGATCAGACTTCCAAAAGGCACCTCTCTCTCTGCTTATCGGCATCAGAAAGGATGAAAGCTTGCAGTGGGGACTATACGGCATTTCAATCAGGTGACCAGCTCCAGGGTAGGACAGAGTGGTCAGCAGGTTACTGTTCCCTGCTCTCTCCATCATCTGCTTCATCTGAGGAGGAGAAAAGGATGGAGATTAGTACGAGGATAATTTCATATTTTCTCTAAAAGACTTCTCAACTCATTGTTCTTTTGTATTTAAACAGCATTTATGATGCATACAGTAACTCACATCATCAGCTGATTCGACAGTGGCGTTATTCTGATCATCTTGTCCAACAACCAGCAGCAGAGGACATGTTATCCTCCCCATCTGAGGACAGAATAAAACAAAATGGAGCTGAACTGAACAGATTAATAGCCATTTAGGAAAACATTGAATATTGACAGACACAACAATACTTCTGAGCCCTCAATCTTGTGAGATACTGGAGGATCATGATAGGACTGGAGAAAGTGTGAAACTGTTCCCAGTATTGGTTGAGTTCTCCAGCGTAATCTTTTAGAGCTCCTTATCATCCTGTCCTCCTGTGTGGGATACATTTCCCTCACTACAATCATCCAAACAAGAGCAGAGGACTGAAGGGTCTTTCTGTACATAACAGATATCTTACTTCCACTTTCAGGTCTATATCTTCTGGAATAGGTAAAAGAACGTCCCTCCCGATGATGTGATTCTTCTCATATCGACAGGCCTTTTTGTACAGTCTGCAAACGCAAGGGCAAAGGTAATGCCCTTTAACCAAGTCAAACAGTACTTTTCTTCTTTAAAAAAGTTGGCTATGTAAAGAGACACACATAAATTAAAACATTAAGTATCAACTCACTTTTCTATCCTACTATAGGCTTCTGCAATGGACTGGGTGGCTCCAATTCGGCCAGTATGGGTGCCACTGATGCACACACAACATCTTGGCTAAAAGGAGTAGACAGAGATTTAGTCATCGTAATAATAATACTACATTTTATGTGTTAATGCTACAAATGTTCCTGACAGAGAAACATATATACACAATAAAAGGACTGATAGACAACAATGCAACTTTTCTCTGATATTAATGTGGCAAGTAACTTTGTGATATTCCCAAACATACGCATACTCAATGATGGTGAGTATTTCGGGGACATTTTGGTCTGGTGCAAGCAAATATGTATATGTGTTTATTCACGAAATCAAAAAAATGACAGAGTTGCATAGGGACTTACCTTTACAGTTTTTGAGTAGGCGGTGATGGATAGAACCACTGGGACAGCAGCGGAAATGCCAAGTAGAGCAATTCTGTCAGTGGCCACTAGAGGGTGATCCTGCAGTAGTCTGAAAGCATTCTGAGATGAGATAGATGTACAATATGTATGAGAGTTGTTCTCAAAGTCCTTGGGATTCTTTCATCAGTCTTTAGCAGCACAAACTTGCTCAATCTTTCGTATGAGCAAATTCACCAATATGTCTGCATTCATCAACATTTTCTCCAGACAATATATACTGTAGATTAAGACAAGTCTCAGATAGAAATGTTGACATAAGACATGCAGAGGTAATTGTGTGTGGGGGGTATGGGTTCATATTTAACAATTATCTGATGCATGGGACTTTTATTTCCCGGTGCTACATGAGACAGCATGGTGAGACAGCATGGTGGTGAGTGTGCTGATATCCACCTTCATGGAACACTCTGACCTGATTCCAAAGGCCTTAATTAAGTACTGATTGGGTGCAGTAAGGATTCAAGCTAGCAAACAAACAACCACAGGTATTATGGTTGTTTGTTTGTGTATAAAACACACACACACACACACGTTTTGGTAAGTTTGCTAGTGGTTTTCGAGTACTGTCGGCAGGTTTTCAGACAGATGCCGTTAAGCACGTTGTTTCGTTCCGGAGGCAAATGTTTATGTTTCTGAACAACAATGAGCAACAGCTAAATGTGCATTTTAAAGTGAGGCATGGGGAGGGGCTCTATGCAGGGTTTGCCAGCACAGATAGTCTACGGTGTTTTGAGTGTGGGGATTTGGGGCATAAGAGCTTTGCGTGCCCACATAAAGGCCATAGACAAAGTGAGGGTACAAGCGCCACTGGGGGAAATCGAGGTCAAATTGCAGGGGGTAATGAGATGCAGACAGCAGAGGCTGGGCCAAGTCATGCCAGGGATGGTGTTGTAGATGAGGCTGGGCCTAGTCAGGCTAGAGATGGTGGGGTAGCTGAGGCTGGGTCTAGTCAGGCTAGAGATGGTGGGGTAGCGGAGGCTGGGCCTAGTTATGCTATGGAGGGTGGTGTAGATGATGCTGGGTCTAGTCAGGTTATGCTAGTGGATGAGGAGAGTATAGTGGGGAAGTGTAAGAGACTAGGGGGGGAGGAGGAGGGTGTCAAGCGGAAAAGGAAAAAGGGTGTGGTCAAAGGCACCATGGAAACTTTGCCTGTTGCTGTGGGGGATGGTCAGGGTGGGAGAAGGGCAGGTGGTCAGGGTGGGAGATAGAGATGAGGAGGAAAGTGAGTCTGAGGAAGAGGATGAGGAGTTATTTTTTTCAGACTCCTCTTCAATGGGCCCGGAGCTGACAGCCAGTCAAGCAGAGGGGTCTAAGTACACGTTGAGAGAACTGACAAGGTTCCTGAATGAGACCAAGGGGAAAAAGTTAATCTTGTGGCTTTTTTTTCTGATCCGAGAAAATGTGTAAGATCAGTACAACATGCTATGAAAAATGAGGAGCATGGTGTCCTCTCACCCAGAAACGGTTTAGGTTGAGGAAGTGGCTCACAACAGTGTGTAAAGGTTTACCTTCAGACACTGTTTAGATATATAGTTTCTTTCTGACACTGGGGCTTTTTGAGCTTTGCTATTGGTCTCTTTCTCTGCTGGCTTTTCTCCCACTTCTTATGGAGACTCTTCGGATAGGCTCGCTCAATATAAATGGCGCCAGAGATGCGGGAAAGAGGAGTGTGTTGGGTGAATATGTGAAACAAAAAAAAGTACAGGTGTTGTTTCTGCAGGAGACACAAAGTGATGTGTTGCATGAAGTCGATTGGGGGCTCTGGTGGAAAGGGGCAAGTGTGTTGAGCCATGGGACAAATCTTAGTGCAGGGGTAGCAGTCCTTTTTGCACCGGGTCCGTCTGTAAAAGTTTGCTCCTCAAAGGTAGGCTGCTTGTTGTTAAAGCAGAAATTAACAACATGGGTTTTGTCTTTATAAATGTGTATGCGCCTAATACAGGGAGGGAAAGCGGGGTTCTATTTGGGAGTCTTAGACAGGAACTCTCACAGGTAGCGCCTGAGGAGACGCTGGGGGTCGGAGGAGACTGGAACTGTACAACGGATTTTACAAAAGACAGAAATGGCGAGGAGCCTCATTCAGTGTTAGTGGGAGTGTTAAGGGACATCATTAATCAGTTCGACCTAGTGGATGTTTGGAGATCTAAACATCCAAACACAAGACAGTATACATGGGTGAAGGTTTTTGGGGCTAGGGTGAGTGCAGCACGACTTGATCGGTTTTACATGTCTAGGAATCGGAGCAATAGGCTGTTGGGCGCTACCATTCTCCCGGTGGGGTTTTCCGATCATCACATAACCATGGCTCGGCTGTCTACTTCACCAGGATCCCGGGAGGCATCTTATTGGAAGTTAAATGTAAAGCTCTTACAAGATGCCACTTTTTGCTCAGGTTTCCAGACTATTTGGGAAGGGTGGGGGCAGCGAAGAGAGGAGTATGAGTCTCTGAGTCAATGGTGGGATGTGGGGAAAGTCCAAATTTGACTTTTCTGTTAACAGTACACAGCTCTCTCATCCTCAGAGGCTAGGAGAGTATTGGGGGAACTAGAGCGTTGTTTTAGCAAGATGGAGGTAAGAGATGGTGGGGCAAGGCAATATAAGCCTCCAGGCTAATTTAGCTGAACTACGTAGAGACCTGGGCTGTTTTTTCCAGGTTAAAGCAAAGGGAGCACTTGTAAGAGCTAGGTTCTACATGCTCAAGGAGATGGATGCTCCCTGCTCCTTCTTCTTTGGTTTGGAAAGACAGAGCAGTGAAGACAAGGGTATGCATTGTCTACGGCTGTCTGATGGGCAGGTGACCTCTGTGGTGGGTGAGATGCGGGAGCAGACTGTGGAGTTTTATACTGAGTTGTATAGGGCAGAAGTGTGTGATCCTATGTGTGCTCAGGTCTTGTTTGCAGAACTCCCTAAGCTCTCTCTGGCACAGAGGGATGAAATGGACATTCCTCTGTTGTCCCATGAACTGGCAGAGGCCGTAACCCAGATGTCCCCCGGTCGTGCACCGGGGGTTGATGAACTCCCAGTGGAGTTTTATAAAGAATTCTGGGGAATAATTGGACAGGACTTCTTCTGCGTGTTGCCTGAATGCGTCGGGGTAGGAGAGTTGCCTATGAGCTGCCGTCGGGAGGCTCTGACTCTCCTGCCAAAAAAAGAGGACTTGTGTGAACTTAAGAACTGGAGGCCTGTGGCATTACTCTGTGCGGACTACAAGATATTTGCCAAGGTCCTCTCTAACAGACTGAAGTCCCATTTGGACTCGATAGTACATAAGGACCAAACATATTGTGTACCGGGACGCTCAATCACAGACAACTTGTTCTTAATTAGGGACCTGTTGGACTTGTCGAGAGGTTCTAATGTCAACTTTGGACTGGTCTCTTTAGATCAAGAGAAGGCTTTTGATAGAGTGGACCATGAGTATCTGTTCAATGTAATGTTTGGGTTTGGGGAGAGTTTTTTGACGTGTGAAGCTGTTGTATGCTGGGGCGTCATGTATGGTTAAGGTGGGAGGGGGGCTCAGTAGGCCAGTCTAAGTGAGACGGGGCATTAGACAAGGATACCCTCTATCTGGGCAGTTATACACA
Organism: Salmo trutta; assembly: GCF_901001165.1. Taxonomy (NCBI): domain Eukaryota; kingdom Metazoa; phylum Chordata; class Actinopteri; order Salmoniformes; family Salmonidae; genus Salmo; species Salmo trutta. Next base: position 59,528,083 of record NC_042960.1, read on the forward strand.
TTTGCCATTGAGTCTTTTTAGGACTGCTACGCAGGAGACTGCAGGGAGTGTGCTGGACAGGCATGGATGTGGTGACAGGAATAGCAGTGTCAGCATATGCAGATGATGTTTCTGTGATGGTCAAGATATGCAGGCACTAGAGACCAGTCTGAAGGTGTACGAGGGAGCTTCATTAGCTAAGGTAAACTGGGGCAAGAGCAAAGCTCTGTAATGTGGGGCATGGGGGGATAGGGCTCCTCCTCCTACCTGGGCTCAGAGAAGTGGGTCAGGAAGAACTGGGAGGGGCTGTCACATGCAGTGGTGTCAAGACTGGCCAGGTGGAGGTGGCTCCTGTCCCAAGTGTCATATAGAGGGAGGGTGCTGATAATTAACAACCTGGTGGCATCTTTCCTGTGGCATAAACTGGCTGTCCTCAACCCCCCGCCCCCTCCCCCCCGCCAGTTTGCTCGCAGACCTGCAACGCAAGCTGGTGGACTTCTTCTGGTCGGGCCATCACTGGCTGAGGGCGGCAGTGTTGTACATGACCGTCCACAAAGGAGGACAGGGCCTAGTGGAACTAGAGGGCAGGATGGCTGCCTTCCGGCTAAAGGCGGTGCAGAGACTGCTGTACCATACTGATGTTGGCTGGAGGGAACCAGCATGCACGCTGCTGAGTAGAGCTGGCGGATTAGGGTTGGACCGGCAGCTGTTCCTCATGAAGCTGGAGAGGCTGACTACAGCAGGTCTCTCAGATTTCTACTCTGCAATGCTGAGGGCCTGGCAGCTGCTAAGGCCCACACGAGAAGGGGGTGTGGAGCCTGGGCTCTGGGTGTGGGAGGAGCCTATCTTCCACAACCCAGCCATCCCTTTGAGATCGGTTCAGTCGGCCACCCTGCAGAGGCAACTGATGGCAGCGGGTTTACAAAGGCTGGGTGACCTGAGACTGCTGGGAGAGGAGGGGTGGAAAACCCTGGACGTCTTGGCACAACAAACAGGAATAACGTCTCTTAGGCTGCTGGAGAGATTCCTGGAGGAGGTCCAGGAGGCACTTTCTGAGCCGGTAAGGGGGATGTTTGAGCGGCCAAAGGGAGAGGTGCCACCACTGTTTCCGCCACTGCAGGTGACGGCAGAGACTGGAGACTGGCAAGGGGGTCTGGAGGACTTGTTAGATTTTACACTCCGAGCCTGGGGGAGTTTGAAGGGGTTGGGAGGTAAAGCCCTCTACAACCTCTGCGTTAAGGTTAGGAACATTAGAAGGCCGAAAAGGAGTGAGGGCACATCAGTGGCAGGGGGTATGTGGGGAGGAGAGTATGGTGGGTTTAGATGGAGGGGGCTTTACAAACCCCCAGTACCAAAGAGGTCAATGGATCTCCAGTGGAGAGTTCTTCATGGAGCCCTGGCCACTAACAGCTGGTTGGCACCGGGAGTCGGGCAGGGGTGTCCTTTCTGTAAAATGAAAGAAACTGTGATTCATGTGTTTCTTTGTGCACCAGGTTAATGCCATTAATGTCTCTGTTGGAATGTCTGTGTGAGAGGTTGGGGGTGGTTTTTACTGTTGGGGTGTTTATAATGGAATACAGGTATTCGAGTAAGGAGAAGGCCAAATGTGTTTTGTTGAATTTTCTGTTTGCTCAGGCAAAGTTAGCAATTTGGCTAACAAAGAGGAACAGGGTCAAAGGTGGGGGGATAATAGACCCTTACTATTGTTTAATGGGATGGTCTCAGCGCGCCTTAGGGTTGAGTTTGAGTCTATAAATGATAAATATTGTTGAGATGTTTAAGGAGATATGGTGTGTTGGGGGGCTGTCTGTATAGCTGGGGAAGATGTTTTGGATATACGGTTGTAGGAGTGGGTATTGTTTGGGTATTGTGATGTTGGTTTGTATCATGTGGTAGCTGAAGTAAGTATGGTACATGTATGCAGTACAGGATATATTTTGGGGTTTTATTTTTAGGGGGGGGGGGGGGGGTTTAAATGAAATGAGAATGTTCCATTAAAGAAAGACCAAAGTCTAAAAAGTCTCTCTCGCTCTCTCTCTCTCACTCACTCGGCTAGATAAAACCGGCACTTTTACTGAAACATTGATTAATGTGCACTGTCCCCTGTAAAAATAAAATAAACTCAAACTCAAACCTCATTACTGACGGATGTCCCGCCTCCAGCGGGAATCCCACGTGGCTTCGGCCTTAGGGAGAGATGAACCTAGTGGTGAATGATACCTAACATTTAAAACTACTGGCGACACTTTTATGATAATCCAGACAATCCCAATAGATAGGATATCATCGTCTCATTCAATTTAATAGGTTAAATTGTCAAACATACCTTTTTAGGTTCTTCCAATTAAATGAGACATTTTAAACTTTCAATAGTAACCTAGATGAACAACTTCCAGGTTAATTAAAGTTTAATTCCCCGATAGCCTATCCAGGTATGATTAATCCTAATCATTGATTAATTTGCTTTTGCAAATTCATTCATGTCCAACTCCCACATTACTAGTACAGTACTGATGGTTCATTAACGTCTATAAATAGATTAAAATCGTCTTTGCAGCTTCCAACGTATTCCAAAACAAACTTTGGAAAATGAGGAATAACAGTTTTCCTTTCAAATGTTCTAATAATGTGCAAGCTATCAGAAGGGGTAGTCCCCACCCGCCTGCTAATTAGTGAACCTCCACCCATAAATGGATTGATCTCTGACCTCAGCAGCGATACCAACCCTAATTATGCCATTAGCGGAAAAACAGCAGACATGGCACACAACGCTCTCCAAAATCAACCGTCGGGCGCAGGCCTCGTAAAGGTTCTCTCCAGTCTAGCCCTGATGTCTTGCCATCCGAGATTGGCATCAGTCCAATACCGCAGTGCACAGCTGAATCACGAGCAGGTAACGGTAAACATAAAGGGACAGGTGGATAGAACCCGGAAACCATTGACAAATGCAGAAAAGGGAAAAATTATTCTAGCTACGGAAATGTGTTTGGAAACTGAAAAATTAAATGTAATTGCAAAAACCTATGATGATGACAAGCACAAACTCTTCAACAAATTATTTTCTACAGGAACAAAATCGTATGCTACAGGAACAACTCAATTCAGCCAAAACTAAATACGATCAAGTCCACGCCAAACTAGATAAATCTAACGAGTTATCTACAAACAGGCGCGCTCTTTCTTGATAACATGCATGCAGTTTTGTTGAACGCTACTTAAAGTAACAATGTTCTACTCAACATGCTGCAGACCAAAGACGATCAGTTAAGTCGAACGACACCGCTGGTCCTGCTCACATTGCCCTCCCCTATGCTTTGACCTCTTTCTCCCCTTTCTCTCAGATGAAATCTTGCGACTGTGACGGCCGGCCGCCCAACAACCAACATCCCCTCCTCTCTCCTCCAGACCATTTCCGGAGACCTTCTCCCTTACCTCACCTCGCTCATCAACTCATCCTTGACCGCTGGCTACGTCCCTTCCGTCTTCAAGAGAGCGAGAGTTGCACCCCCTTCTCAAAAAACCTACACTCGATCCCCTCCGATGTCAACAACTACAGACCAGTATCCCTTCTTTCTTTTCTCTCCAAAACTCTTGGAGCGTGCCGTCCTTGGCCAGCTCTCTTGCTATCTCTCTCAGAATGACCTTCTTGATCCAATCAGTCAGGTTTCAAGACTGGTCATTCAACTGAGACTGCTCTTCTCTGTGTCACGGAGGCTCTCCGCACTGCTAAAGCTAACTCTCTCCTCCTCTGCTCTCATCCTTCTAGACCTATTTGCTGCCTTTGATACTGTGAACCATCAGATCCTCCTCTCCACCTTCTCCGAGTTGGGCATCTCCGGCGTGGCTCACTCTTGGATTGCGTCCTACCTGACAGGTCGCTCCTACCAGGTGGCGTGGCGAGAATCTGTCTCCGCACCACGTGCTCTCACCACTGGTGTCCCCCAGGGCTCAGTTCTAGGCCCTCTCCTATTCTCGCTATGCACCAAGTCACTTGGCTCTGTCATATCCTCACATGGTCTCTCCTATCTGCTACGCAGACGACACACAATTAATCTTCTCCTTTCCCCCTTCTGATAACCATGTGACGAATCGCATCTCTGCATGTCTGGCAGACATATCAGTGTGGATGACGGATCACCACATCAAGCTGAACCTCGGCAAGACGGAGCTGCTCTTCCTCCCGGGGAAGGACTGCCCGTTCCATGATCTCGCCATCACAGTTGACAACTCCCATTGTGTGCGTCCTCCCAGAGTGCTAAGAGCCTTGGCGTGACCCTGGACAACACCCTGTCATTCTCCGCTAACATCAAGGCGGTGACCCGATCCTGTAGGTTCATGCTCTACAACATTCGCATAGTACGACCCTGCCTCACACAGGAAGCGGCGCAGGTCCTAATCCAGGAACTTGTCATCTCCCGTCTGGATTACTGCAACCTCGCTGTTGGAAGGGGCTCCCTGCCTGTGCCATTAAACCCCTACAACTCATCCAGAACGCCACAGCCCATCTGGTGTTCAACCTTCCCAAGTTCTCTCACGTCACCCCGCTCCTCCGCACACTCCACTGGCTTCCAGTTGAAGCTCGCATCTGCTACAAGACCATGGTGCTTGCCTACAGAGCTGTGAGGGGAACGGGACCCTCCGTACCTTCAGGCTCTGATCAGTCCCTACACCCAAAGAAGGGCACTGCGTTCATCCACCTCTGGCCTGCTCGCCTCCCTACCTCTGCGGAAGCACAGTTTCCCGCTCAGCCCAATCAAAACTGTTCGCTGCTCTGGCACCCCAATGGTGGAACAAGCTCCCTCACGACGCCAGGACAGCGGAGTCAATCACCACCTTCCGGAGACACCTGAAACTCCACCTCTTTAAGGAATACCTGGGATAGGATAAAGTAATCCTTCTAACCCCCCACCCCCCCAAAAAAAGATATAGATGTACTATTGTAAAGTGGTTGTTCCACTGGATATCATAAGGTGAATGCCCCAATTTGTAAGTCGCTCTGGATAAGAGGTCTGCTAAATGACGTAAATGTAATGTAAATGTGTGGGTAACTGTCATTTGGAACTTTTTTTTTCTTTCTATTTTTCTTATTTAAAATTTGTGTGCTCAGTCCTTGAGCTGTTCTTGTCTATTGATGTTCTGTATTATGTCATGTTTTGTGTGGACCCCAGGAAGTGTAGTGGCTGTTTCAGCAACAGCTAATGGGGATCAGAATAAAATACAGAAAAGTAAAAGATGCGTTATGAAGGTTTTGTATCATTTCAGCCAGTAGTTTTGAAAGTACGCACCACGAGCCAAAACAGGTCCACAAAAATGTTGCACAATTGTGTACTTCGCCATCCATTTTGTATGATATCTTACGTCCTGGAAAAAATAAAAATCCTGCAATTCGTATGATATGTTAGAATTCCAAAACGTACAATATGTTACAAATTTGTAAGTGTTTAAATTGTAAGTGAAAAATCCACACCAAAACAATATTTAGGTATTTGTTACATTATTGAATGTTAATATAGTCCCAAAATGTTTTGCATGTCAGCAGAATGTAACTGAATGCTTCCATGTATTGTTTTTGCAAAATATCATCATGGATAAAACAATGTCTTTGGTTCCACAGAAGCAGGATTATTTTTTTTGTCTAAACATATACATGGTTGCGCATCATGTTTCTGGGTTTTTGTATTTTTGTTGTTTTATGTTAATTAAACTGCTAATGACTGGACATGATCTTAAAGGAAAAATGCACGCAAAAAACTATATTTTTGAATTTTTTTCATTAGTCCACTGTTGATACAGTCCGAAAATGTTTTGTATGTCAGCAGTCAAGTTCTCAAGATATTGGATTTTGAAGAAGCAAGTGTCACTTGCCACATCATCATGATGAAGCAAAATAAATCATATGAAGCATAACGCATTATCATGATGATGTGGCAAGTGACACTTTTTCAGGTAGCCAGGCGGATCTGAGCGTTTGACCAGTACCTGAACGGTCGTTGGTCTGAATCCCGATATTCTGCCGATGTGCCCTCGAGCAAGACACTTAACCCTAATTGCTCCTGTGTCACGTCTGCTCCCGCTCTTTCCCTCCCCCTGGCACTTGAGGGCCCCAGGTTGCCCTGCATCATGCACTCCTGCCATCCATCACGCACACCTGCCTTCCCTCGTCACGTGCATCAGCGTTATTGGACTCACATGGACTCACTTATCACCTGTTCATTTCCTCCCTTATATTTGTCAGTTCCCCAGCTCTATTCCCCGCTGCTGCATAGTATTGTTTTTTTTGTCTGTATTATTAGTTTGCTGACGCTATTCCTGTCTTGTTCCATGCCCGTTCTTTATTAAATGTTTGACTCCCCGCACCTGCTTCGTCTCTCCAGCGTCAACACGTGAATCCTGTAACTCCCTCTGGATAAGAGCGTATGCTAAATCACTAAAATATAACATTGCAAAAAACAATGTTTTTATGGCATCAATATCAACTAATCAGTCATATAGTTATACTGTAGTTTAACACATTAATAACAGGGTGTCAATAAGCATATTTGAAATCAGGAAGAAATTAGTACATTTTATCATTCTTAATAAGTACGGTAACAATAGATGTTGAATTCAGTGACATGAGTTGTACTTAAAGGACTATAAAAAGTAAGTTGAGATCTGTGTGAATAAATGTTTCATTGTTATCATGATTCAAGGTGGCGGTTGATTGCTGTGGTACACTTCCACTGCATCTGGGGTTGTACTATCTTAATATCAATTCAGCATATTTTGTTCTACAGTATGTTGATGAACTCAAAATCCAGACTGTGGTTCAAGGCTCTGGAAGAGATGCTCTCGGAGAAAACCTTCTCCCATGCATAGTAGTGACGCCACCTCACGTAAGACAATGCTCACAATCTTGACTGAACATGGGGTTTGACACTGTGACAGAGATGCTCTCGCAGAAAACCTAGAATCTTCTCCCATGAGTCTTCCTGTGCGACAGCGTGAGGTTTGGTGATGCCTCCCCACAGCGCCAACACTGCAACAAGTTGGAATGACTGCTTTTAGATTTAACACATTTGAGACATGGTATTCTTATGACTGTGTAATGTAGACCTATATGAATTACTGGTATGTTCAAGTAACATAAAATAGCCTTACTTAACATAATAAGAACATAGAACTGTAGGTTGATGATTCCTTGACTAGTTGAATCAGGTGTGGCAAAGCACAATAACTAATTATGCACAGACTTGTCTACATGAATGATCAGGACTTCCGAAAGGCACCTCTCTCTCTGCTTATCGGCATCAGAAAGGATGAAACCTTGCAGTGGGGACTATACGGACCATTTCAATCAGGTGACCAGACCCAGGGTAGGACAGAGTGGCAGCAGGTTACTGTTCCCTGCTCTCTCATCATCTGCTTCATCTGAGGAGGAGAAAAGGATGGAGATTAGTACGAGGATCATTTCATATTTTCTCTAAAAGGACTTCTCAACTCATTGTTCTTTTGTATTTAAACAGCATTTATGATGCATACAGTAACTCACATCATCAGCTGATTCGACAGTGGCGTTACTCTGATCATCTTGTCCAACAACCGCAGCAGAGGACATGTTATCCTCCCCATCTGAGGACAGAATAAAACAAATGAGCTGAACTGAACAGATTAATAGCCATTTAGGAAACATTGAATATTGACAGACACAACAATACTTCTGAGCCCTCAATCTTGTGAGATACTGGAGGATCATGATAGGACTGGAGAAAGTGTGAAACTGTTCCCAGTATTGGTTGAGTTCTCCAGCGTAATCTTTTAGAGCTCCTTATCATCCTGTCCTCCTGTGTGGGATACATTTCCCTCACTACAATCATCCAAACAAGAGCAGAGGACTGAAGGGTCTTTCCTGTACATAACAGATATCTTACTTCCACTTTCAGGTCTATATCTTCTGGAATAGGTAAAAGAACGTCCCTCCCGATGATGTGATTCTTCTCATATCGACAGGCCTTTTTGTACAGTCTGCAAACGCAAGGGCAAAGGTAATGCCCTTTAACCAAGTCAAACAGTACTTTTCTTCTTTAAAAAAGTTGGCTATGTAAAGAGACACACATAAATTAAAACATTAAGTATCAACTCCACTTTTCTATCCTACTATAGGCTTCTGCAATGGACTGGGTGGCTCCAATTCGGCCAGTATGGGTGCCACTGATGCACACACAACATCTTGGCTAAAAGGAGTAGACAGAGATTTAGTCATCGTAATAATAATACTAACATTTTATGTGTTAATGGCTACAAATGTTCCTGACAGAGAAACAGATATACACAATAAAAGGACTGATAGACAACAATGCAACTTTTCTCTGATATTAATGTGGCAAGTAACTTTGTGATATTCCCAAACATACGCATACTCAATGATGGTGAGTATTTCGGGGACATTTTGGTCTGGTGCAAGCAAATATGTATATGTGTTTATTCACGAAATCAAAAAAATGACAGAGTTGCATAGGGACTTACCTTTACAGTTTTTGAGTAGGCGGGTGATGGATAGAACCACTGGGACAGCAGCGGAAATGCCAAGTAGAGCAATTCTGTCAGTGGCCACTAGAGGGTGATCCTGCAGTAGTCTGAAAGCATTCTGAGATGAGAATAGATGTACAATATGTATGAGAGTTGTTCTCAAAGTCCTTGGGATTCTTTCATCAGTCTTTAGCAGCATACAAACTTGCTCAATCTTTCGTATGAGCAAATTCACCAATATGTCTGCATTCATCAACATTTTCTCCAGACAATATATACTGTAGATTAAGACAAGTCTCAGATAGAAATGTTGACATAAGACATGCAGAGGTAATTGTGTGTGGGGGGTATGGGTTCATATTTAACAATTATCTGATGCATGGGACTTTTATTTCCCGGTGCTACATGAGACAGCATGGTGAGACAGCATGGTGGTGAGTGTGCTGATATCCACCTTCATGGAACACTCTGACCTGATTCCAAAGGCCTTAATTAAGTACTGATTGGGTGCAGTAAGGATTCAAGCTAGCAAACAAACAACCACAGGTATTATGGTTGTTTGTTTGTGTATAAAACACACACACACACACACGTTTTGGTAAGTTTGCTAGTGGTTTTCGAGTACTGTCGGCAGGTTTTCAGACAGATGCCGTTAAGCACGTTGTTTCGTTCCGGAGGCAAATGTTTATGTTTCTGAACAACAATGAGCAACAGCTAAATGTGCATTTTAAAGTGAGGCATGGGGAGGGGCTCTATGCAGGGTTTGCCAGCACAGATAGTCTACGGTGTTTTGAGTGTGGGGATTTGGGGCATAAGAGCTTTGCGTGCCCACATAAAGGCCATAGACAAAGTGAGGGTACAAGCGCCACTGGGGGAAATCGAGGTCAAATTGCAGGGGGTAATGAGATGCAGACAGCAGAGGCTGGGCCAAGTCATGCCAGGGATGGTGTTGTAGATGAGGCTGGGCCTAGTCAGGCTAGAGATGGTGGGGTAGCTGAGGCTGGGTCTAGTCAGGCTAGAGATGGTGGGGTAGCGGAGGCTGGGCCTAGTTATGCTATGGAGGGTGGTGTAGATGATGCTGGGTCTAGTCAGGTTATGCTAGTGGATGAGGAGAGTATAGTGGGGAAGTGTAAGAGACTAGGGGGGGAGGAGGAGGGTGTCAAGCGGAAAAGGAAAAAGGGTGTGGTCAAAGGCACCATGGAAACTTTGCCTGTTGCTGTGGGGGATGGTCAGGGTGGGAGAAGGGCAGGTGGTCAGGGTGGGAGATAGAGATGAGGAGGAAAGTGAGTCTGAGGAAGAGGATGAGGAGTTATTTTTTCAGACTCCTCTTCATGGGCCCGGAGCTGACAGCCAGTCAAGCAGAGGGGTCTAAGTACACGTTGAGAGAACTGACAAGGTTCCTGAATGAGACCAAGGGGAAAAAAGTTAATCTTGTGGCTTTTTTTTTCTGATCCGAGAAAATGTGTAAGATCAGTACAACATGCTATGAAAAATGAGGAGCATGGTGTCCTCTCACCCAGAAACGGTTTAGGTTGAGGAAGTGGCTCACAACAGTGTGTAAAGGTTTACCTTCAGACACTGTTTAGATATATAGTTTCTTTCTGACACTGGGGCTTTTTGAGCTTTGCTATTGGTCTCTTCTCTGCTGGCTTTTCTCCCACTTCTTATGGAGACTCTTCGGATAGGCTCGCTCAATATAAATGGCGCCAGAGATGCGGGAAAGAGGAGTGTGTTGGGTGAATATGTGAAACAAAAAAAAGTACAGGTGTTGTTTCTGCAGGAGACACAAAGTGATGTGTTGCATGAAGTCGATTGGGGGCTCTGGTGGAAAGGGGCAAGTGTGTTGAGCCATGGGACAATCTTAGTGCAGGGGTAGCAGTCCTTTTTGCACCGGGTCCGTCTGTAAAAGTTTGCTCCTCAAAGGTAGGCTGCTTGTTGTTAAAGCAGAAATTAACAACATGGGTTTTGTCTTATAAATGTGTATGCGCCTAATACAGGGAGGGAAAGCGGGGTTCTATTTGGGAGTCTTAGACAGGAACTCTCACAGGTAGCGCCTGAGGAGACGCTGGGGGTCGGAGGAGACTGGAACTGTACAACGGATTTTACAAAAGACAGAAATGGCGAGGAGCCTCATTCAGTGTTAGTGGGAGTGTTAAGGGACATCATTAATCAGTTCGACCTAGTGGATGTTTGGAGATCTAAACATCCAAACACAAGACAGTATACATGGGTGAAGGTTTTTGGGGCTAGGGTGAGTGCAGCACGACTTGATCGGTTTTACATGTCTAGGAATCGGAGCAATAGGCTGTTGGGCGCTACCATTCTCCCGGTGGGGTTTTTCCGATCATCACATAACCATGGCTCGGCTGTCTACTTCACCAGGATCCCGGGAGGCATCTTATTGGAAGTTAAATGTAAAGCTCTTACAAGATGCCACTTTTTGCTCAGGTTTCCAGACTATTTGGGAAGGGTGGGGGGCAGCGAAGAGAGGAGTATGAGTCTCTGAGTCAATGGTGGGATGTGGGGAAAGTCCAAATTTGACTTTTCTGTTAACAGTACACAGCTCTCTCATCCTCAGAGGCTAGGAGAGTATTGGGGGAACTAGAGCGTTGTTTTAGCAAGATGGAGGTAGAGATGGTGGGGCAAGGCAATATAAGCCTCCAGGCTAATTTAGCTGAACTACGTAGGGACCTGGGCTGTTTTTTTCCAGGTTAAAGCAAAGGGAGCACTTGTAAGAGCTAGGTTCTACATGCTCAAGGAGATGGATGCTCCCTGCTCCTTCTTCTTTGGTTTGGAAAGACAGAGCAGTGAAGACAAGGGTATGCATTGTCTACGGCTGTCTGATGGGCAGGTGACCTCTGTGGTGGGTGAGATGCGGGAGCAGACTGTGGAGTTTTATACTGAGTTGTATAGGGCAGAAGTGTGTGATCCTATGTGTGCTCAGGTCTTGTTTGCAGAACTCCCTAAGCTCTCTCTGGCACAGAGGGATGAAATGGACATTCCTCTGTTGTCCATGAACTGGCAGAGGCCGTAACCCAGATGTCCCCCGGTCGTGCACCGGGGGTTGATGAACTCCCAGTGGAGTTTTATAAGAATTCTGGGGAATAATTGGACAGGACTTCTTCTGCGTGTTGCCTGAATGCGTCGGGGTAGGAGAGTTGCCTATGAGCTGCCGTCGGGAGGCTCTGACTCTCCTGCCAAAAAAAGAGGACTTGTGTGAACTTAAGAACTGGAGGCCTGTGGCATTACTCTGTGCGGACTACAAGATATTTGCCAAGGTCCTCTCTAACAGACTGAAGTCCCATTTGGACTCGATAGTACATAAGGACCAAACATATTGTGTACCGGGACGCTCAATCACAGACAACTTGTTCTTAATTAGGGACCTGTTGGACTTGTCGAGAGGTTCTAATGTCAACTTTGGACTGGTCTCTTTAGATCAAGAGAAGGCTTTTGATAGAGTGGACCATGAGTATCTGTTCAATGTAATGTTTGGGTTTGGGGAGAGTTTTTTGACGTGTGAAGCTGTTGTATGCTGGGGCGTCATGTATGGTTAAGGTGGGAGGGGGGCTCAGTAGGCCAGTCTAAGTGAGACGGGGCATTAGACAAGGATACCCTCTATCTGGGCAGTTATACACATTTGCCATTGAGTCTTTTTTAGGACTGCTACGCAGGAGACTGCAGGGAGTGTGCTGGACAGGCATGGATGTGGTGACAGGAATAGCAGTGTCAGCATATGCAGATGATGTTTCTGTGATGGTCAAGATATGCAGGCACTAGAGACCAGTCTGAAGGTGTACGAGGGAGCTTCATTAGCTAAGGTAAACTGGGGCAAGAGCAAAGCTCTGTAATGTGGGGCATGGGGGGATAGGGCTCCTCCTCCTACCTGGGCTCAGAGAAGTGGGTCAGGAAGAACTGGGAGGGGCTGTCACATGCAGTGGTGTCAAGACTGGCCAGGTGGAGGTGGCTCCTGTCCCAAGTGTCATATAGAGGGAGGGTGCTGATAATTAACAACCTGGTGGCATCTTTCCTGTGGCATAAACTGGCTGTCCTCAACCCCCCGCCCCCTCCCCCCCGCCAGTTTGCCTCGCAGACCTGCAACGCAAGCTGGTGGACTTCTTCTGGTCGGGCCATCACTGGCTGAGGGCGGCAGTGTTGTACATGACCGTCCACAAAGGAGGACAGGGCCTAGTGGAACTAGAGGGCAGGATGGCTGCCTTCCGGCTAAAGGCGGTGCAGAGACTGCTGTACCATACTGATGTTGGCTGGAGGGAACCAGCATGCACGCTGCTGAGTAGAGCTGGCGGATTAGGGTTGGACCGGCAGCTGTTCCTCATGAAGCTGGAGAGGCTGACTACAGCAGGTCTCTCAGATTTCTACTCTGCAATGCTGAGGGCCTGGCAGCTGCTAAGGCCCACACGAGAAGGGGGTGTGGAGCCTGGGCTCTGGGTGTGGGAGGAGCCTATCTTCCACAACCCAGCCATCCCTTTGAGATCGGTTCAGTCGGCCACCCTGCAGAGGCAACTGATGGCAGCGGGTTTACAAAGGCTGGGTGACCTGAGACTGCTGGGAGAGGAGGGGTGGAAAACCCTGGACGTCTTGGCACAACAAACAGGAATAACGTCTCTTAGGCTGCTGGAGAGATTCCTGGAGGAGGTCCAGGAGGCACTTTCTGAGCCGGTAAGGGGGATGTTTGAGCGGCCAAAGGGAGAGGTGCCACCACTGTTTCCGCCACTGCAGGTGACGGCAGAGACTGGAGACTGGCAAGGGGGTCTGGAGGACTTGTTAGATTTTAACACTCCGAGCCTGGGGGAGTTTGAAGGGGTTGGGAGGTAAAGCCCTCTACAACCTCTGCGTTAAGGTTAGGAACATTAGAAGCCGAAAAGGAGTGAGGGCACATCAGTGGCAGGGGGTATGTGGGGAGGAGAGTATGGTGGGTTTTAGATGGAGGGGGCTTTACAAACCCCCAGTACCAAAGAGGTCAATGGATCTCCAGTGGAGAGTTCTTCATGGAGCCCTGGCCACTAACAGCTGGTTGGCACCGGGAGTCGGGCAGGGGTGTCCTTTCTGTAAAATGAAAGAAACTGTGATTCATGTGTTTTCTTTGTGCACCAGGTTAATGCCATTAATGTCTCTGTTGGAATGTCTGTGTGAGAGGTTGGGGGTGGTTTTTACTGTTGGGGTGTTTATAATGGAATACAGGTATTCGAGTAAGGAGAAGGCCAAATGTGTTTTGTTGAATTTTCTGTTTGCTCAGGCAAAGTTAGCAATTTGGCTAACAAAGAGGAACAGGGTCAAAGGTGGGGGGATAATAGACCCTTTACTATTGTTTAATGGGATGGTCTCAGCGCGCCTTAGGGTTGAGTTTGAGTTCTATAAAATGATAAATATTGTTGAGATGTTTAAGGAGATATGGTGTGTTGGGGGGCTGTCTGTATAGCTGGGGAAGATGTTTTGGATATACGGTTGTAGGAGTGGGTATTGTTTTGGGTATTGTGATGTTGGTTTGTATCATGTGGTAGCTGGAAAGGTAAGTATGGTACATGTATGCAGTACAGGATATATTTTGGGGTTTTATTTTTAAGGGGGGGGGGGGGGGGGGGGGGGGGTTTAAATGAAATGAGAATGTTCCATTAAAGAAAGACCAAAAGTCTAAAAAGTCTCTCTCGCTCTCTCTCTCTCACTCACTCGGCTAGATAAAACCGGCACTTTTACTGAAACATTGATTAATGTGCACTGTCCCTGTAAAAATAAAATAAACTCAAACTCAAACCTCATTACTGACGGATGTCCCGCCTCCAGCGGGAATCCCACGTGGCTTCGGCCTTAGGGAGAGATGAACCTAGTGGTGAATGATACCTAACATTTAAACTACTGGCGACACTTTTATGATAATCCAGACAATCCCAATAGATAGGATATCATCGTCTCATTCAATTTAATAGGTTAAATTGTCAAACATACCTTTTTAGGTTCTTCCAATTAAATGAGACATTTTAAAACTTTTCAATAGTAACCTAGATGAACAACTTCCCAGGTTAATTAAAGTTTAATTCCCCGATAGCCTATCCAGGTATGATTAATCCTAATCATTGATTAATTTGCTTTTGCAAATTCATTCATGTCCAACTCCCACATTACTAGTACAGTACTGATGGTTCATTAACGTCTATAAATAGATTAAAATCGTCTTTGCAGCTTCCAACGTATTCCAAAACCAAACTTTGGAAAATGAGGAATAACAGTTTTCCTTTCAAATGTTCTAATAATGTGCAAGCTATCAGAAGGGGTAGTCCCCACCCGCCTGCTAATTAGTGAACCTCCACCCATAAATGGATTGATCTCTGACCTCAGCAGCGATACCAACCCTAATTATGCCATTAGCGGAAAAACAGCAGACATGGCACACAACGCTCTCCAAAATCAACCGTCGGGCGCAGGCCTCGTAAAGGTTCTCTCCAGTCTAGCCCTGATGTCTTGCCATCCGAGATTGGCATCAGTCCAATACCGCAGTGCACAGCTGAATCACGAGCAGGTAACGGTAAACATAAAGGGACAGGTGGATAGAACCCGGAAACCATTGACAAATGCAGAAAAGGGAAAAATTATTCTAGCTACGGAAATGTGTTTGGAAACTGAAAATTAAATGTAATTGCAAAAACCTATGATGATGAACAAGCACAAACTCTTCAACAAATTATTTTCTACAGGAACAAATCGTATGCTACAGGAACAACTCAATTCAGCCAAAACTAAATACGATCAAGTCCACGCCAAACTAGATAAATCTAACGAGTTATCTACAAACAGGCGCGCTCTTTCTGATAACATGCATGCAGTTTTGTTGAACGCTACTTAAAGTAACAATGTTCTACTCAACATGCTGCAGACCAAAGACGATCAGTTAAGTCGAACGACACCGCTGGTCCTGCTCACATTGCCCTACCCTATGCTTTGACCTCTTTCTCCCCTTTCTCTCCAGATGAAATCTTGCGACTTGTGACGGCCGGCCGCCCAACAACCAACATCCCCTCCTCTCTCCTCCAGACCATTTCCGGAGACCTTCTCCCTTACCTCACCTCGCTCATCAACTCATCCTTGACCGCTGGCTACGTCCCTTCCGTCTTCAAGAGAGCGAGAGTTGCACCCCTTCTCAAAAAACCTACACTCGATCCCTCCGATGTCAACAACTACAGACCAGTATCCCTTCTTTCTTTTCTCTCCAAAACTCTTGAGCGTGCCGTCCTTGGCCAGCTCTCTTGCTATCTCTCTCAGAATGACCTTCTTGATCCAAATCAGTCAGGTTTCAAGACTGGTCATTCAACTGAGACTGCTCTTCTCTGTGTCACGGAGGCTCTCCGCACTGCTAAAGCTAACTCTCTCTCCTCTGCTCTCATCCTTCTAGACCTATTTGCTGCCTTTGATACTGTGAACCATCAGATCCTCCTCTCCACCTTCTCCGAGTTGGGCATCTCCGGCGTGGCTCACTCTTGGATTGCGTCCTACCTGACAGGTCGCTCCTACCAGGTGGCGTGGCGAGAATCTGTCTCCGCACCACGTGCTCTCACCACTGGTGTCCCCCAGGGCTCAGTTCTAGGCCCTCTCCTATTCTCGCTATGCACCAAGTCACTTGGCTCTGTCATATCCTCACATGGTCTCTCCTATCTGCTACGCAGACGACACACAATTAATCTTCTCCTTTCCCCCTTCTGATAACCATGTGACGAATCGCATCTCTGCATGTCTGGCAGACATATCAGTGTGGATGACGGATCACCACATCAAGCTGAACCTCGGCAAGACGGAGCTGCTCTTCCTCCCGGGGAAGGACTGCCCGTTCCATGATCTCGCCATCACAGTTGACAACTCCATTGTGTCGTCCTCCCAGAGTGCTAAGAGCCTTGGCGTGACCCTGGACAACACCCTGTCATTCTCCGCTAACATCAAGGCGGTGACCCGATCCTGTAGGTTCATGCTCTACAACATTCGCATAGTACGACCCTGCCTCACACAGGAAGCGGCGCAGGTCCTAATCCAGGAACTTGTCATCTCCCGTCTGGATTACTGCAACTCGCTGTTGGAAGGGGCTCCCTGCCTGTGCCATTAAACCCCTACAACTCATCCAGAACGCCACAGCCCATCTGGTGTTCAACCTTCCCAAGTTCTCTCACGTCACCCCGCTCCTCCGCACACTCCACTGGCTTCCAGTTGAAGCTCGCATCTGCTACAAGACCATGGTGCTTGCCTACAGAGCTGTGAGGGGAACGGGACCTCCGTACCTTCAGGCTCTGATCAGTCCCTACACCCAAAGAAGGGCACTGCGTTCATCCACCTCTGGCCTGCTCGCCTCCCTACCTCTGCGGAAGCACAGTTCCCGCTCAGCCCAATCAAAACTGTTCGCTGCTCTGGCACCCCAATGGTGGAACAAGCTCCCTCACGACGCCAGGACAGCGGAGTCAATCACCACCTTCCGGAGACACCTGAAACTCCACCTCTTTAAGGAATACCTGGGATAGGATAAAGTAATCCTTCTAACCCCCCACCCCCCCAAAAAAAGATATAGATGTACTATTGTAAAGTGGTTGTTCCACTGGATATCATAAGGTGAATGCCCCAATTTGTAAGTCGCTCTGGATAAGAGTGTCTGCTAAATGACGTAAATGTAATGTAAATGTGTGGGTAACTGTCATTTGGAACTTTTTTTCTTTCTATTTTTCTTATTTAAAATTGTGTTGCTCAGTCCTTGAGCTGTTCTTGTCTATTGATGTTCTGTATTATGTCATGTTTTGTGTGGACCCCAGGAAGTGTAGTGGCTGTTTCAGCAACAGCTAATGGGGATCAGAATAAAATACAGAAAAGTAAAAGATGCGTTATGAAGGTTTTGTATCATTTCAGCCAGTAGTTTTGAAAGTAGCGCCCACGAGCCAAAACAGGTCCACAAAAATGTTGCACAATTGTGTACTTCGCCATCCATTTGTATGATATCTTACGTCCTGGAAAAAATAAAAATCCTGCAATTCGTATGATATGTTAGAATTCCAAAACGTACAATATGTTACAAATTTGTAAGTGCTTAAATTTGTAAGTGAAAAAATCCACACCAAAACAATATTTAGGTATTTGTTACATTATTGAACTGTTAATATAGTCCCAAAATGTTTTGCATGTCAGCAGAATGTAAACTGAATGCTTCCATGTATTGTTTTTGCAAAATATCATCATGGATAAAACAATGTCTTTGGTTCCACAGAAGCAGGATTTATTTTTTTGTCTAAACATATACATGGTTGCGCATCATGTTTCTGGTTTTTGTATTTTTGTTGTTTTTATGTTAATTAAACTGCTAATGACTGGACATGATCTTAAAGGAAAAATGCACGCAAAAACTATATTTTTGAATTTTTTTCATTAGTCCACTGTTGATACAGTCCGAAAATGTTTTGTATGTCAGCAGTCAAGTTCTCAAGATATTGGATTTTGAAGAAGCAAAGTGTCACTTGCCACATCATCATGATGAAGCAAAATAAATCATATGAAGCATAACGCATTATCATGATGATGTGGCAAGTGACACTTTTTCAGGTAGCCAGGCGGATCTGAGCGTTTTGACCAGTACCTGAACGGTCGTTGGTCTGAATCCCCGATATTCTGCCGATGTGCCCTCGAGCAAGACACTTAACCCTAATTGCTCCTGTGTCACGTCTGCTCCCGCTCTTCCCTCCCCCTGGCACTTGAGGGCCCCAGGTTGCCCTGCATCATGCACTCCTGCCATCCATCACGCACACCTGCCTTCCCTCGTCACGTGCATCAGCGTTATTGGACTCACATGGACTCACTTATCACCTGTTCATTTCCTCCCTTATATTTGTCAGTTCCCCAGCTCTATTCCCCGCTGCTGCATAGTATTGTTTTTTTTGTCTGTATTATTAGTTTGCTGACGCTATTCCTGTCTTGTTCCATGCCCGTTCTTTATTAAATGTTTGACTCCCCGCACCTGCTTCGTCTCTCCAGCGTCAACACGTGAAATCCTGTAACTCCCTCTGGATAAGAGCGTATGCTAAATCACTAAAATATAACATTTGCAAAAACAAATGTTTTTATGGCATCAATATCAACTAATCAGTCATATAGTTATACTGTAGTTTAACACATTTAATAACAGGGTGTCAATAAGCATATTTGAAATCAGGAAGAAATTAGTACATTTTATCATTCTTAATAAGTACGGTAACAATAGATGTTGAATTCAGTGACATGAGTTGTACTTAAAGGACTAAAAAGTAAGTTGAGATCTGTGTGAATAAATGTTTCATTGTTATCATGATTCAAGGTGGCGGTTGATGCTGTGGTACACTTCCACTGCATCTGGGTTGTTACTATCTTAATATCAATTCAGCATATTTTTGTTCTACAGTATGTTGATGAACTCAAAATCCAGACTGTGGTTCAAGGCTCTGGAAGAGATGCTCTCGGAGAAAACCTTCTCCCATGCATAGTAGTGACGCCACCTCACGTAAGACAATGCTCACAATCTTGACTGAACATGGGGTTTGACACTGTGACAGAGATGCTCTCGCAGAAAACCTAGAATCTTCTCCCATGAGTCTTCCTGTGCGACAGCGTGAGGTTTGGTGAGGCCTCCCCACAGCGCCAACACTGCAACAAGTTGGAATGACTGCTTTAGATTTAACACATTTGAGACATGGTATTCTTATGACTGTGTAATGTAGACCTATATGAAATTACTGGTATGTTCAAGTAACATAAATAGCCTTACTTAAGATAATAAGAACATAGAACTGTAGGTTGATGATTCCTTGACTAGTTGAATCAGGTGTGGCAAAGCACAATAACTAATTATGCACAGACTGTCTACATGAATGATCAGACTTCCGAAAGGCACCTCTCTCTCTGCTTATCGGCATCAGAAAGGATGAAACCTTGCAGTGGGGACTATACGGCATTTCAATCAGGTGACCAGCCCCAGGGTAGGACAGAGTGGTCAGCAGGTTACTGTTCCCTGCTCTCTCCATCATCTGCTTCATCTGAGGAGGAGAAAAGGATGGAGATTAGTACGAGGATCATTTCATATTTTCTCTAAAAGACTTCTCAACTCATTGTTCTTTTGTATTTAAACAGCATTTATGATGCATACAGTAACTCACATCATCAGCTGATTCGACAGTGGCGTTACTCTGATCATCTTGTCCAACAACCAGCAGCAGAGGACATGTTATCCTCCCCATCTGAGGACAGAATAAAACAAAATGGAGCAGAACTGAACAGATTAATAGCCATTTAGGAAAACATTGAATATTCACAGACACAACAATACTTCTGAGCCCTCAATCTTGTGAGATACTGGAGGATCATGATAGGACTGGAGAAAGTGTGAAACTGTTCCCAGTATTGGTTGAGTTCTCCAGCGTAATCTTTTAGAGCTCCTTATCATCCTGTCCTCCTGTGTGGGATACATTTCCCTCACTACAATCATCCAAACAAGAGCAGAGGACTGAAGGGTCTTTCTGTACATAACAGATATCTTACTTCCACTTTCAGGTCTATATCTTCTGGAATAGGTAGAAAACGTCCCTCCCGATGATGTGATTCTTCTCATATCGACAGGCCTTTTTGTACAGTCTGCAAACGCGAGGGTAAAGGTAATGCGCTTTAACCAAGTCAAACAGTACTTTTCTTCTTTAAAAAAGTTGGCTATGTAAAGAGACACACATAAATTAAAAACATTAAGTATCAACTCACTTTTCTATCCTACTATAGGCTTCTGCAATGGACTGGGTGGCTCCAATTCGGCCAGTATGGGTGCCACTGATGCACACACAACATCTTGGCTAAAAGGAGTAGACAGAGATTTAGTCATCGTAATAATAATACTACATTTTATGTGTTAATGCTACAAATGTTCCTGACAGAGAAACATATATACACAATAAAAGGACTGATAGACAACAATGCAACTTTTCTCTGATATTAATGTGGCAAGTAACTTTGTGATATTCCCAAACATACGCATACTCAATGATGGTGAGTATTTCGGGGACATTTTGGTCTGGTGCAAGCAAATATGTATATGTGTTTATTCACGAAATCAAAAAAATGACAGAGTTGCATAGGGACTTACCTTTACAGTTTTTGAGTAGGCGGTGATGGATAGAACCACTGGGACAGCAGCGGAAATGCCAAGTAGAGCAATTCTGTCAGTGGCCACTAGAGGGTGATCCTGCAGTAGTCTGAAAGCATTCTGAGATGAGAAATGAGATGTACAATATGTATGAGAGTTGTTCTCAAAGTCCTTGGGATTCTTTCATCAGTCTTTAGCAGCATAAACTTGCTCAATCTTTCGTATGAGCAAATTCACCAATATGTCTGCATTCATCAACATTTTCTCCAGACAATATATACTGTAGATTAAGACAAGTCTCAGATAGAAATGTTGACATAAGACATGCAGAGGTAATTGTGTGTGGGGGGTATGGGTTCATATTTAACAATTATCTGATGCATGGGACTTTTATTTCCCGGTGCTACATGAGACAGCATGGTGAGACAGCATGGTGGTGAGTGTGCTGATATCCACCTTCATGGAACACTCTGACCTGATTCCAAAGGCCTTAATTAAGTACTGATTGGGTGCAGTAAGGATTCAAGCTAGCAAACAAACAACCACAGGTATTATGGTTGTTTGTTTGTGTATAAAACACACACACACACACACGTTTTGGTAAGTTTGCTAGTGGTTTTCGAGTACTGTCGGCAGGTTTTCAGACAGATGCCGTTAAGCACGTTGTTTCGTTCCGGAGGCAAATGTTTATGTTTCTGAACAACAATGAGCAACAGCTAAATGTGCATTTTAAAGTGAGGCATGGGGAGGGGCTCTATGCAGGGTTTGCCAGCACAGATAGTCTACGGTGTTTTGAGTGTGGGGATTTGGGGCATAAGAGCTTTGCGTGCCCACATAAAGGCCATAGACAAAGTGAGGGTACAAGCGCCACTGGGGGAAATCGAGGTCAAATTGCAGGGGGTAATGAGATGCAGACAGCAGAGGCTGGGCCTAGTCATGCAAGAGATGGTGGTGTAGATGAGGCTGGGCCTAGTCAGGCTAGAGATGGTGGGGTAGCTGAGGCTGGGTCTAGTCAGGCTAGAGATGGTGGGGTAGCGGAGGCTGGGCCTAGTTATGCTATGGAGGGTGGTGTAGATGATGCTGGGTCTAGTCAGGTTATGCTAGTGGATGAGGAGAGTATAGTGGGGAAGTGTAAGAGACTAGGGGGGGAGGAGGAGGGTGTCAAGCGGAAAAGGAAAAAGGGTGTGGTCAAAGGCACCATGGAAACTTTGCCTGTTGCTGTGGGGGATGGTCAGGGTGGGAGAAGGGCAGGTGGTCAGGGTGGGAGATAGAGATGAGGAGGAAAGTGAGTCTGAGGAAGAGGATGAGGAGTTATTTTTTTCAGACTCCTCTTCAATGGGCCCGGAGCTGACAGCCAGTCAAGCAGAGGGGTCTAAGTAC
Source organism: Salmo trutta (assembly GCF_901001165.1). NCBI lineage: Eukaryota > Metazoa > Chordata > Actinopteri > Salmoniformes > Salmonidae > Salmo > Salmo trutta. The sequence continues at coordinate 59,550,089 of NC_042960.1, forward strand.
ACGTTGAGAGAACTGACAAGGTTCCTGAATGAGACCAAGGGGAAAAAAGTTAATCTTGTGGCTTTTTTTTCTGATCCGAGAAAATGTGTAAGATCAGTACAACATGCTATGAAAAATGAGGAGCATGGTGTCCTCTCACCCAGAAACGGTTTAGGTTGAGGAAGTGGCTCACAACAGTGTGTAAAGGTTTACCTTCAGACACTGTTTAGATATATAGTTTCTTTCTGACACTGGGGCTTTTTGAGCTTTGCTATTGGTCTCTTTCTCTGCTGGCTTTTCTCCCACTTCTTATGGAGACTCTTCGGGTAGGCTGGCTCAATATAAATGGCGCCAGAGATGCGGGAAAGAGGAGTGTGTTGGGTGAATATGTGAAACAAAAAAAAGTACAGGTGTTGTTTCTGCAGGAGACACAAAGTGATGTGTTGCATGAAGTCGATTGGGGGCTCTGGTGGAAAGGGGCAAGTGTGTTGAGCCATGGGACAAATCTTAGTGCAGGGGTAGCAGTCCTTTTTGCACCGGGTCCGTCTGTAAAAGTTTGCTCCTCAAAGGTAGGCTGCTTGTTGTTAAAGCAGAAATTAACAACATGGGTTTTGTCTTTATAAATGTGTATGCGCCTAATACAGGGAGGGAAAGCGGGGTTCTATTTGGGAGTCTTAGACAGGAACTCTCACAGGTAGCGCCTGAGGAGACGCTGGGGGTCGGAGGAGACTGGAACTGTACAACGGATTTTACAAAAGACAGAAATGGCGAGGAGCCTCATTCAGTGTTAGTGGGAGTGTTAAGGGACATCATTAATCAGTTCGACCTAGTGGATGTTTGGAGATCTAAACATCCAAACACAAGACAGTATACATGGGTGAAGGTTTTTGGGGCTAGGGTGAGTGCAGCACGACTTGATCGGTTTTACATGTCTAGGAATCGGAGCAATAGGCTGTTGGGCGCTACCATTCTCCCGGTGGGGTTTTCCGATCATCACATAACCATGGCTCGGCTGTCTACTTCACCAGGATCCCGGGAGGCATCTTATTGGAAGTTAAATGTAAAGCTCTTACAAGATGCCACTTTTTGCTCAGGTTTCCAGACTATTTGGGAAGGGTGGGGGCAGCGAAGAGAGGAGTATGAGTCTCTGAGTCAATGGTGGGATGTGGGGAAAGTCCAAATTTGACTTTTCTGTTAACAGTACACAGCTCTCTCATCCTCAGAGGCTAGGAGAGTATTGGGGGAACTAGAGCGTTGTTTTAGCAAGATGGAGGTAGAGATGGTGGGGCAAGGCAATATAAGCCTCCAGGCTAATTTAGCTGAACTACGTAGGGACCTGGGCTGTTTTTTCCAGGTTAAAGCAAAGGGAGCACTTGTAAGAGCTAGGTTCTACATGCTCAAGGAGATGGATGCTCCCTGCTCCTTCTTCTTTGGTTTGGAAAGACAGAGCAGTGAAGACAAGGGTATGCATTGTCTACGGCTGTCTGATGGGCAGGTGACCTCTGTGGTGGGTGAGATGCGGGAGCAGACTGTGGAGTTTTATACTGAGTTGTATAGGGCAGAAGTGTGTGATCCTATGTGTGCTCAGGTCTTGTTTGCAGAACTCCCTAAGCTCTCTCTGGCACAGAGGGATGAAATGGACATTCCTCTGTTGTCCCATGAACTGGCAGAGGCCGTAACCCAGATGTCCCCCGGTCGTGCACCGGGGGTTGATGAACTCCCAGTGGAGTTTTATAAAGAATTCTGGGGAATAATTGGACAGGACTTCTTCTGCGTGTTGCCTGAATGCGTCGGGGTAGGAGAGTTGCCTATGAGCTGCCGTCGGGAGGCTCTGACTCTCCTGCCAAAAAAAGAGGACTTGTGTGAACTTAAGAACTGGAGGCCTGTGGCATTACTCTGTGCGGACTACAAGATATTTGCCAAGGTCCTCTCTAACAGACTGAAGTCCCATTTGGACTCGATAGTACATAAGGACCAAACATATTGTGTACCGGGACGCTCAATCACAGACAACTTGTTCTTAATTAGGGACCTGTTGGACTTGTCGAGAGGTTCTAATGTCAACTTTGGACTGGTCTCTTTAGATCAAGAGAAGGCTTTTGATAGAGTGGACCATGAGTATCTGTTCAATGTAATGTTTGGGTTTGGGGAGAGTTTTTTGACGTGTGAAGCTGTTGTATGCTGGGGCGTCATGTATGGTTAAGGTGGGAGGGGGGCTCAGTAGGCCAGTCTAAGTGAGACGGGGCATTAGACAAGGATACCCTCTATCTGGGCAGTTATACACATTTGCCATTGAGTCTTTTTTAGGACTGCTACGCAGGAGACTGCAGGGAGTGTGCTGGACAGGCATGGATGTGGTGACAGGAATAGCAGTGTCAGCATATGCAGATGATGTTTCTGTGATGGTCAAGATATGCAGGCACTAGAGACCAGTCTGAAGGTGTACGAGGGAGCTTCATTAGCTAAGGTAAACTGGGGCAAGAGCAAAGCTCTGTAATGTGGGGCATGGGGGGATAGGGCTCCTCCTCCTACCTGGGCTCAGAGAAGTGGGTCAGGAAGAACTGGGAGGGGCTGTCACATGCAGTGGTGTCAAGACTGGCCAGGTGGAGGTGGCTCCTGTCCCAAGTGTCATATAGAGGGAGGGTGCTGATAATTAACAACCTGGTGGCATCTTTCCTGTGGCATAAACTGGCTGTCCTCAACCCCCCGCCCCCTCCCCCCCGCCAGTTTGCTCGCAGACCTGCAACGCAAGCTGGTGGACTTCTTCTGGTCGGGCCATCACTGGCTGAGGGCGGCGGTGTTGTACATGACCGTCCACAAAGGAGGACAGGGCCTAGTGGAACTAGAGGGCAGGATGGCTGCCTTCCGGCTAAAGGCGGTGCAGAGACTGCTGTACCATACTGATGTTGGCTGGAGGGAACCAGCATGCACGCTGCTGAGTAGAGCTGGCGGATTAGGGTTGGACCGGCAGCTGTTCCTCATGAAGCTGGAGAGGCTGACTACAGCAGGTCTCTCAGATTTCTACTCTGCAATGCTGAGGGCCTGGCAGCTGCTAAGGCCCACACGAGAAGGGGGTGTGGAGCCTGGGCTCTGGGTGTGGGAGGAGCCTATCTTCCACAACCCAGCCATCCCTTTGAGATCGGTTCAGTCGGCCACCCTGCAGAGGCAACTGATGGCAGCGGGTTTACAAAGGCTGGGTGACCTGAGACTGCTGGGAGAGGAGGGGTGGAAAACCCTGGACGTCTTGGCACAACAAACAGGAATAACGTCTCTTAGGCTGCTGGAGAGATTCCTGGAGGAGGTCCAGGAGGCACTTTCTGAGCCGGTAAGGGGGATGTTTGAGCGGCCAAAGGGAGAGGTGCCACCACTGTTTCCGCCACTGCAGGTGACGGCAGAGACTGGAGACTGGCAAGGGGGTCTGGAGGACTTGTTAGATTTTAACACTCCGAGCCTGGGGGAGTTTGAAGGGGTTGGGAGGTAAAGCCCTCTACAACCTCTGCGTTAAGGTTAGGAACATTAGAAGCCGAAAAGGAGTGAGGGCACATCAGTGGCAGGGGTATGTGGGGAGGAGAGTATGGTGGGTTTTAGATGGAGGGGGCTTTACAAACCCCCAGTACCAAAGAGGTCAATGGATCTCCAGTGGAGAGTTCTTCATGGAGCCCTGGCCACTAACAGCTGGTTGGCACCGGGAGTCGGGCAGGGGTGTCCTTTCTGTAAAATGAAAGAAACTGTGATTCATGTGTTTTCTTTGTGCACCAGGTTAATGCCATTAATGTCTCTGTTGGAATGTCTGTGTGAGAGGTTGGGGGTGGTTTTTACTGTTGGGGTGTTTATAATGGAATACAGGTATTCGAGTAAGGAGAAGGCCAAATGTGTTTTGTTGAATTTTCTGTTTGCTCAGGCAAAGTTAGCAATTTGGCTAACAAAGAGGAACAGGGTCAAAGGTGGGGGGATAATAGACCCTTTACTATTGTTTAATGGGATGGTCTCAGCGCGCCTTAGGGTTGAGTTTGAGTTCTATAAAATGATAAATATTGTTGAGATGTTTAAGGAGATATGGTGTGTTGGGGGGCTGTCTGTATAGCTGGGGAAGATGTTTTGGATATACGGTTGTAGGAGTGGGTATTGTTTTGGGTATTGTGATGTTGGTTTGTATCATGTGGTAGCTGGAAAGGTAAGTATGGTACATGTATGCAGTACAGGATATATTTTGGGGTTTTATTTTTAAGGGGGGGGGGGGGGGGGGGTTTTAAATGAAATGAGAATGTTCCATTAAAGAAAGACCAAAAGTCTAAAAAGTCTCTCTCGCTCTCTCTCTCTCACTCACTCGGCTAGATAAAACCGGCACTTTTACTGAAACATTGATTAATGTGCACTGTCCCTGTAAAAATAAAATAAACTCAAACTCAAACCTCATTACTGACGGATGTCCCGCCTCCAGCGGGAATCCCACGTGGCTTCGGCCTTAGGGAGAGATGAACCTAGTGGTGAATGATACCTAACATTTAAACTACTGGCGACACTTTTATGATAATCCAGACAATCCCAATAGATAGGATATCATCGTCTCATTCAATTTAATAGGTTAAATTGTCAAACATACCTTTTTAGGTTCTTCCAATTAAATGAGACATTTTAAACTTTTCAATAGTAACCTAGATGAACAACTTCCCAGGTTAATTAAAGTTTAATTCCCCGATAGCCTATCCAGGTATGATTAATCCTAATCATTGATTAATTTGCTTTTGCAAATTCATTCATGTCCAACTCCCACATTACTAGTACAGTACTGATGGTTCATTAACGTCTATAAATAGATTAAAATCGTCTTTGCAGCTTCCAACGTATTCCAAAACCAAACTTTGGAAAATGAGGAATAACAGTTTTCCTTTCAAATGTTCTAATAATGTGCAAGCTATCAGAAGGGGTAGTCCCCACCCGCCTGCTAATTAGTGAACCTCCACCCATAAATGGATTGATCTCTGACCTCAGCAGCGATACCAACCCTAATTATGCCATTAGCGGAAAAACAGCAGACATGGCACACAACGCTCTCCAAAATCAACCGTCGGGCGCAGGCCTCGTAAAGGTTCTCTCCAGTCTAGCCCTGATGTCTTGCCATCCGAGATTGGCATCAGTCCAATACCGCAGTGCACAGCTGAATCACGAGCAGGTAACGGTAAACATAAAGGGACAGGTGGATAGAACCCGGAAACCATTGACAAATGCAGAAAAGGGAAAAATTATTCTAGCTACGGAAATGTGTTTGGAAACTGAAAAATTAAATGTAATTGCAAAAACCTATGATGATGAACAAGCACAAACTCTTCAACAAATTATTTTCTACAGGAACAAAATCGTATGCTACAGGAACAACTCAATTCAGCCAAAACTAAATACGATCAAGTCCACGCCAAACTAGATAAATCTAACGAGTTATCTACAAACAGGCGCGCTCTTTCTTGATAACATGCATGCAGTTTTGTTGAACGCTACTTAAAGTAACAATGTTCTACTCAACATGCTGCAGACCAAAGACGATCAGTTAAGTCGAACGACACCGCTGGTCCTGCTCACATTGCCCTACCCTATGCTTTGACCTCTTTCTCCCCTTTCTCTTCAGATGAAATCTTGCGACTTGTGACGGCCGGCCGCCCAACAACCAACATCCCCTCCTCTCTCCTCCAGACCATTTCCGGAGACCTTCTCCCTTACCTCACCTCGCTCATCAACTCATCCTTGACCGCTGGCTACGTCCCTTCCGTCTTCAAGAGAGCGAGAGTTGCACCCCTTCTCAAAAAACCTACACTCGATCCCTCCGATGTCAACAACTACAGACCAGTATCCCTTCTTTCTTTTCTCTCCAAAACTCTTGAGCGTGCCGTCCTTGGCCAGCTCTCTTGCTATCTCTCTCAGAATGACCTTCTTGATCCAAATCAGTCAGGTTTCAAGACTGGTCATTCAACTGAGACTGCTCTTCTCTGTGTCACGGAGGCTCTCCGCACTGCTAAAGCTAACTCTCTCTCCTCTGCTCTCATCCTTCTAGACCTATTTGCTGCCTTTGATACTGTGAACCATCAGATCCTCCTCTCCACCTTCTCCGAGTTGGGCATCTCCGGCGTGGCTCACTCTTGGATTGCGTCCTACCTGACAGGTCGCTCCTACCAGGTGGCGTGGCGAGAATCTGTCTCCGCACCACGTGCTCTCACCACTGGTGTCCCCCAGGGCTCAGTTCTAGGCCCTCTCCTATTCTCGCTATGCACCAAGTCACTTGGCTCTGTCATATCCTCACATGGTCTCTCCTATCTGCTACGCAGACGACACACAATTAATCTTCTCCTTTCCCCCTTCTGATAACCATGTGACGAATCGCATCTCTGCATGTCTGGCAGACATATCAGTGTGGATGACGGATCACCACATCAAGCTGAACCTCGGCAAGACGGAGCTGCTCTTCCTCCCGGGGAAGGACTGCCCGTTCCATGATCTCGCCATCACAGTTGACAACTCCATTGTGTCGTCCTCCCAGAGTGCTAAGAGCCTTGGCGTGACCCTGGACAACACCCTGTCATTGTCCGCTAACATCAAGGCGGTGACCCGATCCTGTAGGTTCATGCTCTACAACATTCGCATAGTACGACCCTGCCTCACACAGGAAGCGGCGCAGGTCCTAATCCAGGCACTTGTCATCTCCCGTCTGGATTACTGCAACTCGCTGTTGGAAGGGGCTCCCTGCCTGTGCCATTAAACCCCTACAACTCATCCAGAACGCCACAGCCCATCTGGTGTTCAACCTTCCCAAGTTCTCTCACGTCACCCCGCTCCTCCGCACACTCCACTGGCTTCCAGTTGAAGCTCGCATCTGCTACAAGACCATGGTGCTTGCCTACAGAGCTGTGAGGGGAACGGGACCTCCGTACCTTCAGGCTCTGATCAGTCCCTACACCCAAAGAAGGGCACTGCGTTCATCCACCTCTGGCCTGCTCGCCTCCCTACCTCTGCGGAAGCACAGTTCCCGCTCAGCCCAATCAAAACTGTTCGCTGCTCTGGCACCCCAATGGTGGAACAAGCTCCCTCACGACGCCAGGACAGCGGAGTCAATCACCACCTTCCGGAGACACCTGAAACTCCACCTCTTTAAGGAATACCTGGGATAGGATAAAGTAATCCTTCTAACCCCCCACCCCCCCAAAAAAAGATATAGATGTACTATTGTAAAGTGGTTGTTCCACTGGATATCATAAGGTGAATGCACCAATTTGTAAGTCGCTCTGGATAAGAGTGTCTGCTAAATGACGTAAATGTAATGTAAATGTGTGGGTAACTGTCATTTGGAACTTTTTTTCTTTCTATTTTTCTTATTTAAAATTTGTGTTGCTCAGTCCTTGAGCTGTTCTTGTCTATTGATGTTCTGTATTATGTCATGTTTTGTGTGGACCCCAGGAAGTGTAGTGGCTGTTTCAGCAACAGCTAATGGGGATCAGAATAAAATACAGAAAAGTAAAAGATGCGTTATGAAGGTTTTGTATCATTTCAGCCAGTAGTTTTGAAAGTAGCGCCCACGAGCCAAAACAGGTCCACAAAAATGTTGCACAATTGTGTACTTCGCCATCCATTTTGTATGATATCTTACGTCCTGGAAAAAATAAAAATCCTGCAATTCGTATGATATGTTAGAATTCCAAAACGTACAATATGTTACAAATTTGTAAGTGTTTAAATTTGTAAGTGAAAAATCCACACCAAAACAATATTTAGGTATTTGTTACATTATTATGTTAATATAGTCCCAAAATGTTTTGCATGTCAGCAGAATGTAAACTGAATGCTTCCATGTATTGTTTTTGCAAAATATCATCATGGATAAAACAATGTCTTTGGTTCCACAGAAGCAGGATTTATTTTTTTGTCTAAACATATACATGGTTGCGCATCATGTTTCTGGTTTTTGTATTTTTGTCGTTTTTATGTTAATTAAACTGCTAATGACTGGACATGATCTTAAAGGAAAAATGCACGCAAAAACTATATTTTTGAATTTTTTTCAGTAGTCCACTGTTGATACAGTCCGAAAATGTTTTGTATGTCAGCAGTCAAGTTCTCTAGATATTGGATTTTGAAGAAGCAAAGTGTCACTTGCCACATCATCATGATGAAGCAAAATAAATCATATGAAGCATAACGCATTACCATGATGATATGGCAAGTGACACTTTTTCAGGTAGCCAGGCGGATCTGAGCGTTTGACCAGTACCTGAACGGTCGTTGGTCTGAATCCCCGATATTCTGCCGATGAGCCCTCGAGCAAGACACTTAACCCTAATTGCTCCTGTGTCACGTCTGCTCCCGCTCTTCCCTCCCCCTGGCACTTGAGGGCCCCAGGTTGCCCTGCATCATGCACTCCTGCCATCCATCACGCACACCTGCCTTCCCTCGTCACGTGCATCAGCGTTATTGGACTCACATGGACTCACTTATCACCTGTTCATTTCCTCCCTTATATTTGTCAGTTCCCCAGCTCTATTCCCCGCTGCTGCATAGTATTGTTTTTTTTGTCTGTATTATTAGTTTGCTGACGCTATTCCTGTCTTGTTCCATGCCCGTTCTTTATTAAATGTTTGACTCCCCGTACCTGCTTCGTCTCTCCAGCGTCAACACGTGAAATCCTGTAACTCCCTCTGGATAAGAGCGTATGCTAAATCACTAAAATATAACATTTGCAAAAACAAATGTTTTTATGGCATCAATATCAACTAATCAGTCATATAGTTATACTGTAGTTTAACACATTTAATAACAGGGTGTCAATAAGCATATTTGAAATCAGGAAGAAATTAGTACATTTTATCATTCTTAATAAGTACGGTAACAATAGATGTTGAATTCAGTGACATGAGTTGTACTTAAAGGACTAAAAAGTAAGTTGAGATCTGTGTGAATAAATGTTTCATTGTTATCATGATTCAAGGTGGCGGTTGATGCTGTGGTACACTTCCACTGCATCTGGGTTGTTACTATCTTAATATCAATTCAGCATATTTTTGTTCTACAGTATGTTGATGAACTCAAAATCCAGACTGTGGTTCAAGGCTCTGGAAGAGATGCTCTCGGAGAAAACCTTCTCCCATGCATAGTAGTGACGCCACCTCACGTAAGACAATGCTCACAATCTTGACTGAACATGGGGTTTGACACTGTGACAGAGATGCTCTCGCAGAAAACCTAGAATCTTCTCCCATGAGTCTTCCTGTGCGACAGCGTGAGGTTTGGTGAGGCCTCCCCACAGCGCCAACACTGCAACAAGTTGGAATGACTGCTTTAGATTTAACACATTTGAGACATGGTATTCTTATGACTGTGTAATGTAGACCTATATGAATTTACTGGTATGTTCAAGTAACATAAAATAGCCTTACTTAACATAATAAGAACATAGAACTGTAGGTTGATGATTCCTTGACCAGTTGAATCAGGTGTGGCAAAGCACAATAACTAATTATGCACAGACTGTCTACATGAATGATCAGACTTCCGAAAGGCACCTCTCTCTCTGCTTATCGGCATCAGAAAGGATGAAACCTTGCAGTGGGGACTATACGGCATTTCAATCAGGTGACCAGCCCCAGGGTAGGACAGAGTGGTCAGCAGGTTACTGTTCCCTGCTCTCTCCATCATCTGCTTCATCTGAGGAGGAGAAAAGGATGGAGATTAGTATGAGGATCATTTCATATTTTCTCTAAAAGACTTCTCAACTCATTGTTCTTTTGTATTTAAACAGCATTTATGATGCATACAGTAACTCACATCATCAGCTGATTCGACAGTGGCGTTACTCTGATCATCTTGTCCAACAACCAGCAGCAGAGGACATGTTATCCTCCCCATCTGAGGACAGAATAAAACAAAATGGAGCTGAACTGAACAGATTAACAGCCATTTAGGAAAACATTGAATATTGACAGACACAACAATACTTCTGAGCCCTCAATCTTGTGAGATGCTGGAGGATCATGATAGGACTGGAGAAAGTGTGAAACTGTTCCCAGTATTGGTTGAGTTCTCCAGCGTAATCTTTTAGAGCTCCTTATCATCCTGTCCTCCTGTGTGGGATACATTTCCCTCACTACAATCATCCAAACAAGAGCAGAGGACTGAAGGGTCTTTCTGTACATAACAGATATCTTACTTCCACTTTCAGGTCTATATCTTCTGGAATAGGTAAAAGAACGTCCCTCCCGATGATGTGATTCTTCTCATATCGACAGGCCTTTTTGTACAGTCTGCAAACGCAAGGGCAAAGGTAATGCCCTTTAACCAAGTCAAACAGTACTTTTCTTCTTTAAAAAAGTTGGCTATGTAAAGAGACACACATAAATTAAAAACATTAAGTATCAACTCACTTTTCTATCCTACTATAGGCTTCTGCAATGGACTGGGTGGCTCCAATTCGGCCAGTATGGGTGCCACTGATGCACACACAACATCTTGGCTAAAAGGAGTAGACAGAGATTTAGTCATCGTAATAATAATACTACATTTTATGTGTTAATGCTACAAATGTTCCTGACAGAGAAACATATATACACAATAAAAGGACTGATAGACAACAATGCAACTTTTCTCTGATATTAATGTGGCAAGTAACTTTGTGATATTCCCAAACATACGCATACTCAATGATGGTGAGTATTTCGGGGACATTTTGGTCTGGTGCAAGCAAATATGTATATGTGTTTATTCACGAAATCAAAAAAATGACAGAGTTGCATAGGGACTTACCTTTACAGTTTTTGAGTAGGCGGTGATGGATAGAACCACTGGGACAGCAGCGGAAATGCCAAGTAGAGCAATTCTGTCAGTGGCCACTAGAGGGTGATCCTGCAGTAGTCTGAAAGCATTCTGAGATGAGATAGATGTACAATATGTATGAGAGTTGTTCTCAAAGTCCTTGGGATTCTTTCATCAGTCTTTAGCAGCACAAACTTGCTCAATCTTTCGTATGAGCAAATTCACCAATATGTCTGCATTCATCAACATTTTCTCCAGACAATATATACTGTAGATTAAGACAAGTCTCAGATAGAAATGTTGACATAAGACATGCAGAGGTAATTGTGTGTGGGGGGTATGGGTTCATATTTAACAATTATCTGATGCATGGGACTTTTATTTCCCGGTGCTACATGAGACAGCATGGTGAGACAGCATGGTGGTGAGTGTGCTGATATCCACCTTCATGGAACACTCTGACCTGATTCCAAAGGCCTTAATTAAGTACTGATTGGGTGCAGTAAGGATTCAAGCTAGCAAACAAACAACCACAGGTATTATGGTTGTTTGTTTGTGTATAAAACACACACACACACACACGTTTTGGTAAGTTTGCTAGTGGTTTTCGAGTACTGTCGGCAGGTTTTCAGACAGATGCCGTTAAGCACGTTGTTTCGTTCCGGAGGCAAATGTTTATGTTTCTGAACAACAATGAGCAACAGCTAAATGTGCATTTTAAAGTGAGGCATGGGGAGGGGCTCTATGCAGGGTTTGCCAGCACAGATAGTCTACGGTGTTTTGAGTGTGGGGATTTGGGGCATAAGAGCTTTGCGTGCCCACATAAAGGCCATAGACAAAGTGAGGGTACAAGCGCCACTGGGGGAAATCGAGGTCAAATTGCAGGGGGTAATGAGATGCAGACAGCAGAGGCTGGGCCAAGTCATGCCAGGGATGGTGTTGTAGATGAGGCTGGGCCTAGTCAGGCTAGAGATGGTGGGGTAGCTGAGGCTGGGTCTAGTCAGGCTAGAGATGGTGGGGTAGCGGAGGCTGGGCCTAGTTATGCTATGGAGGGTGGTGTAGATGATGCTGGGTCTAGTCAGGTTATGCTAGTGGATGAGGAGAGTATAGTGGGGAAGTGTAAGAGACTAGGGGGGGAGGAGGAGGGTGTCAAGCGGAAAAGGAAAAAGGGTGTGGTCAAAGGCACCATGGAAACTTTGCCTGTTGCTGTGGGGGATGGTCAGGGTGGGAGAAGGGCAGGTGGTCAGGGTGGGAGATAGAGATGAGGAGGAAAGTGAGTCTGAGGAAGAGGATGAGGAGTTATTTTTTTCAGACTCCTCTTCAATGGGCCCGGAGCTGACAGCCAGTCAAGCAGAGGGGTCTAAGTACACGTTGAGAGAACTGACAAGGTTCCTGAATGAGACCAAGGGGAAAAAAGTTAATCTTGTGGCTTTTTTTTCTGATCCGAGAAAATGTGTAAGATCAGTACAACATGCTATGAAAAATGAGGAGCATGGTGTCCTCTCACCCAGAAACGGTTTAGGTTGAGGAAGTGGCTCACAACAGTGTGTAAAGGTTTACCTTCAGACACTGTTTAGATATATAGTTTCTTTCTGACACTGGGGCTTTTTGAGCTTTGCTATTGGTCTCTTTCTCTGCTGGCTTTTCTCCCACTTCTTATGGAGACTCTTCGGATAGGCTCGCTCAATATAAATGGCGCCAGAGATGCGGGAAAGAGGAGTGTGTTGGGTGAATATGTGAAACAAAAAAAAGTACAGGTGTTGTTTCTGCAGGAGACACAAAGTGATGTGTTGCATGAAGTCGATTGGGGGCTCTGGTGGAAAGGGGCAAGTGTGTTGAGCCATGGGACAAATCTTAGTGCAGGGGTAGCAGTCCTTTTTGCACCGGGTCCGTCTGTAAAAGTTTGCTCCTCAAAGGTAGGCTGCTTGTTGTTAAAGCAGAAATTAACAACATGGGTTTTGTCTTTATAAATGTGTATGCGCCTAATACAGGGAGGGAAAGCGGGGTTCTATTTGGGAGTCTTAGACAGGAACTCTCACAGGTAGCGCCTGAGGAGACGCTGGGGGTCGGAGGAGACTGGAACTGTACAACGGATTTTACAAAAGACAGAAATGGCGAGGAGCCTCATTCAGTGTTAGTGGGAGTGTTAAGGGACATCATTAATCAGTTCGACCTAGTGGATGTTTGGAGATCTAAACATCCAAACACAAGACAGTATACATGGGTGAAGGTTTTTGGGGCTAGGGTGAGTGCAGCACGACTTGATCGGTTTTACATGTCTAGGAATCGGAGCAATAGGCTGTTGGGCGCTACCATTCTCCCGGTGGGGTTTTCCGATCATCACATAACCATGGCTCGGCTGTCTACTTCACCAGGATCCCGGGAGGCATCTTATTGGAAGTTAAATGTAAAGCTCTTACAAGATGCCACTTTTTGCTCAGGTTTCCAGACTATTTGGGAAGGGTGGGGGCAGCGAAGAGAGGAGTATGAGTCTCTGAGTCAATGGTGGGATGTGGGGAAAGTCCAAATTTGACTTTTCTGTTAACAGTACACAGCTCTCTCATCCTCAGAGGCTAGGAGAGTATTGGGGGAACTAGAGCGTTGTTTTAGCAAGATGGAGGTAGAGATGGTGGGGCAAGGCAATATAAGCCTCCAGGCTAATTTAGCTGAACTACGTAGAGACCTGGGCTGTTTTTTCCAGGTTAAAGCAAAGGGAGCACTTGTAAGAGCTAGGTTCTACATGCTCAAGGAGATGGATGCTCCCTGCTCCTTCTTCTTTGGTTTGGAAAGACAGAGCAGTGAAGACAAGGGTATGCATTGTCTACGGCTGTCTGATGGGCAGGTGACCTCTGTGGTGGGTGAGATGCGGGAGCAGACTGTGGAGTTTTATACTGAGTTGTATAGGGCAGAAGTGTGTGATCCTATGTGTGCTCAGGTCTTGTTTGCAGAACTCCCTAAGCTCTCTCTGGCACAGAGGGATGAAATGGACATTCCTCTGTTGTCCCATGAACTGGCAGAGGCCGTAACCCAGATGTCCCCCGGTCGTGCACCGGGGGTTGATGAACTCCCAGTGGAGTTTTATAAAGAATTCTGGGGAATAATTGGACAGGACTTCTTCTGCGTGTTGCCTGAATGCGTCGGGGTAGGAGAGTTGCCTATGAGCTGCCGTCGGGAGGCTCTGACTCTCCTGCCAAAAAAAGAGGACTTGTGTGAACTTAAGAACTGGAGGCCTGTGGCATTACTCTGTGCGGACTACAAGATATTTGCCAAGGTCCTCTCTAACAGACTGAAGTCCCATTTGGACTCGATAGTACATAAGGACCAAACATATTGTGTACCGGGACGCTCAATCACAGACAACTTGTTCTTAATTAGGGACCTGTTGGACTTGTCGAGAGGTTCTAATGTCAACTTTGGACTGGTCTCTTTAGATCAAGAGAAGGCTTTTGATAGAGTGGACCATGAGTATCTGTTCAATGTAATGTTTGGGTTTGGGGAGAGTTTTTTGACGTGTGAAGCTGTTGTATGCTGGGGCGTCATGTATGGTTAAGGTGGGAGGGGGGCTCAGTAGGCCAGTCTAAGTGAGACGGGGCATTAGACAAGGATACCCTCTATCTGGGCAGTTATACACATTTGCCATTGAGTCTTTTTTAGGACTGCTACGCAGGAGACTGCAGGGAGTGTGCTGGACAGGCATGGATGTGGTGACAGGAATAGCAGTGTCAGCATATGCAGATGATGTTTCTGTGATGGTCAAGATATGCAGGCACTAGAGACCAGTCTGAAGGTGTACGAGGGAGCTTCATTAGCTAAGGTAAACTGGGGCAAGAGCAAAGCTCTGTAATGTGGGGCATGGGGGGATAGGGCTCCTCCTCCTACCTGGGCTCAGAGAAGTGGGTCAGGAAGAACTGGGAGGGGCTGTCACATGCAGTGGTGTCAAGACTGGCCAGGTGGAGGTGGCTCCTGTCCCAAGTGTCATATAGAGGGAGGGTGCTGATAATTAACAACCTGGTGGCATCTTTCCTGTGGCATAAACTGGCTGTCCTCAACCCCCCGCCCCCTCCCCCCCGCCAGTTTGCTCGCAGACCTGCAACGCAAGCTGGTGGACTTCTTCTGGTCGGGCCATCACTGGCTGAGGGCGGCAGTGTTGTACATGACCGTCCACAAAGGAGGACAGGGCCTAGTGGAACTAGAGGGCAGGATGGCTGCCTTCCGGCTAAAGGCGGTGCAGAGACTGCTGTACCATACTGATGTTGGCTGGAGGGAACCAGCATGCACGCTGCTGAGTAGAGCTGGCGGATTAGGGTTGGACCGGCAGCTGTTCCTCATGAAGCTGGAGAGGCTGACTACAGCAGGTCTCTCAGATTTCTACTCTGCAATGCTGAGGGCCTGGCAGCTGCTAAGGCCCACACGAGAAGGGGGTGTGGAGCCTGGGCTCTGGGTGTGGGAGGAGCCTATCTTCCACAACCCAGCCATCCCTTTGAGATCGGTTCAGTCGACCACCCTGCAGAGGCAACTGATGGCAGCGGGTTTACAAAGGCTGGGTGACCTGAGACTGCTGGGAGAGGAGGGGTGGAAAACCCCGGATGTCTTGGCACAACAAACATGAATAACGTCTCTTAGGCTACTGGAGAGATTCCTGGAGGAGGTCCAGGAGGCACTTTCTGAGCCGGTAAGGGGGATGTTTGAGCGGCCAAAGGGAGAGGTGCCACCACTGTTTCCGCCACTGCAGGTGACGGCAGAGACTGGAGACTGGCAAGGGGGTCTGGAGGACTTGTTAGATTTTAACACTCCGAGCCTGGGGGAGTTTGAAGGGGTTGGGAGGTAAAGCCCTCTACAACCTCTGCGTTAAGGTTAGGAACATTAGAAGCCGAAAAGGAGTGAGGGCACATCAGTGGCAGGGGGTATGTGGGGAGGAGAGTATGGTGGGTTTTAGATGGAGGGGGCTTTACAAACCCCCAGTACCAAAGAGGTCAATGGATCTCCAGTGGAGAGTTCTTCATGGAGCCCTGGCCACTAACAGCTGGTTGGCACCGGGAGTCGGGCAGGGGTGTCCTTTCTGTAAAATGAAAGAAACTGTGATTCATGTGTTTTCTTTGTGCACCAGGTTAATGCCATTAATGTCTCTGTTGGAATGTCTGTGTGAGAGGTTGGGGGTGGTTTTTACTGTTGGGGTGTTTATAATGGAATACAGGTATTCGAGTAAGGAGAAGGCCAAATGTGTTTTGTTGAATTTTCTGTTTGCTCAGGCAAAGTTAGCAATTTGGCTAACAAAGAGGAACAGGGTCAAAGGTGGGGGGATAATAGACCCTTTACTATTGTTTAATGGGATGGTCTCAGCGCGCCTTAGGGTTGAGTTTGAGTTCTATAAAATGATAAATATTGTTGAGATGTTTAAGGAGATATGGTGTGTTGGGGGGCTGTCTGTATAGCTGGGGAAGATGTTTTGGATATACGGTTGTAGGAGTGGGTATTGTTTTGGGTATTGTGATGTTGGTTTGTATCATGTGGTAGCTGGAAAGGTAAGTATGGTACATGTATGCAGTACAGGATATATTTTGGGGTTTTATTTTTAAGGGGGGGGGGGGGGGGGGGGGGTTTAAATGAAATGAGAATGTTCCATTAAAGAAAGACCAAAAGTCTAAAAAGTCTCTCTCGCTCTCTCTCTCTCACTCACTCGGCTAGATAAAACCGGCACTTTTACTGAAACATTGATTAATGTGCACTGTCCCTGTAAAAATAAAATAAACTCAAACTCAAACCTCATTACTGACGGATGTCCCGCCTCCAGCGGGAATCCCACGTGGCTTCGGCCTTAGGGAGAGATGAACCTAGTGGTGAATGATACCTAACATTTAAACTACTGGCGACACTTTTATGATAATCCAGACAATCCCAATAGATAGGATATCATCGTCTCATTCAATTTAATAGGTTAAATTGTCAAACATACCTTTTTAGGTTCTTCCAATTAAATGAGACATTTTAAACTTTTCAATAGTAACCTAGATGAACAACTTCCCAGGTTAATTAAAGTTTAATTCCCCGATAGCCTATCCAGGTATGATTAATCCTAATCATTGATTAATTTGCTTTTGCAAATTCATTCATGTCCAACTCCCACATTACTAGTACAGTACTGATGGTTCATTAACGTCTATAAATAGATTAAAATCGTCTTTGCAGCTTCCAACGTATTCCAAAACCAAACTTTGGAAAATGAGGAATAACAGTTTTCCTTTCAAATGTTCTAATAATGTGCAAGCTATCAGAAGGGGTAGTCCCCACCCGCCTGCTAATTAGTGAACCTCCACCCATAAATGGATTGATCTCTGACCTCAGCAGCGATACCAACCCTAATTATGCCATTAGCGGAAAAACAGCAGACATGGCACACAACGCTCTCCAAAATCAACCGTCGGGCGCAGGCCTCGTAAAGGTTCTCTCCAGTCTAGCCCTGATGTCTTGCCATCCGAGATTGGCATCAGTCCAATACCGCAGTGCACAGCTGAATCACGAGCAGGTAACGGTAAACATAAAGGGACAGGTGGATAGAACCCGGAAACCATTGACAAATGCAGAAAAGGGAAAAATTATTCTAGCTACGGAAATGTGTTTGGAAACTGAAAAATTAAATGTAATTGCAAAAACCTATGATGATGAACAAGCACAAACTCTTCAACAAATTATTTTCTACAGGAACAAAATCGTATGCTACAGGAACAACTCAATTCAGCCAAAACTAAATACGATCAAGTCCACGCCAAACTAGATAAATCTAACGAGTTATCTACAAACAGGCGCGCTCTTTCTTGATAACATGCATGCAGTTTTGTTGAACGCTACTTAAAGTAACAATGTTCTACTCAACATGCTGCAGACCAAAGACGATCAGTTAAGTCGAACGACACCGCTGGTCCTGCTCACATTGCCCTACCCTATGCTTTGACCTCTTTCTCCCCTTTCTCTCCAGATGAAATCTTGCGACTTGTGACGGCCGGCCGCCCAACAACCAACATCCCCTCCTCTCTCCTCCAGACCATTTCCGGAGACCTTCTCCCTTACCTCACCTCGCTCATCAACTCATCCTTGACCGCTGGCTACGTCCCTTCCGTCTTCAAGAGAGCGAGAGTTGCACCCCTTCTCAAAAAACCTACACTCGATCCCTCCGATGTCAACAACTACAGACCAGTATCCCTTCTTTCTTTTCTCTCCAAAACTCTTGAGCGTGCCGTCCTTGGCCAGCTCTCTTGCTATCTCTCTCAGAATGACCTTCTTGATCCAAATCAGTCAGGTTTCAAGACTGGTCATTCAACTGAGACTGCTCTTCTCTGTGTCACGGAGGCTCTCCGCACTGCTAAAGCTAACTCTCTCTCCTCTGCTCTCATCCTTCTAGACCTATTTGCTGCCTTTGATACTGTGAACCATCAGATCCTCCTCTCCACCTTCTCCGAGTTGGGCATCTCCGGCGTGGCTCACTCTTGGATTGCGTCCTACCTGACAGGTCGCTCCTACCAGGTGGCGTGGCGAGAATCTGTCTCCGCACCACGTGCTCTCACCACTGGTGTCCCCCAGGGCTCAGTTCTAGGCCCTCTCCTATTCTCGCTATGCACCAAGTCACTTGGCTCTGTCATATCCTCACATGGTCTCTCCTATCTGCTACGCAGACGACACACAATTAATCTTCTCCTTTCCCCCTTCTGATAACCATGTGACGAATCGCATCTCTGCATGTCTGGCAGACATATCAGTGTGGATGACGGATCACCACATCAAGCTGAACCTCGGCAAGACGGAGCTGCTCTTCCTCCCGGGGAAGGACTGCCCGTTCCATGATCTCGCCATCACAGTTGACAACTCCATTGTGTCGTCCTCCCAGAGTGCTAAGAGCCTTGGCGTGACCCTGGACAACACCCTGTCATTCTCCGCTAACATCAAGGCGGTGACCCGATCCTGTAGGTTCATGCTCTACAACATTCGCATAGTACGACCCTGCCTCACACAGGAAGCGGCGCAGGTCCTAATCCAGGAACTTGTCATCTCCCGTCTGGATTACTGCAACTCGCTGTTGGAAGGGGCTCCCTGCCTGTGCCATTAAACCCCTACAACTCATCCAGAACGCCACAGCCCATCTGGTGTTCAACCTTCCCAAGTTCTCTCACGTCACCCCGCTCCTCCGCACACTCCACTGGCTTCCAGTTGAAGCTCGCATCTGCTACAAGACCATGGTGCTTGCCTACAGAGCTGTGAGGGGAACGGGACCTCCGTACCTTCAGGCTCTGATCAGTCCCTACACCCAAAGAAGGGCACTGCGTTCATCCACCTCTGGCCTGCTCGCCTCCCTACCTCTGCGGAAGCACAGTTCCCGCTCAGCCCAATCAAAACTGTTCGCTGCTCTGGCACCCCAATGGTGGAACAAGCTCCCTCACGACGCCAGGACAGCGGAGTCAATCACCACCTTCCGGAGACACCTGAAACTCCACCTCTTTAAGGAATACCTGGGATAGGATAAAGTAATCCTTCTAACCCCCCACCCCCCCAAAAAAAGATATAGATGTACTATTGTAAAGTGGTTGTTCCACTGGATATCATAAGGTGAATGCCCCAATTTGTAAGTCGCTCTGGATAAGAGTGTCTGCTAAATGACGTAAATGTAATGTAAATGTGTGGGTAACTGTCATTTGGAACTTTTTTTCTTTCTATTTTTCTTATTTAAAATTTGTGTTGCTCAGTCCTTGAGCTGTTCTTGTCTATTGATGTTCTGTATTATGTCATGTTTTGTGTGGACCCCAGGAAGTGTAGTGGCTGTTTCAGCAACAGCTAATGGGGATCAGAATAAAATACAGAAAAGTAAAAGATGCGTTATGAAGGTTTTGTATCATTTCAGCCAGTAGTTTTGAAAGTAGCGCCCACGAGCCAAAACAGGTCCACAAAAATGTTGCACAATTGTGTACTTCGCCATCCATTTTGTATGATATCTTACGTCCTGGAAAAAATAAAAATCCTGCAATTCGTATGATATGTTAGAATTCCAAAACGTACAATATGTTACAAATTTGTAAGTGCTTAAATTTGTAAGTGAAAAATCCACACCAAAACAATATTTAGGTATTTGTTACATTATTGAACTGTTAATATAGTCCCAAAATGTTTTGCATGTCAGCAGAATGTAAACTGAATGCTTCCATGTATTGTTTTTGCAAAATATCATCATGGATAAAACAATGTCTTTGGTTCCACAGAAGCAGGATTTATTTTTTTGTCTAAACATATACATGGTTGCGCATCATGTTTCTGGTTTTTGTATTTTTGTTGTTTTTATGTTAATTAAACTGCTAATGACTGGACATGATCTTAAAGGAAAAATGCACGCAAAAACTATATTTTTGAATTTTTTTCATTAGTCCACTGTTGATACAGTCCGAAAATGTTTTGTATGTCAGCAGTCAAGTTCTCAAGATATTGGATTTTGAAGAAGCAAAGTGTCACTTGCCACATCATCATGATGAAGCAAAATAAATCATATGAAGCATAACGCATTATCATGATGATGTGGCAAGTGACACTTTTTCAGGTAGCCAGGCGGATCTGAGCGTTTGACCAGTACCTGAACGGTCGTTGGTCTGAATCCCCGATATTCTGCCGATGTGCCCTCGAGCAAGACACTTAACCCTAATTGCTCCTGTGTCACGTCTGCTCCCGCTCTTCCCTCCCCCTGGCACTTGAGGGCCCCAGGTTGCCCTGCATCATGCACTCCTGCCATCCATCACGCACACCTGCCTTCCCTCGTCACGTGCATCAGCGTTATTGGACTCACATGGACTCACTTATCACCTGTTCATTTCCTCCCTTATATTTGTCAGTTCCCCAGCTCTATTCCCCGCTGCTGCATAGTATTGTTTTTTTTGTCTGTATTATTAGTTTGCTGACGCTATTCCTGTCTTGTTCCATGCCCGTTCTTTATTAAATGTTTGACTCCCCGCACCTGCTTCGTCTCTCCAGCGTCAACACGTGAAATCCTGTAACTCCCTCTGGATAAGAGCGTATGCTAAATCACTAAAATATAACATTTGCAAAAACAAATGTTTTTATGGCATCAATATCAACTAATCAGTCATATAGTTATACTGTAGTTTAACACATTTAATAACAGGGTGTCAATAAGCATATTTGAAATCAGGAAGAAATTAGTACATTTTATCATTCTTAATAAGTACGGTAACAATAGATGTTGAATTCAGTGACATGAGTTGTACTTAAAGGACTAAAAAGTAAGTTGAGATCTGTGTGAATAAATGTTTCATTGTTATCATGATTCAAGGTGGCGGTTGATGCTGTGGTACACTTCCACTGCATCTGGGTTGTTACTATCTTAATATCAATTCAGCATATTTTTGTTCTACAGTATGTTGATGAACTCAAAATCCAGACTGTGGTTCAAGGCTCTGGAAGAGATGCTCTCGGAGAAAACCTTCTCCCATGCATAGTAGTGACGCCACCTCACGTAAGACAATGCTCACAATCTTGACTGAACATGGGGTTTGACACTGTGACAGAGATGCTCTCGCAGAAAACCTAGAATCTTCTCCCATGAGTCTTCCTGTGCGACAGCGTGAGGTTTGGTGAGGCCTCCCCACAGCGCCAACACTGCAACAAGTTGGAATGACTGCTTTAGATTTAACACATTTGAGACATGGTATTCTTATGACTGTGTAATGTAGACCTATATGAAATTACTGGTATGTTCAAGTAACATAAATAGCCTTACTTAAGATAATAAGAACATAGAACTGTAGGTTGATGATTCCTTGACTAGTTGAATCAGGTGTGGCAAAGCACAATAACTAATTATGCACAGACTGTCTACATGAATGATCAGACTTCCGAAAGGCACCTCTCTCTCTGCTTATCGGCATCAGAAAGGATGAAACCTTGCAGTGGGGACTATACGGCATTTCAATCAGGTGACCAGCCCCAGGGTAGGACAGAGTGGTCAGCAGGTTACTGTTCCCTGCTCTCTCCATCATCTGCTTCATCTGAGGAGGAGAAAAGGATGGAGATTAGTACGAGGATCATTTCATATTTTCTCTAAAAGACTTCTCAACTCATTGTTCTTTTGTATTTAAACAGCATTTATGATGCATACAGTAACTCACATCATCAGCTGATTCGACAGTGGCGTTACTCTGATCATCTTGTCCAACAACCAGCAGCAGAGGACATGTTATCCTCCCCATCTGAGGACAGAATAAAACAAAATGGAGCAGAACTGAACAGATTAATAGCCATTTAGGAAAACATTGAATATTCACAGACACAACAATACTTCTGAGCCCTCAATCTTGTGAGATACTGGAGGATCATGATAGGACTGGAGAAAGTGTGAAACTGTTCCCAGTATTGGTTGAGTTCTCCAGCGTAATCTTTTAGAGCTCCTTATCATCCTGTCCTCCTGTGTGGGATACATTTCCCTCACTACAATCATCCAAACAAGAGCAGAGGACTGAAGGGTCTTTCTGTACATAACAGATATCTTACTTCCACTTTCAGGTCTATATCTTCTGGAATAGGTAGAAAAACGTCCCTCCCGATGATGTGATTCTTCTCATATCGACAGGCCTTTTTGTACAGTCTGCAAACGCGAGGGTAAAGGTAATGCGCTTTAACCAAGTCAAACAGTACTTTTCTTCTTTAAAAAAGTTGGCTATGTAAAGAGACACACATAAATTAAAAACATTAAGTATCAACTCACTTTTCTATCCTACTATAGGCTTCTGCAATGGACTGGGTGGCTCCAATTCGGCCAGTATGGGTGCCACTGATGCACACACAACATCTTGGCTAAAAGGAGTAGACAGAGATTTAGTCATCGTAATAATAATACTACATTTTATGTGTTAATGCTACAAATGTTCCTGACAGAGAAACATATATACACAATAAAAGGACTGATAGACAACAATGCAACTTTTCTCTGATATTAATGTGGCAAGTAACTTTGTGATATTCCCAAACATACGCATACTCAATGATGGTGAGTATTTCGGGGACATTTTGGTCTGGTGCAAGCAAATATGTATATGTGTTTATTCACGAAATCAAAAAAATGACAGAGTTGCATAGGGACTTACCTTTACAGTTTTTGAGTAGGCGGTGATGGATAGAACCACTGGGACAGCAGCGGAAATGCCAAGTAGAGCAATTCTGTCAGTGGCCACTAGAGGGTGATCCTGCAGTAGTCTGAAAGCATTCTGAGATGAGAAATGAGATGTACAATATGTATGAGAGTTGTTCTCAAAGTCCTTGGGATTCTTTCATCAGTCTTTAGCAGCACAAACTTGCTCAATCTTTCGTATGAGCAAATTCACCAATATGTCTGCATTCATCAACATTTTCTCCAGACAATATATACTGTAGATTAAGACAAGTCTCAGATAGAAATGTTGACATAAGACATGCAGAGGTAATTGTGTGTGGGGGGTATGGGTTCATATTTAACAATTATCTGATGCATGGGACTTTTATTTCCCGGTGCTACATGAGACAGCATGGTGAGACAGCATGGTGGTGAGTGTGCTGATATCCACCTTCATGGAACACTCTGACCTGATTCCAAAGGCCTTAATTAAGTACTGATTGGGTGCAGTAAGGATTCAAGCTAGCAAACAAACAACCACAGGTATTATGGTTGTTTGTTTGTGTATAAAACACACACACACACACACGTTTTGGTAAGTTTGCTAGTGGTTTTCGAGTACTGTCGGCAGGTTTTCAGACAGATGCCGTTAAGCACGTTGTTTCGTTCCGGAGGCAAATGTTTATGTTTCTGAACAACAATGAGCAACAGCTAAATGTGCATTTTAAAGTGAGGCATGGGGAGGGGCTCTATGCAGGGTTTGCCAGCACAGATAGTCTACGGTGTTTTGAGTGTGGGGATTTGGGGCATAAGAGCTTTGCGTGCCCACATAAAGGCCATAGACAAAGTGAGGGTACAAGCGCCACTGGGGGAAATCGAGGTCAAATTGCAGGGGGTAATGAGATGCAGACAGCAGAGGCTGGGCCTAGTCATGCAAGAGATGGTGGTGTAGATGAGGCTGGGCCTAGTCAGGCTAGAGATGGTGGGGTAGCTGAGGCTGGGTCTAGTCAGGCTAGAGATGGTGGGGTAGCGGAGGCTGGGCCTAGTTATGCTATGGAGGGTGGTGTAGATGATGCTGGGTCTAGTCAGGTTATGCTAGTGGATGAGGAGAGTATAGTGGGGAAGTGTAAGAGACTAGGGGGGGAGGAGGAGGGTGTCAAGCGGAAAAGGAAAAAGGGTGTGGTCAAAGGCACCATGGAAACTTTGCCTGTTGCTGTGGGGGATGGTCAGGGTGGGAGAAGGGCAGGTGGTCAGGGTGGGAGATAGAGATGAGGAGGAAAGTGAGTCTGAGGAAGAGGATGAGGAGTTATTTTTTTCAGACTCCTCTTCAATGGGCCCGGAGCTGACAGCCAGTCAAGCAGAGGGGTCTAAGTACACGTTGAGAGAACTGACAAGGTTCCTGAATGAGACCAAGGGGAAAAAAGTTAATCTTGTGGCTTTTTTTTCTGATCCGAGAAAATGTGTAAGATCAGTACAACATGCTATGAAAAATGAGGAGCATGGTGTCCTCTCACCCAGAAACGGTTTAGGTTGAGGAAGTGGCTCACAACAGTGTGTAAAGGTTTACCTTCAGACACTGTTTAGATATATAGTTTCTTTCTGACACTGGGGCTTTTTGAGCTTTGCTATTGGTCTCTTTCTCTGCTGGCTTTTCTCCCACTTCTTATGGAGACTCTTCGGGTAGGCTGGCTCAATATAAATGGCGCCAGAGATGCGGGAAAGAGGAGTGTGTTGGGTGAATATGTGAAACAAAAAAAAGTACAGGTGTTGTTTCTGCAGGAGACACAAAGTGATGTGTTGCATGAAGTCGATTGGGGGCTCTGGTGGAAAGGGGCAAGTGTGTTGAGCCATGGGACAAATCTTAGTGCAGGGGTAGCAGTCCTTTTTGCACCGGGTCCGTCTGTAAAAGTTTGCTCCTCAAAGGTAGGCTGCTTGTTGTTAAAGCAGAAATTAACAACATGGGTTTTGTCTTTATAAATGTGTATGCGCCTAATACAGGGAGGGAAAGCGGGGTTCTATTTGGGAGTCTTAGACAGGAACTCTCACAGGTAGCGCCTGAGGAGACGCTGGGGGTCGGAGGAGACTGGAACTGTACAACGGATTTTACAAAAGACAGAAATGGCGAGGAGCCTCATTCAGTGTTAGTGGGAGTGTTAAGGGACATCATTAATCAGTTCGACCTAGTGGATGTTTGGAGATCTAAACATCCAAACACAAGACAGTATACATGGGTGAAGGTTTTTGGGGCTAGGGTGAGTGCAGCACGACTTGATCGGTTTTACATGTCTAGGAATCGGAGCAATAGGCTGTTGGGCGCTACCATTCTCCCGGTGGGGTTTTCCGATCATCACATAACCATGGCTCGGCTGTCTACTTCACCAGGATCCCGGGAGGCATCTTATTGGAAGTTAAATGTAAAGCTCTTACAAGATGCCACTTTTTGCTCAGGTTTCCAGACTATTTGGGAAGGGTGGGGGCAGCGAAGAGAGGAGTATGAGTCTCTGAGTCAATGGTGGGATGTGGGGAAAGTCCAAATTTGACTTTTCTGTTAACAGTACACAGCTCTCTCATCCTCAGAGGCTAGGAGAGTATTGGGGGAACTAGAGCGTTGTTTTAGCAAGATGGAGGTAGAGATGGTGGGGCAAGGCAATATAAGCCTCCAGGCTAATTTAGCTGAACTACGTAGGGACCTGGGCTGTTTTTTCCAGGTTAAAGCAAAGGGAGCACTTGTAAGAGCTAGGTTCTACATGCTCAAGGAGATGGATGCTCCCTGCTCCTTCTTCTTTGGTTTGGAAAGACAGAGCAGTGAAGACAAGGGTATGCATTGTCTACGGCTGTCTGATGGGCAGGTGACCTCTGTGGTGGGTGAGATGCGGGAGCAGACTGTGGAGTTTTATACTGAGTTGTATAGGGCAGAAGTGTGTGATCCTATGTGTGCTCAGGTCTTGTTTGCAGAACTCCCTAAGCTCTCTCTGGCACAGAGGGATGAAATGGACATTCCTCTGTTGTCCCATGAACTGGCAGAGGCCGTAACCCAGATGTCCCCCGGTCGTGCACCGGGGGTTGATGAACTCCCAGTGGAGTTTTATAAAGAATTCTGGGGAATAATTGGACAGGACTTCTTCTGCGTGTTGCCTGAATGCGTCGGGGTAGGAGAGTTGCCTATGAGCTGCCGTCGGGAGGCTCTGACTCTCCTGCCAAAAAAAGAGGACTTGTGTGAACTTAAGAACTGGAGGCCTGTGGCATTACTCTGTGCGGACTACAAGATATTTGCCAAGGTCCTCTCTAACAGACTGAAGTCCCATTTGGACTCGATAGTACATAAGGACCAAACATATTGTGTACCGGGACGCTCAATCACAGACAACTTGTTCTTAATTAGGGACCTGTTGGACTTGTCGAGAGGTTCTAATGTCAACTTTGGACTGGTCTCTTTAGATCAAGAGAAGGCTTTTGATAGAGTGGACCATGAGTATCTGTTCAATGTAATGTTTGGGTTTGGGGAGAGTTTTTTGACGTGTGAAGCTGTTGTATGCTGGGGCGTCATGTATGGTTAAGGTGGGAGGGGGGCTCAGTAGGCCAGTCTAAGTGAGACGGGGCATTAGACAAGGATACCCTCTATCTGGGCAGTTATACACATTTGCCATTGAGTCTTTTTTAGGACTGCTACGCAGGAGACTGCAGGGAGTGTGCTGGACAGGCATGGATGTGGTGACAGGAATAGCAGTGTCAGCATATGCAGATGATGTTTCTGTGATGGTCAAGATATGCAGGCACTAGAGACCAGTCTGAAGGTGTACGAGGGAGCTTCATTAGCTAAGGTAAACTGGGGCAAGAGCAAAGCTCTGTAATGTGGGGCATGGGGGGATAGGGCTCCTCCTCCTACCTGGGCTCAGAGAAGTGGGTCAGGAAGAACTGGGAGGGGCTGTCACATGCAGTGGTGTCAAGACTGGCCAGGTGGAGGTGGCTCCTGTCCCAAGTGTCATATAGAGGGAGGGTGCTGATAATTAACAACCTGGTGGCATCTTTCCTGTGGCATAAACTGGCTGTCCTCAACCCCCCGCCCCCTCCCCCCCGCCAGTTTGCTCGCAGACCTGCAACGCAAGCTGGTGGACTTCTTCTGGTCGGGCCATCACTGGCTGAGGGCGGCAGTGTTGTACATGACCGTCCACAAAGGAGGACAGGGCCTAGTGGAACTAGAGGGCAGGATGGCTGCCTTCCGGCTAAAGGCGGTGCAGAGACTGCTGTACCATACTGATGTTGGCTGGAGGGAACCAGCATGCACGCTGCTGAGTAGAGCTGGCGGATTAGGGTTGGACCGGCAGCTGTTCCTCATGAAGCTGGAGAGGCTGACTACAGCAGGTCTCTCAGATTTCTACTCTGCAATGCTGAGGGCCTGGCAGCTGCTAAGGCCCACACGAGAAGGGGGTGTGGAGCCTGGGCTCTGGGTGTGGGAGGAGCCTATCTTCCACAACCCAGCCATCCCTTTGAGATCGGTTCAGTCGGCCACCCTGCAGAGGCAACTGATGGCAGCGGGTTTACAAAGGCTGGGTGACCTGAGACTGCTGGGAGAGGAGGGGTGGAAAACCCTGGACGTCTTGGCACAACAAACAGGAATAACGTCTCTTAGGCTGCTGGAGAGATTCCTGGAGGAGGTCCAGGAGGCACTTTCTGAGCCGGTAAGGGGGATGTTTGAGCGGCCAAAGGGAGAGGTGCCACCACTGTTTCCGCCACTGCAGGTGACGGCAGAGACTGGAGACTGGCAAGGGGGTCTGGAGGACTTGTTAGATTTTAACACTCCGAGCCTGGGGGAGTTTGAAGGGGTTGGGAGGTAAAGCCCTCTACAACCTCTGCGTTAAGGTTAGGAACATTAGAAGCCGAAAAGGAGTGAGGGCACATCAGTGGCAGGGGGTATGTGGGGAGGAGAGTATGGTGGGTTTTAGATGGAGGGGGCTTTACAAACCCCCAGTACCAAAGAGGTCAATGGATCTCCAGTGGAGAGTTCTTCATGGAGCCCTGGCCACTAACAGCTGGTTGGCACCGGGAGTCGGGCAGGGGTGTCCTT
Organism: Salmo trutta; assembly: GCF_901001165.1. Classification (NCBI taxonomy): domain Eukaryota; kingdom Metazoa; phylum Chordata; class Actinopteri; order Salmoniformes; family Salmonidae; genus Salmo; species Salmo trutta. The sequence goes on from NC_042960.1 coordinate 59,578,057, forward strand.
TCTGTAAAATGAAAGAAAGTGTGATTCATGTGTTTTCTGTGTGTACCAGGTTAATGCCATTAATGTCTCTGTTGGAATGTCTGTGTGAGAGGTTGGGGGTGGTTTTTACTGTTGGGGTGTTTATAATGGAATACAGGTATTCGAGTAAGGAGAAGGCCAAATGTGTTTTGTTGAATGTTCTGTTTGCTCAGGCAAAGTTAGCAATTTGGCTAACAAAGAGGAACAGGGTCAAAGGTGGGGGGATAATAGACCCTTTACTATTGTTTAATGGGATGGTCTCAGCGCGCCTTAGGGTTGAGTTTGAGTTCTATAAAATGATAAATATTGTTGAGATGTTTAAGGAGATATGGTGTGTTGGGGGGCTGTCTGTATAGCTGGGGAAGATGTTTTGGATATACGGTTGTAGGAGTGGGTATTGTTTTGGGTATTGTGATGTTGGTTTGTATCATGTGGTAGCTGGAAAGGTAAGTATGGTACATGTATGCAGTACAGGATATATTTTGGGGTTTTATTTTTAAGGGGGGGGGGGGGGGGGGGTTTTAAATGAAATGAGAATGTTCCATTAAAGAAAGACCAAAAGTCTAAAAAGTCTCTCTCGCTCTCTCTCTCTCACTCACTCGGCTAGATAAAACCGGCACTTTTACTGAAACATTGATTAATGTGCACTGTCCCTGTAAAAATAAAATAAACTCAAACTCAAACCTCATTACTGACGGATGTCCCGCCTCCAGCGGGAATCCCACGTGGCTTCGGCCTTAGGGAGAGATGAACCTAGTGGTGAATGATACCTAACATTTAAACTACTGGCGACACTTTTATGATAATCCAGACAATCCCAATAGATAGGATATCATCGTCTCATTCAATTTAATAGGTTAAATTGTCAAACATACCTTTTTAGGTTCTTCCAATTAAATGAGACATTTTAAACTTTTCAATAGTAACCTAGATGAACAACTTCCCAGGTTAATTAAAGTTTAATTCCCCGATAGCCTATCCAGGTATGATTAATCCTAATCATTGATTAATTTGCTTTTGCAAATTCATTCATGTCCAACTCCCACATTACTAGTACAGTACTGATGGTTCATTAACGTCTATAAATAGATTAAAATCGTCTTTGCAGCTTCCAACGTATTCCAAAACCAAACTTTGGAAAATGAGGAATAACAGTTTTCCTTTCAAATGTTCTAATAATGTGCAAGCTATCAGAAGGGGTAGTCCCCACCCGCCTGCTAATTAGTGAACCTCCACCCATAAATGGATTGATCTCTGACCTCAGCAGCGATACCAACCCTAATTATGCCATTAGCGGAAAAACAGCAGACATGGCACACAACGCTCTCCAAAATCAACCGTCGGGCGCAGGCCTCGTAAAGGTTCTCTCCAGTCTAGCCCTGATGTCTTGCCATCCGAGATTGGCATCAGTCCAATACCGCAGTGCACAGCTGAATCACGAGCAGGTAACGGTAAACATAAAGGGACAGGTGGATAGAACCCGGAAACCATTGACAAATGCAGAAAAGGGAAAAATTATTCTAGCTACGGAAATGTGTTTGGAAACTGAAAAATTAAATGTAATTGCAAAAACCTATGATGATGAACAAGCACAAACTCTTCAACAAATTATTTTCTACAGGAACAAAATCGTATGCTACAGGAACAACTCAATTCAGCCAAAACTAAATACGATCAAGTCCACGCCAAACTAGATAAATCTAACGAGTTATCTACAAACAGGCGCGCTCTTTCTTGATAACATGCATGCAGTTTTGTTGAACGCTACTTAAAGTAACAATGTTCTACTCAACATGCTGCAGACCAAAGACGATCAGTTAAGTCGAACGACACCGCTGGTCCTGCTCACATTGCCCTACCCTATGCTTTGACCTCTTTCTCCCCTTTCTCTCCAGATGAAATCTTGCGACTTGTGACGGCCGGCCGCCCAACAACCAACATCCCCTCCTCTCTCCTCCAGACCATTTCCGGAGACCTTCTCCCTTACCTCACCTCGCTCATCAACTCATCCTTGACCGCTGGCTACGTCCCTTCCGTCTTCAAGAGAGCGAGAGTTGCACCCCTTCTCAAAAAACCTACACTCGATCCCTCCGATGTCAACAACTACAGACCAGTATCCCTTCTTTCTTTTCTCTCCAAAACTCTTGAGCGTGCCGTCCTTGGCCAGCTCTCTTGCTATCTCTCTCAGAATGACCTTCTTGATCCAAATCAGTCAGGTTTCAAGACTGGTCATTCAACTGAGACTGCTCTTCTCTGTGTCACGGAGGCTCTCCGCACTGCTAAAGCTAACTCTCTCTCCTCTGCTCTCATCCTTCTAGACCTATTTGCTGCCTTTGATACTGTGAACCATCAGATCCTCCTCTCCACCTTCTCCGAGTTGGGCATCTCCGGCGTGGCTCACTCTTGGATTGCGTCCTACCTGACAGGTCGCTCCTACCAGGTGGCGTGGCGAGAATCTGTCTCCGCACCACGTGCTCTCACCACTGGTGTCCCCCAGGGCTCAGTTCTAGGCCCTCTCCTATTCTCGCTATGCACCAAGTCACTTGGCTCTGTCATATCCTCACATGGTCTCTCCTATCTGCTACGCAGACGACACACAATTAATCTTCTCCTTTCCCCCTTCTGATAACCATGTGACGAATCGCATCTCTGCATGTCTGGCAGACATATCAGTGTGGATGACGGATCACCACATCAAGCTGAACCTCGGCAAGACGGAGCTGCTCTTCCTCCCGGGGAAGGACTGCCCGTTCCATGATCTCGCCATCACAGTTGACAACTCCATTGTGTCGTCCTCCCAGAGTGCTAAGAGCCTTGGCGTGACCCTGGACAACACCCTGTCATTCTCCGCTAACATCAAGGCGGTGACCCGATCCTGTAGGTTCATGCTCTACAACATTCGCATAGTACGACCCTGCCTCACACAGGAAGCGGCGCAGGTCCTAATCCAGGCACTTGTCATCTCCCGTCTGGATTACTGCAACTCGCTGTTGGAAGGGGCTCCCTGCCTGTGCCATTAAACCCCTACAACTCATCCAGAACGCCACAGCCCATCTGGTGTTCAACCTTCCCAAGTTCTCTCACGTCACCCCGCTCCTCCGCACACTCCACTGGCTTCCAGTTGAAGCTCGCATCTGCTACAAGACCATGGTGCTTGCCTACAGAGCTGTGAGGGGAACGGGACCTCCGTACCTTCAGGCTCTGATCAGTCCCTACACCCAAAGAAGGGCACTGCGTTCATCCACCTCTGGCCTGCTCGCCTCCCTACCTCTGCGGAAGCACAGTTCCCGCTCAGCCCAATCAAAACTGTTCGCTGCTCTGGCACCCCAATGGTGGAACAAGCTCCCTCACGACGCCAGGACAGCGGAGTCAATCACCACCTTCCGGAGACACCTGAAACTCCACCTCTTTAAGGAATACCTGGGATAGGATAAAGTAATCCTTCTAACCCCCCACCCCCCCCAAAAAAAGATATAGATGTACTATTGTAAAGTGGTTGTTCCACTGGATATCATAAGGTGAATGCCCCAATTTGTAAGTCGCTCTGGATAAGAGTGTCTGCTAAATGACGTAAATGTAATGTAAATGTGTGGGTAACTGTCATTTGGAACTTTTTTTCTTTCTATTTTTCTTATTTAAAATTTGTGTTGCTCAGTCCTTGAGCTGTTCTTGTCTATTGATGTTCTGTATTATGTCATGTTTTGTGTGGACCCCAGGAAGTGTAGTGGCTGTTTCAGCAACAGCTAATGGGGATCAGAATAAAATACAGAAAAGTAAAAGATGCGTTATGAAGGTTTTGTATCATTTCAGCCAGTAGTTTTGAAAGTAGCGCCCACGAGCCAAAACAGGTCCACAAAAATGTTGCACAATTGTGTACTTCGCCATCCATTTTGTATGATATCTTACGTCCTGGAAAAAATAAAAATCCTGCAATTCGTATGATATGTTAGAATTCCAAAACGTACAATATGTTACAAATTTGTAAGTGCTTAAATTTGTAAGTGAAAAATCCACACCAAAACAATATTTAGGTATTTGTTACATTATTGAACTGTTAATATAGTCCCAAAATGTTTTGCATGTCAGCAGAATGTAAACTGAATGCTTCCATGTATTGTTTTTGCAAAATATCATCATGGATAAAACAATGTCTTTGGTTCCACAGAAGCAGGATTTATTTTTTTGTCTAAACATATACATGGTTGCGCATCATGTTTCTGGTTTTTGTATTTTTGTTGTTTTTATGTTAATTAAACTGCTAATGACTGGACATGATCTTAAAGGAAAAATGCACGCAAAAACTATATTTTTGAATTTTTTTCATTAGTCCACTGTTGATACAGTCCGAAAATGTTTTGTATGTCAGCAGTCAAGTTCTCAAGATATTGGATTTTGAAGAAGCAAAGTGTCACTTGCCACATCATCATGATGAAGCAAAATAAATCATATGAAGCATAACGCATTATCATGATGATGTGGCAAGTGACACTTTTTCAGGTAGCCAGGCGGATCTGAGCGTTTGACCAGTACCTGAACGGTCGTTGGTCTGAATCCCCGATATTCTGCCGATGTGCCCTCGAGCAAGACACTTAACCCTAATTGCTCCTGTGTCACGTCTGCTCCCGCTCTTCCCTCCCCCTGGCACTTGAGGGCCCCAGGTTGCCCTGCATCATGCACTCCTGCCATCCATCACGCACACCTGCCTTCCCTCGTCACGTGCATCAGCGTTATTGGACTCACATGGACTCACTTATCACCTGTTCATTTCCTCCCTTATATTTGTCAGTTCCCCAGCTCTATTCCCCGCTGCTGCATAGTATTGTTTTTTTTGTCTGTATTATTAGTTTGCTGACGCTATTCCTGTCTTGTTCCATGCCCGTTCTTTATTAAATGTTTGACTCCCCGTACCTGCTTCGTCTCTCCAGCGTCAACACGTGAAATCCTGTAACTCCCTCTGGATAAGAGCGTATGCTAAATCACTAAAATATAACATTTGCAAAAACAAATGTTTTTATGGCATCAATATCAACTAATCAGTCATATAGTTATACTGTAGTTTAACACATTTAATAACAGGGTGTCAATAAGCATATTTGAAATCAGGAAGAAATTAGTACATTTTATCATTCTTAATAAGTACGGTAACAATAGATGTTGAATTCAGTGACATGAGTTGTACTTAAAGGACTAAAAAGTAAGTTGAGATCTGTGTGAATAAATGTTTCATTGTTATCATGATTCAAGGTGGCGGTTGATGCTGTGGTACACTTCCACTGCATCTGGGTTGTTACTATCTTAATATCAATTCAGCATATTTTTGTTCTACAGTATGTTGATGAACTCAAAATCCAGACTGTGGTTCAAGGCTCTGGAAGAGATGCTCTCGGAGAAAACCTTCTCCCATGCATAGTAGTGACGCCACCTCACGTAAGACAATGCTCACAATCTTGACTGAACATGGGGTTTGACACTGTGACAGAGATGCTCTCGCAGAAAACCTAGAATCTTCTCCCATGAGTCTTCCTGTGCGACAGCGTGAGGTTTGGTGAGGCCTCCCCACAGCGCCAACACTGCAACAAGTTGGAATGACTGCTTTAGATTTAACACATTTGAGACATGGTATTCTTATGACTGTGTAATGTAGACCTATATGAAATTACTGGTATGTTCAAGTAACATAAATAGCCTTACTTAAGATAATAAGAACATAGAACTGTAGGTTGATGATTCCTTGACTAGTTGAATCAGGTGTGGCAAAGCACAATAACTAATTATGCACAGACTGTCTACATGAATGATCAGACTTCCGAAAGGCACCTCTCTCTCTGCTTATCGGCATCAGAAAGGATGAAACCTTGCAGTGGGGACTATACGGCATTTCAATCAGGTGACCAGCCCCAGGGTAGGACAGAGTGGTCAGCAGGTTACTGTTCCCTGCTCTCTCCATCATCTGCTTCATCTGAGGAGGAGAAAAGGATGGAGATTAGTACGAGGATCATTTCATATTTTCTCTAAAAGACTTCTCAACTCATTGTTCTTTTGTATTTAAACAGCATTTATGATGCATACAGTAACTCACATCATCAGCTGATTCGACAGTGGCGTTACTCTGATCATCTTGTCCAACAACCAGCAGCAGAGGACATGTTATCCTCCCCATCTGAGGACAGAATAAAACAAAATGGAGCAGAACTGAACAGATTAATAGCCATTTAGGAAAACATTGAATATTGACAGACACAACAATACTTCTGAGCCCTCAATCTTGTGAGATACTGGAGGATCATGATAGGACTGGAGAAAGTGTGAAACTGTTCCCAGTATTGGTTGAGTTCTCCAGCGTAATCTTTTAGAGCTCCTTATCATCCTGTCCTCCTGTGTGGGATACATTTCCCTCACTACAATCATCCAAACAAGAGCAGAGGACTGAAGGGTCTTTCTGTACATAACAGATATCTTACTTCCACTTTCAGGTCTATATCTTCTGGAATAGGTAGAAAAACGTCCCTCCCGATGATGTGATTCTTCTCATATCGACAGGCCTTTTTGTACAGTCTGCAAACGCAAGGGTAAAGGTAATGCCCTTTAACCAAGTCAAACAGTACTTTTCTTCTTTAAAAAAGTTGGCTATGTAAAGAGACACACATAAATTAAAAACATTAAGTATCAACTCACTTTTCTATCCTACTATAGGCTTCTGCAATGGACTGGGTGGCTCCAATTCGGCCAGTATGGGTGCCACTGATGCACACACAACATCTTGGCTAAAAGGAGTAGACAGAGATTTAGTCATCGTAATAATAATACTACATTTTATGTGTTAATGCTACAAATGTTCCTGACAGAGAAACATATATACACAATAAAAGGACTGATAGACAACAATGCAACTTTTCTCTGATATTAATGTGGCAAGTAACTTTGTGATATTCCCAAACATACGCATACTCAATGATGGTGAGTATTTCGGGGACATTTTGGTCTGGTGCAAGCAAATATGTATATGTGTTTATTCACGAAATCAAAAAAATGACAGAGTTGCATAGGGACTTACCTTTACAGTTTTTGAGTAGGCGGTGATGGATAGAACCACTGGGACAGCAGCGGAAATGCCAAGTAGAGCAATTCTGTCAGTGGCCACTAGAGGGTGATCCTGCAGTAGTCTGAAAGCATTCTGAGATGAGATAGATGTACAATATGTATGAGAGTTGTTCTCAAAGTCCTTGGGATTCTTTCATCAGTCTTTAGCAGCACAAACTTGCTCAATCTTTCGTATGAGCAAATTCACCAATATGTCTGCATTCATCAACATTTTCTCCAGACAATATATACTGTAGATTAAGACAAGTCTCAGATAGAAATGTTGACATAAGACATGCAGAGGTAATTGTGTGTGGGGGGTATGGGTTCATATTTAACAATTATCTGATGCATGGGACTTTTATTTCCCGGTGCTACATGAGACAGCATGGTGAGACAGCATGGTGGTGAGTGTGCTGATATCCACCTTCATGGAACACTCTGACCTGATTCCAAAGGCCTTAATTAAGTACTGATTGGGTGCAGTAAGGATTCAAGCTAGCAAACAAACAACCACAGGTATTATGGTTGTTTGTTTGTGTATAAAACACACACACACACACACACACACACACACACACAGACAGACAGACAGACAGACAGACAGACAGACAGACAGACAGACAGACAGACAGACAGACAGACAGACAGACAGACAGACAGACAGACAGACAGACAGACAGACAGACAGACAGACAGACAGACAGACAGACAGACAGACAGACAGAAATACTTTACGGCTGTGCATCAACCATGATTTCCACAAGAAAATGGTGCAGACAAACAAACCTCAAAGTAAGGGTAGCCAATGGTAGTGTTTTTCTTATGGTCTGGGAAGAGGTAGATTATCGCCATGGCAGCAAAGCCGTGGGATGCCAAGAGAGCAGCTCGATATTCCACTAGGCCGCCACCACCTCCCCACATATCTAAAACTCCAGGGAAGGGTCCGGGACCTTCAGGATGACATGACAAAAACATTATTGTTTGTTTCTACAAGAGAGCATGGTCATATTCAACATAGTTATACTCAATATAGTTATTCTGTGCTACAAAATATGAAATTTATTATCTTTCTGTCTTGTACCTGATAGCAGCTGTATGTAGCTCATAGCTGTAACATACCTAATGGCAGCTGTATGTAGCTCATAGCTGTAACATACCTGGTGGCAGCTGTATGTAGCTCATAGCTGTAACATACCTGATGGCAGCTGTATGTAGCTCATAGCTGTAACATACCTGATGGCATCTGTATGTAGCTCATAGCTGTAACATACCTGATGGCAGCTGTATGTAGCTCATAGCTGTAACATACCTGGTGGCAGCTGTATGTAGCTCATAGCTGTAACATACCTGATGGCATCTGTATGTAGCTCATAGCTGTAACATACCTGATGGCAGCTGTATGTAGCTCATAGCTGTAACATACCTGATGGCAGCTGTATGTAGCTCATAGCTGTAACATACCTGATGGCAGCTGTATGTAGCTCATAGCTGTAACATACCTGATGGCAGCTGTATGTAGCTCATAGCTGTAACATACCTGATGGCAGCTGTATGTAGCTCATAGCTGTAACATACCTGGTGGCAGGAACAGGGTCCCTGTGACCCCTCCCTCTGTGATGTTGACCCTGCGGACTCCGGGGGCCATGTACCAGCGCTCTGTGACAACACTCGCCAGGGCCACCTGCTCTCTGAAGCCCTGACTCATGTGTCCGCTGTACACAGAGATGTGCACTACCATGGGAGTGTGGACCTTCTTCCTCCTCAACCTACGAGAGGTCAGTACGAAGTGCATTTAGTGCCAAAGGTCTGTATGCAGGCCGACATCTTTTTGTTATTACATTTTATTTTATTATTGGGGTAACAACCATTTATTTCCCAAACCCACCAATCACCTCGGCCTTGGCCTGCGTTTCAGTGTACTCTTGTGAGAGATAGTGACAGCAGTCGGATAATGGTGGGATGAACATCAAATGCTCACGGTCGCATTATGTCATGTTGCACACTCATAATCAAGAATATAATCAGGTGGATCAAAATGCTTACCTGAGTCCAGTTCTACTGCCAGGTACTGGTCTCATGCTCCACAACAGACCCATTGGCTCAACACCCTCATATGTCCCTCCTACGCTTGGATCCTTGGCAACTATAAATTACATTAAACTTGCCATTATCAATCACTCCCATTGTTCTTAGCTGGTATCTCATCAGACTGCCCCTCGGGCAAGTCCTCTGACCGAGTACTCACTGTTCTACCTTCAAATAGGTATTGGGGCGGCGGGTAGCGTAGTGTTTAGAGCATTGGGGCAGGAACTGAATGGTCGCTAGATCGAATCCCCGAGCTGACAAGGTAAAAATCTGTCGCTATGCCCCTGAACAAGGCAGTTAACCCACTGTTCCTAGTCCGTCATTGTAAATAAGAATTTGTTCTTAACTGACTTGCCTAGTTAAATAAAATAAAACATTCATTACAGACACAAATACATCTCCTACAATGTTTGTTTTTCTATATTGTTGAAGTAGATGAATAAAGGAAAAATGACATTATTACAGAATGTTTCCCATTGGAATTTAGAGGTGTTTCTTTAGAAATTGGTTAAAGATGTGATGAAATAATATTCCTCACCTGTGACCCTTCCCTGAGCATCACTGACATAGTGCCCAAACGCCTCCCAGTAGTCTGTGTCTTCAGACTGATGTAAAGAATGTAGTGTGACCTCCTGTGTTGGTGGTAAGTTCCCCACAACCACATGGAACTTCTCATCAAAGAGGGCTCTCCATGGTTTTACAGTCAACACAGGAATAGAATTCATGTCACAGATTGTTGTAGTGGAAATGTCCTCTAAAACAAATGCTCTGACCCTCTCGTAATAGAAAAGAAGAGAAGTTGAGCCTGTGTTCCTCTGATGACAAATGTGCATATCCACATTGCTGAACTGGCTGTACCCTGTAACTGAAACCTTCTGCTGACACGGTTATAGCAATAGTTATATTGTAATACCTGTTACCAGTATATGAACTGTACACTGTGGGCTGTTTTGTGTCTAAAGGTCATTATAGGCTGTACCCTTTAACTGAAACCTTCTGCTTACACATGTCATGGTCATAGCTAGTGCCTCATTACAGGTCATTCACCTTATTTTTCTCTCTCTCTCTCTCTCTCTCTCTCTCTCTCTCTCTCTCTCTCTCTCTCTCTCTCTCTCTCTCACTCTCTGTCTCTCAGTGCATGCTGGGAGTTTTTTGGAGTTTGAGTATTTGGTGTGGAGGGCTCTGTCCTAACTAACTTTCTTGGTCTTTTCTTTCAATTTTATTTTTCTATGTTGGAGGGTTAAATGCAATATTTGTTTTAGCGGTATCCACAGATTTTTCAAAGTTAGGTTGGAAGAGGACAGTAAGTTTCCTGGGGTTTGGAAGGTGTGGTGTGCGCGATGGCTTCTCAGCCTAGCGCGGAGGAGACGCTGTCGATACGGCATGGATTCAGGTGTGTTCCTGAGAATGGAGTTAAGGTGGAGGAGGTTCTGCTCAAGGTCGGTGAACAGGTAGGAGCTGAATTTATACATTCTGCTTCTAGAATGAACAAAGCTGTGGTTGTGTTCCTGAAAAGAGCACATTTGGTTGGTAGGCTAATTGCTAGCGGAATATTTGTAAGGGATGTGTTGGTGCCAGTTTCACCTCTCTCTACCCCTTCGACAAGAGTGGTTGTTGCAAATTTGCCTCCGTTTATTTTGGATGTTCAAATCAGGAAAGTGCTGAGTCGTTTTGGTAAGTTTGCTAGTGGTTTTCGTGTACTGTCGGCAGGTTTTCAGACAGATGCCGTTAAGCACGTTGTTTCGTTCCGGAGGCAAATGTTTATGTTTCTGAACAACAATGAGCAACAGCTAAATGTGCATTTTAAAGTGAGGCATGGGGAGGGGCTCTATGCAGGGTTTGCCAGCACAGATAGTCTACGGTGTTTTGAGTGTGGGGATTTGGGGCATAAGAGCTTTGCGTGCCCACATAAAGGCCATAGACAAAGTGAGGGTACAAGCGCCACTGGGGGAAATCGAGGTCAAATTGCAGGGGGTAATGAGATGCAGACAGCAGAGGCTGGGCCTAGTCATGCAAGAGATGGTGGTGTAGATGAGGCTGGGCCTAGTCAGGCTAGAGATGGTGGGGTAGCTGAGGCTGGGTCTAGTCAGGCTAGAGATGGTGGGGTAGCGGAGGCTGGGCCTAGTTATGCTATGGAGGGTGGTGTAGATGATGCTGGGTCTAGTCAGGTTATGCTAGTGGATGAGGAGAGTATAGTGGGGAAGTGTAAGAGACTAGGGGGGGAGGAGGAGGGTGTCAAGCGGAAAAGGAAAAAGGGTGTGGTCAAAGGCACCATGGAAACTTTGCCTGTTGCTGTGGGGGATGGTCAGGGTGGGAGAAGGGCAGGTGGTCAGGGTGGGAGATAGAGATGAGGAGGAAAGTGAGTCTGAGGAAGAGGATGAGGAGTTATTTTTTTCAGACTCCTCTTCAATGGGCCCGGAGCTGACAGCCAGTCAAGCAGAGGGGTCTAAGTACACGTTGAGAGAACTGACAAGGTTCCTGAATGAGACCAAGGGGAAAAAAGTTAATCTTGTGGCTTTTTTTTCTGATCCGAGAAAATGTGTAAGATCAGTACAACATGCTATGAAAAAGGAGGAGCATGGTGTCCTCTCACCCAGAAACGGTTTAGGTTGAGGAAGTGGCTCACAACAGTGTGTAAAGGTTTACCTTCAGACACTGTTTAGATATATAGTTTCTTTCTGACACTGGGGCTTTTTGAGCTTTGCTATTGGTCTCTTTCTCTGCTGGCTTTTCTCCCACTTCTTATGGAGACTCTTCGGATAGGCTCGCTCAATATAAATGGCGCCAGAGATGCGGGAAAGAGGAGTGTGTTGGGTGAATATGTGAAACAAAAAAAAGTACAGGTGTTGTTTCTGCAGGAGACACAAAGTGATGTGTTGCATGAAGTCGATTGGGGGCTCTGGTGGAAAGGGGCAAGTGTGTTGAGCCATGGGACAAATCTTAGTGCAGGGGTAGCAGTCCTTTTTGCACCGGGTCCGTCTGTAAAAGTTTGCTCCTCAAAGGTAGGCTGCTTGTTGTTAAAGCAGAAATTAACAACATGGGTTTTGTCTTTATAAATGTGTATGCGCCTAATACAGGGAGGGAAAGCGGGGTTCTATTTGGGAGTCTTAGACAGGAACTCTCACAGGTAGCGCCTGAGGAGACGCTGGGGGTCGGAGGAGACTGGAACTGTACAACGGATTTTACAAAAGACAGAAATGGCGAGGAGCCTCATTCAGTGTTAGTGGGAGTGTTAAGGGACATCATTAATCAGTTCGACCTAGTGGATGTTTGGAGATCTAAACATCCAAACACAAGACAGTATACATGGGTGAAGGTTTTTGGGGCTAGGGTGAGTGCAGCACGACTTGATCGGTTTTATATGTCTAGGAATCGGAGCAATAGGCTGTTGGGCGCTACCATTCTCCCAGTGGGGTTTTCCGATCATCACATAACCATGGCTCGGCTGTCTATTTCACCAGGGCCCCGGGAGGCATCTTATTGGAAGTTAAATGTAAAGCTCTTACAAGATGCCACTTTTTGCTCAGGTTTCCAGACTATTTGGGAAGGGTGGGGGCAGCGAAGAGAGGAGTATGAGTCTCTGAGTCAATGGTGGGATGTGGGGAAAGTCCAAATTTGACTTTTCTGTTAACAGTACACAGCTCTCTCATCCTCAGAGGCTAGGAGAGTATTGTGGGAACTAGAGCGTTGTTTTAGCAAGATGGAGGTAGAGATGGTGGGGCAAGGCAATATAAGCCTCCAGGCTAATTTAGCTGAACTACGTAGGGACCTGGGCTGTTTTTTCCAGGTTAAAGCAAAGGGAGCACTTGTAAGAGCTAGGTTCTACATGCTCAAGGAGATGGATGCTCCCTGCTCCTTCTTCTTTGGTTTGGAAAGACAGAGCAGTGAAGACAAGGGTATGCATTGTCTACTGCTGTCTGATGGGCAGGTGACCTCTGTGGTGGGTGAGATGCGGGAGCAGACTGTGGAGTTTTATACTGAGTTGTATAGGGCAGAAGTGTGTGATCCTATGTGTGCTCAGGTCTTGTTTGCAGAACTCCCTAAGCTCTCTCTGGCACAGAGGGATGAAATGGACATTCCTCTGTTGTCCCATGAACTGGCAGAGGCCGTAACCCAGATGTCCCCCGGTCGTGCACCGGGGGTCGATGAACTCCCAGTGGAGTTTTATAAAGAATTCTGGGGAATAATTGGACAGGACTTCTTTTGCGTGTTGCCTGAATGCGTCGGGGTAGGACTTGTGAAAAAAAGAGGACTTGTGTGAACTTAAGAACTGGAGGCCTGTGGCATTACTCTGTGCGGACTACAAGATATTTGCCAAGGTCCTCTCTAACAGACTGAAGTCCCATTTGGACTCGATAGTACATAAGGACCAAACATATTGTGTACCGGGACGCTCAATCACAGACAACTTGTTCTTAATTAGGGACCTGTTGGACTTGTCGAGAGGTTCTAATGTCAACTTTGGACTGGTCTCTTTAGATCAAGAGAAGGCTTTTGATAGAGTGGACCATGAGTATCTGTTCAATGTAATGTTTGGGTTTGGGGAGAGTTTTTTGACGTGTGAAGCTGTTGTATGCTGGGGCGTCATGTATGGTTAAGGTGGGAGGGGGGCTCAGTAGGCCAGTCTAAGTGAGACGGGGCATTAGACAAGGATACCCTCTATCTGGGCAGTTATACACATTTGCCATTGAGTCTTTTTTAGGACTGCTACGCAGGAGACTGCAGGGAGTGTGCTGGACAGGCATGGATGTGGTGACAGGAATAGCAGTGTCAGCATATGCAGATGATGTTTCTGTGATGGTCAAGATATGCAGGCACTAGAGACCAGTCTGAAGGTGTACGAGGGAGCTTCATTAGCTAAGGTAAACTGGGGCAAGAGCAAAGCTCTGTAATGTGGGGCATGGGGGGATAGGGCTCCTCCTCCTACCTGGGCTCAGAGAAGTGGGTCAGGAAGAACTGGGAGGGGCTGTCACATGCAGTGGTGTCAAGACTGGCCAGGTGGAGGTGGCTCCTGTCCCAAGTGTCATATAGAGGGAGGGTGCTGATAATTAACAACCTGGTGGCATCTTTCCTGTGGCATAAACTGGCTGTCCTCAACCCCCCGCCCCCTCCCCCCCGCCAGTTTGCTCGCAGACCTGCAACGCAAGCTGGTGGACTTCTTCTGGTCGGGCCATCACTGGCTGAGGGCGGCAGTGTTGTACATGACCGTCCACAAAGGAGGACAGGGCCTAGTGGAACTAGAGGGCAGGATGGCTGCCTTCCAGCTAAAAGCGGTGCAGAGACTGCTGTACCATACTGATGTTGGCTGGAGGGAACCAGCATGCACGCTGCGGAGTAGAGCTGGCGGATTAGGGTTGGACCGGCAGCTGTTCCTCATGAAGCTGGAGAGGCTGACTACAGCAGGTCTCTCAGATTTCTACTCTGCAATGCTGAGGGCCTGGCAGCTGCTAAGGCCCACACGAGAAGGGGGTGTGGAGCCTGGGCTCTGGGTGTGGGAGGAGCCTATCTTCCACAACCCAGCCATCCCTTTGAGATCGGTTCAGTCGGCCACCCTGCAGAGGCAACTGATGGCAGCGGGTTTACAAAGGCTGGGTGACCTGAGACTGCTGGGAGAGGAGGGGTGGAAAACCCTGGACGTCTTGGCACAACAAACAGGAATAACGTCTCTTAGGCTGCTGGAGAGATTCCTGGAGGAGGTCCAGGAGGCACTTTCTGAGCCGGTAAGGGGGATGTTTGAGCGGCCAAAGGGAGAGGTGCCACCACTGTTTCCGCCACTGCAGGTGACGGCAGAGACTGGAGACTGGCAAGGGGGTCTGGAGGACTTGTTAGATTTTAACACTCCGAGCCTGGGGGAGTTTGAAGGGGTTGGGAGGTAAAGCCCTCTACAACCTCTGCGTTAAGGTTAGGAACATTAGAAGCCGAAAAGGAGTGAGGGCACATCAGTGGCAGGGGGTATGTGGGGAGGAGAGTATGGTGGGTTTTAGATGGAGGGGGCTTTACAAACCCCCAGTACCAAAGAGGTCAATGGATCTCCAGTGGAGAGTTCTTCATGGAGCCCTGGCCACTAACAGCTGGTTGGCACCGGGAGTCGGGCAGGGGTGTCCTTTCTGTAAAATGAAAGAAACTGTGATTCATGTGTTTTCTTTGTGCACCAGGTTAATGCCATTAATGTCTCTGTTGGAATGTCTGTGTGAGAGGTTGGGGGTGGTTTTTACTGTTGGGGTGTTTATAATGGAATACAGGTATTCGAGTAAGGAGAAGGCCAAATGTGTTTTGTTGAATTTTCTGTTTGCTCAGGCAAAGTTAGCAATTTGGCTAACAAAGAGGAACAGGGTCAAAGGTGGGGGGATAATAGACCCTTTACTATTGTTTAATGGGATGGTCTCAGCGCGCCTTAGGGTTGAGTTTGAGTTCTATAAAATGATAAATATTGTTGAGATGTTTAAGGAGATATGGTGTGTTGGGGGGCTGTCTGTATAGCTGGGGAAGATGTTTTGGATATACGGTTGTAGGAGTGGGTATTGTTTTGGGTATTGTGATGTTGGTTTGTATCATGTGGTAGCTGGAAAGGTGAGTATGGTACATGTATGCAGTACAGGATATATTTTGTGGTTTTATTTTTAAGGGGGAGGGGTGAGTTTTAAATGAAATGAGAATGTTTCATTAAAGAAAGACCAAAAGTCTAAAAAGTCTCTCTCAATCTCTCTCTCTCACTCACTCGGCTGGATAAAACCGGCACTTTTACTGAAACTTTGATTAATGTGCACTGTTCCTGTAAAAATAAAATAAACTCAAACCTCAGTACTGACAGAAGTCCCGCCTCCTGCGGGAATCCCACTTGGCTTCGGCCTTAGGGAGAGATGAACCTAGTGGTGAATGATACCTAACATGTAAACTACTGGCTACACTTTTATGATAATCCAGACAATCCCAATAGATAGGATATCATCGTCTCATTCAATTTAATAGGTTAAATTGTCAAACATACCTTTTTAGGTTCTTCCAATTAAATGAGCCATTTTAAACTTTTCAATAGTAACCTAGATGAACAACTTCCCAGGTTAATTAAAGTTTAATTCCCCGATAGCCTATCCAGGTATGATTAATCCTAATCATTGATTAATTTGCTTTTGCAAATTCATTCATGTCCAACTCCCACATTACTAGTACAGTACTGATGGTTCATTAACGTCTATAAATAGATTAAAATCGTCTTTGCAGCTTCCAACGTATTCCAAAACCAAACTTTGGAAAATGAGGAATAACAGTTTTCCTTTCAAATGTTCTAATAATGTGCAAGCTATCAGAAGGGGTAGTCCCCACCCGCCTGCTAATTAGTGAACCTCCACCCATAAATGGATTGATCTCTGACCTCAGCAGCGATACCAACCCTAATTATGCCATTAGCGGAAAAACAGCAGACATGGCACACAACGCTCTCCAAAATTAACCGTCGGGCGCAGGCCTCGTAAAGGTTCTCTCCAGTCTAGCCCTGATGTCTTGCCATCCGAGATTGGCATCAGTCCAATACCGCAGTGCACAGCTGAATCACGAGCAGGTAACGGTAAACATAAAGGGAAAGGTGGATTAGAACCCGGAAACCATTGACAAATGCAGAAAAGGGAAAAATTATTCTAGCTACGGAAATGTGTTTGGAAACTGAAAAATTAAATGTAATTGCAAAAACCTATGATGATGAACAAGCACAAACTCTTCAACAAATTATTTTCTACAGGAACAAAATCGTATGCTACAGGAACAACTCAATTCAGCCAAAACTAAATACGATCAAGTCCACGCCAAACTAGATAAATCTAACGAGTTATCTACAAACAGGCGCGCTCTTTCTTGATAACATGCATGCAGTTTTGTTGAACGCTACTTAAAGTAACAATGTTCTACTCAACATGCTGCAGACCAAAGACGATCAGTTAAGTCGAACGACACCACTGGTCCTGCTCACATTGCCCTACCCTATGCTTTGACCTCTTTCTCCCCTTTCTCTCCAGATGAAATCTTGCGACTTGTGACGGCCGGCCGCCCAACAACCAACATCCCCTCCTCTCTCCTCCAGACCATTTCCGGAGACCTTCTCCCTTACCTCACCTCGCTCATCAACTCATCCTTGACCGCTGGCTACGTCCCTTCCGTCTTCAAGAGAGCGAGAGTTGCACCCCTTCTCAAAAAACCTACACTCGATCCCTCCGATGTCAACAACTACAGACCAGTATCCCTTCTTTCTTTTCTCTCCAAAACTCTTGAGCGTGCCGTCCTTGGCCAGCTCTCTTGCTATCTCTCTCAGAATGACCTTCTTGATCCAAATCAGTCAGGTTTCAAGACTGGTCATTCAACTGAGACTGCTCTTCTCTGTGTCACGGAGGCTCTCCGCACTGCTAAAGCTAACTCTCTCTCCTCTGCTCTAATCCTTCTAGACCTATTTGCTGCCTTTGATACTGTGAACCATCAGATCCTCCTCTCCACCTTCTCCGAGTTGGGCATCTCCGGCGTGGCTCACTCTTGGATTGCGTCCTACCTGACAGGTCGCTCCTACCAGGTGGCGTGGCGAGAATCTGTCTCCGCACCACGTGCTCTCACCACTGGTGTCCCCCAGGGCTCAGTTCTAGGCCCTCTCCTATTCTCGCTATGCACCAAGTCACTTGGCTCTGTCATATCCTCACATGGTCTCTCCTATCTGCTACGCAGACGACACACAATTAATCTTCTCCTTTCCCCCTTCTGATAACCATGTGACGAATCGCATCTCTGCATGTCTGGCAGACATATCAGTGTGGATGACGGAACACCACATCAAGCTGAACCTCGGCAAGACGGAGCTGCTCTTCCTCCCGGGGAAGGACTGCCCGTTCCATGATCTCGCCATCACAGTTGACAACTCCATTGTGTCGTCCTCCCAGAGTGCTAAGAGCCTTGGCGTGACCCTGGACAACACCCTGTCATTCTCCGCTAACATCAAGGCGGTGACCCGATCCTGTAGGTTCATGCTCTACAACATTCGCATAGTACGACCCTGCCTCACACAGGAAGCGGCGCAGGTCCTAATCCAGGCACTTGTCATCTCCCGTCTGGATTACTGCAACTCGCTGTTGGAAGGGGCTCCCTGCCTGTGCCATTAAACCCCTACAACTCATCCAGAACGCCACAGCCCATCTGGTGTTCAACCTTCCCAAGTTCTCTCACGTCACCCCGCTCCTCCGCACACTCCACTGGCTTCCAGTTGAAGCTCGCATCTGCTACAAGACCATGGTGCTTGCCTACAGAGCTGTGAGGGGAACGGGACCTCCGTACCTTCAGGCTCTGATCAGTCCCTACACCCAAAGAAGGGCACTACGTTCATCCACCTCTGGCCTGCTCGCCTCCCTACCTCTGCGGAAGCACAGTTCCCGCTCAGCCCAGTCAAAACTGTTCGCTGCTCTGGCACCCCAATGGTGGAACAAGCTCCCTCACAACGCCAGGACAGCGGAGTCAATCACCACCTTCCGGAGACACCTGAAACTCCACCTCTTTAAGGAATACCTGGGATAGGATAAAGTAATCCTTCTAACCCCCCACCCCCCCCAAAAAAGATATAGATGTACTATTGTAAAGTGGTTGTTCCACTGGATATCATAAGGTGAATGCACCAATTTGTAAGTCGCTCTGGATAAGAGTGTCTGCTAAATGACGTAAATGTAATGTAAATGTGTGGGTAACTGTCATTTGGAACTTTTTTTCTTTCTATTTTTCTTATTTAAAATTTGTGTTGCTCAGTCCTTGGGCTGTTCTTGTCTATTGATGTTCTGTATTATGTCATGTTTTGTGTGGACCCCAGGAAGTGTAGTGGCTGTTTCATCAACAGCTAATGGGGATCAGAATAAAATACAGAAAAGTAAAAGATGCGTTATGAAGGTTTTGTATCATTTCAGCCAGTAGTTTTGAAAGTAGCGCCCACGAGCCAAAACAGGTCCACAAAAATGTTGCACAATTGTGTACTTCGCCATCCATTTTGTATGATATCTTACGTCCTGGAAAAAATAAAAATCCTGCAATTCGTATGATATGTTAGATTTCCAAAACGTACAATATGTTACAAATTTGTAAGTGCTTAAATTTGTAAGTGAAAAATCCACACCAAAACAATATTTAGGTATTTGTTACATTATTGAACTGTTAATATAGTCCCAAAATGTTTTCCATGTCAGCAGAATGTAAACTGAATGCTTCCATGTATTGTTTTTGCAAAATATCATCATGGATAAAACAATGTCTTTGGTTCCACAGAAGCAGGATTTATTTTTTTGTCTAAACATATACATGGTTGCGCATCATGTTTCTGTTTTTTGTATTTTTGTCGTTTTTATGTTAATTAAACTGCTAATGACTGGACATGATCTTAAAGGAAAAATGCACGCAAAAACTATATTTTTGAATTTTTTTCATTAGTCCACTGTTGATACAGTCCGAAAATGTTTTGTATGTCAGCAGTCAAGTTCTCAAGATATTGGATTTTGAAGAAGCAAAGTGTCACTTGCCACATCATCATGATGAAGCAAAATAAATCATATGAAGCATAACGCATTACCATGATGATGTGGCAAGTGACACTTTTTCAGGTAGCCAGGCGGATCTGAGCGTTTGACCAGTACCTGAACGGTCGTTGGTCTGAATCCCCGATATTCTGCCGATGTGCCCTCGAGCAAGACACTTAACCCTAATTGCTCCTGTGTCACGTCTGCTCCCGCTCTTCCCTCCCCCTGGCACTTGAGGGCCCCAGGTTGCCCTGCATCATGCACTCCTGCCATCCATCACGCACACCTGCCTTCCCTCGTCACGTGCATCAGCGTTATTGGACTCACATGGACTCACTTATCACCTGTTCATTTCCTCCCTTATATTTGTCAGTTCCCCAGCTCTATTCCCCGCTGCTGCATAGTATTGTTTTTTTTGTCTGTATTATTAGTTTGCTGACGCTATTCCTGTCTTGTTCCATGCCCGTTCTTTATTAAATGTTTGACTCCCCGTACCTGCTTCGTCTCTCCAGCGTCAACACGTGAAATCCTGTAACTCCCTCTGGATAAGAGCGTATGCTAAATCACTAAAATATAACATTTGCAAAAACAAATGTTTTTATGGCATCAATATCAACTAATCAGTCATATAGTTCTACTGTAGTTTAACACATTTAATAACAGGGTGTCAATAAGCATATTTGAAATCAGGAAGAAATTAGTACATTTTATCATTCTTAATAAGTACGGTAACAATAGATGTTGAATTCAGTGACATGAGTTGTACTTAAAGGACTAAAAAGTAAGTTGAGATCTGTGTGAATAAATGTTTCATTGTTATCATGATTCAAGGTGGCGGTTGATGCTGTGGTACACTTCCACTGCATCTGGGTTGTTACTATCTTAATATCAATTCAGCATATTTTTGTTCTACAGTATGTTGATGAACTCAAAATCCAGACTGTGGTTCAAGGCTCTGGAAGAGATGCTCTCGGAGAAAACCTTCTCCCATGCATAGTAGTGACGCCACCTCACGTAAGACAATGCTCACAATCTTGACTGAACATGGGGTTTGACACTGTGACAGAGATGCTCTCGCAGAAAACCTAGAATCTTCTCCCATGAGTCTTCCTGTGCGACAGCGTGAGGTTTGGTGAGGCCTCCCCACAGCGCCAACACTGCAACAAGTTAGAATGACTGCTTTAGATTTAACACATTTGAGACATGGTATTCTTATGACTGTGTAATGTAGACCTATATGAAATTACTGGTATGTTCAAGTAACATAAATAGCCTTACTTAAGATAATAAGAACATAGAACTGTAGGTTGATGATTCCTTGACTAGTTGAATCAGGTGTGGCAAAGCACAATAACTAATTATGCACAGACTGTCTACATGAATGATCAGACTTCCGAAAGGCACCTCTCTCTCTGCTTATCGGCATCAGAAAGGATGAAACCTTGCAGTGGGGACTATACGGCATTTCAATCAGGTGACCAGCTCCAGGGTAGGACAGAGTGGTCAGCAGGTTACTGTTCCCTGCTCTCTCCATCATCTGCTTCATCTGAGGAGGAGAAAAGGATGGAGATTAGTAAGAGGATAATTTCATATTTTCTCTAAAAGACTTCTCAACTCATTGTTCTTTTGTATTTAAACAGCATTTATGATGCATACAGTAACTCACATCATCAGCTGATTCGACAGTGGCGTTACTCTGATCATCTTGTCCAACAACCAGCAGCAGAGGACATGTTATCCTCCCCATCTGAGGACAGAATAAAACAAAATGGAGCAGAACTGAACATTGAATATTGACAGACACAACAATACTTCTGAGCCCTCAATCTTGTGAGATACTGGAGGATCATGATAGGACTGGAGAAAGTGTGAAACTGTTCCCAGTATTGGTTGAGTTCTCCAGCGTAATCTTTTAGAGCTCCTTATCATCCTGTCCTCCTGTGTGGGATACATTTCCCTCACTACAATCATCCAAACAAGAGCAGAGGACTGAAGGGTCTTTCTGTACATAACAGATATCTTACTTCCACTTTCAGGTCTATATCTTCTGGAATAGGTAGAAAAACGTCCCTCCCGATGATGTGATTCTTCTCATATCGACAGGCCTTTTTGCACAGTCTGCAAACGCGAGGGTAAAGGTAATGCGCTTTAACCAAGTCAAACAGTACTTTTCTTCTTTAAAAAAGTTGGCTATGTAAAGAGACACACATAAATTAAAAACATTAAGTATCAACTCACTTTTCTATCCTACTATAGGCTTCTGCAATGGACTGGGTGGCTCCAATTCGGCCAGTATGGGTGCCACTGATGCACACACAACATCTTGGCTAAAAGGAGTAGACAGAGATTTAGTCATCGTAATAATAATACTACATTTTATGTGTTAATGCTACAAATGTTCCTGACAGAGAAACATATATACACAATAAAAGGACTGATAGACAACAATGCAACTTTTCTCTGATATTAATGTGGCAAGTAACTTTGTGATATTCCCAAACATACGCATACTCAATGATGGTGAGTATTTCGGGGACATTTTGGTCTGGTGCAAGCAAATATGTATATGTGTTTATTCACGAAATCAAAAAAATGACAGAGTTGCATAGGGACTTACCTTTACAGTTTTTGAGTAGGCGGTGATGGATAGAACCACTGGGACAGCAGCGGAAATGCCAAGTAGAGCAATTCTGTCAGTGGCCACTAGAGGTTGATCCTGCAGTAGTCTGAAAGCATTCTGAGATGAGAAATGAGATGTACAATATGTATGAGAGTTGTTCTCAAAGTCCTTGGGATTCTTTCATCAGTCTTTAGCAGCACAAACTTGCTCAATCTTTCGTATGAGCAAATTCACCAATATGTCTGCATTCATCAACATTTTCTCCAGACAATATATACTGTAGATTAAGACAAGTCTCAGATAGAAATGTTGACATAAGACATGCAGAGGTAATTGTGTGTGGGGGGTATGGGTTCATATTTAACAATTATCTGATGCATGGGACTTTTATTTCCCGGTGCTACATGAGACAGCATGGTGAGACAGCATGGTGGTGAGTGTGCTGATATCCACCTTCATGGAACACTCTGACCTGATTCCAAAGGCCTTAATTAAGTACTGATTGGGTGCAGTAAGGATTCAAGCTAGCAAACAAACAACCACAGGTATTATGGTTGTTTGTTTGTGTATAAAACACACACACACACACACACACACACACACACACAGACAGACAGACAGACAGACAGACAGACAGACAGACAGACAGACAGACAGACAGACAGACAGACAGACAGACAGACAGACAGACAGACAGACAGACAGACAGACAGACAGACAGACAGACAGACAGAAATACTTTACGGCTGTGCATCAACCATGATTTCCACAAGAAAATGGTGCAGACAAACAAACCTCAAAGTAAGGGTAGCCAATGGTAGTGTTTTTCTTATGGTCTGGGAAGAGGTAGATTATCGCCATGGCAGCAAAGCCGTGGGATGCCAAGAGAGCAGCTCGATATTCCACTAGGCCGCCACCACCTCCCCACATATCTAAAACTCCAGGGAAGGGTCCGGGACCTTCAGGATGACATGACAAAAACATTATTGTTTGTTTCTACAAGAGAGCATGGTCATATTCAACATAGTTATACTCAATATAGTTATTCTGTGCTACAAAATATGAAATTTATTATCTTTCTGTCTTGTACCTGATAGCAGCTGTATGTAGCTCATAGCTGTAACATACCTAATGGCAGCTGTATGTAGCTCATAGCTGTAACATACCTGGTGGCAGCTGTATGTAGCTCATAGCTGTAACATACCTGATGGCAGCTGTATGTAGCTCATAGCTGTAACATACCTGATGGCATCTGTATGTAGCTCATAGCTGTAACATACCTGATGGCAGCTGTATGTAGCTCATAGCTGTAACATACCTGGTGGCAGCTGTATGTAGCTCATAGCTGTAACATACCTGATGGCATCTGTATGTAGCTCATAGCTGTAACATACCTGATGGCAGCTGTATGTAGCTCATAGCTGTAACATACCTGATGGCAGCTGTATGTAGCTCATAGCTGTAACATACCTGATGGCAGCTGTATGTAGCTCATAGCTGTAACATACCTGATGGCAGCTGTATGTAGCTCATAGCTGTAACATACCTGATGGCAGCTGTATGTAGCTCATAGCTGTAACATACCTGGTGGCAGGAACAGGGTCCCTGTGACCCCTCCCTCTGTGATGTTGACCCTGCGGACTCCGGGGGCCATGTACCAGCGCTCTGTGACAACACTCGCCAGGGCCACCTGCTCTCTGAAGCCCTGACTCATGTGTCCGCTGTACACAGAGATGTGCACTACCATGGGAGTGTGGACCTTCTTCCTCCTCAACCTACGAGAGGTCAGTACGAAGTGCATTTAGTGCCAAAGGTCTGTATGCAGGCCGACATCTTTTTGTTATTACATTTTATTTTATTATTTGGGATACAACCATTTATTTCCCAAACCCACCAATCACCTCGGCCTTGGCCTGCGTTTCAGTGTACTCTTGTGAGAGATAGTGACAGCAGTCGGATAATGGTGGGATGAACATCAAATGCTCACGGTCGCATTATGTCATGTTGCACACTCATAATCAAGAATATAATCAGGTGGATCAAAATGCTTACCTGAGTCCAGTTCTACTGCCAGGTACTGGTCTCATGCTCCACAACAGACCCATTGGCTCAACACCCTCATATGTCCCTCCTACGCTTGGATCCTTGGCAACTATAAATTACATTAAACTTGCCATTATCAATCACTCCCATTGTTCTTAGCTGGTATCTCATCAGACTGCCCCTCGGGCAAGTCCTCTGACCGAGTACTCACTGTTCTACCTTCAAATAGGTATTGGGGCGGCGGGTAGCGTAGTGTTTAGAGCATTGGGGCAGGAACTGAATGGTCGCGAGATCGAATCCCCGAGCTGACAAGGTAAAAATCTGTCGCTATGCCCCTGAACAAGGCAGTTAACCCACTGTTCCTAGGCCGTCATTGTAAATAAGAA
This sequence comes from Salmo trutta, assembly GCF_901001165.1. Lineage (NCBI taxonomy): Eukaryota > Metazoa > Chordata > Actinopteri > Salmoniformes > Salmonidae > Salmo > Salmo trutta. The sequence goes on from NC_042960.1 coordinate 59,602,818, forward strand.
TTTGTTCTTAACTGACTTGCCTAGTTAAATAAAATAAAACATTCATTACAGACACAAATACATCTCCTACAATGTTTGTTTTTCTATATTGTTGAAGTAGATGAATAAAGGAAAAATGACATTATTACAGAATGTTTCCCATTGGAATTTAGAGGTGTTTCTTTAGAAATTGGTTAAAGATGTGATGAAATAATATTCCTCACCTGTGACCCTTCCCTGAGCATCACTGACATAGTGCCCAAACGCCTCCCAGTAGTCTGTGTCTTCAGACTGATGTAAAGAATGTAGTGTGACCTCCTGTGTTGGTGGTAAGTTCCCCACAACCACATGGAACTTCTCATCAAAGAGGGCTCTCCATGGTTTTACAGTCAACACAGGAATAGAATTCATGTCACAGATTGTTGTAGTGGAAATGTCCTCTAAAACAAATGCTCTGACCCTCTCGTAATAGAAAAGAAGAGAAGTTGAGCCTGTGCTCCTCTGATGACAAACTATAACTGAAACTTTCTGCTGACACGGTTATAGCAATAGCTATATTGTAATACCTGTTACCAGTATTTGAACAGTACAATGTGGGCTGTTTTGTGTCTGAAGGTCATTATAGGCTGTACCCTTTAACTGAAACTTTCTGCTGACACATGTCATGGTCCTTTTTGAGTATAGCTAGTCTCTCTCTCTCTCTCTCTCTCTCTCTCTCTCTCTCTCTCTCTCTCTCTCTCTCAGGTTCTGTTATCTCAGGTCGTAAATTCCTGGAGGAGGCTCTCTCCCCCTGGCCGTGCAGAAAGAGACACATAGAGAGAACAAAGGATTTCACATGGCAAACTCCTAAATCCCCAAAATGAGGATTTGAAACAAAATGAAATAGAAACTCCCCAAATACATGCCAAGCATGTAGCATCATACCCAAAAAGACTCGAAGCTGTAATTGCTTTCAAAGATGCTTCAACAAAGTACTGAGTAAAGGGTCTGAATACTTATGTTAATGTAATATTTTATTTATTTTAATGCATTTGCAAAAAATTCTAAAAACCTGTTTTTGATTTGTCATTGTGGGGTATTGTGTTTAGATTGATGGGTTGGAAAAAACTATTTAATCAATTTTAGAACAAGGATGTAACGTAACAAAATGTGTAAAAAATCATGTGGTCTGAAAACTTTCAGAATGCACTGTATATACAAAAGTATGTGGACACCCCATCAAATGATTGGATTCGGCTATTTCAGCCACACCCGTTGCTGACAGGTGTATAAAATCGAGTACACATCCAAACAATGTCCATAGACAAACATTGGCAGTAGAATGGCCTTACTGAAGAGCTCAGTGACTTTCAACATGACACCGTCATAGGATGCCACCTTTCCAACAAGTCAGTTCGTCAAATTTCTGCCCTGCTAGAGCTCCCCCGGTCAACTGTAAGTGTTGTTATTGTGAAGTGGAAATGTCTAGGAGCAACAACAGCTCAGCTGTGAAGTGTTAGGCCACACAAGCTCACAGAACTGAACCACCAAGTGCTGAAGCACGTAGAGCGTCTGTCCTCTTTTGCAACACTCACTGCCGAGTTACAAACTGCCTCTGGAAGCAACGTCAGCACAAGAACTGTTTGTTGGGAGCTTCATGAAACGGGTTTCCATGGCTGAACAGCTGCACACAAGCCTAAGATCACCATACGCAATGCCAAGCGGCGGCTGGAGTGATGTAAAGCTCACCGCCATTGGACTCTGGAGCAGTGGAAACGCGTTCTCTCGAGTGATGAATCACGCTTCACCATCTGGTAGTCCGACGGACGAGTCTGGGGTTGGCCAAATTTGGGATTGGCGGATGGCAGGAGAACGCTACCTGCCCCAATGCATAGTGCCAACTGTAAAGTTTGGTGGAGGAGGAATATTGGTCAGGGGCTGTTTTTCACGGTTCGCGCTAGGCCACTTAGTTCCAGTGAAGGGAAATCTTAACGCTATAGCATACAATGACATTCTAGATGATTCTGTGCTTCTAACTTTGTGGCAGCAGTTTGGGGAAGGCCCTTTCCTGTTTCAGAATGACAATGCCCCAGTGCACAAAGTGAGGTTCATACAGAAATGGTTTGTCAAGATCAGTGTGGTAGAACTTGACTGGCCTGAGACAGAGCCCTGACCTCAACCCCATCGAACACCTTTGGGATGAATTGGAACGCTGACTGTGAGCCAGGCCTAATCTCTCAACATCAGTGCCCGGCAAGTCCCTGCAGCAAGGTTCCAACATCTAGTGAAAGCCTTCCCAGAAAAGTGGATGCTGTTATAGCATCAAAGGTGGGACCAACTCCATATTAATTCCCATGATTTTGGAATGAGATGTTCGACGAGCAGATGTCCACCCAGATGTCCACATACTTTTGGTCATGTAGTGTATCATCTTCTGTAGCCTATTGCTTGAGTGCTTGAGAAGTTGTGACTCGCGGGAGCATAGTGGTGCTTGAATGAACGGCCAATAATATTGCTCAAATACAAATGGCAGGTCTTTTCTGTGTGTAGTCTTTAATGGTTTTCAATGGTAGGCTGTGACTGAGCAGGTCACATGTTGCCAGGTCAAGGCCAAAATTTCTAGGCCAATTACTACTCAACCCCCCCACACTGTCACAATATTCGTCGTGGTGTTGCAGAGAAGAGGACCAAAATGCAGCGGGTATATGAATGCTCATCTTTTAATACTTTAGAATAAAGCATGCACGGGAAACCAATAAACATAAATGACTAGACAGTTTTGCAGGCTATATAAAACGCAGTGCAAAAACAATCTCCCACAAAAGACACATACAAACACACCCTAATATATGGGACTCTCAATCAAAGGCAAATGTACAACACCTGCCTTCAATTGAGATTCCCAACCCCAATTGACCACACATAGACATACAACCGCTAGATCAATCATAGACATACATAACAAGGAACAGTGCCCAAAAACCCCGGAAATAATAAATCAAACGCCCTCCTAACTAACACACCACCCTGAACCACATAAAACAAATACCCTCTGCCACGCCCTGACCAAACTAAAATGACAATTAACCCTTATACTGGCCAGGACGTGACACACACAAAGCCTGAAACTTAACGCAAATGTTTTTTTTTGCTGCAGCAAGAGTGGAGTCGCCACAGTTAGACAATAAACCCTTTTTCCATAACGATTTCAAGCAAATTAAGAAATATCGACGTAACGACGTAAGAGGGTGATTCTGCAACTTCGGGCACTTTGGCCCTGCATGCTTTCAGAAATAAGCATTTATTTAAACACCATTTGACCAGTATTATAATTGTCTTTGATTTGTCTAGAAATATTATCTGATAATGGCTGCGATCGTACTATTCAGGAATTTAAATCATTTTGTCATTTTTCTCAGACAGCCATAGACAAATGTAATTTACATCACGTTATTAAACATCAATTTTATTTGAAAATGAAATATACAATTAATTTATAACACATTTCTTATACATTTATACATTAACTTCTACATTAATATTATTTAAGTGCTTTTTAAGGTTTTCCTAATATTAATTATTCAACACAATGCCTGAATGTATAAACTTGCCTTTGTGACAGCTGAAAACATTTATTTATCATTAAAAAAATAAGATATTTCCACCCAACCCTTTTGTGAGATTATGATAACCATATTATTTCGCTATCTAAAACCAATCAATGTAAATTATACATAATATACTAATTTACCTAAAAACATATGGGTGTGGTGGAAATGACATCTATGTAAAAAAAAATTAGGAAAACAATATTTTATTGCAAACATTTTGAAGAACAACCATTGTTAAACATTGAATTAATTTAAGACAAAGTAAAATTCCAAAAGTAGCCAATGGGCAGAGCTCAAGGAAGTAGGCCAGTGTTTTTGAGAGATGAGCCCAGATTGCAGAAGGGTCATCCGCATAGAAGAGCTCAGTGACCAAAGTGAAACTATATCATTTGTGGTATGCCCAACACAGGTGTGGATGGTCACCTGCTTGTGAGAATCACCAAAGTGAATTGCTTGGATTTCACTGGTGTATTTACACAGGTAGTTCTCTCAGGGGCGCAACTTTGGTTTTAGAAGTGGGGGAGAAATAATTATTATAATTTGTTTTATCCAGTCGGACAAACACTCCAAACAGGCTACCTGACCACTCAGAGGCGTCTGCATGGTCCTAAAGAACACTGTTGCATCATTTTGTATCACATTCCAATGACTATACTGGGGGGGACAAAAATGCAATTTCAGACTGTGGCCCCGTCCCCAGTGAAAGTTGCGGCCCTGAGTTCTTTGCAAGTCAATATGCACGATAATCTCCTCTTTCCACAGATTCTCTTTTAATTCTCTCAGTTTGGAGTATTGGTGTCAAATGTTGTACACGTGTTTCCCCAACTTCTCTTTCAATCCTTTGGAGAAGTCCTCCAGTAGAATATGCAGTGTGCCACACAACTTTTCTTTTACTGTCAAATGTACAGTGAACTTCTCCATGTTTCCCTCGTTGTTTATCTTTCTCTCTCTCTTCAGCTTTGTTTTTCCCACTCAAACCACCATGCCTGCTCACCAGAATTAGTCAAATGTTTTAAGCTCTTTCGCTTGGCAAAGGGGGACCTCTGTGTACATGCACTCTTTCTTCAGGTTCTCACAACACAAAGACTCAATAAGGTTTGATTGTTGCTGCAGCTGATCACTTTGTGATGCTGTAGTTTGTCCACTATGAACTGGAGGTTGGCGTGGGTTTTGCAGAGGCATGTGTCCCTATCCTGGACTGTTGGCTTGACAACCCAAAAAGGACATATTTTGCAGAATTCATTGTAGGACTGTAATGGCTGTCGTCGGAAGAAGACCAAGGTGCAGCGGAGATAGTGTTCATAATTTAATTCAGAAAGAACACGATATAATTACAAAACAAGAAACAACCGACAGCTAAACAGTACTGACAGCTAACACACTGAACAGAAACAATTACCCACAAACACCAACGGAAAAACATGCACTTATGTGTGACTCCCCATCAACAGCAACGAACTACAGCTGTGCCTGATTTGGGAGCCACACACGGCCCAAACAAAGAAATACAAACACATAGAAACAAAACATAGAATGCCCACCCAATGTAACACCCTGGCCTAACCAAAATAAAGAACAAAAACTCTATGGCCAGGGCGTTACAGTACCCCCCCCCCCCCAAGATGCGGACTCCGGCCGCAAAACCTGACACTGAAGGGGAGGGTCTGGGTGGGCCCTCTTACGGCGGCGGCTCAAGTGCGGGACGTAGCCTCTGCCCCACCCTTGGCGTCGCCCTCTTTGGTGGCACACCTGGCCCCGCCGAAGGTCTGATGGGCGACCCTGGCTTCACCCGGCTGGCGGGCGACCCTTGTTGCACCCGGCTGGCGGGCGGCGCTGGCTGCGCCCGGCTGGCGGATGACCCTGGCTGATCCGGGAAGACGGCCACTCGGGCTGATCCGGACAGGCGGGCCACTCGGGCTGGGCCGGAGGACAGGCGGGCCACTCGGGCTGGTCCGGAGGACAGGCGGGCCACTCGGGCTGGGCCGGAGGACAGGCGGGCCACTCGGGCTGGGCCGGAGGACAAGCGGGCCACTCGGGCTAGGCCGGAGGACAGGCGGGCCACTCGGGCAGCTCCGGGCAGATGGGCCACTCTGGCAGCTCCGGGCAGACGGGCCACTCTGGCAGCTCCGGGCAGACGGGCCACTCTGGCAGATCCGGACAGGCGGGGCACCCTGGCAGATCTGGCCCTGGACTCACCAGGCTGGGGAGACCCGCTGGAGGCCTGGTCTGAGGAGGCGGCACAGGAGAGACCAGGGTGGAGGGATCCACCGGAGGACTGGTCCTTGGAGGAGGCACAGGACGAACCAGGATGGGAAGACCCACTGGAGGACTGGTCCGTGGAGGAGGCATGGGCTTGACCAGGATGGGAAGACATGCAGGAGGCCTGGTTCTGGGCGTAGGCACAGGACGTGCAGGGCTGGGAAGACATGCAGGAGGCCTGTTTCTGGGCGCATGCACAGTCTTCACCAGACAACCAGCATGCACCTCAGGCCGAGTATGGAGAGCTGCCTCAGGTGACATCATATCCACGACACGCTCCGTAGGGCGAATGCCATGCCTTATGCACCAAACTAGCAGCTCTCTCATCTCTCTCTCCTTTAATCTCCCCATTAACTCCTTCACAGTCTCTGCCTCGTACCCCTCGCTCACCTCCAATGTCAACCCGGCTGGCTCTGGTTCCGACCTCGGCTCCGCCGACTGTCCCGTGTGCCCCCCCCCCAAAAAATATTGGGGCTGCCTCTCCTGCTCGTTGCGCTCTCTCTCCTCATAGTATCGCCTCTCCGCTCTCGCCGCTTCAATCTCCCACTGCGGGAGGCGATAATCCCCAGCCTGAGTCCATGGTCCCTCTCCGTCCAGGATTTGTTCCCATGTCCACGAGTCCATCAAGCTGTACTCCTGTCGCTTCTCCTTCCTCCGCTGCTTGGTCAGTTGTTGGTGGGTAATTATGTAACGGCTGTCGTCGGAAGAAGACCAAGGTGCAGCAGAGTTAGTGTTCATAATTTAATTCAGAAAGAACACGATATAATTACAAAACAAGAAACAACCGACAGCTAAACAGTACTGACAGCTAACACACTGAACAGAAACAATTACCCACAAACCCCAACGGAAAAACATGCACTTATGTGTGACTCCCAATCAACAGCAACGAACTACAGCTGTGCCTGATTTGGGAGCCACACACGGCCCAAACAAAGAAATACAAACACATAGAAACAAAACATAGAACGCCCACCCAATGTAACACCCTGGCCTAACCAAAATAAAGAACAAAAACCCCTCTCTATGGCCAGGGCGTTACAAGGACATTTTAATCTCTGAATATACCCTCTTAAAATTCTGATAAAGGTTCTGAATTGTGCCATTCAAGAAGCGCTTCTGCTTTTTTTTCTTGTTCCTCGTTAGTGTGTCCTTTTTCCCTGTTGTTGCTCTACTGTTGACATCACGTTCATAGAATCTCGTGATTTTCTCTTCTGTGGCTGTGCTACTTATGTTACACTGCTTTTTCCTGGAGTATTGAAGACTTGTTGGCCTGTTTCCATTTGCCCTCATTGCTTTTGCTGAAAATCCAAATTTTCTTTTTGCAGCTTTGACCAGGCCATACTTTCTCAGGATGTTGCCTATGAGCATTTTTGAACACACTTGTTTGTCCTTGACACTGCACATTTTTTGATACTTTTGCTTTAACTCTGCAATGATGGCATTTTGAAATAATAAACTCCTTCTCAAGTTCTTCGGAGTTCCCTTCGTTTGCTGTTTTATCTTTGTTTTGGGGGAATCTTGTCTCTTCATTTTCTTCATCAGTTGATCATACCCAGTTGTGGAAAAAGTACTAAATTCTCATACTTCAGTAAAAGTAAAGATACCTTCATAGAAAATGACTCAAGTAATAATGAGTCCCCCAGTAAAATACTACTTGGGTAAAAGTCTAAAAGTATTTGGTTTTAAAAGTAAATGTAGTTGCTAAAATATATTATATATCAAAAGTAAAAGTAAAATACATTTTAAAAAATCCTTATATTAAGCAAACCAGAAAGATAGCCAGGGTCACACTCCAACACTCAGACATCATTTAAAAACAAAGCATTTGTGTTTAGTGAGTACGCCAGATCAGAGGCAATACGGATGACCAGGGTTGTTCGCTTGATAAGTGTGCAAATTGGACCATTTTCTGTCCTGCTAAGTATTCAAAATGTTAAGTATTTTTGGGTGTCAGGGTAAATGTATGGAGTAAAAAGTACATAATTTTCTTTAGGAATGTAGTGAAGCAAAAGTAAAAGTTGTCAAAAATAGAAATAGTAAAGTACAGAAAAACCCAAAAAACGACTTAAGTAGTACTTTCAAGTATTTTTACTTTAGTACTTTACACCACTGATCATACCTTTTTTTGTATTTCTCAGTTTTCAGTTAAGCTTTAACAAATGTTTTTGAGCGACCTCTTCCAACCTTTTTCCATCCAGCATGTATTTGACTTCTCATTCCTGTTGCAGATGATGAGGAAGGAGTATCAGGGTGTGCATCAGGGGCAGGTAAGTTAGGGGCAGGTATGAAGGCCTCATGTTCTGGCTGCAAGTCATCTGGTGACTGAGGTGGTGTGTTGCCTGATGGGTAGGTCTCCATGCTACTGTTCTCTTTAAAGTCTGTCTTCTATTCCGTTGGTTCCATTTCCATTACCATCTCTTGCTTCTTTGTTCTTGCTTTGTAAGCGCAGAGATAGATTTCACTTCTCCCTTCTCTTTTTTCTTCCAGTATCTCTCCCTGTCTTTTTGCAGATGTTTCTGGTATCAGATAGGATCATTTTTTATTTTGTTTCTGTCTGTGAATTCTGTGCTGTTTTATGTGGCATCTTCTAAAAATTATAGCCTGTTTGGAAATGACTGACAATAAAAATATTCTCTACACAAGCAATATTTACCTAGATTTTTCTTCAACTTCTGGACATCACTTCTGAATAACTGTCTGCTGCAGCCATGTGCTTCAGTGTCACAATAAGTGCCCATGGTAACTACATTAATATTCTCTTAACAAAACTTTATTAATGAGGAATTTGCCCTTAGTGGTAGAAATGACACCACTACCAAAGGACAGGTATATTTTGTGTAGATAACAATATAAAGGGCATACTCACAAATAAATATTGATGTAGATTTGATTTTATTGACTCTTTCTCTAGAAGATAACATGATATAATGTGTAATTATTCATGTTTTCTCATAGAAAAACATAGTAGAAGCTCAAAAGGGCAAAACAGTGAAATTGAGGTATAAAATGCATCTGAAAAGTAGCTAAAATTCTTGATATAATTCGCCCTTATTACACTCGACAGATCACTTTCCATCAATGAATGTCGATATAACCCTTGTGTAGTCTTAACATTCTGTATACTCCCCTTGTCTTAACCTCTCTGGGAACCTGGGACGCTTGCGTCCCACACTCGTCAACAGCCAGTGGAATCGCGTCGCGCGAAATACAAATACCTCATAAATGCTATAACTTCAATTTCATTTTATAGATACACCTCTCCTGAATCGAACCACGTTGTCCGATTTCAAAAAGGCTTTACAGCAAAAGCAAAACATTAGATTATGTTAGGAGAGTACCCTGCCAAAAAAATCACACTGCCATTTTCAAAGCAACTAGCATGCATCACAAATACCCAAAACACAGCTAAATGCAGCATTAACCTTTGACAATCTTCATCAGATGACACTCCTAGGACATCATGTTACACAATAGATGCATTTTTTGTTCGATAAAGTTCATATTTATATATAAAAACAGCATTTTACATCGGCGCATGACGTTCAGAAAATATTTTCCCTCAAATGCTTCCTGTGAACCAGCGCTACAATTTACTAAATTACTATTCGAAAACATTGTTAAAATGTAATATTGTCATTCAAAGAATTATAGATTAACATCTCGTGAATGCAACCGCATTGCCAGATTTAAAAATAACTTTACTGGGAAATCACACTTTGCAATAAACGAGGTGGTATGCTCAAAAAAATAGGCTAGGCGATACATGTTAGCGCCATCTTGGAACCATCTAAAATCAAATATACTATTGTAAATATTCCCTTACCTTTGATTATCTTCATCAGAAGGCACTTCCAGGAATCCCAGGTCCACAACAAATGTAGTTTTGTTCGAAAAAGTTAATAATTTATGTCCCAATAGCTCCTTCTTGTTAGCGCGTTCCGAAGGCTACTCATAATGTACTGTAGCGCGCGGGACTTGTCGCCACGAAAGAGCAAAAAATATATATTTACGTTCGTTCAAACATGTCAAACGTTGTATAACATAAATCTTTAGGGCCTTTTTCAACCAGAGCTTCAATAATATTCAAGGCGGACGATTGCATTGTCTTACTAAACGTTTGGGAACAAAAGGGTTCCCATGGGCGCCCGCGTCATAGTAGTAATGGCCCTCCCCCTGTGACCAACTTTCCAAGCCACACTTTCGGTCAGTTTCTACCATAGAAGACTCAAACCACTTTGTAAAGACTGTTGACATCTAGTGGAAGCCTTAGGAAGTGCTAAATGAATCCTAACTCACGGTGTGTCTCATAGGCAAAGTGTTGAAGGTGATTCCACAAATCAGATTTCCACTTCCTGCATGGAATCTTCTCAGGTTTTTGCCTGCCATATGAGTTCTGTTACACTCACAGACACCATTCAAACAGTTTTAGAAACTTTAGAGTGTTTTCTATCCAAATCTACTAATTATATGCATATTCTAGTTACTGGGCAGGAGTAGTAACCAGATTAAATCGGGTACGTTTTTTTTTCCGGCCGTGCAAATACTGCCCCCTATCCCCAACAGGGTTTAAGGGTAAAAAATGACCCGCCTTCAATAAACCCCTCAACTACAAAATACTAGTCTTCTCACATTTTTTTAACCAACCAGGTGTATAAACAACAACAATAAATAAGAATAAATAAAGATAATAGATACAAAACAAAAACGTGAAGAACATCAATCAATCAACTCTAATTAGCACATGTAGGACAGTATACAAGTGTGTGTGCACGGACTTTGCAGATGTATTTCTCACGTGCAGCACATAGTATTTGTTTTACAGTCCTTCTTTAGGGGGCAGAATTGGCATCTCCTCCTCTTGCCTGCCCCAGCTGCAGCCTCAGGTGGATCAGGACAAGATTCAGCCCCCTGAACAGCTTTCACAAGCACTGCAGAGGCTGCTGTGTGGGGGAGGCGCGCCCTTCTTTTTTATTTAAAACAAATTATTTATTGTATATTCAAAACATACAATATACTTGCAGTGAAGCCGCTCAACAACTACATCATACCAGTCATCCAACAGATTCTCATACAGAGCGACACACAGAAGCATCCAGGGTCAATGCCCTGCACAAAGGCATGTTGACCGATCTACCACCAGGCCAAAAAACGTGAAACCGAACCCTCCAAGATCCCCACACAGTTCCCCAATAGCTGTCCCTCAACCATTCGAGACCCCTCCCACAGTCCCCCCGGAAGAAAAATAAAATTAAAAATACAATTAATTCCATTCCCCACCACCAAGAACCCCCCAATGCACCAACAACCAAGAGAATGAACTAAAGAGAAAAAAGGAAAAGACAGAAGAAAACAGCAAACAACAATGCAAAAAAATAACAAATAAAACAAAATAATAAATGATGCCCTCCCTTCTTTGAATGTGTGGGGTTACAAGTGCCTTTCCTTTCCCAGCTGCTCCATGAATACCCACCTCTTGATCCGCTTATCAGGCATCCAGGTAGGGTTGATCTTGTTCCATATCACGAAGGCATTGTTTGAGGACACATCAACGATGTAATGGAAGATGACCAGGGGCCTGCAGGCAGTCATCCTCCTGCAACTGTAAGCTATAAATTGATAACTGTTGACTCACAGTTATCAAATTGTAGCATTCTTGAGAAAGTGTGAAAGACTTTCAGTGGCATCGTGGCACAGAAAGTCGCCCTTCCACTCTCTGCATCCCAGAGACTACATGTAGCCTCGCCTCGGGGCCTATACACATCCGCTAAGATTAGCAGCCCTATGTAGGCACGCAGGTCAATCTCATCCATCCTTTTCCAGTTGTCTCCATATTTACGGAAACCCTCAAATTTGTCATCTCCAGGATGATTTTTTTGATGGTTGGTGTGATCAACTTGTAGAATGTTGAGGCGATGTACTGGGCATGGGCAACTGCATGTCTTGTGGGCCCTGGGGTCATCCTTACGACATTTTGCGCTGCCATCCTGCACTGGTTGTCATATGGTGACAAGGACCATGTTATTTGCTGTTCTTTGACAAAAATGTCTCTCTTCAGTTTGGGGGATTTCTTCTTCATCTGAAGATGATGCATCGTGCTCTGGGTTGTATTCTTCCCCATCTTCTTCCTCAGATTCCTTGTCCCCTTCTAAATCATTGTTCTCTTGTTCCTCCTGGACGTCTGAAAAAATGTGATCTACAACCTGTTGGGAACTGAAACGTGCGCTCATGGCTTCAGCAAAGAGAGAACTGGGGGGACTGTCATCTGCAGCACCGTTATAGCCTCTGACTGCATTCCCCATTTGTAAACAATGTTTTCAATAAATGTTTATTTTGTCTGAAATAGTTTTTATTTTGTCTGTGAACTTGAGTCATGTGTGGGGTCATGGAGGGCAGATGCTGCACATGCACAAGAATGTTTTAGTTTTTTCTGAGTTCAATCAGCAGCACACAATTTCAAATTCTCATTGTATGTGTGTGTGTGTGTGTATCTTTGTGGTTTTTGTGGTGTGTAAATGATTTTATATCTGGGTCAAAAATTACCCTAAGACAATCTTTGTACCCTGGTTGTGTACAGCCTTCATGGAAATATGAACAAAGGCGATGTTTCACTTTTTCTAATGTCGGGGTCACTCTAGGAAAAGTCATCAAATTTCAAGTTGAAAAAAAATCATTTAGGTGGTTTTCTCTGCTGTTAAACATACTGGCGGGTTATTTTTTTGCCCTAAAGACAACACGTTTGACTGAAGATTGTAAATAAATCCCTTATGCGGCATGTGGATAACTATAGATAAATCCAACAGGAGAGTTTGAGGGATGAAAGTTGGACAGGGGAGCTCGAAATATCTGTGCAATAAACACTTGGGCAAACCTCACGAGAATGTTAGGCTATTTTCTGCCGTTATTTGGCTATGTGCCAGATGTTAAGACTATAACCGTTTTACAATTGCCTATTTGTGAGATTGACTTGTCATGTCAAGTTTGTAATTAAAGTTTGCCATGGTTTGGTTAGTTAGATGCAGGTATCCTATAGCTGCTGATAACCTACAGTAGCCTAGGCAAGCTGTAAAATGAACGATTTAGCAGCTTGATTAGTTCAAATTGATAGACTAATTTATTTAACATGAATAGCGAGGCATGGCGATTTCGAGATGAGAAGTGCTTCTGTTGCCCAATAGCCTGCTGGAATAGGCTGTCGAGGATGGGGTCTGTCGAGTTGCGTCAATTCAATCTGGTATTGGAATAAAACAGTTAACTCAATAGAATTCCTTTAGTTATGTATTTAATGAAGCAAACATTTAAATGGTAAATATGAAGTTCGTATATACGGGCTCCCTGTAACACCACGCAGGGCAGACAGAGAACTGAAATGACATCATAAGTTCTTCATTAAATACTTGTTGACAGACGTAGTTCCCTCTCCCTGAGGGCCTGTCATAGTAGAGGCTTGGGTGTGGTTTAGACTTACTCCAGCCTCTCGTTGGCGTGCAGGCTGGTCCCAGCCTCTAGACGCATCTTTGTTGCCAAGCATAGTTGTCTTCTAGCTTATCTTCATGTGTGTAACCGAGAGTCAGACACTCAAGGACAGTGCCTGTTTTTATGCTACAGTTAGGACAGTTTCTGCTTTTGTGCTTCAGCTATCTTCCATTCTACCAGCCCCTCCCGTACACCTGTCCTTGAGCGGCCCCACAACCAGGCATTGTGTGTGTGTGTCACGAGTCTACTCAGCCTACACTCCTACTAGCCAGCAACCCTCCAGTTAGTCATGTCTATTATATGTTGCTCAATCTATGTTAATACAATATAAACCTCTTAGTGCATTACAGTCCGTTCATACTTAGGCCTACATCTACTGTAAATGGTAATGCATCACATCTAATAAGTGAAATAAAACCCAACAGGTCGTAATCAGTGAATCACATATTAATAATATGGATATGAACTGAATAGGTCTATTCTTGTCAACAATTGTCAGTGATTTTTTTCAACATGTTTAAATCTTATTGACGGTAATTACCTTCAATCTAATGCATTCTAACAACAGCTGATCGACAAGTGCGATAGAACTGACCGTGATCACAATTGATAACTTCCAATGTCATTACTTAACTAAACATGGCCATTAAAAATTGCATAATAACACACGGCTACAACAACAATAAACCTTATGTTATAGGCTATTTATTAAATATGTTTGCCAGCTCAATGTAGGCTACAAAAGTGGCACAAATTGATTTGCACTGACTCCAGTGATATCTTCACGTCAACATATTTATTGTATCAAATGGTAACCTACGTAGGCATATAAATGAATAGGCTACTTAATGGCCAACAGATGTATCCCACTCCACGTTCAATGTCAGCTTGATTGTGGACTTTTTCCGTATCAGAAGCACGTCGGGGAATTCCATAACTTCCATTGAACATTTCCCCTCGCGCAGCACTCGATGCGTTTAAACCATTTGCTTGACATGCCTTGACAAGCAAAGTCGACCTCCGAGCAAATTGATCCTGCGCATTGTCGCCCTATTTGTTGACGCGCATCAGTTCTAAAGCGTTAGTATGTTTTATGGAGAAAGGGTTGGAGATGCAGTAGCTGTCACCATAATGATCATCTAAATAGCTACAGTACAACTGGTAAAAAGATGTCATTACGTGTGCGCGTGCTGCTCTGGCTCCTCTCACGTGACTCAGCTGCCTGCAGCAGTCTCAACACACACACACATACACACACACACACACAGACACACACACACACACACACCATTTATGCACTCAGAAACAGCCTTTTTATTGTAACTCTGGACAAGCACATCTGATTGAACTTGTCAACTAATGATCAAGCCCTCAATATGCTGAATGATGTGTTACAACAAAAATGTGTACTGTTGGGGGTACTTGAGGACCAAGGTTTGAAACACTGTACTAAATTGTGAGGCCTGTCACAACCTACCTACATTAAATTCTCTTCATTATTCCTGTTCCTAAAATGAAAAACATGTACCACCAACTAACCCTACACCTATATACCACTATTTCATCAAAATAAAAATCACCAACCCATTAACTCTTCTGCAGTAAAATCTCATGCACCAGGTCTCCCGAGTTGTGTAGCGGTCTAAGGCACCGCATCTCAGTGCAAGAGGCTTCACTACAGTCCCTGGTTTGAATCCAGCCTGTATCACATCGTGATTGGGAGTCCCATAGGGCAGCGCATAATTGGCCCAGCGTCCTCCTGGTTTGGCCACGGAAAGCTGTCATTGTAAATAAAAATTTGTTCTAAACTGACTTGCCTAGTTAAATAAAGTTAAAAGAAAAAATAAAAGAAAATACTTCTCTGCACCTTGCACCTACACTCATTAAATAACCACTACCCCATTCCACTAATTTGACAGCATCTGCTCTTGCACCATGCCAACGGCCTGGGATGACGGGACGCCATCCATCAACACACCCTGTAATTCTTCTGAAATCCAATCTTGTATGGCCAAATACTTCTCTGCAGCTGCCACCACAGCATATTCTCTGTGATTTATGTTCCATTTCTACCCTACAGTTGATAGCCATTGCTATGAATGCTATAAGAAGCCAACCTTACTGAAGCATAACTCACTCGTTGCCCTATCCCTCTGTGCTGGCACAGATCTACTACTCACTGGGATCCTCTCAGGATCCTTCACCCTTGACCCTTCCTCCTCCACTTTCTGCACTGCCTCAGCATATCTGCACTATTCTGACTCTGGCCACTTCAACCTGCCTCTCTCGCATCGGACACTTCTGATCCCCAGCAACATGAGCAGGTGACACACAACTTTATCCACCAAAACTTCACAATCCTCTGTTCCATGCCCTCCTGCACACATCTTGGAATCTCCCTCCTACACTGCTGCAACATGACCATAAACGTTGCACCTGAAACAGCTCAGTGGATTCACCACAAAGACTCTAACAGGATAACAGATATATCCTAACATGACTTTTTCTGCTAGAGTCTCTGATTCAAAACTCAACATGACTGACAATAACTCCTTTTTCACCACGCTCCCCAGCGGTTCTACGTCGCACCAAACGGTGGTCGTCACAAACACCAGCAATTTTCAACTTCAGTTGCTCCACCTCCACACTTAACACTGCCCATAAACCACTCCTTTCAATGGCGCCCCGTTCCTAAGAGCAAAGCAAGGAAGAGATATTGACCCAAGTTGCGTGACACAGAGCGCCTCCTCCCTCTGGTCTTCTTCTTCTTCTTTTTTCTTCTTCTTCTATGATATTAGGCGGTCTGCACACAACTTTAAAGGTGAATGCTACCACCTACTGGATGGGGTGAAAACTGATCAACTTTAACTCAAAATATAAGGGAGAAGGGAAGGGTTTAAAAAAATACTTATAATATTCAACAAAAACAAAAACAGACCGTACTTCTTCAGTTGGATTCAAATGTCTATTCAGATCCTTACACAGGCTCTGGAACCTGGGAGGGGGGAAATGCTTCATTCAATATTCCCTGTAACATTGTGTCTGAAAAGTTCTGGATATCCAGAAATATATTTGCAGCCTTCACAATGATGTCTAGTTTCTTAGATTTTTTATTTGTTTGTCCAGTGCAATGTATCACTTGCGCAGTAAAGTCAACAAAGTCCACCTTCTTCACTGTTTGTGTTTCGGGATCCTTCTCCTGAGGGACATTCACTGCAGACTGTGGGGCATTCACTGCAGACTGTGGGACATTCACTGCAGACTGTGGGACATTCACTGCAGACAGTGGGGCATTCACTGCAGACTGTGGGACATTCACTGCAGACTGTGGGACATTCACTGCAGACTGTGGGGCATTCACTGCAGACTGTGGGGCATTCACTGCAGACTGTGGGACATTCACTGCAGACTGTGGGGCATTCACTGCAGACTGTGGGACATTCACTGCAGACTGGGACATTCACTGCAGACTGTGGGACATTCACTGCAGACTGTGGAACATTCAATGCAGGCTGTGGGACATTCACTGCAGACTGTGTGGCATTCACTACCATCTCTTCTCCGCTGGCTCCTTCAGCTATTTTCACTGCCTCCACATAGGAGACCTGTTGGATAGCCCTGATCCTAGCTACTACGACCTCCATCTTTACAGGACACTCTGGAAACAAGTGAACATGATTCCCATCACAATTACAGCAACATGCTTCATCAACTACGACATATTTATTCCTTCGACAAACACTTGCCACATGTCCAAACTTTTTACAATTGTAACACTGCAGCAGCTTCTGTACACACGGTCTCACCGCATATCTCACATACCCAAGTTTTACATGAGTCCGGAGAACCTCTTGATCAAACAACAATAAAACCACTAGGCTTTCCTCTTTTTTTCGATCTATCATTCAAGATTCATATTCCATTTTCAAATTCGTCCATTCACCTTCTATATTCCCCTACTCTGGAATCCTTTATCCTTCTCATCCTCTCGTTGTAGGTATGGCTCCATTCCCTCAAGCCGTTGGCTCTGATCTGTAGTCACCTAAAGTGTTATTAAATGAGGGTTTTAGGAGAGCTCTGCTCTCTGGTCAGTCAGTGTCATCTTTATAAAAGTGTTAGTTGGTGGGACTTATCTCATTTCAAATACAAAACCTGAAAGATCATGTAGCTTTTGAGCAGTGGTGTAAAGTACTTAAGTCGTTTTTTGCGGTATCTGTACTTTACTATTTATATTTTGGACAACTTTTACTTTTACTTCACTACATTCCTAAAGAAAATTATGTACTTTTTACTACATAGATTTTCCTTCACCCAAAAGTATTCTTTACATTTGGAATGCTTAGCAGGACAATAAAATGGTCTAATTCACACACTTATCAAGAGAACATCCCTGGCCATCTGTACTGCCTCTGATCTGGTGGACTCACTAAACAAATGCTTTGTTTGTAAATGTCTGAGTGTTGGAGCGTGCCCATGGCTATCCGTAAATACATTTCAAAAACAGAAAATTATGGCGTCTGGTTTGCGCAACATAAGTCCTTTGAAATTATTTATACTTTTACTTTTGATAATTAAATATATTTGATAAATTATATTTACTTTTGATAATTAACTTTTATTATAAACCAAATACATTTAGACTTTTACTCAAGTAGTATTTTACTGGGTGACTTTCACTTTTACTTGAGACATTTTATATTAAGGTATCTTTACTTTTACTCAAGTATGGCAATTGGGAACTTTTTCCGCCACTGCTATTGAGCTTGCATTTTTCGGAGCAGGTTAGGAAAGTATTTTCGCTAACCCTAACCCTTTTCCTAACCTTAACATAATTCTAATCTGCTACGTTAATTCTCCTAACCTGCTGCGTAAATTCTCCTAATCTGCTATGATAATTTCACTTCCGTTCGTAGCTGTATCGAATTGCACCCATACTGATTAATTGCACCAGACACGTCCACAAGTCCTGCATGGATGAGAACAATTGCATAATCTGGAGGGATACTCTTCTACCCATTCCAGAGGATTCTGACCTGAAAGTAGATGTAAGCGACCCGCCATTTCAGAACCTTGGGTCTTTGCCGGCTTGTTTTAAATGGTATTTTCCTCGTTCACAAAATGGTGGTCTTAGTCTATTCCCTTTATTGTTTTTCTTGATATAAATCCCCCCCAAATGTATGTTCTCAGGTGGGGTGGATGACATGTCCATTATTACTGGTTGTTGGACAAGATGATACGAATTGGGCTGCTGTTGAATCAGCTGATGATGTGAGCAATGTTCCTGACAGTATTGAGTGTGTCCTTATGTAGCCTACTCTAAAAATTGGCTTGCGTGAATGAATGTATTATTTCATGAGCTGAATTATTACTTGAGATCTGTGAGCATAACTTTCTCCTCAGTGTAACGGTTGTCGTCGGGAATGGAGGACCAAAACGCAGCAGGAATGCGGATGCTCATCTTGTATTTATTTTAAATCAAGAAAACACCAAAATAACAAACAAAGAACGCACGAACAACAAAACAGTCTTGTCAGGCTCACACAGGCAAAACAAGAAACAATCTCCCACAAACACTTAACCAAACACATACCCATATATAGGACTCTCAATCAGAGGCAACGAGAAAGCACCTGCCTCCAATTGAGAGTCCAACCCCCCATCAACATAAACATAGACATACAACAAACCAGAAAGAACATAACCCCAAAAACCCGGAAATAATAAATCAAACACCCTACTACATAAAACACCACCCCGAACCACATAAACAAAATACCCTCTGCCACGTCCTGACCAAACTACAATAACAAATAACCCTTATACTGGTCAGGACGTGACACTCAGGTTGAAGCAGATGATGGATAGAGCAGGGCACACTGTGAATCCCAAACCACCCCCTCGCCCCTACCAACTCGCTCAGAGAGCCCTCCATTTTCACTCGTTGCTGACGAAACTTAGAGGGAGACTTTCAGAGTTCTGAGGGGATCAATAAACCCATCAACTTCGGGACATACTTGTGACTTGAATGATGCAATTCATGTTCCACTTTCATATAATAAAACAAACATGAAATTCTAATCAACAAATTCCCTCTCCACTCTTTTGTATGAAATTGTGCAAACTCCAAACATATCGCGGTGTGTGTTGGGATACCACTACGCTCTGGAGCCTGCAGCCTTGCTGACTTGGTCGAAGTGGCTACCGGAGGGTCTAATTAGCCCCTACAAACACTTTTCTCTCCCTCAGCTTTGGGACACTTGTGCAAATGACAGAGGTGCGCGTGAATGTGCAAATGAAGTGCTGGGGAAAGGGGTGATTTGGGATTGAGACGGACACCTGCTGACCACTTTTAGTGCTTTCAAGACAATTTTGAACTGTGAAAAGAATGAGGTCAAATCATGACGTCAGTAATCTTCAGGTCAGAAATTCAGAGCTCTAAAAAGATGCCAGAGTTTCTCACTTGGAATATCGTGTTAGACGACCATTCAAAAGATTTTTCCCAGTTGGAGCTAGTTTTTTTCCAAGTTCCAGGTGGCTTGAACACACGGAAATCGGAGATTTACGAGTTCACAGTTGTTGTAGCGGGTCACCTGAATGAACTGCCATATAGTCCTCTCTGCCATGCCTGTAACTTTGTGGTCCGGCAAATGCAAGAGAAAGGTAAATAGTGGCAAGCATTTTTTGAGGATTTGTTAAATTGCTTTTCATTTGATATAAACCACAGGAGGTTGGTGAGGACGGGCTTGTGGTAATGGCTGGAGCGGAATAGGTAGAATGGTATCAAATACATCAATCACGTGGTTTCCATGTGTTTGATGCCATTCCATTTACTCAGTTCCTGACATTATTATGAGCCGTCCTCTCCTCAGTAGCCTCCACTCACAAACATACAAGAAAAGTAAATAATGTCTGCAACACTGTTGTACTTTAGCAGTGATTTATTAGTGAGATGGGCAATGTTCAATTCCCCGTTTCAGCACAAATGAGCAGTGAAACCACCCATATTAGCTGTTAACTTATCAATTGGGTAATTACCAACACAAATACCTATACCAGAAACATACGGTCAATTTGAAAATAACTTTTGAGGGGGGAAAAAAAACAACCAATAAACGGCTTGTGTCTAATAATAGCGATTACTAACCGATTACTAACCTCGAAGTGGACGAAGATATTTTCTTTAACGAGTCGAACGTGAAGGATTCACTTCACATACCCGACCAGGCTCAAATTCCCGTCCTTCGCATGAAGAGAAGACGCCGATACAAGGGACGCAGGTTTGGGTGCCTTGTGAAAATTCATCGGCAAGTGGGTAACCTGCTTCTAACATCAGTCCTATTGGCCAATGTGCAACCATTGGAGAATAAACTGGATAGGCTCCAATCAAGACTATCCTACCAACGGGACATTAAAAACTGTAATATCTTATGTTTCACCGAGTCGTGGCTGAACAACGACATGGATAATATACAGTTGGCTGGTTTTTCCATGCATCGGCAAGACCGAACAGCTGCCTCCGGTAAGACAAGGGGTGGAAGTCTGTGTCTATTTGTCAATAACAGCTGGTGCGTGAAATCTAATATTACGGAAGTCTCGCGGTATTGCTCGCCTGAGGTAGAATACCTCATGATAAGCTGTAGACCACACTATTTACCAAGATAATTTTCATCTATATTTTTTCTAGCTGTTTATTTACCACAACAAACCCATGCTGGCACTAAGACCGCACTCAATGAGCTGTATACGGCCATAAGCAAACAAGAAAATGCTCATCCAGAGGGGGCGATCCTAGTGGCCGGGGACTTAAATCCGTTTTTACCTCATTTCTACCAGCATCTTACATCTGCAACAAGAGGGGAAAAAACTGTAGACCACCTGTAATCCACAAACAGAGACGCGTACAGAGACGTGTACAAAGCTCTCCCTCGCCCTCCATTTGGCAAATCTGACCATAATTCTATCCTCCTGATTTCTGCTTACAAGCAACAACTAAAGCAGGAAGTACCAGTGACTTGCTCAAAACGGAAGTGGTCAGATGACGCAGATGCTACGCTAACGGACTGTTTTGCAAGCACAGACTGAAATATGTTCCAGGACTCATCCGGTGGCAATGACGAGCAGGGTTGGGGAGTAACGGTGTCACGCTCATCATAAGGATGGGACCAAGGCGCAGCGGGAATGTGTATGCTCATCTTCTTTTATTACGAAGAAAATCAAAACAAACACTTAAACAAAAATAACAACGAAAAACAGTCCTGTAAGGCACTCAGCTTACATACGGAACAACTACCCACAAAAACCCATGAAAAAACACCCTTACTAAATAGGACCTTCAATTAGAGGCAACGAGGAACAGCTGCCTCCAATTGAAGGTCAATCCAATAAACTAAACATAGAAATAGAATAACTAGACACAGACATAGAAATAGACTAACATAGAATATAACCCCCCCAAAAAATTAAACACAGAAAACAAACACCCCCTGCCACGTCCTGACCAAACTACAATAACAAATAACCTATTTACTGGTCAGGACGTGACAAACGGATTACATGTAATCTGTTACATGTAAGGGATTACACAAAAAGGGTAACTGTAATCCCTTACCTTTCCAGCTAAAATATTGTAATCAGATTACTGATACTTTTGAAAAACTAGATGATCATTTTGATGATTACTTTTAAATTCAGAAAGGATGTTTGCAAAAAAAAATCTTTGACACTTCTCTGTTTTCTCAATGACATTCAAATCAGCATTGAAAAAAGGCTCAGGTTTAAGTTTGTTCCACCTGAGCGAGTCTGACCACAAGTCAGAGACCACTATGATGACACACCAAATGTGTTTGATGGATCGCGGGAAAAGCGCAAAAATAGGCTTTTGTAGGCTACAGTCCAAGCTATGTCTTCCAATGGTGCGACTGTTGTCGGCATCCAAAGATTATCCAACTTGAATAACTGCTTGGAGGTAAGGATGACAGTAGAGTTGTAGTCTACGTCGATACGGATATCACTTATTATTGATATCTACATAACGCATTGATGTGAATCACACTGCTGCTCTCTCATTTAGCTTTTTGCACAAATCTAAATGTGTATATGAACCCAATAATGGTTGAATTCAAGAAGTTTAAGCTGCCTATCAATCATTGTTTTTGAAACCAGTGGACAGCCAGTGAAAAATGCGCTCTTGCAACAGCTGCATAGTGCAGATCCAAGCCTATGGAATACAAGTGGGGCTTTTATTGCTCAATCTAATTCATGCTGATAAAAAAAAAAAATCCATAGGCCTAATGGACACATTTATAAATTATATGTAATTTATATATACACACTACCGTTCAAAAGTTTGGGGTCACTTAGAAATGTCCTTGTTTTGAAAGAAAAGCATTTTTGGTCCATTAAAATAACATCAAATTGATCAGGAATACAGTGTAGGCATTGTTAATGTTGTAAATGACTATTGTAGCTGTAAAAGGCAGATTTTTTTATGAAATATCTACATAGGCATACAGAGGCCCATTATCATAGGCATACAGAGGCCCATACTGGAGGAAACAGGTACAAAAGTATCTATATCCACAGTAAAACAAGTCATAAATAGATATTACATGAAAGGCCACTCAGCAAGGAAGAAGCCACTGCTCCAAAACAGCCATAAAAAGCCAGACTAAGGTTTGCAACTGCACATGGGGACAAAGATCGTACTTTTTGGAGCAATGTCCTCTGGTCTGATGAAACAAAAATAGAACTGTTTGGCCATAATGACCATTGTTATATTTGGAGGAAAAAGGGGGAGGCTTGCAAGCCGAAGAACACCATCCCAACCGTGAAGCACGGGGGTGGCAGCATCATGTTTTGGGGGTGCTTTGCTGCAGGAGGGACTGGTGCACTTCACAAAATAGGTGGCATCATAAGGAAGGAAAATCATGTGGATATATTGAAGCAACATCTCAAGACGTCAGTCAGGAAGTTAAAGCTTGGTTGCAAATGGGTCTTCAAAATGGACAATGACCCCAAGCTTACTTAAGGACAACAAAGTCAAGGTATTGGAGTGGCCATCACAAAGCCCTGACCTCAATCCTATAGAAAATTTGTGGTCAGAACTGAAAAGCGTGTGAAAGGAAGGAGGCCTACAAACCTGACTCAGTTACACCAGCTCTGTCACGAGGAATGGGCCAAAATTCACCCAACTTATTATGTGAAGCTTGTGGAATGCTACCCGAAATGTTTGACCCAAGTTAAACAATTTAAATGCAAAGCTACCAAATACTAATTGAGTGTACGTAAACTTCTGATCCACTGGGAATGTGATGAACGAAATAAAAGCTGAAATAAATCTTTCTCTCCACCATTATTCTGACATTTCACAGTCTTAAAATAAAGTGGTGATCCTACCTGACCTAAGACAGGGAATTTTTACTTTTTACTTTTACATGTATTTGGCTAAGGTGTATCTAAACTTCCGACTTCAACTGTATGTGAGAATGCTGTTCATTGACTACAGCTCAGCGTTCAACACCATTGTGCCCTCGAAGCTCATCACTTAGCTAAGGACCCTTGCAGTAAACACCTCCCTCTGCAACTGGTTCCTAGACTTCCTGATGGGCCGCCCCCAGGTGGTAAGGGTAGGCAACAACACATCCGCCACGCTGATCCTCAACACGGGGGCCCCTCAGGGGTGCATGCTTAGTCCCATCCTGTACTCCCTGTTCACCCATGACTGTGTGGCCAAGCACGACTCCAACACCATCATTAAGTTTGCTGAGAACACAACGGTGGTAGGCCTGATCACCGACAACAATGAGACATCCTATAGGGAGGTCAGAGACCTGGAGGTGTTGTGCCAGGACAACGACCTCTCCCTCAACGTGATCAAGACAAAGGATCGTGGACTACAGGAAAAGGAGGACCGAGCACGCCCCCATTCTCATCGACGGGGCTGTAGTGGAACAGGTTGACAGCTTCAAGTTCCTTGGTGTCACCAACAAACTATCATGGTCCAAACACACCAATACAGTAGTGAAGAGGGCACGACAACGCATATTCCCCCTCAGGACACTGAAAAGATTTGGCATGGGTCCTTAGATCCTCAAAACGTTTTACAGCTGCACCATCGAGGGCATACTGACTGGTTGCATCACTGCCTGGTATGGAAACTGCTCGGTCTCTGACCGCAAAGAGCTACAGAGGGTAGTGCTTATGGCCCAGTACATCACTGGGGCCAAGCTTCCTGCCATCCAGGACCTCTATACCAAGCTGTGTCAGAGGAAGGCCCTAAAAATTGCCAAAGACTAATGCCACCCTAGTCACAGACTGTTCTCTCTGCTACCTCACAGGAAGCGGTACCTGAGCGTCAAGTCTAGGTCCAAAAGGCTTCTTAACAGCTCCTACCCCCAAGCCATAAGACTGCTGAACAGCTAATCAAATGGCTACCCGGACTACTTGCATTGACCCCCCCCCCCCCCCCCCCCCCCACACACACACACACAAAAATAATACGCTGCTGCTATTCGCTGTTTATTATCTATGCATAGTCACTTTACCCCTACCTACATGTAGAATTACCTTGAGTAATCGGTACCGGTACCAGTACCCCCTGTATATAGCCTTGTTATTGTTATTTTACTGTTGGTCTTTTATTTATTTATTTAGTAAATATTTTTCTTAACTCTTATTTTTCATTAAAACTGCATTGTTGGTTAAGGGCTTGTAAGTAAGCATTTCATGGTAAGGTCTACCTACAACTGTTGTATTCGGCGCATGTGACAAATAACATTTTATTTTATTTATTTAGCAAAAACATATATTTCTAGATTAAAAAAAACAATAAATAGATACATTCAGTTTACATTTATTGTATGACAACAATATTACGATTATACCTACCATGCTGTTTCACCTCTGGTGGCCATGAAGTTCTACAGTACCGTAGTTTTACTATTAAATACCAGAGAGTGGATAGACATCTTCGAAAACAGGAAGAAAATCATTGATTCTTTGAAACTCCAGAAATAATATACAAAGTCCTCTTCAGAATTCTGTGACATTGCTTCGGCACAAAGGACTGAAAACTAAGTTGAGATTTGTGCGTATAACCCAGATTTTCAGCAAAATCTTGAACTCATCTTGCACCAATGTGGCGGTTGATGCTGTGGTACACTCCCACTGCATCTGGGCTGTTATCATCTTAGTATCAATTCAGCATATTTTTGTTTGATGTTGATGACCTCAAAATCAGACTGGATCAACGCTCTGGAAGAGATGCTCTTGGTGAAAACCTAGAATCTTCTCTCACACGTAAGAGTGACGCCACCTGACGTAAGACCATGCTCACAATCTTGACTGAACATGGGGTTTGACACTGTGACAGAGATGCTCTCGCAGAAAACCTAGAATCTTCTCCCATGAGTCTTCCTGTGCGACAGCGTGAGGTTTGGTGAGGCCTCCCCACAGCATGACCACTGCAACAAGTTGGAATAACTGCTTCAGATTTGAGACATTTGAGACATGATATTCCTATGACTGTGTAATGTAGACCTACATAAAAATGCATTCAAGTTACAGTACATAAGAAAAATATAGAACTGTAGGATCATTAGTGAACTAGTTTCATCTGGTGTGGTAATGTTGAGCAAGAGCAAAACATTGCAAATCCCTGTGGTCCCAGAGGAATGTATTGGGAATCCTATAGGAGCACAAGAATTCTAAAAGTACAGTCTGTCTGCATGAATGACTCCGCAAAGGCACCTCTCTGTTGGCCTGGCTGCAACACAAAGGTGCAAGCCCTGCAGTGGGGACCATACGGAGGTTCAATCAGGTGACCAGCTCCAGGGTAGGACAGAGTGGTCAGCAGGTGACTGTTCCCTGCTCTCGCCATCATCTGCGTCATCTGAGAAGGAGCAATTGATGGACTTTAACAGGGTTCCTATCCAAGCAATACTTCTCACAAGCAAATATCCCATTGACATCAATGCCTGATTTACCCTAAAGCCTGAGTTCAGTTCATGGAGAATACATCCATTCACGCAAATCCATTTTAAGAATAGGCTACATAAGGACACACTCAATACTGTCAGGAACATTGCTCACATCATCAGCTGATTCAACAGCAGCCCAATTCGTATCATCTTGTCCAACAACCAGTAATAATGGACATGTCATCCTCCCCACCTGGGAAAATAACAAAAAATATTGATTTATATCAAGACCACCATTTTGTGAATGAGGAACATTTTATTTAAAACAAGCCGGCTGAGACACAAGGTTCTGAAATGGGGGGTCTCTTACATCTACTTTCAGGTCAGAATCCTCTGGAATGGGTAGAAGAGTGTCCCTCCAAATTATGCAATTGTTCTCATCCATGCGAGACTTATGGACGTGTCTGCAAACACATGGTCAATGGTAGGTGCAATTAATTAGTACGTTGTCCTCTCCCAAAGTCAATGCTATGCCAATATACAAACACATTCATATGCACATATACACAAACACAGGTACAAACTCACTCTTTCATCACTTTGAAGGATTCAGCAATGGACTGGTTGGCTTTGAGTGTAAGAACATGGCTGCCACTGATGCACACACAACATAATGGCTAAAAAGGTAGACAAGCGTTAATTTACACTGTACATATTGGATAATTAAAAATGTTTCCTGAGAAACATACATCATTTAGACTCATAGAGTGATCAATAAAATGTATAGATAGACATGCATGCAATTTATTTTCCAATATCACTGCATGCAACATGGTAAACATTTCACAACTGCAAATCGGAAAATCATACTGATGAATTAAGACAGGGGCATTTTTGGTCTGGTGCAAGTACAAATGCATGTTTATCCAGGAAATTAACAGGAGATGAAAGGACTTGCATAGAGACTTACTTTTACAGTTTCTGAGAAGACAGCGAGGGATAAAGTGACTGAGGCGCCAAAGGACGTGCCAAGCAGGGCAATTTTGTCAGAGGCCACTAGAGGGTAATCCTGCAGCAGTCTGAAAGCATTCTGAGACAAGAAATCAACATTATATGTAAGACAGTGGTTTTCAAAGTCCCCAAGTCAATTCCTCTTTTGCATCTCCATAAGAAAATGGGGCAGATACACACCTCAATGTAATGGAAGCCAATGGTAGCAGCTTTCTGTGCATCTGGGAAGAGGTACATTAACGCCATGGCAGCAAAGCCGTGGGATGCCAAGAGAGCCGCTCTATATTCCACTAGGCCGCCACCACCTCCCCACATATCTAAAACTCCAGGGAAGGGTCCGGGACCTTCAGGATGACATGACAAAAAACATAATTGTTAGTGTTTACCTGAGAGCAGAGCATGCATCTTTACATCCATGTACTGTATAGTTCTTTAGCTCTGTCCTCCATAGTGATGGATTTCGAAACTTTAAATATTGTTAATCATCAGTTGTACTAGAGACATGAGGAGTGCCATAGTCTGGTTTATACACCAGAAGTTAATGGTTATCTGAAGGAGGAATGTATATGGTGGAGGCAATTAAGCTTGGAATGTGCTGAGTGAAAGAAAGACAATCACATGTTGGCAGGCACTGATAAGGGTGGAGATGTGGTTTAGTGAGCAAGGGTGTCGAGGTCTGGTCAGGTCACATTAACCTGTTTAGGATTATTGTGGGAAGCTTGTGGAAGGCTACCCGAAATGTTTGACCCAAGTTAAACAATTTAACTTGTTGGGGATAGGGGGCAGTATTTGCACGGCCGGATAAAAAACATACCCGATTTAATCTGGTTATTACTCTTGCCCAGAAACTAGAATATGCATATAATTATTTGATTTGGATAGAAAACACCCTAAAGTTTCTAAAACTGTTTGAATGGTGTCTGTGAGTATAACAGAACTCATATGGCAGGCCAAAACCTGAGAAGATTCTATATGGGAAGTGCCCTGTCTGACCATTTCTTGGCCTTCTGTAGCCTCTTTATCGAAAATAGAGGATCTCTGCTGTAACGTGACATTTTCTAAGGCTCCCATAGGCTCTCAGAAGGCGCCAGAATGGGGAATGATAACTCTGCAGTCCCTGGGCGAAAAACAGTAGGGCTTTTGGAAAGTGGTCGTTCTGAGAACAATGACACTGGTCGCACGTGAAGACTCCATTTTCTATTTTCAGTGTTTGAACGAAAACAAGGTCTCCCGGTTGGAATATTATCGCTATTTTACGAGAAAAATAGCATAAAAATTGATTTTAAACAGCGTTTGACATGCTTCGAAGTACGGTAATGGAATATTTAGAAATGTTTTGTCACGATACGCGCTGGCGCGTCACCCTTCGGATAGTGTCTTGAACGCAAGAACAAAACGCAGCTATTTGGATATAACTATGGATTATTTGGAACCAAAACAACATTGGGTGTTGAAGTAGAAGTCCTGGGAATGCATTCTGACGAAAACAGCAAAGGTAATCCAATTTTTCTTATAGTAAATCTGAGTTTGGTGAGTGCCAAACTTGGTGGGTGTCAAAATAGCTAGCCATGATGGCCGGGCTATCTACTCAGAATATTGCAAAATGTGCTTTCACCGATAAGCTATTTTAAAATCGGACACCGCGATTGCATAAAGGAGTTCTGTATCTATAATTCTTAAAATAATTGTTATGTTTTTTGTGAATGTTTATCGTGAGTAATTTAGTAAATTCACCGGAAGTTTTCGGTGGGTATGCTAGTTCTGAACATCACATGCTAATGTAAAAAGCTGGTTTTTGATATAAATATGAACTTGATTGAACAAAACATGCATGTATTGTATAACATAATGTCCTAGGAGTGTCATCTGATGAAGATCATCAAAGGTTAGTGCTGCATTTAGCTGTGGTTTTGGTTTTTGGAACATTATATGCTAGCTTGAAAAATGGGTGTGTGATTATTTCTGGCTGGGTACTCTCCTGACATAATCTAATGTTTTGCTTTCGTTGTAAAGCCTTTTTGAAATCGGACAATGTGGTTAGATAAAGGAGAGTCTTGTCTTTAAAATGGTGTAAAATAGTCATATGTTTGAAAAATTTAAGTTTTGGGATTTTTGAGGTGTTTGTAATTCGCGCCACGCTCTATCATTGGATATTGGTGAGGCGTTCCGCTAGCGGAACATCTGTCCCTAACAGCTTTTAAGGGAGAAGGAACAGTTTGTTGACATCATCACTTTACATCTTTATTACTAGACAGGAAGATATGTTTAGAGAGGAGGAGAATCCACCTAAATTGTGGTATATATCCTACCACTGGTGGAACCATGTCTTTGTCTTATGTAGCTGTATAACCAAATGGGTGAATAAACATGGTTTAAGCTTTACTAATCATTTTCCAAGGTTAATTTAAAACCTAACAATAGTAAATCCTTGATGTATTGTTGTACGTGTCTAGAACCTAGTTTAAGCATCCAAAACATATATAGTGCACTCCCCTTGTAGTGAGTGCAGTTACAGTGAACAGCCACCTATACAAATTGTCCTGCACGGATGTAATCACTCAGTATACTAGGCATGTAGTTTACCTGGTGGCAGGAACAGGGTACCTGTGACCCCTCCCTCTGTGATGTCGACCCTGCGGACTCCGGGGGCCATGTACCAGCGCTCTGTGACGACACTCACCAGGGCCACCTGCTCTCTGAAACCCTGACTCATGTGTCCGCTGTACACAGAGATGTGCACCACCATGGGAGTGTGGACTTCTTTGATCCTGAATCTAAGGGTCAGAAAGTACCAACAGAACAGCTGGTATCATCATTACATATGGTGGCAGCAGTGGGATACTGAGAGGTTCAAAAGCACACAATCTCCAAAAATGAAACTTTAATAAAATCGGATGGGGTTCAAGTGCTTACCTGAGTCCAGTTCTACTGCCAGGTATTGGTCTCATGCTCGCCAACAAACCCATTGGATCAACACCCTCATATGTGCCCCCAAAACTTTCATCTTTGGCAACTATAAACAAAAAAAACAATGTCCAATGTTTTGGTAACTACATGCACATAAAGTAGCACAGAGATGAATTTGCGATCAAAATGTGTCTACTTTAGCCAAACATTTTTCACTTACACTGAGCAGTCTGTCAAAATCTAAGTAGTCACATACTTTTTTACCTCATTCAAGTACTTGATGATAAGAGATCATTAACCTTGCCATACTATATCAATCTCAGACCAGTGGTGTAAAGTACTTAAGTAAAAATACTTCGTTTTTTGGGGTATCTGTACTTTACCTTTTCAAAAAGAAAATTATGTATTTTTTACTTTTTTTATACATTTTCCAACACCCAAAAGTACTCCTTACATTTTAAATGCTTAGCAGGACAGGAAAATGGTCCAATTCACAAACTAATCAAGAGAACATCCCTGGTCATCCCTACTGCCTCTGATCTGGTGCTCACGAAACACAAATGCTTAGTTTGTAAATTATGTCTGAGCGTTAGAGCGTGCCCCTGGCTATCCGTAAATGTAAAAAAAAATGGTGCCTTCTGGCTTGCTTAATACAAGGAATTTCAAATGATTTATACTTTTACTTTTCATACTTAAGTATATTTTAGCAATTGCATTTACTTAAGTACATTTAAAAGCAAATACTTCTAGACTTTTACTCAAGTAATATTTTACTTAACTGATTTGCCTAGTTAAATAAAAGAAAAAATTAATTACAGACACAAATACATCTCCTACAATGTTTGTTTTTCTATATTGTTAAGTAGATGAATAATGGATAAATTACATTATTACAGAATGTTTCCCATTGGAATTTAGAGGTGTTTCTTTAGAAATTGGTTAAAGATGTGATGAAATAATATTCCTCACCTGTGACCCTTCCCTGAGCATCACTGACATAGTGCCCAAACGCCTCCCAGTAGTCTGTGTCTTCAGACTGATGTAAAGAATGTAGTGTGACCTCCTGTGTTGGTGGTAAGTTCCCCACAACCACATGGAACTTCTCATCAAAGAGGGCTCTCCATGGTTTTACAGTCAACACAGGAACAGAATTCATGTCACAGATTGTTGTAATGGAAATGTCCTCTAAAACAAATGCATTGACCCTCTCGTAATAGAAACTAAGAGAAGATGAACCTTTGTTTGTCTGAACTAGCTGAACCCTATATTACAGAAATGTTCTGGTGATAAGGATAAAAAATTATATTTACAGAAATGTTCTTGGAAGATTTTGCCCTTACAAGGACTGCCCGTGCGTATTAATGAACTATGACTTAATGTATTAGATCACTGTCCTTGATATCCCACATACTTTGTCATCAACAAAGAACCAGATATCACCAGTTTAACATCTAACTCCAGACAAAATATTGCATGAAACAGCCTTTATCATGGGTCTCCTTGACATTGAAATCAATTAATAACATTCAACAATGAACATGTCAGAGCGTACATTTCTCTAAACTTTACAAACAATATTTATCAGACCTCAAAACAAAATTTCAAAAAGTGCTTTAGAGCCTTTAGTCCATACAGCTATGGACATCGAGCAAGAACTGTTTATTGGAAATCGGAGCAAACAGGCTAATGCTAACACATTTCTTAAAGGCCCAGTGAAATTGTGAAAAGGATGATAATGTCCTTTTAGTGTAAGAACGGTATAAAAAGACTGTCTGAAATTTCAGCCTGCTTTGGTGGGTTGGAGTTTTGGCCTCCCTGCTAGGCAGGATGGACAGGTCAAATGGACTTTCCAATTTCAGAATGGAACATGCTGTAAAGCTGTAACTGTAATTTCAAATAAAAGTCTCAAATATTAGGAAAATGTCTATATATTTCAGTTGTTTCAAAAACTTTGCTCTGCTATTACCATTTATTACTGTAGGTGTTGGGCTGAACGAGAATTCTGTTTACAATGCTCTGCTTGGAGGGGGGGCAACTGTAGGGCGAGTGCGTGACCTGAGTTAGTGCCCGAGACATGATCATTTTGTACATTTACATTACAATAGTGTCGCTTGAGAATCGATACCTCTCGAGAACCTCTTGATATTTTGTGAATGAGAATAGCGCCTGTTTCCTTTTGACCATTTTAATATAAAACAATCACAGTAAGGTACTTAACTGTTATCCAGAAATGATTTGATATTCAGATAAAAACTGACCATGAAAAAAAGGAATGGGGTGAGTTCTTACATTTTCAAACGCTTTCCTTTATTCAAGGATAACAATTTGACAGGCATTTTATACAAACTATTAGTAATAGCGCCTTTGTAAAAGTAGAAATACACTGTAGTAAAAGTTATCAGGTTTAGATGCAATATTGCTTGTGACAGCAGTAAAACTGGAAAGAAAGCAGTGATAAGGTCTATTTAATTGAAATGAAAGACTGTATGAAACATTTGTAAGAATGCACTAACTCTGAGAGATCTTCGTAATCCTTGAACGTTATGGCTCGTGTAGATCACCAAAACCAGGAGAAAAGGAATGACACGACATTTGGATTAGGACATCGGCTCGTTGAGTTATGTGGTTTAATCCCACGCACACTTGTGTCAACATAATTATTTTTCCTTACATCTCTGATGAGAATTAAGATAAGTCATAATTACTAAAATTTTAATAAAATGTCTGTCTCTCTGGCAGATTTCACAGATTTAACGGTGAGGTCACATCTGTGCTTCGATATAGGTGCTCCTCCAGAAAAGAAAGGATCTTCTTCCAGGAGTCTTCCTGTGCGTGACCGTGTGGCGCTGTCTCTCCTCCCCAAAGAACCACCACTGCAATCAAATCAGGAGGGGAAGCATCAAACAAAAAGAGAACAAGTGTGATTATTCCACTGCTTCACACAACCCATTTCTATATGTTTGCTAGAAACAGCCATGGAAACAGCCATTACTTTTAAATTGCTATTCAGACTGACAGTATGTAATGTACTTGATTTAAATTGTATTTACTGCCTCAGACAAATTACTCCCCGTTAATGTTTTACATCTCCAGGCAAAACAAACAGAATATGTGACGAGAGTTCTTCACATATTACCAGACAAATGAGTCATTGCAACCATATCACTGTGATAATGTGTGTTGTACTGTCGATTAGCAGTGGAAAATTACACATCCCCAAAACAGCAAATAAGATACTGTCAAACTGTCTCTGATAATAACAAGGACACAAACACACCACACACACAACCAACGTTAAATTACACTTTTGTTTTGTCCCAGCCACAATGAAGTTGCTGGCACGGATATGAGGACTATACGGCAGTTCAATCAGGTGACCAGCTCCAGGGTAGGACAGAGTTGTCAGCAGGTGACTGTTCCCTGCTTTCTCCATCATCTGCTTCATCTGAGGAGGCACAAGAACTCTGTCAGTTCTACATCAGTGTTGGGTGTCAAAAACATAATGTAAAAAATTACAGTAGAACCACTTAATAGATATTTCTGCAGCAATCCAAGCATTGTTAAAACATGTACTCACGTCCTCTGCTGACTCAGTGGCAGGCCAGTTTTGGTCATCTTCACCCACAATCATTAGAACAGGACATTTCAGCTGCCCCACCTAACCAGGACACAACAGTAAACCATGGGGATAGACAATGCTACATTCCTTATAAAGTCAAACAGACAAGGGAGAACAGCTATAAAGTGAGTACAATGAGGGTATAGGTTAAAATCAGGGTAAAATCCAGTTTGAGTTAAACCCACATCCACTTTCTTGGTTGGATCAGTTGGAATGGGTAGGAGCAGATCCCGCCAGATCACTCGATTCTCCTCATCATAGCGAGTGTTACGGACGTTTCTAGGAAATTAAACACATAGACGAGTAAGTTATATTGAATTATTATTAGAGGATCAAAGTGGAAGCACAAATGTATACACATCTTTAAACACGTGATAATACACATACTTCTTAATCTCGCCGAAGACATCAGAGAGTGAGCCTTTCACCGGCTGGACATGACTGCCACTCACACATACCAAACACCTGGGCTGAGAGAGGACCAACAGTTTAAGACACCGAAATACAAACACACACAGACAAAAACACAAATATATACACACATCTCCACTATTATTCTGCCAGTGCGGTATGAGCATTCTCCTACCTGAATCACAGTGGAGTACACGGCCATCCCCAAAGCCACTGAGGTCCCAAAGGACAGGCCCAGTATCGCTATCCTGTCCCCACACACCTGAGGGTGCTGTTTTAGAATGGTGAACGCAGCCTAGAGTGAAAAATAGAACATTTCATTTGAACTACAACTGTGGTTAATGTGTCCGCCCTGAGAATGGAATGTTGGGAGTTCGATCCCCGGCCAAGTCATACCAAAGACTGTAAAAATGGGACCCGATGCGTCCCGGCTTGGCCCTCAGCATTAAGCAGATAGATTGGGGATAAGGCCCTGCGATAGACTAGCGTCCCGTCAAGGGGGTGTATCATGCTACAGAAACAGATGTGGTAGGCTCCTGCCCCATGAGTCATTCCGGCTCACACAAACCAAGGCTCGTGCAAGGCTACTTACTAAGACTGTCGTACAAAACTTGATTTTAAATTGTTACCACAGCAGTCATATTTTGCCACAGGATATTCTGTTTCTTTATTACTGTAGTAATAACTTTATTAAATATTAATGTAAGTACAATAAAAGTGGGAGAAGGTTACATTTTAGTAATTTAGCAGACGCTCTTATCCAGAACGACTTACGAGTGCATACATTTCTCATGCTTTTTTTATTGTAGGAAATAGGTCTAGTTGTCCAGTCACGTTCTCTTTAAGGTTCATACTTCAACATACATAACCCAATGACACATTTTACAACACACTATTAAGATAAGAACAAAATCCAGTGTCAGTTCCTACAAATAACAGTTGAATGTGTAGGTTGCGCAAGGGATTGGTTGCACAGACAAGGTGAACGAACCTTTGGATGAGCTTTGTGGGTTTAATTACCTACAGCTTATAGCTTCCTTCCTGAATAAGAACATATCATATACAGAGCATATCACCTTGTGAAAGTAAAATATATGTTATATATCAGTTGATCACTGTCATTTGAGGCACCTATGACACTAAATATGACAGTGCAGATCAGCCAAAATGCAGTGGTCTAGTAACATATAGTGGTACCTCAAAGTATTCGTTCCCCACATGAGAGGTTGAGCCTCCAGAGGTCCGGGGTGTCATGTACTCCAGGGCCAGAGAGACAAAGCCATGCGACGACAGGAGGGCAGAGCGATACTCCACCAGACCGCCACCCCCACCCCACAGGTCCAACAGGGCAGGGAAGGGCCCGGGTCCTTCCAACACAACATGGTCTGTTCAGACCTGGGCTATATGCACTCCTCCTATAATAATCATATCTAAATCATATCTTTGGATGATTTTAATTGTAATTATTGAAAGTGATGTGTATGTTGCTAATAACTATGACATGCCTGGTGGCAGGAATAGGGTCCCTGTGACCCCTCCCTCTGTGATGTCGACCCTGCGGACTCCGGGGGCCATGTACCAGCGCTCTGTGACAACACTCGCCAGGGCCACCTGCTCTCTGAAGCCCTGACTCATGTGTCCGCTGTACACAGAGATGTGCACTACCATGGGAGTGTGGACCTCCTTCTTCCTCAACCTAAAATTACAAGACATTGTTTATAATTCAACTGGTGACCTTTGATTACAAAATTACAACTTTATCAATGTATTATTTTTAGGGTGGAGTTTAAGTTTACCTGAGTCCAATTCTACTGCCAGGTACTGGTCTCATGCTCCACAACAGTCCCATGGGTTCCACGCCATCATATGTCCCTCCTAAACTTGAATCATTGGCAACTGTAAAGATATTTGGGTAGTTTATGTGAGAGGTTTTTAAATATGAATTGAACTCTTCAAATTATTGATAACTGTACAAACAAACTTCAATGAAAATGTGTGACATTAAATACAAGTAGCCTACCATTTACAAATCCTGTAGCATCACTAACATAGTGGCCAAAGGCCTCCCAGTAGTCGCCATCATCTGAGTGGATCAGCGCATGCAAGGTGATATCTTGAATTTGCGACAAATTTTGGACGATTAAACTGAACTTTTCATCGATTAGTCCCCTGCACGGATGAAGCAAAAGCATGGGCGTCTCTGCTTTTTCCGTCATCCTGTCAAAATTGCA
The DNA here is from genome assembly GCF_901001165.1 of Salmo trutta. NCBI lineage: Eukaryota > Metazoa > Chordata > Actinopteri > Salmoniformes > Salmonidae > Salmo > Salmo trutta. The sequence continues at coordinate 59,639,218 of NC_042960.1, forward strand.
TAGAAATTTCCTCTCAACAAAGCGACACCGACATATAACGTTAGTAAATTGCTTAAATTGTGAAATGAGATAACAAAGTTAAGGAGGATCGAAGTTCATGTTGACAGACTGAGCGTCATAGGTTAGTGTTTACCTTACAGTAGGCTACTGTGTAACAACCAATTCAGTAGCATCACACAGCAGTTTTTATCGCCCGCACAAAAGAAAGTGGTCTAGTATACCATATTCTGGAAGTCTTAATTAATAACGTTAATGTCGCCAGCTTCTACAAAACGTAGCATATAACGTTACGCAGTTTTACCAACTTGCCCGTGTTGTTGTCCTAACAACTGCTGTAGGAAACGGCCATTGCAATTAGGTGTCGAGGTCTACTGTATTGGGTTGGCAAATTGTGCCTTACAAGATTTGCATTGCGTTTCTTATGCTTCAAAAATCAAAATTCCTATGGGCTAAGTTTCTCTCATGAGTCAAATTGAAAACAGTGGAAGTCCGGGAGTGACAGGACTGGGGCAGAGCGAGACAACGCAGTGGGGATTTTTTAAAGGTGGAACATGGTTTGCCAAATTAAAGGAGGCTCGACATATTGTAGAGGAAGTTAGGTAGGCTAATATGCTACAGGTTTTTTGGTAGAACACTTTATTTGAACGAAGTTTTGTAACCTATGTCTAATAATTGCTACAAAACATTGTATAGCTTTTTTTATAATATTTTTATAGCAACGAACTGGAGGGCTGAACTATTTAGTTGCATGCCAAAATTACATTCTGAACTGAAGATCATGATTTGGTGATTATCGGAATCAGGTGTGTTAGCTGTGGCTGCGGCAAAACTGTGACACTAATCAGGCCCTCAAGGACTGGAATTGCCCACCCCTATATGTGTTTTTGGCCAGAAGAAAGATGTTTGAAATAATTTGGAAACCTTAATTGTCCATCTTGAGGAGTGGGACATTTCCATGCGAGAGAGATATACAGTACCAATCAAAAGTTTGGCCACACCTACTCATTCCAGGGTTTTTCTTTATTTTGACTATTTTCTACATTGTAGAAGAATAGTGAAGACATCAAAACTATGAAATAACACATATGGAATCATGTAGTAACCCCAAAAAAGTGTTAAACAAATCAACATATATTTGATATTTGAGATTCTTCAATGTAGCCACCCATTGCCTTGATGACAGCTTTGCACACTCTTGGCATTCTCGAAACCAGCTTCATGAGGTTTTCACCTGGAATGCTTTTCCAACAGTCTTGAAGGAGTTCCCACATATGCTGACCACTTGTTTGCTGCTTTTCCTTCACTTTGCGATCCAACTCATCCCAAACCATTTAAATTAGGTTGAGGTCGGGAGATTGTGGAGGCCAGGTCATCTGATGCAATACACCATCACTCTCCTTCCCTTGTCATATCCCCCTGTATGACGCATGACTGGCACAGCGGTCTAAGGCTCTGCATCTCAGTGCTGGAGGCATCACTACAGACCCTGGTTCGATCCTGGCTGTATCACAACCGGCCATGATCGGGAGTCCCATAGAGCGGCGCACAACTGGCCCAGCGTCGTCCATGTTAGTGGAGGGTTTGACCTGGGTAGCCTGTTATTGTAAATAAGAATTTGTTCTTAACTGACTTGCCTAGTTAAATAAAGGTTAAATAAAATAAATAAATGTACCCATAATTCTTGTTTCCATGTAAAGCTTGTTCGCAATAAACACAGCCATTGAAAGAGAGAGGGAGAGGGACAGAGAGAGGAGAGCTCTCATGTAGGCAAATTACATGACATGAGGAGAGATGGAAAAGATGACAATACTGTTTCCTCTATTTTACAGCTTCAAAGGGCTCTCAGTAGTGTGACAATTAACATCTTAAAAATATAGGAAGACGCTAAATAAATAATGCTAAACAAGTAAGATTCATCCCATCAAAACAGAAGGCACAATGTATAGGCTTCAGAGTGAATTGGAGAAGGCCTAAACCACTTAAAACGTAGCTCCACTGTAAACGAGCTAATGGCTCTTTGTACAGTCAACTGGATTCAGTTCATGAGGTTGAGTCAAAGATATTTCAGATAGACATAAAAAAGATGAATGAAAATGCTCTTCAAACCACACATGGTTTACCATGTAACTTTTTAAAGGATACCATGCTGAAAAAGGGAAAACTTGAGAGAGGATGGATTCACCATATCCAATATTGAAGTTTAACAGCCAAGCTGCTTCATGGCCTTTATTTTAGGGTCCATAAGGAGGAAGCAGGAAGGACGGTCAAAAAGAAGATGTGGTAGAAGTGTTGACACAAGTATAGAAATGGAGAACGAGAGAGATGCAGAAGGAGGAAGGTACATAGTTTGTTCGAATGTACCAGTGCAAAGAGAAAAAGAGAGTGCAGATCAAGAGTTGAATACATAGCATTACAGTATATCAGGAACTACATCTCGAGACAGCTGGACCAACCAGACATTACAGAAGCTGAGCCCCAGAATCTACACGATGAGGAACCTACTGATATTCACCATTCTCTACTTCATGACAGGTAATAAGCGTGTTATAGCACTCTATAACAATGTAATAACACCTAGTTAGTCTTATAATAACTTTTACTCTAGAGTATGGACTACCAATTTGTTTTGGATTAATATGATGCCACCTCTGTTTTAAAATGTCTCATCTCAATATTGATATCTGCATTATTGAGGAAAGTGTTTACTTCCTAAGACTGTGATATGGGGTAGTTTTATCTACCTTAGTTGAATGCAGTGACTGTATAAGACCGCTTGCTAAATGACATAAATGTAAATGTCAATCTCAGGTTGTGTGAGCTGCCTTGAAGTGGAAGGATACTCACAACTTGCTGTAGGACTAAGGTGGAGCTAGAAGTAAAGGAAGGTGAGAGACTTTCACTTTAATTTAACAAAATAATTTTGACAGTCTAATTCCCTGTGTGATGAGAATAACTAGTCACGGCGGTCAGTCAACTAAGGGTGAAAGGAAAGACTGAGGTTATTAATAAAGGCTGAGGTTGTTTCCATTGACAAATAACTGCTGTAGGAGATCATTCACAGTGATTGCTTATCTGGGAGGAAACGCTACCATCAGCTGCAGGTATCCAAATGACCATAAGGACAGAATTAAGTATTTCTGCAAACAAGATGGTCACTTCATCTGTAAATACAATATAGATTTACAATCTAGAAAAGAATCGAACGAACAAGGTGATTTTTTTTTGTGTCTGACAAGAGAAGAGAGAGAGTCTTCACTATGACCATCACCAATCTGACTGGGGAGTATACAGGGATATTCTGGTGTGGTGGGAAAACTACTTCCTGCATCGCCCTGTTCACTGAAGTACAACTTAAAGGTATTAATGGTAAGTGTAAGGATTGCAAGTTTTTTTTTCTTCAATTTATTTACATTTTAGTCAACAGAGAAATAAGGCCTACTAGTATATTGGTCACAAAGCTGATATTTTTACTTTGGGTTAGATGGACTGTTTATTTGTGTGTTGCTTTGAATATGCAGAGTATTCTATAGAATAGCCTTCCATAGTACAAATACAGTCAGCACTTCCTGTTTTGTTGCTTACTTTCCTTCTCAAATTGTCTTTCCTTGTGTCCTCTTTCTTTGCCTCCATCTTCAATCGCATTGGAGGAGATTATCCGCCCCTCTGACCTTTTCCTCCAATGTATTTTTAGAAGGAGGCTAAGAGAGAAGACACAAGTAATCAAGGAAAGACACGTTGGGAAAGACCCCTTTATTTTTGACACTTCTTGTGGTGAATCGTTTCTGGGCATGCTCAGTCATGAGATTGTGGTCTATGAAGGGGTTGGGGGTTTTGCCAGTTCCTTTTTACACTTCAATTGTAGTCTTTGCTCTGTGACGTCAACCATAGTCTGTACCATGCCCAGCTGCCTATTGGTAATTTCAACCAATTAACTGTCTTATGTTTTCATAATCAAAGATCTGTGGTGCTACTGTATTGTGCCATAATTTATGTTTTCTTGTCATAAGAGACTGTCTCTGTGAACAGATTATGTTTAATGTTAAGTGGTTAGATCATTTGATCACTGCCGATATGAAACATTTAATCAAGCACAATTTGCATGTGAAGATCATCAACATCATGCATTGCACCTTTATAATAGTAGTCTATTGTATGTGGGCCCACTCTTTGTGTGGCTGTAATTGTGGAATGCAGTTAAAACATGTCCAATCTTTTTGTGCCTCTAACCATTAGCGCCACCCAAGACCACCACCGCAGTGACCACCACCGCAGTGACCACCACACGCAGTGACTACCACCGCAGTGACCACCACCGCAGCAGTGACCACCACCGCAGTGACTACCACCGCAGTGACCACCACCGCAGTGACCACCATACTGAACACCATGTCTCCTGCGTCTTCATACATGTCACCATCAACACTAAATGGTAAAGACAATGTAATTTTGATAAGTTCATTTGGTTCTAGGGCAGGTAGCTTAGCAGTTAAGAGCATTGGGCCAGCATGAATCCCCAAGCCAACCACATGAAAAATCTGCTGATGTGCCCTTGAGCACAGCACTTAACCCTAATTGCTCCTGTAAATTGCTCTGGATTAGAGCGTGCCAAATGACAAAAATGTTAAACAATTTTCTCTTCTTAACAGCTTGCCAATACATACAGTAGGAGTCTTTTGAAGAATAGTTTAACTTTGAGTCTCAAAGTTTGTTCCGCTGCTTACTAAGTTAAACTGAAAGGACTGTACTGTATGTAAGCAGCACAGAAGAGCTGATTTCATGGGGTCTACTATCTCGCTCTGTGTGTGTGTGTGTTCCAGCCAGCTCTGTGGTCATCATTGTGTCTGTGAGTCTTGCTGTGATGGTGTTTGCTGTCATCCTGGTCATCGTCTACATCAGTAAATGCAACAGAGAGAAAGGTGAGAAACAAACTTTTTTTATATATATACACACACACGGTCTCGTACAGCTAACCTTGTGGGGACACACAATTTAGTCCCATTCAAAATCCTATTTTCCCTAACCCTAAACCTAACCCTAACACGTACTCTTACCCTTACCCTAACCTTAACCCTAACCTCAACCCAAAAACCTAACCTTAACCCTAAACCTAACCCAAGCTACTAACTCTAACTCTTAACATAATTCTAACCCTGTCACTAATTCTAACCTTAACCTTAAACCACCTAGAATTAGCATTTGACCTCGTGGGGATAAAGAAAATGTCCACAGGAGCTGTCTCCTCAACACACAGGGTAAGAGCAGAAGGAGGAATAATATAAATGTTAGTGTGTGTGTGTGTGTGTGTGTGTGTGTGTGTGTGTGTGTGTGTGTGTGTGTGTGTGTGTGTGTGTGTGTGTGTGTGTGTGTGTGTGTGTGTGTGTGTGTGTGTGTGTGTGAGAGAGAGAGAGAGTTTATGTAAGTGTGTGTCAAACTATGTTCTCTCTTTCAGCATGTACTCCTCATCATCTTCTTTCTTTCTCTGCTCATCCTCTTCCTCCTTTCCCTCCTCCTCCTCTTCTTCCTTCTCTCCAGGGTGGCCATGGTGATATAAAACTGCACCCCCTATAGCTAGACTCAGGTCCGGTGACCACAACCAACTTACCCACAAACCCATCTGACTCACTCCACTACGCCAGTGTCAACTTCCACAAGAACCCCGGCAGCCCCAACGAAGCCACCGCTGCCATCGCTAAAGAGGGCACTTCTTCCACTGAATACGCCACTGTGAACTTTGGTCGAAGCCTGCCTACTCACCCTGACCAATGAATGACATGACAAAAATAGACCTCTAGCCTACTTCTACTGCTTCTCAATCCTAAGTGAATACAATACAATATAATCAAATACAATACAATAAAATGCAATACAATGGAATAAAATAAAATAAAATACAATAAAAAAATAATACAATATAATACACTACAGTTGTCACGTCCTGACCAGTAAAAGGGGTTGTTTGTTATTGTAGTTTGTTCAGGGCGTGGCAGGGGGTGTTTGTTTAGTGTGTTTCGGGGTTTTTGGTTTATGTTCTATGTTTTCTATTTCTAGGCAGCTGGTTGTCGTTGCCTCTAATTGGAGGCCATATTTAAGTGGGTTAGTTTTCTCTTGTGTTTGTGGGTGGTTGTTTCCTGTTTAGTCTGTGTACCTGATGGGACTGTTTCGTCGTTTGTGTATTTATTTTGTTTATAGTGTCTTTCTTTAAATAAATAAGAAGATGAGCACTTTACCCGCTGCTTTTTGGTCTACCTACAACGACGCTTATGACAGAACCACCCACCATAAGAGGACCAAGCAGCGGAGGAAGGAGCAACAGAGGAGCTATTTAGAGTCGTGGACTTGGGAAGAAATAATGGATGGAAAAGGACCATGGCACCAGGTTGGGGAGTACCGGCGCCCAAAGGAGGAGCTGGAGGCAGCAAAGGCTGAGCGTCGGAGGTACGAGGCATTATATCCTCCATTTCAGGAGGTGAGGAGGCAGCCCCCCAAATTTTTTGGGTGGGGGCACACGGGGAGTTGGAATAAGTCAGGCAATAGGCCTGAACCAACCCCTCGTGCTTATTATGGAGAGCGTTTGGCATTGAGAGCACCGTGCTATACGGAAGTGCGCACGGTCTCGCCCATCCACACGCACAGTCCGGTACGGTTGATTCCAGCCCCCCGCAAGTGCTGTGCTAGAGTGGGCATCCAGCCAGGGAGAAGTGCGCCGGCACAACACATCTGGCCACCAGTGCGTCTCCTAGGCCCAGGCTACCCTGCGCCTGCTCTACGCACGGCAGCCATCATGGCTCAGCACAGCCCAGTTCGCCCTGTGACAGCACTCCACCCGTGCAGGGCTACAGTTACAATCCAGCCAGGACGGGTTGTGCAGGCTGTGCGCTCCAGACCTCCAGTACGTATTCAAGACCCAGTGTATCCTGTTCCTGCTCCTCGCACTAGCCCTGTGGTGCTTGTTACTGTTCTGGCACCTCCAAAGCCAGCCCCACGCATCAGGCCTTTAGTGCACCTGCCCAGTCCAGTACGTCCTGTTCCTGCTCCTTGCACTAGCCCTGTGGTGCGTGTCACTAGTCTGGCATGTCCTGTTCCTGCTCCTAGCACTAGCCCTGAGGTGCGTGTTAATAGTCTGGCGCCTCCAAAGCCAGCCCCACGCACCAGGCCTTTAGTGCACCTGCCCAGTCCAGTACGTCCTGTTCCTGCTCCTTGCACTAGCCCTGTGGTGCGTGTCACTAGTCTGGCATGTCCTGTTCCTGCTCCTAGCACTAGCCCTGTGGTGCGTGTCACTAGTCTGGCGTCTCCAAAGCCAGCCCCACGTATCAGGCCTTCAGTGCGCAGTCCCCGTCCAGAGCTTCCGGCGACCGTTCCCCGTCCAGAGCTTCCGGCGACAGTTCCCCGTCCAGAGCTTCCGGCGACAGTTCCCCGTCCAGAGCTTCTGGCGACAGTTCCCAGTCCAGAGCTTCCGGCGACAGTTCCCCGTCCTGAACTTCCGGCGACAGTTCCCTGTCCAGTGCTTCCGGCGACGAACTACAGTCCGGAACCGACAGAGACGGCCCACAGTCCGGAGCCGGCAGACACGGCCCACAGTCCGGAGCCGGCAGAGACGGCCCACAGTCCGGAGCCGGCAGAGACGGCCCGCAGTCCGGAGCCTGCAGAGACGAACCGTAGTCCGGAGCCCGCAGAGACGGCCCACAGTCCGAAGCCCGCAGAGATGCTCCTCAGCCCTGAGCCCGCAGAGACGCTCCTCAGCCCTGAGCCTGCAGAGACGATCCTCAGCCCTGATCCTGCAGAGACACTCCTCAGCCCTGATCCTGCAGAGACGCTCCTCAGCCCTGATCCTGCAGAGACACTCCTCAGCCCTGAGCCTGCAGAGACGCACCTCAGCCCGAGGTCTCCAGCGACGCACCTTAGCCCAGAGCCTTCAGCAGTGGTCAACAGCCATGAGCCTTCAAGGGGGGTGGGCAGGTTAGGATGGGGACTAAAGCCGGAGCCTGAGCCACCTCCGTAGTTGGAGGATTGGGGAGGGGGGTTGTAGCACGGGAGCCGTCGGTGACGGTAGCCACCCTCCCTCCCTTTAAGTTTGGGGTTATTTTTGTGGGGGTTTTGTGTTTTGGTGCATCCGGGGTCTGCACCTTTGGGGGGGGGGGGTACTGTCACATCCTGACCAGTAAAAGGGGTTGTTTGTTATTGTAGTTTGGCCAGGGCGTGGCAGGGGGTGTTTGTTTAGTGTTTTTCGGGGTTTTTGGTTTATATTCTATGTTTTCTATTTCTATGTGGTTTTTCTAGTTTTTCTATTTCTATGTTGGTGTTTTGAAACAACCTCCAATTATAGACAGCTGGGTGTCGCTGCCTCTAATTGGAGGCCATATTTAAGTGGGTTAGTTTTCTCTTGTGTTTGTGGGTGGTTGTTTCCTGATTAGTCTGTGTACCTGATGGGACTGTTTCGTCGTTTGTTTGTTTATTTTGTTTATAGTGTCTTTCTTTAAATAAATAAGAAGATGAGCACTTTACCCGCTGCATTTTGGTCTACCTACAACGACGCTTATGACAACAATATAATACAATATAACACAATACAATATAATACAAGAAAATATAATTTAATATAATACAATATAATACAATATAATTTTTGCGTTTGTGTTGTGCCGTGAGGTGTTGCTTTATCTGTTTTTTTAAACTAGCGTTGCTGTTTATTTGAGCAATATGAGATGAAATGGAGTTCCATGCAATAATGGCTCTATATAACATTTTACACTTTATTGAATTTGTTCTGGATTTGGGGACTGTGTAAAGACCCCTGTTGGCATGTCTGGTGTGGTAAGTGTGTATGTGTTAGAGCTGTGAGTAAGTATACTATGCAAACAATTTGGGATTTTCAACACATTCATGTTATTTATAAATAGAAGAAGTCATGCAGTCAGTCTCTCATCAACTCTTAGCCAAGAGAGACAAGCATGCATAGTATTTATATCAGCCCTCTGATTACAATGAAGAGCAAGACGTGCCTCTCTGTTCTGGGCCAGCTGCAGCTTAACTAGGTCTTTCCTTGCAGCACTGGACCACATGACTGGACAATAATCAAGATTAGACAAAACTAGAGACTGCAGAACTTGCTTTTTGGAGTGTGGTGTCAAAAAAGCAGAGCATTTCTTTATTACAGACAGACCTCTCCCCATCTTTAGCTGTGATTGCTGATGCATATATGGTTGAATCATCAGCATACATGGACACACATGCTTTGGTTAATGCCAGTGGCAGGTCATTGGTAAATATATAAACGAGTAGAGGGCCTAGAGAGCTGCCCTGTGGTACACCACAATTTACATGTTTGACATTAGAGAAGCTTCCATTAAAGAACCCTTTGAGTTATATTAGATAGATAGCTCTGAATCCATGATATGGCAGTTGAAAATCCATAACACATGCGTTTTTTTAACAACAGGTTATGGTGAATAATATCAAAGGCTGCACTGAAATCTAACAGTACAGCTCCCACAAACTTCTTATTATCAATTTCTTTCAAACAATCATCAGTCATTTGTGTAGGTGCAGTGCATGTTGAGTGCCCTTCTCTATAAGCATGCTGAAAGTCTGTTGTTACTTTGTTTACAGAGAAATAGCATTATATTTGGTTAAATAAATAAAAAATCCAACAATTTTGTAAGAGCTGGCAGCAAGCTTATAGATCTGCTGTTAGAACCAGTAAAGGCCGCTTTGCTACTCTTGGGTAGCGGAATTACTTTGGCTTCCCTCCAGGCCTGAGGACAAAGACTTTCCTCTAGGCTCAGATGAAAGATATGACAGATAGGAGTGGCTATAAAGTCAGCTACCATCCTCAGTAGCTTTCCATCTAAGTTGTCAATGCCAGGAGATTTGTCATTATTGATTGATAACAATAATTTTTCCATCGCTCCGACACTAATTTTACAAAATTAAAACTTGCAATGCTTTTCTTTCATTATTTGTTTTTTTATGCATGAATACGATGGCTCGCTGTTTGTTGTTGGCATTTCCTGTCTGAGTTTGCCCACTTTGCCAATGAAGTAATCATTAAAATAATACAATATAATACAATTAAATAAAATACAATATAATCATTGCACTTCACAGTCATGTTAATGAATAACTTAAATGTGTCTTCTGCCTCTCCAGTCTAATGTCTTGAAATGTAATATTTAAATATTTGAAATATACAAACTTTGTGCTGCACTGAAGTACTCAGACACAATCCCCAGATAAATAACAGTTTGTGCACAAATCACAATGAAACATCATCTTCCCAGCTGTCAGTTTAAAGCACACAGGCTCATTCCTGCTGAAGATTGTTCTATCACCACTGCTGGCAATGGATTCTGCTGTTGAAAGTATTTTTCTGTTTTCAGAGTGGGGTCATATTACTGAATAAACAGCAGAGGGCGGTGTAAGCTCATTTTCTGCTATGGGTTTCTCAGTGGCATGTTTTGGTGTTATTAAATCAGTATTGCTTTAAACTGGGTAAGAAGGGATAGGGAGAGCAGATAATTGTGAGAGCTTCAGCATAATTTTGTGGCATAATTGCTTGTCGGTGGGAATATCCTCTAATAGATACACAGCCTAAAACTCCCACATTTCAATACTATCAGTTTTTGATTGGGACCCTAAAACAGTGATTGTGTGTGTGTGTGTGTGTGTCTGTTTATTTATTTTTGATATTTTTTTATTTAACCTTTATTTAACTAAGCAAGTCAGTTAAGGACTAATTATTTTTACAATGACAGCCTACCCTGTGTCTGTCAAATCAAATCCAATTGTATGTCATATGCTGAATACAACTGGTGTAGACTTTACCGTAAAATGCTTGATTACGAGCTGTTCCCAACAATGCATAGTTTCAAAATAAAATAGTAACACAAGAGGAATACAATTAAACCCACAAGAATGGAGCTATATACAGGGAGTACCAGTATCAGATCTATGTGGAGCTATATACAGGGAGTACCAGTATCAGATCTATGTGGAGCTATATACAGGAAGTACCAGTACCAGATCAATGTGGAGCTATATACAGGAAGTACCAGTACCAGATCAATGTGGAGCTATATACAGGGAGTACCAGTACCAGATCAATGTGGAGCTATATACAGGGAGTACCAGTACTAGATCAACGTGGAGCTATATACAGGGAGTACCTGTACCAGATCAATGTGGAGCTATATACAGGGAGTACCAGTACTAGATCAACATGGAGCTATATACAGGGAGTACCACTACCAGATCAATGTGGAGCTATATACAGGGAATACGAGTACCAGATCAATGTGGAGCTATATACAGGGAGTACCAGTACCAGATCAATGTGGAGCTATATACAGGGAGTACCTGTACCAGATCAATGTGGCGCTATATACAGGGAGTACCAGTACCAGATCACTGTAGAGCTATATACAGGGAGTATCTGTACCAGATCAATGTGGAGCTATATACAGGGAGTACCAGTACCAGATCCCTGTGGAGCTATATACAGGGAGTACCAGTACCAGATCAATGTGGAGCTATATACACAGAGTACCAGTACCAGATCACTGTGGAGCTCTATACAGGGAGTACCAGCACCAGATCTATGTGGAGCTATATACAGGGAGTACCAATACCATATCAATATGGAGCTATATACAGGGAGTACCAGTACCTTATCAATGTGGAGCTATATACAGGGAGAACCAGTACCAGATCAATGTGGAGCTATATACAGGGAGAACCAGTACCAGAACAATGTGGAGCAATATACAGGGAGTACCAGTACCAGATCAACGTGGAGCTATATACAGGGAGTACCAGTACCAGATCAATGTGGAGCTATATACAGGGAGTACCTGTACCAGATCAATGTGGAGCTATATACAGGGATTACCAGTACCAGATCAATGTGGAGCTATATACAGCGAGTACCAGTACCAGATCAATGTGGAGCTATATACAGGGAGTACCAGTACCAGATCAATGTGGAGCTATATACAGCGAGTACCAGTACCAGATCAATGTGGAGCTATATACAGGGAGTACCAGTACCAGATCAATGTGGAGCTATATACAGGGAGTACCAGTACCAGATCAATGAGGAGCTATATATAAGGAGTACCAGTACTAAATCAATGTGGAGCTATGTACAGGGAGTACCAGTACCAGATCAATGTGGAGCTATATACAGGGTGTACCAGTACCAGATCAATGTGGAGCTATATACAGGGAGTACCAGTACCAGATCAATGAGCAGCTATATACAGGGAATACCAGTACCAGATCAATGTGGAGCTAAATACAGGGAATACGAGTACCAGATCAATGTGGAGCTATATACAGGGAGTACCAGTACTAGATCAATGTGGAGCTATACACAGGGAGTACCAGTACCAGATCAATGTGGAGCTATATACAGGGAGTACCAGTACCAGATCAATGTGGAGCTATATACAGGGAGTACCAGTACCAGATCAATGTGGAGCTATATACAGGGAGTACCTGTACCAGATCAATGTGGAGCAATATACAGGGCGTACCAGTACCAGATCAATGTAGAGCTATATACAGGGAGTACCAGTACCAGATCAATGTGGAGCTATACACAGGGAGTACCTGTACCAGATCAATGTGGAGCTATATACAGGGACTACCAGTACCAGATCAATGTAGAGCAGGGAGTATCAGTACCAGATCAATGTGGAGCTATATACAGGGAGTACCAGTACCAGATCAATGTTGAGCTATATATATTGAGTACCTGTACCAGATCAATGTGGAGCTATATACAGGGAGTACCAGTACCAGATGAATGTGGAGCTATATAGAGGGAGTATCAGTACCAGATCAATGTGGAGCTATATACAGGGAGTACCAGTACCAGATCTATGTGGAGCTATATACAGGGAGTACCAGTACCAGATCAATGTAGAGCTATATAGAGGGAGTATCAGTACCAGATCAATGTGGAGCTATATACAGGGAGTACCAGTACCAGATCTATGTGGAGCTATATACAGGGAGTACCAGTACCAGATCTATGTGGAGCTATATACAGGGAGTACCAGTACCAGATCAATGTGGAGCTATAGACAGGGAATACGAGTACCAGATCTATGTGGAGCTATATAGAGGGATTACCAGTACCAGATCTATGTGGAGCTATATACAGGGAGTACCAGTACCAGATCTATGTGGAGCTATATACAGGGAGTACCAGTACCAGACCAATGTGGAGCTATATACAGGGAGTACCAGTACCAGATCTATGTGGAGCTATATACAGGGAGTACCAGTACCAGATCAATGTGGAGCTATATACAGGGAGTACCAGTACCAGATCAATGTGGAACTATATACAGGGAGTACCAGCACCAGATCTATGTGGAGCTATATACAGGGAGTACCAGTACTAGATCAATGTGGAGCTATATACAGGGAGTACCAATACCAGATCAATGTGGAGCTATATACAGGGAGTACCAGTACCAGATCAATGTGGAGCTATATACAGGGAGTACCAGTACTAGATCTATGTGGAGCTATATACAGGGAGTACTTCCGGTCTGGTCCGGAGCGAGCAGTCGCACTTCGCTTCGCTCCACAAGTAATATTACACTTCTTTACATTACAACGGTTTGGTTTGTTTGATCTGAGCAATTTTTTTCTTAGCTATCAAAGATAATTGTGTAGTTTAGAGTAATTAGAGTAATTATTGAGGCCAGCTAATTTTTCGTCCTCCTAACGTAGTCAACACTGCTAGCTGCTAGCTGCTAGCTAGTCAACACCGCTAGCTAGCCAACCGTTACCGACTAGCAGCGCTGTAGATACTAATACATTACAATGGAACGATTTGACTAGTGCAGTGTTAGCTAGCTAGCTACATAGCTGTCTTTGTCATAGCTTGATAATTGTGTAGTTTAGTAATTATCGAGGTTAGCTAGGTTAGCTAGCCAGCTATTTCCGTCCCCCGTGACGCCATTGTTCCATACCTAGCCAACTATTACCGACGAGCAGCATTGTAGAAACTAAATACATTACAAAGGAACGTCTTGATTAGTGTTATGTTATGTTAGCTAGCTACAAAGTTGCTTTTGTATAATAGCCAACCTCTACCGACTAGCAGCACTGTAGAAACTATTACATTACAACGGAACGACTTGATTAGTGTAGTGTTGTGTTAGTTAGCTAGCATTTTCGTCATTTTAGTCAATAAGATTTTCGCAACGTAAGCTTAACTTTCTGAACATTCGAGACGTGTAGTCCTCTTGTCATCTGGATTACTGCAACTCGCTGTTGGCTGGGCTCCCTGCTTGTGCCATTAAACCACTACAACTCATCCAGAACGCCGCAGCCCGTCTGGTGTTCAACCTTCCCAAGTTCTCTCACGTCACCCCGCTCCTCCGCTCTCTCCACTGGCTTCCAGTTGAAGCTCGCATCCGCTACAAGTCCATGGTGCTTGCCTACGGAGCTGTGAGGGGAACGGCACCTCTGTACCTTCAGGCTCTGATCAGGCCCTACACCCAAACAAGGGCACTGCGTTCATCCACCTCTGGCCTGCTCGCCTCCCTACCTCTGAGGAAGCACAGTTCCCGCTCAGCCCAGTCAAAACTGTTCGCTGCTCTGGCACCCCAATGGTGGAACAAGCTCCCTCACGACGCCAGGACAGCGGAGTCAATCACCACCTTCCGGAGACACCTGAAACCCCACCTCTTTAAGGAATACCTGGGATAGGATAAAGTAATCCTTCTAACCCCCCCCCCAAAAGATTTAGATGCACTATTGTAAAGTGGTTGTTCCACTGGATATCATAAGGTGAATGCACCAATTTGTAAGTCGCTCTGGATAAGAGCGTCTGCTAAATGACTTAAATGTAAATGTAAATGAGTACCAGTACCAGATCAATGTGGAGCTATATACAGGGAGTACCAGTACTAGTTCAATGGGGAACTATATACAGGGAGTACCAGTACCAGATCTATGTGGAGCTATATACAGGGAGTACCAGTATCAGATCACTGTGGAGCTATATACAGGGAGTACCAGTACTAGATCAATGTGCAGAGGTACGAGGTATTTGAGGTAGATACTGTATGCATATGAAGGCAGAGTAAAGTGACTAGGCATCAGAAGAGATAATAATAAGAGTAAAATAAGGACAGAGTAGCAGCAGCATATGATGACTGTGAAAGTGGGTGTGCATGTGTAATGTGTATGTATGTGTGTTTGTGTTGTGTCGGTATGCGTGTGTGTGTTATGTGTGTTTGTGCGTATGTAGTGAATGTGTGTGGGTTTTGTGTGGGAGTGTCAATGTAGTGTGTGCGGGTGAGTGTGTACATGGTGTGTATATATAGTCTAGTGAGTGTGTATATGGTGTGTATATATAGTCTTGTGAGTGTGTATATGGTGTGTATATATAGTCTTGTGAGTGTGAGTAGGGTCAGTGCAAGATAGCGATAGTTCGGCTACCATTAATTGACTATTTAGCAGTCTTATCGCTTGGGGGTAGAAGCTGTCTCAGAGCCTGTTGGTCCGAGAGCCGATGCTCCGGTACCGTTTGCCTGTTGGTAGCAGAGTGAACAGTCTATTGGTCAAGGGCTGTTCATTTGTCATACCAAACGTCGATGCATCCAGTCAAGATGCTCTCGATGGTTTAATTGTATAACTTTTTGAGGATCCGAGAGCCCATGCCAAATATTTTCAGCCTCCTGAGTGGGAAGATGCGCTGCCATACCCTCTTTAGGACTGTACAGATGTGTGTAGACCATGTTAAGTCCTTAGTGATGTAGACACCAAGAAACCTGAAGTTCTCAAACCGCTCCACAACAGCCTTGTTGATGGGGGCGTGCTCTCCCCTCTTTTTCCTACAGTCCATGATCTGCTCCTTGGTCTTAATGAAGTTGAGGGAGAAGTTGTTATCCTGGCACCACACTGCTAAATCTTTGACCTCATCCCTGTAAGCTGACTCGTTGCCGTTGGTGATCAGGCTTACCATCGTTGTGTTGTCAGCAAACTTGATGATGGTGTTGGAGTCGTGCGTGGCTACGCATCCGTGGGTAAAACAAAGACATTCTGAATAGTGGGGACATTAGGGATAATGTTAGGGTTAAGGATAGGATAAGGTTAAGGGTTAGAATTAGGGTTAGGGGTTAGGGGTTAACTTTAAGGTTAGGAGTTAGGGTTAGGGGTTTGGGTTAGGGTTAAGTTAAAGGTTAGGGGTTAGGGAAAATAGGAGTTTGAAAGGGAATCAACTGTTTGGTCCCCACAAGGATAGTAAAACAAATGTGTGTGTGTGTGCGTGCGTGCGTGTGTGCTCATTGCTGTAAAGTGTGTTGTTATTGCTTGGGTGTCCAATTAGGGCTTGTGTGCACAAACAAGCGTAAGACATAAGATCATCTATTTGTTCTCTTTTGCTTTGAAATTATATCAATAATCCATTGAGCTCAATTCCTAATCTAATCTCAGAACAAAACACTGGCATTTAAAAAGTTAATCTCTTTACCAGAGAAATCCATACATATCCTGCTGTACACTGTCTGTACAGAAAAGACACTTGGAGGGGCTGGAGATATTCCACACAGAATGCCAATATGTGGAGGGGCTGGAGTCCATACATTATCCTTCTGTACACTGTCTGTAAAGCACATACAATTGGAGGGTCTGGAGACAGTCCACACAGAATGCCAATATACAGCCTATGTTGCTGATGTGGACATTCCAGGTGATAGGGTAAGCTAGCACAATGGAAAAGAATCACAAATATGGAGCAGAGACAACAAGGGATGAGATAATCCACGTTTCGGGAGGGCGCCCCCCTCCTCGCATCTGACATTCCGATGCAAAGCACACTGTTATTCCAGGCTGGTAGACAGGGCGAGAAAAGTGACGCCAACGGGAAGAGCTCTGGACTGGATCAACCAGATGGGCGCGTGTGGAGCCGGTGATGTCATTATGGATGGGGTTGAAGGTGGGAGGCACATTGACGGTGTGTGTGGATATAAGACCATAGTTATGTCTTGCACTCGAGTGCCATGCAAATGGAGACTAGTACTACTTTTGCCTCAAGGGGATTCTGTACTGTGTGGATGTGTTAATCATTTCTTATACATCATCCCCTTGCTTGTGCCCTGTGTTTTGTGCCAACTGACTGGGAAGTGGACGGCACAGCAGATGTCAACATGCCCAAAGCAGTGTCACCAAGTTTTGTGTCCAGTGGTCCGTTCTATGGGCTTGAACATGAACAGTTCCATAGACCTACAGTATTTTCTCAAGATGTTCCCGACATCTCAACAACCCCATGTCCCTCAGGGTGCTCTCCATGTGTATGCATTCCCCAGCATATATGCCCTTAACATTTGGGTCAAAGTCAGCAGGACTCCGAATGAGCTAAGCGTCGTTAAACCAGAACCATGTGAGGTCTGTCAATGGAGTGGAATCAGACACGGTGATCTCAGCGTCTATACCCTGATGCCTAGACCCAGACCCAGTCAGTCAGTCTCCACCTGCAGTTTCTGGAAGTCTTTATCGCTTAAGAAGACGTCCTCCCCCTGATCCTTTCCATACGCCTGACTCCTGTAAAACCCATGTGCATACCTTAAACAACAGACGCAAATTCCTCCACAGGCTTGGTTGCTTAGAGAGAGACCGAGAGAGAGGGTCTTCATTCTCTCCTGTTTTTAAACTGTTCTGAATTCGAAAGTTCTGACATATTTTTTCTTCGACTTCGTTTGATTTGCTTTATTGTATTAAGAGTTGGAAGGGTTGGTTGATGACTTTATGATCACATATTATGAAAGAGCTGGCCTTCCTCAATCACTTAAAAAGGCTTTATTTTTTATTTATTTTTTATTTCACCTTTATTTAACCAGGTAGGCCAGTTGAGAACAAGTACTCATTTACAACTGCGACCTGGCCAAGATAAAGCAAAGCAGTGCGACAAAAACAACAACACAGAGTTACACATGGGATAAACAAAAGTAGAGTCAATAACACCATAGAACAATCTATATACAGTGTGTGCAAATGGCATGAGGAGGTAAGGCAATAAATAGGCCATAGTAGCGAAGTAATTACAATTTAGCAAATGAACACTGGAGTGATAGATGTGCAGATGATGATGTGCAAGTAGAAATACTGGTGTGCAAAAGAGCAAAAAAAAGTAAATTAAAAACAATATGGGGATGAGGTAGGTAGTTGGATGGGCTATTTACAGATGGGCTGTGTACAGCTGCAGCTTTCGGTAAGCTGCTCAGATAGCTGATGCTTAAAGTTAGTGAAGGAGATATGTCTCCAACTTCAGCGATTTTTGCAATTCGTTCCAGTCATTGGCAGCAGAGAACTGGAAGGAAAGGCGGCCAAAGGAGGTCTTGGCTTTGGGGATGACCAATGAAATATACCTGCTGGAGCGCGTGCTTCGGGTGGGTGTTGTTATGGTGACCAGTAAGCTGAGATAAGGCGGAGCTTTACCTAGCAAATACTTATAGATGACCTGGAGCCAGTGGGTCTGGCTACGAATATGTAGCGAATGCCAGCCGACGAGAGCATACAGCTCGCAGTGGTGGGTGGTATATGGGGCTTTGGTGACAAAATTGATTGCACTGTGATAGACTGCATCCAGTTTGCTGAGTAGAGTGTTGGAGGCTATTTTGTAAATGACATCGCCGAAATCGAGGATTGGTAGGATAGTCAGTTTTACGAGGGTATGTTTGGCAGCATGAGTGAAGAAGGCTTTGTTGCGAAATAGGTAGCCGATTCTAGATTTAATTTTGGATTGAAGATGCTTAATATGAGTCTGGAAGGAGAGTTTACAGTCTAGCCAGACACCTAGGTTTTTGTAGTTGTCCACATATTCTAAGTCAGAACCATCCAGAGTAGTGATGCTACTCCGGTGGGCGGATGCGGGCAGCGATCAGTTGAAAAGCATGCATTTAGTTTTACTAGCATTTAAGAGCAGTTGGAGGCCACGGAAGGAGTGTTGTATGGCATTGAAGCTCATTTGGAGGTTTGTTAACACAGTGTCCAAAGAAGGGCCAGATGTATACAGAATGGTGTCATCTGCGTAGAGGTGGATCAAGGAATCACCCGCAGCAAGAGCGACGTTGTTGATATATATAGAGAAAAGAGTTGGCCCGAGTATTGAACCCTGTGTTACCCCCATAGAGACTACCAGAGTTCCGGACAACAGGTCCTCCGATTTGACACACTGAACTCTATCTGAGAAGTACTTGGTGAACCAGGCGAGGCAGTTATTTGAGAAACCAAGGCTGTTGAGTCTGCCGATAAGAATACAGGGATTGACAGAGTCAAAAGTCTTGGCCAGGTTGATGAAGACAGCTGCACAGTACTGTCTTTTATCGATGGAGGTTATGATATCGTTTAGTACCTTGAGCGTGGCTGAGGTGCACCCGTGACCAGCTCGGATACCGGATTGCACAGCGGAGAAGGTACGGTGGGACTCGAAATGGTCAGTGATCTGTTTGTTAACTTGGCTTTCGAAGACCTTAAAAAGGCAAGGCAGGATGGATATAGGTATGTAACAGTTTGGGTCTAGAGTGTCACCCCCCTTGAAGAGGGAATGACCGCGGCAGCTTTCCAATCTTTAGGAATCTCTGACGATACAAAACAGAGGTTGAACAGACTAGTAATAGGGGTTGCAACAATGGCGGCGGATAATTTCAGAAAGAGAGGGTCCAGATTGGCTAGCCCTGCTGATTTGTACGGGTCCAGGTTTTGCAGCTCTTTCAGAACATCTGCTATCCTGATTTGGGTGAAGGAGAAGCAGGAGGGGCTTAGTGCAAGTAGACGCGGGGGGTGTGGAGCTGTTGGCCAGGGTTGAGGTAGCCAGGAAGAAAGCATGGCCTCGATTATTGTGGATTTATCGGTGGTGACAGTGTTTCTTAGCCTCAGTGCAATGGGCAGCTAGGAGGAGGTGCTCTTATTCTCCATGGACTTTACAGTGTCCCGAAACCTTTTGGAGTTAGAGCTACAGGATGCAAATTTCTGTTTGAAAAAGCTAGCTTTTAAATAAAGAATGAGATAAAAACTGTTCAAATGTATTATATATATATATATATATATACACTGCTCAAAAAAATAAAGGGAACACTTAAACAACACAATGTAACTCCAAGTCAATCACACTTCTGTGAAATCAAACTGTCCACTTAGGAAGCAACACTGTTGACAATAAATTTAACATGCTGTTGTGCAAATGGAATAGACAACAGGTGTAAATTATAGGCAATTAGCAAGACACCCCCAATAAAGGATTGGTTCTGCAGGTGGGGACCACAGACCACTTCTCAGTTCCTATGCTTCCTGGCTGATGTTTTGGTCACTTTTGAATGCTGGCAGTGCTTTCACTCTAGTGGTAGCATGCGACGGAGTCTACAACCCACACAAGTGGCTCAAGTAGTGCAGCTCATCCAGGATGGCACATCAATGCGAGCTGTGGCAAGAAGGTTTGCTGTGTCTGTCAGCGTAGTGTCCAGAGCATGGAGGCGCTACCAGGAGACAGGCCAGTACATCAGGAGACGTGGAGGAGGCCGTAGGAAGGCAACAACCCAGCAGCAGTACCGCTACCTCCGCCTTTGTGCAAGGAGGAGCAGGAGAAGCACTGCCAGAGCCCTGCAAAATGACCTCCAGCAGGCCACAAATGTACATGTGTCTGCTCAAACGGTCAGAAACAGACTCCATGAGGGTAGTATGAGGGCCCGACATCCACAGGTGGGGGTTGTGCTTACAGCCCAACACCGTGCAGGACGTTTGGCATTTGCCAGAGAACACCAAGATTGGCAAATTTGCCACTGGCGCCCTATGCTCTTCACAGATGAAAGCAGGTTCACACTGAGCACGTGACAGACGTGACAGAGTCTGGAGACGCCATGGAGAACGTTCTGCTGCCTGCAACATCCTCCAGCATGACCGGTTTGGCGGTGGGTCAGTCATGGTGTGGGGTGGCATTTCTTTGGGGGGCCGCACAGCCCTCCATGTGCTCGCCAGAGGTAGCCTGACTGCCATTAGGTACCGAGATGAGATCCTCAGACCCCTTGTGAGACCATATGCTGGTGCGGTTGGCCCTGGGTTCCTCCTAATGCAAGACAATGCTAGACCTCATGTGTCTGGAGTGTGTCAGCAGTTCCTGCAAGAGGAAGGCATTGATGCTATGGACTGGCCCGCCCGTTCCCCAGACCTGAATCCAATTGAGCACATCTGGGACATCATGTCTTGCTCCTTCCACCAACGCCACGTTGCACCACAGACTGTCCAGGAGTTGGCGGATGCTTTAGTCCAGGTCTGGGAGGAGATCCCTCAGGAGACCATCCGCCACCTCATCAGGAGCATGCCCACGCATTGTTGGGAGGTCATACAGGCACGTGGAGGCCACACACACTACTGAGCCTCATTTTGACTTGTTTTAAGGACATTACATCAAATTTGGATCAGCCTGTAGTGTGGTTTTCCACTTTAATTTTGAGTGAGACTCCAAATCCAGACCTCCATGGGTTGATAAATTGGATTTCCATTGTTTATTTTTGTGTGATTTTGTTGTCAGCACATTCAACTATGTAAAGAAAAAAGTATTTAATAAGATTATTTCAGTCATTCAGATCTAGGATGTGTTATTTTAGTGTTCCCTTTATTTTTTTGAGCAGTATATATTTTAAACTGCATTTCCAGAGCAAGTTAAAACCATAAATATATTGACAGCTTAAAACCGACGCTCATCTAGCGTAACAGACATTGCCCTGACAAACATTTGGGCACACCTATTTAAAATGGGAGGTGACCTAATGCTGTAGAGGTC
This sequence comes from Salmo trutta, assembly GCF_901001165.1. NCBI lineage: Eukaryota > Metazoa > Chordata > Actinopteri > Salmoniformes > Salmonidae > Salmo > Salmo trutta. The sequence continues at coordinate 59,661,014 of NC_042960.1, forward strand.
TGAGCACAGGAGGTTGGTGGCACCTTAACTGGGGAGGACGGGCTCGTGGTAATGGCTGGCTCGGAATAGGTGGAATGGTATCAAATACATCCAACACATGGTTTCCATGTGTTCTCTCTGTTCTCCCCTTATTAACAGCCTCCTGTGGGTCTGAGGTGGTGGACAAGTTAACTTAGAACTGTTGAAGTTTGCAAGTGACTGAAGGAATAAATACATACACAAAGTAAGTGATACATGCCATCAGCATACAAACCTATAGAAATGAGATAGCTAGTCTATATGGTGCCATAGAGAGCCCTCTATTTTACAAAATCAGAAGGCTCTTGTGCCATACACTTGTAGAATAATGGAAAATGGGATGCTAGTTTCATGGTGTCACACCCCTGCAAACCAATGGAAAAAGCAGGCAGGTCAAAACTACCCCCAGTCCGGGCTGTGTAAACTCAATGACCCCTCTTTGTTTAATGGCCCCCCACCCACCACGCAACACACCCACTCACCTTTGACCCCTAAAGAGGCCCCATTTGTTGTGGCATTAGCCGAGTGAGCGCACAACGACAAACTGGCCTGTCTCAGTGTCCTCCGGTGATGTGACACACCATCTGTCCCCGGAGGGCCGTTTGACCCTTTAGGAGGACACCACTGTCTGTGGCCCACTGTTCTCAGGTCAGTTTTAGGGACAGTATCAACAGGGTCTTGATAGATCACTGTGGACAGGGGGATCAGGTGAGAGGGAGGGTACACCTCTGACTGAGAGAGGGATTAGAGCGAGAGAGTGAGAGAAAGAGAGAGAAAGAGAGAGAGAAGACAAATTTAGTCAGAGCAAGATATATTGTTATATATTATTTCTCATACGCGCCGCCACACACTGTTTTCCTATGCCGATAAAAAAGGAAAACAAGTATAAAAAATATATCCACTCACTACTTACTGTAAGTCGCTCTGGAAAAGAGCATCTGCTAAATGACGCAAATGTAAATGTAAAGCATTCCTGGATTGAAATATAAACTGAAATACGTGTGGGATGGATGAGATATAGAGAGAAAAAAGCTGCAGAAGGTTGACTGAAAGAAAATAGAAAGACGGAAATGAAGTGGAATGAAAAAACCTGAGGAAAACACCCCCTCACAGCATAGCCCAGTGGACTCTGGGTAAGAGTCTGAGGGCGATAATGGATGCCTGGCACTTGGCAGGGCATCAGATGCCCATTAGCGCTCGATCCACACTGGCATACTGGCATTCCTTGGCAGGGATGGTCCGTATCTGGACCCTGTTGTACTGACTAAGAGAAGAGAGGGTTGAGGCATTTGGCCATAGTTCTCTTAGCTGTAATGAAATAGGCTCAATCATATTAAACATTAAAGGGACAGTTCACCCAAATTTCTAGATGACATATTGGTTTCTTTACCCTATAAGCAGTCTACGAACAAGGTATGACAGCAATCTATGCTTTGGTTTTATTTAGCTAACATTTTAGCATTCAAGTCATGGAACCGATATTAGCATTTTTTGTGCATCATGTTCAAATAATCTATAAGTGATGATTTGAACACGAAGTATGGAAAATGCTAATATTGGTCCAATGACTTGAATGGGATTTGAGCCACAATTGCTAAAATGTTAGCATGTGGAAACAGTGCCAGGGAAACTAAACCAAAGAATGGATTTTTGTCGTACCTTGTCTATAGACTGCTTAGAGGGTAAGGAAACCAATGTGTCATTTTATAATTTGTCCTAATTTATTTATTTAAATTTTAAATTGACTGTAACTCAGTAAAATCATTGAAATTGTTGCTTATTGCGTTTATATTTTTGTTCAGTAGAATACTTCTTATGCCATCATTACTGCCTCCACACCATCTATTTGTCAATGCCACCACAACTTCTGGCTGCACATAAAGACAATCTACATTATAAAGAATATATCTTACTCCCTATCATAACCCCAAATATAAGGTTGTATTACTCTTTGCTCTGTCACATTCGACAAACGCCTCAAACCTCGCCCTCTTTAGTCTGGATATTTACAACCATGATAAATTAGCTAATGCTAATAATGCTAATAACGGTGACCGGTGTAAAGCATATAGAAACGAGTTGAGTAGACAAAGCTGAGCTGTCCTTGGCCTGATGAAAAACGTTTGACACCACTGCCCTCAGCCCAAAAAACATATGCTACAATGCTAACAATGGTGACTGGTGAAGAAAAAAAAAAACATATTGAAATGAATGTTAAACACATGCAGGCCAATTTAAGATATTCACTATTTAAGAATTCATGCTTCTTGCAAATCATTGTCTACTTATTCACAGGGGGAGGGAAGACTGTCTTAATTCTGGACAATAGAGAAGACACCTGTTACCAGAGAGGCCATGACCATTCAATCAGGGACCCCCACTGTGTATGTGTGTGTGTACACATTCAATTAATGGATGGATTAACATGGATGTATAAATAAGACAATAAAGAGACTGAGTTTGCATTCATGTAACCGCCAAGCCTAAATGACAACTCAGATGCTAAAATGACTTAAATTGTTGAACTTATTGATTGTTCATGTGTGTGAATTCTATTATACATATAGCGTCTTATAAATGGCATATACTACATAATAATGTCTTTAAGTTCATTGAGTTCATTTGTGTGTGTGTGTGTGTTTGCGTCGATATGTGTATGTGTTTATGTGCGTGTGTGTGTTTGGGGTGAAACCAGACACACCCATGTCTGCAGACCTGTCCAGCAAGGCGATAAAGACACTTGGGAGTGTTCTACAAGAGTTGAAACAGATGGTACACTGACTGTCTCTCTCCCCCTCTCTCCTCTCTACCACACCCACCCATAGACCCCTGTATACCTCCCACCAAACCACCCCCACTCCAAACCTTCATCACACCCGGACACCACCCCGAAACCACTACCCCAATCCACCCCCATTCCAAACCATCCCATCCTCAAACCACAACACTATGAGATTATCTATCACATCCTCAAACCACAACACTATGAGATTATGTATCACATCCTCAAACCACAACACTATGAGATTATCTATCACATCATCAAACCACAACACTATGAGATTATCTATCACATCCTCAAACCACAACACTATGAGATTATGTATCACATCCTCAAACCACAACACTATGAGATTATGTATCACATCATCGAACCACAACACTATGAGATGATCTATCACATCCTCAAACCACAACACTATGAGATTATGTATCACATCCTCAAACCACAACACTATGAGATTATGTATCACATCCTCAAACCACAACACTATGAGATTATCTATCACATCCTCAAACCACAACACTATGAGATTATCTATCACATCATCAAACCACAACACTATGTCCTCTGAAAAAAGGCACGGCAGTAGTTCTATGGCCATCCCACTGCTGTCAATTTTGGAGCCTCTTGAAACCTCAGATTATTAAGCTTTTGTAGTACCATACTGTACCCCCTAGCTGGGTCTCTCAGCCTGGAGACAGGACCCCCGGGGTGGGGTAATTAGTGTGCAACAGAAGGGGTGAGTCAAAGAGCTCCATACCACACAAGCACATGTTCACATTCACAAAGACACAGACAAGGGTTGGGCTGTATCCAGATTTTCATACCTTCATACTGTTCCTGTACCATACTGGGGTATATGGTATTACTGGCAGTGCATACAAGTAGCACTATTTCTTTCCCAAAGTAAAAAAAATTTTTTACACACAAAACAAATGTAGGCAACAGGGATCTTGATCCAAGAGGGGATTGATTGTCTCTGCTTCAACCAAGAAGCTTGATCTTGCAAGCTAGCCACTCAGCTAGCAAGTTAGCAAAGCAAATGCATAGCTGGGGCCCTGAGTAGTATTGAAAATCATACTGTCTAAATTTCAAAATACCCCAGTATATGGTTTATACAAAATACTGCCAAAGCTTAACACAAACATTCACACATGAAGATACAGTGAGGGAAAAAAGTATGTGATCCCCTGCTGATTTTGTACATTTGCCCACTGACAAAAAAATGATCAGTCTACAATTTTAATGGTAGGTTTATTTGAACAGTGAGAGACAGAATAACAACAAAAGAATCCAGAAAAACGCATGTCAAAAATGTTATAAAATCATTTGCATTTTAATGAGGGAAATAAGTATTTGACCGCCTCTCAATCAGAAAGATTTCTGGCTCCCAGGTGTCTTTTATACAGGTAACGAGCTGAGATTAGGAGCACATTCTTAAAGGGAGTGCTCCTAATCTCAGTTTGTTACCTGTATAAAAGACACCTGTCCACAGAAGCAATCAATCAATCAGATTCCAAACTCTCCACCATGGCCAAGACCAAAGAGCTCTCCAATGATGTCAGGGACAAGATTGTAGACCAACACAAGGCTGGAATGGACTACAAGACCGTCGCCAAGCAGCTTGGTGAGAAGGTGACAACAGTTGGTGCGATTATTCGCAAATGGAAGAAACACAAAAGAACTGTCGATCTCCCTCGGCCTGGGGCTCCATGCAAGATCTCACCTTGTGGAGTTGCAATGATCATGAGAACGGTGAGGAATCAGCCCAGAACTACACGGGAGGATCTTGTCATTGATCTCAAGGCAGCTGGGACCATAGTCACCAAGAAAACAATTGGTAACACACTACGCCGTGAAGGACTGAAATCCTGCAGCGCCCGCAAGGTCCCCCTGCTCAAGAAAGCACATATACATGCCAGTCTGAAGTTTGCCAATGAACATCTGAATGATTCAGAGGACAACTGGGTGAAAGTGTTGTGGTCAGATGAGACCAAAATGGAGCTCTTTGGCATCAACTCAACTGGCCGTGTTTGGAGGAGGAGGAATGCTGCCTATGACCCCAAGAACACCATCTCCACCGCCAAACATGGAGGTGGAAACATTATGCTTTGGGGGTGTTTTTCTGCTAAGGGGACAGGACAACTTCACCTCATCAAAGGGACGATGGACGGGGCCATGTACCGTCAAATCTTGGGTGAGAACCTCCTTCCCTCAGCCAGGGCATTGAAAATGGGTCGTGGATGGGAAATCCAGCATGACAATGACCCAAAACACACAGCCAAGGCAACAAAGGAGTGGCTCAAGAAGAAGCACATTAAGGTCCTGGAGTGGCCTCCTGGAGTGGCCTCCAGACCTTAATCCCATAGAAAATCTGTGGAGGGAGCTGAAGTTTCGAGTTGCCAAACGTCAGCCTCGAAACCTTAATGACTTGGAGAAGATCTGCAAAGAGGAGTGGGACAAAATCCCTCCTGAGATGTGTGCAAACCTGGTGGCCAACTACAAGAAACGTCTGACCTCTGTGATTGCCAACAAGGGTTTTGCCACCAAGTACTAAGACATGTTTTGCACAGGGGTCAAATACTTATTTCCCTCATTAAATTGCAAATAATTTTATAACATTTTTGACATGCGTTTTTCTGGATTTTTTTGTTGTTATTCTGTCTCTCACTGTTCAAATAAACCTACCATTAAAATTATATACTGATCATTTCTTTGTCAGTGGGCAAATGTACAAAATCAGCAGGGGATCAAGTACTTTTTTCCCTCACTGTATACAGTGCATTCGGAAAGTATTCAGACCCCTTGACTTTTCCACATTTTGTTCCGTTACAGCCTTTATTCTAAAATGTATTCAATTACAAATTTTCCTCATCAATCTACACACAATACCCCATAATGACAATGTGAAAACAGGTTTTAATAAATGTTTGCACATTGATTAGATATAAAAAAAGAACAGAAATACCTTTTTTACATAAGTATTCAGACCCATTGCTATAAGACTTGAAATTTAGCTCAGGGGCATCCAGTTTCCATTGATCATCATTTATATGTTTTTACAACTTGATTGTCCACCTGTGGTACATTCAATTGATTGGACATGATTTGGAAAGGCACACACCTGTCTATATAATGTCCCACAGTTGACAGTGCATGTCAGAGCAAAAACCAAGCCCTGAGGTCAAAGGAATTATCCGTAGAGCTCAGAGACAGGATTGTGTCGAGGCACAGATCTGAGGAAGGGTACAAAAACATTTCTGCAGCATTGAAGGTCCCCAAGAACACAATGGCTTCCATCATTCTTAAATGGAAGAAGTTTGGAACCACCAAGACTCTTCCTAGAGCTGGCCACCCGGTCAAACTGAGCAATCGGGGGAGAAGAGCCTTGGACAGGGAGATGACCAAGAACCAGATTGTCACTCTAACAGAGCTCCAGATTTCCTCTGTGAAGATGGGAGAACCTTCCAGAAGGACAACCATCTCTGCAGCACTCCACAAATTAGGCCTTTACGGTAGAGTGCCCAGACGGAAACCATTCCTCAGTAAAATGCACATGACAGCCCGCTTGGAGTTTGCCAAAAGGCACCTAAAGGACTCACAGACCATGAAAAACAATATTCTCTGGCCTGATGAAACACTTTGGCCTGAATGCTCAGTGTCACGTCTGGAGAAACCTGACACCATCCCTAAGGTGAAGCATGGTGGTGGCAGCATCATGCTGTGGGGATGTTTTTCAGCGGCAGGGACTGGGAGACTATTCAGGATCGAGTGAAAGATGAACAGTGAGATCCTTGATGAAAACCTGCTCCGGAGCATTCAGGACCTCAGACTGGGGGGGAAGGTTGACCTTCCAACAGGACAATAACCCTAAGCACACAGCCAAGACAACGCAGGACTGGCTTCGGGACAAGTCTCTGAATGTCCTTGAGTGGCCCAGGCAGAACCCGGACTTGAACCCGATCGAACATCACTGGAGAGCCTGAAAATAGCTGTGCAGCGACACTCCCCATTCAATCTGACAGAGTTTGAGAGGATGTACAGAGTAGAATGGGAGAAACTCCCCAAATAAAGGTCTGCCAAAGTTGTAGCGTCATACCCAGAAGGCTCGAGGCTGTAATTGCTGCCAAAGGTGCTTCAAGAAAGTATTGAGTAAACGGTCTGTTGCAACAACCACACTAGAAGACACACACATATCACACATACACACACACACACACACATACACATCACAAACATCACACACATCACACACACATAACACACACAAACATCACACATACACACACACACACATATCACACATAAACACACATCACACACACTTATCACACATACACACACATCACACACACTTATCACACACACACACACACACACACACACACACACACACACACACACACACACACACACACACACACACACACACACACACACACACACACACACATCACACACACATACACATAACACACACACATACACACTCTCCTCCTTGCCCTCCTCCCTCTCTCTATCTCCTCTTCCTCACTGTCTCGCTCCCCTCTATCTCCTCTTCCTCACTGTCTCGCTCCCCTCTATCTCCTCTTCCTCACTGTCTTGCTCCCATGCGTTCTTGCTGTAATGCAATTATAAGACTAATGGGGTTCAGATCTCTAAAAGACAAAAGGGGCATATGAGGACACAGTGGATGGATGTTACTGCTTCAGTTAGGAGGCCAAGAGATAGAGAGAGAGATAGAAGACGTTGAATCAAAAACAAATTTAGTCAGAGCAAGATATATTGTTATACATTATTTCCCATATGCGCCGCCACACACACGAGCCCACACACACACACACACACACACACACACACACACACACACACACACACGCGCACGCACGCACGCACACACACACACACACACACACACACACACACACACACACACACACCACAACCACCAACACCAGTTTCAGACAGCCTGTCTCCTTGTCAACCCCACAGTGGCTTAGCCAGGATGCTGGCGGTTAGTCCCATCACCAAAAGCCTTTTTCGCCCTCTCTTTGGGCTGCAGTGAAACCACAAGTTGACATCCATCACATTGACAATTTTGTCTTTGGATTCATCCACAAGAGGAATGTGATTGTGTGTTTTGCTGTCTGAGATTGCTATCTAAACATCTGTGTTCAATATGTGATGATGACGTTTGTATGTGTGTGTGTGTGTGTGTGTGTGTGTCTGGGGGGGGTGACATTAAAACATTCCTTTGCTAACAGTCCTCTGCAGTGCACTACACAGACACCCTATTTCGCTAGAATGTTTTAACTTTATTTATTTTGACGTTTCAATGCGTTCACTGTAAAGCAGATGAAAACTGCTTCACAAAATAAGTACATCACCTAGCAACCTCAACAAGATGTTCAACCCTCTTGGTGTAAGAGTTAAGCCATCATCAGTCACTCCTCTTGCTTAATACCAGTTCTGTTGCAATCAAATGCTGTCTGGTGTTGTTGCTACGGGCTACAGTTTGCAAATAGACAATTTCCCATTTCATCATCCCTTTTAATCGTTGTCTTTAAGCTTTCACCAGACGAGTCACCAGACAATTGGGTAAACTCAGAGTCTATGAATCAAAGGAGAGACTGTCATTTAAAGGGGATGTGGCCAACTTATAAATCAATAGCCAGCTCAATGGGAGGAGAGACACAGTGATGGTGTTAGTGAATGATAAATGCTCTGGTTGAGCTGAGACACAGTGATGGTGTTAGTGAATGATAAATGCTCTGGTTGAGTTGAGACACGGTGATGGTGTTAGTGAATGATAAATGCTCTGGTTGAGCTGAGACACAGTGATGGTGTTAGTGAATGATAAATGCTCTGGTTGAGCTGAGACACAGTTATGGTGTTAGTGAATGATAAATGCTCTGGTTGAGCTGAGACACAGTGATGGTGTTAGTGAATGATAAATGCTCTGGTTGAGCTGAGACACAGTGATGGTGTTAGTGAATGATAAATGCTCTGGTTGAGCTGAGACACAGTTATGGTGTTAGTGAATGATAAATGCTCTGGTTTAGCTGAGACACAGTGATGGTGTTAGTGAATGATAAATGCTCTGGTTGAGCTGAGACACAGTTATGGTGTTAGTGAATGATAAATGCTCTGGTTTAGCTTGGGCGTAGGGCTGATTAGAGATCATTTGGGGATTGGAAATGTGAAAATAATGCTTGGCCGCTCCAGAGATTGCCATCCATCTCTGATAGGTGTTGGGGTGGAGCCTGTTACTTTATGGAATGTTGTGTGTGGTTTTGTGTGTCTGTGTATATGTATATTTATATAAATCTGTATTAACCGTATACTGGGGTATTTTGAAATACAGACGGTATGATTTTCAATACTACTCAGGGCACCAACTACGCATTTGCTTTGCTTTATCGTTAGATGATAGACAGAGACCCTTGAGAATTTTCATTACGCATAAGAGCATACTGTGTTCTACCTATTTTAGAATGCCTCTATTGGGGGAAAACACTGGCAATTTACATTGGAGACATTTTGAAAGCAATGACAGAGAGACTGCAATTACAGACATTGGTTGAATAACTCTTGAGACATTGACGTCAGCTCCCCTGGTATTTCCAACACAATACACACAGTATTTGCTCATGTTTTTCGTCTGACTCTACAGAACTGGAGGAAACTGATAAGGCAATTGATACTTTAATAGGTGCAGTGTTCCAATTATTGTGCCAATATTTTTGTCCCAAAAGCAAAATTGACTTGAGAGTAGAGCTTATTCTGGTACAGCCTGACCTATTTTTAGGCTGATATGGACTTTGGGTGAGCTGTTGTCCTCAAAGCTAGCGTGACACAAAATAACTAGCACAATATGGAACTAGTAGGTATTCCCCCGCCTCCTTTGTGTACAACCACTTTTCCTGGCTTTATCGTCTTAGTCGACATCACGGAAGATGGGAAACTTCACTTGTAACCTCCTTTATAAGGTCTAAAGCATACAGCTAAATGAGCTTCACACCTTCATTTCCATAAGTTAGATACTGTAGGTACATGCTACTCTACCTGACTGACTGACAATCAGTCAAAGTGGTCGCCTGTGGATAAACAGAGGACAGGCCCTGAGTGCTAATTAGCTCTAACTGCTGTAACAAGCAAGGGTATGTCAGAGCTGTCAATCAACTCCCTGCGGCTTTGTGTATGATTGAACTCCCCGATTACCATTTTCCACTAGCTACCACAGCCACAAAGTCAAAATGGCCTATATCGTAAAATAGCATTCATTATTTATATATATTTTTGTTAGCTTTTTGGTCTTAATTTCAGGTTAGTTTTAGGCATAACGTTAGCAGTGTGGTTAAGACTAGGGTGAAGGTTAGGGTTAGGTTTCAAATCACCTTTTAAGAAGATAAAGATAAAGAAGATAAAGATAAAAAGATAAAAGAAGATAAGAAGTTAAATTGTAGAAATAGGCAAGTCAGCATGCTTGCCCACATGTACAGCCTCTTAAAGGGAATGTTGAAAATGGCTTGAATTTCATGTACTTTAACACTTTTGGGCTAAAGTTAGCCATTTTGGCAACATAAGGAATGCATTAAAGACACATACCAATGGAGGAGTGAATATATTATCACAGTAGGAGTATTTCTGAGTGAAAGAAACTTTAGTAATATCCCCCTAGAGTGTATTGATGTAAGTGTCACAGTATGTCTGAGGGTAACCGGTTTAAAACATTTATGGAAGTATGGAGGTAGTTGTGTGCCTAAAACTACAATATTTCCTGAGCTTTCTTATATCTCTTAGATGTAGGACAGACACTTCAAACCCTTATTCCTCAACTGCTTAGACTTTTAATTAAACACTAAAAGTTCTCCCTTACAAAGATTAAGGGCAAAATTTCATAGTCCTGCTGAGCTCTCACAACTCTCACCCTTCCATAACCTTTGAACCTTATCTACCCAAGCAAACTCATTCCTTTAATATGTGCAGCAAGAGCTGTGTCCCTAAAGCTGCATAAAAGGTCAGATTATAGTTTTTTTAAACAATAGACCATATTAAAGTCATCCCTTGGGAAAGGGGCAAAAAATACCTAGCTGAACACTGCTCTGCCTGAAATAACCCAACAGGGTATTAGGAATACACAGTTGTTTCTAGCTAGAAATAAATAATAACTGGAAAGCTTCAACTCTGTCTAACCTTTAACCTTAAAGGGCCAATCAGCAGTTGAAACAATAACAACAGCCCCCACCACTGTTTTGGTAAAAAGCTGATGGATGGTGCTGGAGAAATGTAATCACTTTCAAATTCATAGACATTGCTCTGGATGCAAGGACTGACCAATCATGCTATCAAAAGTATAATTTTAACAATGTTTTCAGGCTATACAGTGTTTGTTTACATTAACTTTGTTTACAAACATTGGACTAAAACAAGCTTATATTTGGGTTCTGAAGGGGCACGACAGTTGAACTGAGGCGTTTATATTCTTTAAGAATCAATGGGTATATATAATTCATTTATAAAATGGATTTAGCAACTACTTTAAAAAGGCCTTCCTTGTGTCATTCTTTGGTCAGGTCTGCTTTGGCCTCTGCATTTAGTTTGCTGTACAAAGGAAGTATTTTCATGAACCCAGACTGATTAATGACTGATACTATGGCATAGATTTATGAGTTGTATTCAGGGCCTTAAAATAGCCCACATGTTTTAGAAGGGCATGACGCTTCCAAGACTACAGTTTTTTGTTAGAATGGGAGAGGCACGTGGATGGCCATGACTGTGTATCTCCTGTGTGTGTGTGTGTGTGTGTGTGTGTGTGTGTGTGTGTGTGTGTGTGTGTGTGTGTGTGTGTGCGTGCGTGCGTGTGTGTGTATTTGACTGTGTGTGTGTGTCTGTGTGTGATGAATGAATGTTCCTCCATGTGTGTGCCCACACGTGAGGTCTGTTGTGCTGGGTGGTCCACGTGATGTTCCAGAATGCTCGGCCTGGTAACCATAGCAATTCTCTCATCCCCAGGCCTACATATTCAGCTGGTGGTTTGTTTTGAAGATGCTGAGTTTTGTCTGTCTCTGTTGTGAAGAGTACCAAACAGTGTCATTGGCACATTGACTGGATGGGTATTCTACAAAGCAGAATCAATGAGTTAGCCAGCTAATTTGCCAAAATATTCAGAATATTTTTTCAACATTTGTATAAGACGAGCTTGAAATGAGCATGGTCTAATTGACTCAACAACCAAAAACACATATCTAAATTAAGATTTCTTAATTCATCAGAAAATCAATAGTTATTATTTTATTTTTGTATCCAAGTTAGCAGTTTTTTTTAATCAAAGTTAGCTGGCTAACTCATTGATCCTGCTTTGTAGTAAACCCCTCTGGTCCTTTGGAACAAATGCCATGAACACAAACACAAAGAGGATGAGGAACTGAAACTATTCAACAGCATTGGATCATGAACATAGTCTCCATACAGACCCTGAATTCAGATGAAGACAATATTTCCTCTCTAATAGTCCATCTCCTTTTCTATTAGCTCTCTAGCATGTGTTGTAATGGGGTTCTGATCATTGACCTTTTAGTCTGCTTCACAACATGGTCTTGCTTTCAAATTGTTATCTTAAAGAGCTGACAGCCAGCACTGCGCCCCACATGAAACTCCATGCAACTAGAAATCATTTGTTTCTGTCTCTCTGGGATATCTTTCCCTATTACCAAAAAACGATGTGATTTATTACCTCTGTGTGTGTGTGTGTGTGTGTGCGTGCGTGCGTGTGCGTGTGCGCACGTCTGTGTGTGTGTGTGGTCATACAGAGGACTATTGGAATGTCTAGGTTCCAAAGGAAGCGTAATAAGTTCCAGCTGTTTTGTCTTGCAGTGGTGGGTGGGCAACCTGACCTCATAGCTCTGTGTATACTTTATACGTGTGTGTGTACCTTACTTGGTCAACTGTTCCTCAAAAGTGCTCCAGCTGCACGGGACGAGAGATTAAAAAGTAAAGGGTGGATGGGGGGGTGAGGGAAACGAGGGAGCATGGCCTTTCTTGGTCACGAGATGGGGAATGGAAACGTGAGTCCAGAGTCAGACTGTCACACAAACCTGCATGCTGCGGGCTGAGACGTGTCCAACAGGATAATTTCCAGGCTCCGTGAGTCAAGCTGTTGTTATGCTGCAAGATGAGGAATCGAAGGAGGAGCAGGAGACGGTGGAGGGGAATTCCAAATGTGGAGACCACTCCCTTCTACCCTTGTCTGCTTTGTTCCTTTTCTCTTTTGAGCAGCTTTTCTCTACTGTATGTGACATGTACAGCACACACACATGATCAACACTGCCCAGGTCTAAATGATATGACTAGGGCCAGGTCCATATGATATGTCTAGGGCCAGGTCTGTATGATATGACTAGGGTCAGGTCTATATGATATGACTAGGGCCAGGTCTACGATATGACTAGGGCCAGGTCTACGATATGAATAGGGCCAGGTCTACATGATATGACCAGGGTCAGGTCTATATGATATAACTAGGGACAGGTCTATATGATATGTCCAGGGTCAGGTCTATATGATATGAATAGGGCCAGGTCCGTATGATATGACTAGGGCCAGGTCTATATGATATGACTAGGGTCAGGTCTATATGATATGACTAGGTACAGGTCTATATGATATGTCCAGGGTCAGGTCTATATGATATGAATAGGGCCAGGTCCGTATGATATGACCAGGGCCAGGTCTATATGATATGACTAGGGCCAGGTCTATATGACATGACTAGGGCCAGGTCTATATGATATGACTAGGGCCAGGTCTATATGATATGACTAGGGCCATGTCTATATGATAGGCCAGGTCTATATGATATAACTAAGGCCAGGTCCATACGTTATGACTAGGGCCTAGTCTATATGATATGACTACGGCCAGGTCCATACGTTATGACCAGGGTCAGGTCTATATGATATGACTAAGGCCAGGTCCATACGTTATGACCAGGGTCAGGTCTATATGATATGACTAAGGCCAGGTCCATACGTTATGACCAGGGTCAGGTCTATATGATATGACTAGGGCCAGGTCTATATGATATGACTAGGGCCAGGTCTATATGATATGACTAGGGCCAGGTCTATATGATATGACTAGGGCCATGTCTGTATGATAGGCCAGGTCTATATGATATGACTACGGCCAGGTCCATACGTTATGACTAGGGCCTAGTCTATATGATATGACTACGGCCAGGTCCATACGTTATGACCAGGGTCAGGTCTTTAAGATATGACTAAGGCCAGGTCCATACGTTATGACCAGGGTCAGGTCTATATGATATGACTAAGGCCAGGTCCATACGTTATGACTAGGGCCAGGTCTATATGATATGACTAAGGCCAGGTCCATACGTTATGACTAGGGCCAGGTCTATATGATATGACCAGGGTCAGGTCTATATGATATGACTAGGGCCAGGTCCATACGTTATGACCAGGGTCAGGTCTATATGATATGACTAAGGCCAGGTCCATACGTTATGACCAGGGTCAGGTCTATATGATATGACTAAGGCCAGGTCCATACGTTATGACTAGGGCCAGGTCTCTAGCATCCTTCACTCATGCTGCCAAACATACCCTCGTAAAACTGACCATCCTACCAATCCTCGACTTCGGCGATGTCATTTACAAAATAGCTTCCAATACCCTACTCAACAAGCTGGATGCAGTCTATCACAGTGCCATCCGTTTTGGCACCAAAGCCCCATATACAACCCACCACTGCGACCTGTATGCTCTCGTTGGCTGGCCTTCACTTCATAATCGTCGCCAAACACATTGGCTCCAGGTCATCTACAAGACCCTGCTAGGTAAAGTCCCCCCTTATCTCCGCTCACTGGTCACCATAGCAGCACCCACCTGTAGCACGCGCTCCAGCAGGTATATCTCTCTGGTCACCCCTAAAGCCAACTCCTCCTTTGGTCGTCTCTCCTTCCAGTTCTCTGCTGCCAATGACTGGAACGAACTACAAAAATCTTTGAAACTGGAAACACTTATCTCCCTCACTAGCTTTAAGCACCAGCTGTCAGAGCAGCTCACAGATCACTGCACCTGTACATAGCCCATCTATAATTTAGCCCAAACTACTACCTCTTCCCCTACTGTATTTATTTATTTTATTTATTTTGCTCCTTTGCACCATATTATTTATATTTGAACTTTGAACTTTGTTCAAACTACAAATCTACCATTCCAGTGTTTTTCTTGCTATACTTTATTTACTTTGCCACCATGGCATTTTTTTGCCTTTACCTCCCTTATCTCACAGCATTTGCTCACATTGTATATAGTCTTATTTTTTTCTACTGTATTATTGACTGTATGTTGTTTACTCCATGTGTAACTCTGTGTTGTTGTATGTTGTCGAACTGCTTTGCTTTATCTTGGCCAGGTCGCAATTGTAAATGAGAACTTGTACTCAACTTGCCTACCTGGTTAAATAAAGGTGAAATAAATAAATAAATAAAAAATGATATGACTAGGGACAGGTCTGTATTATATGAATAGGGCCAAGTCTATATGATATGACTAGGGCCAGGTCTATATGATATGACTAGGGCCATGTCTATATGATATGACTAGGGTCAGGTCTATATGATATGAATAGGGCCAGGTCTATATGATATGACCAGGGTCAGGTCCATATGACATGACTAGGGTCAGGTCTATATGATATGAATAGGGCCAGGTCTATATGATATGACTAGGGTCAGGTCTATATGACATGACTAGGGTCAGGTCTATATGATATGACTAGGGTCAGGTCTATATGACATGACTAGGGTCAGGTCTATATGATATGACCAGGGTCAGGTCTATATGACATGACTAGGGCCAGGTCTATATGATATGACTAGGGCCAGGTCTATTTGATAGGCCAGGTCTATATAGTATGACTAGGGACAGGTCTGTATGATATGACTAGGGCCAGGTCTACTTGGACGATGTAATGTTGGGTGCCTAACCATGATACTTTTAAAGCACTGTCATGTGAATGACACAAGTCATACAGTAATATCATAAAAAACGAAATGCAGTCAAATATACTGCTACCAAGTAGTATATTTTCAATTGGATTTGAAAGCCCCTTGAGACTTGAGAGGCACGTTTCCAAATGAGGTCATGGGAACGGTTCAGAGCAGTCGCTCAGGAGGAAAGGTCTGTTGTGACCACTGTGGATTGTGGTTTGCTTCACTAAGCTTTTCCATGCTGCCCGTACAGTAGCTTTATTGTTTTCACTGTTTAGAAAGTCTTGGGGGGGGGGTAAATACATGAGTCTTTAAACATATGTGTACTGTATACTACACATTTGAGTGTATGTGCGAGTGCGTACATGCGTGGTTGGGTGAATTAGTTGTGTGTATGGGTGACTGGGTGGATTCGTTGTATGTATGTGGGTGGCTGGGTGGTTGGGTGGGTAGATTAGTTGTATGTATGTGGGTGGCTGGGCGGGTGGGTGGGTGGGTGGATTAGTTGTATGTATGTGGGTGGATGGCTGGGTGGGTGGATTAGTTGTATGTATGTGGGTGGCTGGGTGGGTGGATTAGTTGTGTGTATGGGTGGCTGGGTGGATTAGTTGTATGTATGTGGGCGGATGAGTGGATTAGTTGTATGTATGTGGGTGGCTGGGTGGGTGGATTAGTTGTATGTATGTGGGTGGCTGGGTGGGTGGATTAGTTGTGTGTATGGGTGGCTGGGTGGATTAGTTGTATGAATGTGGGCGGATGAGTGGATTAGTTGTATGTATGTGGGTGGCTGGCTGGCTGGCTGGGTGGATTAGTTATGTGTATGTGGGTGGCTGGGTGGCTGAATTAGTTGTATGTATGTGGGTGTCTGGGTGGGTGGGCGTGTGGATTAGTTTTGTGTAGATGCGTGGTTGGATGGATTAGTTGTGTTTACGTGGGTGGCTGGGTGAATTAGTTGTGTGTACGTGGCTGGGTGGGTGGATTAATTGTATGTATGTAGGTGGCTGGGTGGGTGGGTGTGTTAGTTGTGTGTACTTGGGTGGCTGGGTGGATTAGTTGTGTGTATGTGGGTGGCCGGTGGGTGGTTAACCAACTATGCTATTTTGTTTGTTTTTCACATTGTTTGTAACTAATTTTGTACATAATGTTGCTGCTTCTGTCTCTTATGACCGAAAAGAGCTTCTGAAAATCAGAACAGCGATTATTCACCTCAAACTGGACAAAGATTTTTTATTTAATGAGTATGACGCGAAGGATATACTGCTTTGTCAAGACAATGCCCAAATCCCCGTCATCAGCATGGAGAAAATACAAAGAAAAAGGGGAAGGAGGGCAGGGTGCCTTGTAAGAATTTGCAGACGAGTAGGTAAACCACCACTACCCTCCATATGGATGATATACGATTAAGACTATATATATATATAAGACTATATATATATATATATATATATATATATATATATATATATACATATATTAAACTGTAATATCTTATGTTTCACTGAACGACGACACAAATAGTATAGAGCTGGCTTGCTTCTCCGTGCATCAGCAGGACAGAGCAGCTACTTCTGGTAAGACGAGGGGCGGGGATGTGTCTATTTGTCAATAACTGCTGGTGCGCGATGTTCTTTATTAAACAATATTACTTGCCTGAGGTAGAATATCTCATGATAAGCTGAAGACCACACTATCTACCAAGAGAGTTCTCATCTATATTATGCGTAGTCGTCTATTTACCACCTCAAACCGATGCTGGCACTGAGACCGCACTCAACGAGCTTTATTAGGCCATAAGAAAACAAGAAAATGCTCATCCAGAAGCGGCGCTCCTAGTGGCCGGGGACTTTAATGCAGGTAAACTTAAATCCGTTTTACCTACATTTCTACCAACATGTCACATGTGCAACAAGAGGGAAAAAAACTGTAGACCACCTTTACTCTACACACAGAGACACATACAAAGCTCTCCCTTGTCCTCCATTATGCAAATCTGACCGTAGTTCTATCCTCCTCATTCCTGCTTACAAGCAAAAACTAAAGCAGGAAGTACCAGTGGCTCGCTCAATACGGAAGTGGTCAGATGACGCATATGCTACGCTACAGGACTGTTTTCCTAGCACAGACTTTAATATGTTCCGGAATTCATCCAATGGCATTGAGGAGTATACCACCTCAGTCACTGGCTTCATCAATAGGTACATTTCCCAACCAGAAGCCATGGATTACAGGCAACATCTGCACCGAGCTAAAGGCTAAAGCTGCCGCTTTCAAGGAGTGGGACACTAATCCGGACTCTTATAAGAAATCCCGCTATGCCCTTAGATGAACCATCAAACAGGCAAAGAATCAATACAGGACTAAGATTGAATCCTTCTACACTGGCTCTGACGTTCGTCAGATGTGGCAGGGTTTGAAAATATTACAAAGGGTACCCTTTGTAGTCTTTGTACAAAGGGTACAAAGACTACAAAGGGAAACCCAGCTGCGAGCTGCCCAGTGATGCAAGCCTACCAGACGAAATAAATGCCTTTTATGCTCTCTTCGAGGCAAGAAATTCTGAAGCATGCATGAGAGCACCAGCTGTTCCGGATGACTGTGTGATCACGCTCTCCATAGCTGATGTGAGCAAGACCTTTAAACAGGTCAAAATTCAAGAAGCTCAGGGGCCAGACGGATTACCAGGACGTGTACACAAAGCATGCACGGACCAACTGGCAAGTGTCTTCACTGTTCAAACTCTGCCTGACCGAGTCTGTAATACCTACATGTTTCAAACAGAACACCATAGTCCCTGTGCCCAAGAAAGCGAAGGTAACCTGCCTAAATGATTACCGCCCCGTAGCACTCACATCGGTAGCCATGAAATGCTTTGAAAGGCTGGTCATAGCTCACATCAATACCGGAAATGCCGGAAACCCTAGACCCACTCCAATTTGCATACTGCCCCAACAGATCCACAGACAACTCAATCTCAATCGCACTCCTCACTGCCCTTTCCCACCTGGACAAAAGGAACACCTATATGAGTATGCTGTTCATTGACTACAGCTCAGCGTTCAAAACCAGAGAGCCAACAAAGTTCATCACTAAGCTAAGGACCTTGCGACTAAACACCTTCCTCTGCAACTGGATCCTGGACTCTCTGACGGGCTGCCCCCAGGTGGTAAAGGTAGGCAACGACACATACGGCACGCTGATCCTCAACACTGCGGCCCCTCAGGGGTGCATGCTTAGTCCCCTCCTGTACTCACTGTTCACCCACGACTGCCTTGCCAAACATGACTCCAATTCCATCATTAAGTTTTCTGATGACACAACAGTTGTAGGCCTGATCACCGACAACGATGAGACAGCCTTTAGGGAGGAGGTCAGAGACCTGGCAGTGTGGTGCCAGGACAACAATCTCTCCCTCAATGTGAGAAAGACAAAGGAGATGACTGTGGACAATAAAAAAGGAGGGCTACAAACAGGCCCCCATGAACATCGACGAGGCTGAAGTGGAGCAGGTCAAGAGTTTCAAGTTCTTTGTTGTCCACATCACCAATGAACTATCATGGTCCAAACACATCAAGACAGTTGTGAAGAGGGCACGACAACAGCTTTTCCCCCTCAGGAGACTGAAAAGATTCGGCATGGGTCCCCAGATCCTCAAAATGTTATACAACTGCACCATCGAGAGAATCCTGACCGGTTTCATCACTGCCTGGTATGGCAACTTCTTGGCATCTGACCGTAAGGCGCTACAGAGGGTAGTGCGTATGGCCCAGTACATCACTGGGCCAAGCTTTCTGACATCCAAGACTTATATACTTGGCGGTGTCAGAGGAAGGCCAAAAAAATTGTCAAAGACTCCAGTCACCCAAGTCATAGACTGTTCTCTCTGCTACCGCATGGCAAGCGTTACCCAAGCCATAAGAAGGCTGAAAAATGAATGAAATGGCCACCCGGACTATTTATATTGACACCCCCACCCCTCCCCCCGTTTGTTTTTATACTGCTGCTACTCACTGTTTACTATCTGTGCATAGTGACTTTAGACATTACCTCGACTAACATGTACCCCCGCACATTGACTCCGTACCGGTACCCCCAGTATATATCCTCGTAATTCTTATGTCATTTTGTTGTGTCACTTTTCGATTTGATTTCATATTTTTTACTTTATTTTATTTTATAAATATTTTTTTAGCTCTATTTCTTGAACTGCATTATTGTTAAGGGCTTGTAAGTAAGCATTTCACGGTAAGGTCTACACCTGTTGTATTCAGCGCTATTTGATTTGATTTTATATGGGTGGCTGGGTGGATTAGTTGTATGTATGTGGGTGGCTGGGTGGATTAGTTGTATGTATGTGGGTGGCTGGGTGGATTAGTTGTATGTATGAGCTCCTGAGTGGCGCAGCGGTCTAAGGCACTGCATCTCAGTGCTAAAGGTGTCACTACAGACACCCTGGTTCCATTCCAGGCTGTATCACAACTGGCTGGGGTTGGGAGTCCCATAGGGCGGAGCAAATTGCCCCAGCATCTTCTGGGTTTGGCCAGTGTAGGTTAAATAAAATTAAAAGGTGTAGGTGGCTGGGTGGGTGGGTTAGTTCTGTGTACGTGAGTGGATTAGTTGTATGCATGTGATTCAAAAGGTGTGTGGACGCAAGGTCTTTCTCACAGATACACAACCTCGTTAAACTTTCATGTTGGGGGGAGCGCACGCACGCACGCACGCACACACACTTTTTATATACAGTCTGCTTTCCACCTCTACCTTCTTCCCATCTCTGTTCCTTCACACATTGAAGAAGGAAGACAGTCAATGCATTTCTACCTGTTAAAGACTCTAGATCTATAGCCATTTTCAACCAGAAACACACCAAGATGAGTGTTCACAAGAGACAATCGAACATGCATGATACTCCACATTAGTGTGTAGCCTGATGCAATGTGTATCCAAGGAAACCAGTGTAATGCAAACCCACTGGTGGTATGAAAGACCACATTCATCAGACGATCTCTCTATGACAACGGGTCATCTTTTTGTTCAAATGGGATGCATCAACAGCATGTTTGGCCAGGAGGTGTGCCCTGTCCCTCAGCGTGGGAAGATTCCAGATCCAACTGAAATTCCGGTAGAGCATTGTCACAGCGGAGTGGGCCGTTGCTATGGCGACTCCCGGTGCATATCTGTGTGTGTGTTTGTGTATGAAAGTGTGCCCCTTGTGTTGAAATGAGTTCTGGAGGAGGGAGTGCTAGACGAGATCCAATCAGATCAGAGTGTGAGGTTTTTAGTGAATGCTCCCCCCCCCAACATGATAGTGTTAACGACGTTGCACAACACTTTCCCAAACCTGCTGCCAAAACACCATGTAGGCCTACATTTCCAGTCGCTGTCACCCCCACCCCTTTAAAGCCCAAACCTTCTTACAGAAGAGGACCAGTATGGGCTTTCCTCATAGGATGCAGGGTTAAGAGGGGAGTTTAATACTAAGCTGTTAATACTAAGCTTAATATTAAGAGTCCACACTGACACCATCTTTTTAAAACGAGCTTGAGAATTCAACAGCATTCACCTCCTTGGTTACATAATGAGAGATGTCGAGAGTCTTCACATACCCCTTCCCACCCCTCATCCCCCACCCCTCATCCCCCAATCCACCTCCACTTCCTCCCACCCCTCGTCCCCCCCCCGCCTCCCTCTGTCCTCCCACCCCTCATCCCCCAATCCACCTCCACTTCCTCCCACCCCTCATCCCCCAATCCACCTCCACTTCCTCCCACCCCTCATCCCCCCACCCGCCTCCCCCTGTCCTCCCACCCCTCGTCCCCCCACCCGCCTCCCCCTGTCCTCCCACCCCTCATCCCCCCACCCACCTCCCCCTGTCCTCCCACCCCTCATCCCCCCACCCACCTCCCCCTGTCCTCCCACCCCTCATCCCCCCACCCACCTCCCCCTGTCCTCCCACCCCTCATCCCCCCCACCCACCTCCCCCTGTCCTCCCACCATTCATACCCCCACCCACCTCCTCCCGTCCTCCCACCCCTCATCCCCCCGTATGGGGACACTGTAGTCAAACCAGCTCGAATATCGATCTACACAGCCCTCTCATACTTCAAATCAAAAATCTCTTGTGAGAATAGACATTCATTGTACACGTGGATACACTGGACGTCTGTCTGCAGGGAAAATGTTATTCTTTTTCTTTCCTGGAGATGGATGGGTAGGTCTGAATGTGTTTGTGTATGAGTCAGTGTGTGAGCGTTAGAGGGGAGGCTGAGTAATCGAGTGCCTCTTGTTTTTTTTCCGGCAAATTGTTCTTGACTCTCAGGCACTAGAGAAACGGTTACTCTCACACTGGGCCCTCTGTGTTCTTTCACTCTGCATCTCACTAACTGTGGTTTCTGAGTAGACTGGCTGGCAGAGTAAGGAGAGTGGGGAGAAGGAGACAGACATGCTCTTATTGTGTGCTTCTGGGTTCCTATATAGTTTTATAATATTTATTGTGAAGGAAGGAGAGAAAGGGAGGAGCAAGATGTAGGGAAAAAGAGAGAAAATGTGAGAGACAATAAAAGAGTTAGAGAGAGAGAGAAAGAGAGACAAGGCGAGCTGTGCAGACGTACAAGGGTGGTGACGTGGACAGATAGATCAGGAGAGAGAGAGAAACAGACTGAGAGGAGAAAAGGAGGAGCTGGGCACAGACAGAAACAGAACCAGGCAGAACCCTCCACAAAAAAGAAACCAAGATAAAAGGAATATTCAAGAAATACAACATTCAACTGCATAAAACAACCATACTTTCTGACAGACCACAAATGATAAAAGAGAAGGGCCTCACAAGAGGTGTAAAAGATGCAAGAGAAAAACCAGTTAATAAAAAAAAGAAAACATTTGCATTTCCATCCCTGTCCAGCAGGTGGCCTATGTGGTTCTGCGTCAGGGCTGTGGAGGGCGTGTCTCGCTGAGTATTCGGGTCAGGGGGTTCGTTGTCGTGTTGAAGAACGCAGCTCACATCGGAGCCACAGTGGCGCTCTGTGAATCCCCCCCCTCTCTTCTCTCTCTCTCTCTCTCTCTCCCTCTCTCCGTCCCCCCTCGCTACGAGATGAGCACGCACTGCGCTTCCTCTGCAGCCCGCAAGCCCCCACTGAGGCTTGCAGGGCATGGATGGAGGGAGGCAGAAAGGGAGGGGGGATGAGAGAGGTGAAGAGGGAGAAGGGGAGGGAATGAGTGAGAGAAAGGGGAAGAATGAGAGAATTTGAGAAGGAGACGGAGTAAGAGAGGTAAGGGAGAGTGGGGTAAGTTTAGAATTTTTATACAGTCAGCATCACTCGGTCAGGGGCAATATAGTATTCTTTCTAACAAAGATATGTTCATATATTTCAGAATGTTGCGTATCCCTGGAAAACATTTGAATTCATGTAAACATTACAGTTTTACAAAAAAACTGGTCCCTTGGCACAATTTAGCCCAGGTATTGGGGTAAGTTGAGACGCAGGACAGGGTAAGTTAAGTCATCTACAAATGTCTGTACTTAATTAAATATTTTTTTTATTTAACATTTATTTAACTAGGCAAGTCATTTAAGAACAAATTCTTATTTACAATGATGGCCTACCAAAAGGCAAAAGACCTCATGCGGGGACAGTGGCTGCAATTACCACTACCTTTTAAAACCATGTCTATCTTTATATCCCAAACATAATTCAACACAATCAAGATCGCTTTTTTGTCTTTTAATTATTTTAATCATATTTTTAAGGTCCACTGCACTTCCTGATTTGGCCTTGTTTTTCATCAATGCTCATTAAGAAAGGCTAGTGGCCGTGACAGAAGTCACAGGAGAGTTGTCTTGGGGGTGTGGTTTGATGTGTTTCATGGGCGTGTCTTTGCCCTTCAATGACAACAAACAAGGACAGTAGCGAGCCAGTTTGAGTTAAAACTTTATTGAAAGAAAGCTGGTAACATGCATCAAACATGTCGTCAGGGTTGCTTGATTATGAGCTAGCTAGCTACAGTGCCTTCAGAAAGTATTCACACCCCTTGATTTTTCCCACATTTTGTTGTCTTACAAAGTGGGATTAACATGGTTTAAATTGGTTTAAATTATCATTGTTTGTCAACGATCGAAACAAAGTACTCTGTAACGTCAAAGTAGAAGAAAATGTTTAACATTTGTAAAAAAAATCATGAAAAATAAAACACTTAAGTATTCAACCCCCTGAGTCAATACAAATTAGAATCGCCTTTGGCAGTGATTACAGCTGTGTGTCTCTGGGTGAATCTCTAAGAGCTTTCCCCACCTGAATTGTGCAACATTTGCCCATTATTCTTAAAGAAATTATTCAAGCTCTGTCAAATTAGTTGTCTGGGAGTGCCAGACGAGATCCAATCAGATCAGAGTGTGAGGTTTTTAGTGAATGCTCCCCCCCCAACATGATAGTGTTAACGACGTTGCACAACACTTTCCCAAACCTGCTGCCAAAACACCATGTAGGCCTACATTTCCAGTCGCTGTCACCCCCACCCCTTTAAAGCCCAAACCTTCTTACAGAAGAGGACCAGTATGGGCTTTCCTCATAGGATGCAGGGATAAGAGGGGAGTTTAATACTAAGCTGTCAAGAGTCCACAATGACACCATCTTTTTAAACCGAATTTAAGAATTTAACAGCATTCACCTCCTTGGTTACACAATGACAGATGTCGAGAGTCTTCACAACTATACCCCTTCCCATCCCTCATCCTCCCACCCCTTGCCCCTGACCCGCCTCCCCCGTCCTCCACCCTTCATCCCCAAAATTCCTCCAGGATTTTGCCTGTGCTTAGCTCCATTCTGCTTTTTTTCATCCTGAAAAACTCCTCAGTCCTTAACAATTACAAGCATACCCATAACATGATGCAGCAACCACTATACTTGAAAGTATGAAGAGTGGTACTTAGTAATGTGTTGTATTGGATTTGCCCCAATCATACTGTAACACTTTGTATTCAGTACAAAAATGTAATTGCTTTGACACGTTTTTTTTTGCAGTTTTACTTTAGTGCCTTGTGGCAAACAGGATGCATATTTTGGAATAGTTTTATTCTGTACAGGCTTCCTTCAGTTTTCTCCTTTCACAGCCATTAAACTCTGTGACTGTTTTAAAGTCACCATTGGCCTCATGGTGAAATCCCTGAGTAGTTTCCTTCCTCTCCGGCAACTGAGTTCGGAAGGACACCTATGTCTTTGTAATGACTGGGTGTATTGATACACCATCCAACGTGTAATTAATAACTTCACCATGCTCAAAGGGATATTAAACGTCTGCTTTTCTTATCCATCTACCAATAGGTGCTCTTCTTTGTGAAGCATTGGAAAACCTCTCTGGTCTTTTTGGTTGAATCTGTGTTTGAAATGTACTCCTCGACACAAGGATCTTACAGGTAATTGTTTGTGTGGGGTACAGAGATGAGGTAGTAATTAAAAAATCATGTTAAACACTATTAATGCACACAGAGTGAGTCCATGCAACTTAGTATGTGACTTGTTAAGCAAATTTGTACTCATTAACTTGTTTAGGTTTGCCACAACAAAGGGGTCAAATACTTATTTTTTTATTTTATTTTGTATTTTATTTCACCTTTATTTAACCAGGTAGGCAAGTTGAGAACAAGTTCTCATTTACAATTGCGACCTGGCCAAGATAAAGCAAAGCAGTTCGACAACATACAAAAACACAGAGTTACACATGGAGTAAAACAACATACAATCAATGATGCAGTAGAAAAAAATTATTTCCTCAAGACATTTCAGCTTTTCACATTTAATTAATTTGTAACATTTTCTAAAAACATAATTCTACTTTGACATTATGGGGTATTGTGTGCAGGCCAGTGACATTTTCTCTCCAATTTAATCCATTTTGAATTCAGGCTGTAACACAACAAGATTTGGGAAAAAGTCAAGGGGTGTGAATACTTTCTGAAGGCACTGTAGCTAGCTAGCTAACATTAGCTAGCAGGGATCGAACCTGTCTTCAAGTACAACGTTAGCTATGCAAATCTTCCTCTCACATTACATGTTAAGGAGAAGCTATGCATTTAGCTAGTAACATCACGGTATCATAGCGGCATAGCCTACCAAACAATGACAAGTAGCTAGGTAGCTAGCTAGCTATAAACAAAATGTAGCTACTTACCAACAACACGCCAATCTCAGGTTTGACGGTTGACAGCCCAAGTAGAAGCCAGTCGGATTTCATCCATATCCTGCCCATCTTTACAAGATTGCTGAATAATTTTTTTGAAGCCCATTTTCACTAGCGTAGCTACTTCCCAAGCAAGGGTAAGTACTAACCACTGTCTGGGGAAGACGTTCCAGTGGGCGAGTTTGTTTTGCATGACCCATTTCCTGGTTGCTAAAATTCTAAATGTTCACCTAATTTCAGTTTATGTGACAAAACAAGCAAGTATAGTGTAGAGAGTCATGGTAACTTCTAAACCGTTGTGAAATATATTTTCCATACCCAAACGTATTGGTGTACAAAACCGAAAGTAAAAGTTGCAAAACTTAAGAACGGGAAGCATAGAAATAGCTCTCATAGAACAGATCTCACAATTCTTAGACTTGCGTTCATTGAGAATGAAAGATCTACAACACACATTTCTATGTTCATTTGGTCAGGTTGCCCACAAAGTTACATATTGCAGCTGTAGCATAGGCCAGGCCCTGATGTTACTTCATATCCCAGTGATAACACCTTGCATTACACCTGGGAAGAAAACACTTCAATTTGCTCAACTTGCCATTGGCTCAACCATAGGCTCATCTTACCCCAAGGCAAACATCTTGACTATATCAGCCCACACAGCTACAAGGATGCACTTTTATGCTAGGTTTAGGACCTCATATTGAAGTGTATAGAGACACCAACAGATGTATACAACATTTTTACATTTTACATTTTACAACAATCTTAAAAGTATCTACTTTCATTTGGATACAAGCATCATGAAACCTCTAACACAATAAATTATTTGGACTTGGTGAAGATCATTTTCGTGGACTTAAGTTGTTTATCACTTTTTCCATGTGGTGTCTTCCTTCACAGACTCCATAAAATACCTCTTCCGAAATATTTGGTAAAATTATTCATTTTGTGTATGGTTTCATAGAAACAAGAGTGGCTCAATTTACCCCTTTGGCTCAACTTACCCCACTCTCCCCTATAGAGAGAAGGGCAGGGATAAAGAGAGCTGATGTGGGAAAGAGAATGTGATTTTGAGAGAAAGAGACGTCTTATCTCCCTGTTTCATTCATCTTACATACCCAAGTGAGGATACAGAACCAAACACAATCACAGTCGAGAAGTCACACACATGCAGATCTAATGCAATTTGGTATACTACTCCTCAAAATTGAAGTCACTCATATAAAGTACCCCCCCCCCCCACACACACACACACACACACTCGCGCACACACATACACACATAAAGTACAATACAATGATAACACAATATGATGATTTGGTGTCCCTCTTGCAGTTGACGCACATCACGGGGGAGGGTGGGGCTCTTTAATACTGCTTCTGCAGCGCGGCAGACAGGTGAACTGGGGACATGCTGGCTCCAACTCAGCATTCAGGACACAGCTACTGTACACACACTGCAGAGAGAGGAAGAGAGCGAGGGAGGGAAAAAAGTAGGGAGAGAGAGCAGAAATAGAGACAGATGAGGAATTTCAGCGTAGTAGCGTCTAGAGCGTTTAGACTCATAATATTCCACCTCGTAACCAAAATACACTCTCAGGCTTACCACAGAGAGAGGATGGGGGAGGGAGAGAGAGAAGGAGGGAGCAGGGAGACAGAGAAAAGAGGGATGTCAGTGCAGTCTACTGTATTTAGTGTCATAACAGAGCAGAGGTGGGAGAAAGATGGAGAGAGGGATAAGGAGACAGAGAGAGAGTGGGATAAGGAGACAGAGAGAGCGGGATACGGAGACAGGAGGAGAGATAGACGGAGAGGGATAAGGGATAAGGAGCCAGAGAGAGGGATAATGGATGAGGAGCCAGAGAGAGTGACAAGGGATAAGGAGCCAGAGAGAGAGGGATAATGAGACAGAGAGAGAGGGAAAACGGGAGGGAGAGAGAGAGAGAGATAAGGAGACAGAGAGAGAGTTAAGGAGACAGAGAGAGGGATAAGGAGGCAGACAGATAGAGATAAGGAGCCAGAGAGAGAGAGGGATAAGGGATAAGGAGACAGATAGAGAGAGGGATAAGGAGAGAGCGAGAGAGGGATAAGGAGACAGACCGAGAGGAATAAGGAGACAGACAGAGGGAAATGAGAGAAAAAGAGATAAGGAAAAAGAGAGTGGGATAAGGAGAGAGAGAGAGCTAGTATCCTTGTTTTCTTTCGTTCATTCGTCCTTTCCTGCCTGCCTTTCTTTCTCTCTTTCTCTCTTTCTTTCTCTCTTTCTTTCTCTCTTTCTTTCTTTCTTTCTTTCTTTCTTTCTTTCACCCAAATGGCCCGAGTGGCACTGCGTTCTAAGGCACTGCATCTCAGTGCTAGAGGTGTCACTACAGACCCTGGTTCGATTCCAGGCTGTATCACAACTCCCATGATTGGGAGTCCCATAGGGCGGCACACAATTGGCCCGGGTTTGGCCGGGGTAGGTCGTCATTGTGAATAAGAATTTGTTCTTAACTGACTTGCCTAGTTAAATAAAAACATTATTTCTTTCTTACTGCAACAAGTGCTCACATATCTGAAACAACTTGTCTATTTCAGAACATGCAGAGATACTATTGTAGGGATAATGATACTGTTGTGTGTTTTTCTAAGTTTGCATAACAAAAGCCGTGTAACAAGAACCTCGTTGAGCTAACGTGTAATCAGGGCCAGGCAACAACATAGCCACATTTTCCAATTACAATTTTTGTTGCAGATACTAAAGAAGTCTTCTCAAACCACCACAGCTTACCTGTTACATAAACATTCTGTATTAGTGTATGTCAAAACATGATCCTGTTCTTGACATACAGCCTACCTGGGCACCCGGTGTTGTTTTGAATTATAATTATTGTCATAAACTAAGGTTAAGATGACATTCCTACTGCTCAGCACATGAGAAAGAAGGGCGGCGTTGTTTTGTTCATAATCCATTGTAGGGAGGAGAAAAAGAGCAGTGCTACTGTTATGCAAACTCAATGGATTAGTGGGCAATTGTTGCTCACTTCTTTAATCCACTATACTAACGTGCTGAATGACGTACGGTGGAAGAACTAGGACAGGACACAAACCAACGTTTAGATACCGGCTAGACAAATTAACCTTTGGGTCAAACCATTTTTGCATGATTCTAACCCATGATTTGACCTATGTTAATTACATTTTAACCCCTTTTAATTCAGAGCTCACATCTTTCCTTTCTTGTGTGTGTTTCATGTGTGTTGACACTAAAAATCAGGCTTCTGACATCTCAAGCTTATTTTGACATTGGGTGGAAGTGTGCCAAAGGCCACCATCGGTTAGTAGAACTCAGCTACCTACTGAGAATTCTTTATTTACATGTTTTATTTAACCTTTATTTAACTAGGCAAGTCAGTTAAGAACAAATTCTTATTTACAGTGATGGCCTACACCGGCCAAACCCGGACGACTGGCCGCCCTATGGGACTACCCAATCAAGGCTGGTTGTGATACAGCCTGGAGAAAGACGTGTGTTAACGTTAAGTGTGTGTGTGGGCGGAAGGGGGGTGTCTACACACTTCCACCACTTAAACTACACTTAGCTACATTCACTTGAGCACAAGGGTTAGGTTGTCTGTTGGACATGGGAAACTATCAACATGCTGTTGTTTGTTTCTAGTTGACATGGCTTGCAGTTATCCAATGGATAATCAAAGCAGCAGTCTGTTGGGAAGACAGTAGACACACGTCAACATTTTTATGAATGGTATAACTGTGTATTAAGTTACATACTGCCACTGTCATGGGGACAAAGCTGGTATTAAACATATAAGATAAAAAATACCCACTGATTTTGAGACGCTTTAGAAGTATAAAAACCTTCATTATAGGAACAAGAACAAGCTGTCTGCATTCTAAAGGCCAAGCTGTAAGTCCCAATCCAAGGATTTAGGACACATTCAAAAGTCTAGGCCTGCATTCTACGATTAAGTGTGCTTTCATTAGTTGGCCAGTTGAAGGCAAGGATGACCTGTATGGCCTAGGTTGCTGGGTTGGACTCTTGCAGGAGCCCAACCTCCTGAGGGAGTAATGAGAGTACTTCAACAGTGTGTCGGCCATAGAGCTCCGAAAAACTATCCACTTTCAAAAGCTGCTCTATGAGTGCATCTCCACAACATGGCCAGGGATGAGACAGACCAAACAAAAATGCCACAGTGCCGTTTTATTGCTACATTTGTTTAATCAGGCCCAACATTCTATTACCTCACGGAGACCCTATAATTAGACCCTTTTCTTTCAAAGAAGAAGACATTTAGGGCCCAGCTGAAAATGAACACTTTGTACATTGTTGACATGGGCGATTGTGAACAACACACGTCCTTGTGTGGAAGGGGCGACTCAAGACTGAGGGAATCTCTTGATGAATGAGGGTCTCATTTCGGCGCCCGCCAGGACCTGTCGAGCGAGAATCGCTTCTTGTTCCATTGGAGGCGCTCGCTAGACATCTTGGCTCCGCGGTGGTGGCTTTGCGCCTGGCTGCGTCTGAGGAGATTTGCTCTTTTAAGAAAACACACCGTGTGAAAACGGCAGCTTGAAAAAGGGGCTCCGCTTCTCCCAAACGGGGAGGGGGTGAGGTCATAGAGGTGGTACCTCAGTGGAGTCTTTGTTTAGGTTGTGGCTGGAACGTCTGAGGCATTTCTGGAAATCTCTGAAAACTGTGCCATAGCGCCTCTCTCTCTCTCTCTCTCTCTCTCTCTCTCTCTCTCTCTCTCTCTCCTTTTCTGCAGTTCCTTGGCTGCCCCAGCTGATTGTGAGGGTTTGGGTTGATTGTGAGGGGGCCCTCTGTTGCTCAGACAAAAGGCCTTCTTTCTGCTGAAGAAAGCAGAGTTTCCGGCGTGAGTTTGCTGATGGCCCATATAAGGGGATGGGGCCAGAGGGGCATGGGTTGGAAGGGGGAGTGGTGATGGGGGGAGGGGGGGTGAGTTAGTCGCAGGCTGGGGCGGTCCGAACAGAGCCACAGCTGCATCCTAACACAAAGACGAGAGAGAAACACTGACCACTGTCTTCAGCCTGAAAAAAACAACAACCATTTCTTGAAAATAATGGGACACAGTTTGGCTAACTTGACAGGGCTGACACTTTATTAGCTTAGCCTTTTCAGATCCAGATCCCACCAGTTTCACCTGATTTAATCAACTCTGCAACTGTTGCCAGAACGGGGTGACGAATCAGACCGCAAATAACCCTAATATACAGTATCTTTCAAAGAAAGACAACAGAATAAGAATAACCCTGTCATGCACACACTTACATACATATTCCCTTGACGCACACTTAATGCACATTACCCTACTACACAAAGACTGGCTCATTCTCTTTACCCTACTACACAAGACTGGCTCATTCTCTTTACCTTACTACACAAAAGACTGGCTCATTCTCTTTACCCTACTACACAAAGACTGGCTCATTCTCTTTACCCTACTACACAAAGACTGGCTCATTCTCTTTACCCTACTACACAAAGACTGGCTCATTCTCTTTACCCTACTACACAAAGACTGGCTCATTCTCTTTACCCTACTACACAAAGACTGGCTCATTCTCTTTCATCCTGTGGAAGTTGGAGCCTTCCTTGATATAAGACTACTGATGCTGCGTCTGCAAGGAGGCAGGGCGTAAATCTCCTTCCTGGTGCAAATAGACAGATTTATATGCCTTTCCCCAGAAAACAGATCGATGACTGGCTGCGGCACAGACGGGTGAAGGGGTTCAAATCACTCTGTCACTGTCACAGTGCCCGCTGCAGCGGCCGGCTTTTACAGCTGGGAAGCCAGACAGACATGGAGAGACAGATCACTTACTGTAAAATGAAAACAAATATGGTTATGCTTAGGTCATACAGAGGGAAAAGGGATGCTTCGTAAGCCAGGTCACCTCACTTAAAGCCTCATAAGTCACGATGGCAACAAGTCAAAATACTTCCACTCAAGCTAAGGGACCTGCAGTAATACTATGCCTGTCCCTACCACTTGAGGGAGAAGCTATCCCTAACCAGAGCCTTATACATGTATATTGTTCTAATTCTACACATTCAGTTACACAACATTGTTTAAATATTCCCCATGTAATGTTAATGGGGAATAACATGGCTGCCATAGAATGTTGAAGTGTTATGTAAATGTATCATAATGCAGAAATCTGCATTGGCCCAACTCTCTAAATATATGGCTCTGCTCCTAACCACAGATAGTAGATCAGATGACCCTACCCCAATCCTAACCCTGGACCAGAGGTCAGGGGCGACTACTTCCTACTCTCTTAGACAAAAGCTGGATACACATCACAGCTGTGCTGACCCACCTCAGATCAAATATATATTTATTTTTCATCCTCTCCCTTCTATAGTCTTGCTGGAAGATCCACTTGCGGATAAGTTTCAGCCTCCTGGCAGAGGCAACCAGGTTTTTGGATAAAATGTCCCAATACTGGGTAAAGTTCATGATGCCGTTGACTTTAACAAGGGCCCCAGGACCAGTGGAAGCAAACTAGCCATATAACATCAAACATCCGCCACTGTATTTTGCAATAGCTATGAGATTCCTTTCTGCATATTCATTTTTCTTTCGTTGCCAAACCCACCACTGGTGTGTGTGGCCAACGAGCTGCATTATCAAGCCATCTGACCATAGCTCCAGTTCTAATCCAAGTGCCATTTTGTAAACTCCAGATCACATTTGTTGGATGACATGAACATAGAGCTCTTTGCGTGACACACCAGTGGTGGGTTTTACATCGAAAGAAAAACAAATATTACTTGTTAAACAAAATCTCTTTCTCTGAGAAATTATATTAGTATAAAAATAGATAATTTCCTAAATGTTTTGAGAATATAATACATCTCCATATTTGTATAAATATTTTATAGTCTTTTCTGCTTGTCTTTATCACTGGAGCCAATCATTTTAGCATACAGTGCATTCATAAAGTATTCAGACCGTTTCACTTTTTCCACATTTTGTTACATTACAGCCTTATTCTAAAATGGATTAAATAAAATTAAAATCCTCATCAATCTACACACAATACCCTATAGTTAGTGATTTTTTTTCTGGTCGGGGCATCACTGGCTGAGGGCAGGTTTTCATCAAGGAGCTGATCGCTCGGCAGGTACAGAGCTGGCCGCCCGGCCAAACTGAGCAATCGGGGGAGAAGGGCCCTGGTCAAGGAGGTGACCAAGAACCCGATGGCCACTCTGACAGAGCTCCAGAGTTCCTCTGTGGAGATGGAAGAACCTTCCAGAAGGACAACCATCTCTGCAGCACTCCACCAGTCAGGCCTTTATGGTAGTCAGGCCTTTATGGTAGAGTGGCCAGACAGAAGCCACTCCTCGGTAAAAGGCACATGACAGCCTGCCTGGAGTTTGCCAAAAGGCACCTAAAGATTCTCAGACCATGAGAAACAATACTCTCTGGTCTGATGAAACCAATATTGAACTCTTTGGCATGAATGTCAAGTGTCACGTCTCGAGGATACCTGGCACAATCCTTACGGTGAAGCATGGTGGTAGCAGCATCATGCTGTGGGGATGTTTTTCAGCCTCAGGGACTGGGAAACTAGTCAGGATCAAAGGAAAGATGAACGGAGCAAAGTACAGATAGATCCTTGATGAAAACCTGCTCGAGTGCTCAGGACCTGAGACTGAGGCGAAGGTGAACCTTCCAACAGGACAATAACCCTAAGCACACAGCCAAGACAACGCAGGAGTGGCTTCGGGACAAGTCTCTGAATGTCCATCTCACTCATACAAGCATGCATACATGCACTGACATACACACACACACACACACACACACACACACACACACACACACACACACACACACACACACACACACACACACACACACACACACACACTGTAACAGGCAGTAGGCAGTCCCATGGCACCACCACCTTAAACACTCTTCTCCTTGAATGGCTTCTAATGGGGCAATTTGCCACAACTTTTCCCCATCCTCCCCTCCTCCATCTGACGCCTCACAAATTGCCTATCTATTAAAAAGCCCTGGATATGACATGTGGTGCACAGGGACCCAACCTCATTACATGCCTTGTGGGAGATTATTAAAATGTCTCCTCTGATTTCAGAGTGCTTTTACTCATGACAGGATGAGGAGGAGGACGGATACAATAACCAACACATCTACACACTTGACTTGGCCAAGCATGAAAAAGGAACGCAAATAAAGTGTTGGTTATTCAGGTTATAACAGGTTATTCATTAGCAGTACAATGACAGAAAAATAGATGATCGATGTCAAGGAGATAGTATAACTGAAGCAGGAGATAGAATAACTGAAGCAATAGGTAGGATAACTAAAGCAGGAGATAGGATAACTGAAGCAGGATATAGGATAACTAAAGCAGGAGATCGTATAACTGAAGCAGGAGGTAGGATAACTGAAGCAATACTTATACTAGTGCTTTTACGAGGCTAATAGACATCATTCATCAGACACAATGGGGACTCAGTGATTTGCACTTCAGTCGACTGCAAGGGACCGAATCGTTTGCTAATGTGTCTTTTTATGGGCCACATTTAGTACAAATCTTTGGCTGGCTGGTTTCCCAATATAGATGTTTTAAAGCAACACAACCCACATTAGGCTTTGACCTTTACCAGTGTTGAGAGAATATGGAACTGAACTTCATGCGGGACAGTGCCCTTATCCATTCAATTTCCATTTCGGATTAGTTGCTTGGCCAAAGGGGAGTCGGATAATTGCCATCTGATGGAACTGAGAGATTTGATGGAAAGTTGCACATCAAGTTAATGCTCCATGCTAAAGGGACAATGTCCTCTTTTGATACTCAATAGACATGGTATTGCTTCCAGATTTATAGACACTATACATTCTGAGCTGAAACAAAGAAAACAGTGGTTCCATATCAGTTTTGATAGATGTTCTTAAATTATGTTTTCCTCTCAAGATCAAGCACTCCAAGAGATTCAGACCTAAAATACCCCATAGACTCATTGACGTATTCCCATTAATCGCCCCTTTAAAAATTGATTAGAGGTGGGGAAATGCTCCCAAAGGAAGGGAAATGGGAAGCTCTTTCATTACCGTAGCTACCTCCCAAGACTGTAATCCTCAGAGAGATGGTATTCCATAGAAATATGGAGAAAACCATGCTAAAATGTTAGCATCAAATTAATTCTTATTTTTCTTTCAAACACTTGATAATCAAGGAAAAGCAGGTGTTGCTGTTCTCTTTGTGTTGTTGATAGGAGGCTACACGATCGCCTATCTTCCGACATTGATAGACTAGCAATAACTAAAGCTGTAATAAATAATATATGCCATTCAGCTGACACTTTTATCCAAAGCGACTTATAGTCATGCCTGCATACATTTCACGAATGGGTAGCCCGGGGATTCAAACCCACAACCCAGGCAGTGCAAGCACCATGCTCTACCAACTGAGCTACAGAAGACCACACAAATTGCTTAAAGACGTCTCTCAACAATGGTATGTTTCTATACGGGGCAATTGACGTGACATGTTTTAGGGAAGGCCCTAATATGGTGTCAGAGGTATCGCACAAAACAAGTGTTGACCCATTTTCTCCAAGTCGCCCTGGAGGTGACATTCCGCCTCAGAGATCAAGAGTAAGATAGGACTTCATTATCCTTTAGGATGTATTGAAGGATATCCGTTTCAGAGCAGTTCCACAGTGTAGGTTTGATTAAATTACTGTACTTCCAGGATTTCATTTTTTTACATCAAGAAAGGAATGGACTGTGTAGAAGTATGCAGAAATACATGGTCAATATTTATGAGCTATTTGGTGCATTGCAACAATAATTTCTATGATATTTGCTGTAAATGTGGCATCATGGCTGTTGATCAAGGCTGTACCATTCTGAGTTCCTCTGTTGTCAGGGTGGGATCAGGATAAGGTGCCCAGGGTCAAAAGGCACCACAGGAGCCATGATATCACTGCTAGCCTAGCATGACCCAGTGCCTGTGTCACAGAGCAACGCTTTATTTAGAATGACCTAATTCTTCCTCTAGCTTACAGTGGGCGGTTGGACCGATAACACACAACTCTCTGGCTTCCCTTCTCTGTCATGTAAACACAGAGAGAAAACGTAAACCTTCATCGACTTGTTGACCCCAAACGACAGTTAATAGCTAGACATAACACATTCCCAACACAGACAAAACACATTGAGTGTTTTCAACGAAGTTTAATGTTTTCAATTGTATGTTTTTATCTGGTGTTATCCAGCCATAAACAGTTGGATACAACAGACAGCTCTAACAGTCATTGTCTGGAAAAAGGGGTTGAACTGAACCCAGTGAACTAACATAACCATCCTCTCTGACAATACAATCAACTTCCCCCTACACTTCCTGTTATGAGACTGACCCCTCAATCTCAGCAATACCTGATGGGACAGAGGCACATGTCCAGAGTAACAAAACCCAGTCTCCATTTTCCTGTTTTGAGCCGCTCTTGAGGAGGTTTATTTTTGACGTTTGCTGCTGCTGGACTTGAGCCGGATATGGTTGCTGGATGGAAACCCACATAACCCCCTTAAACATACCCTCAGACACCTCCACATCCTACTATATCAGGAAGGATATACACTCCAGTTCTAAAGTAAACCATTACTTGCTTGGGCAACGGCAAAGTTGTAACACCATGACATGCGCTCTGTTCCTCCCACTTACTATATAGCAAAACGGCTTCAAAAGAAGAATAGGATGGATCATGTTTTGTGAAGAGGGGGTGGGAACGGAGGTCATTGGTTCACTTGTGGAAAAGCTCATCAAAATATTGGCTAATATTCAAATCAATAAAGTATTATTATAGCCAAAAAGGTCCACAGAAGCTGTATGTCTGTTCATAAATACCTTCTTCTGTCACATGACCATGTCCCCTGACCTTCCAACACACACTTCCTTCCTTCTGTTAGCCTGTCAGCATTCATCCTGCACAGCTACTTCCTGGGCAGTCGTCGCCAATCATTACAATACCTCTCTGAGCTGGTAGCCTAATGCAAGCACCATCAGTGCTTTAGAAATACAGGTTGGGATATGGACATACTGCAAATGGACAAAGAATGTTAATCATAAAACATGACCAATGTGGAATTAGGACCGAACAGTTTCAGAAATACATTTTTTGGGATCTTGGACAGTAAGTTAAATGAATGAGAACGAGGCCAATGCTATTTTGTGTTAGGTGACTATTCATCCATAAATGGCTGAAATGACGTCACAACCTCTATCACGAATCTCTCTTGACTGCATGTTTTCCCTATAGTTTTTTTCTCTTCAGCAGAACGGCCTTGATCTTCAAGTGATTTGAGTGACTGAAGGATTCTCACATCGTTTGTTTCCTTGGACTGCATCGCTCACAGGGCCAAACAATAAAAACAATCAAGACTGTCAAATTGTATTAAAAGTTCCTTTCAATGGGAAGTAATTATAGCTTTCTAGCAAATATAATTAGCATTGTGTGATGTAACTAAAGGGACCAGAGTTGCCGGTGAAATGTCCATCTGTCACTTTTTTATCACATCTCCTGGCATCTACCGGAAGCAAAAAGGTGTTCAGTGTTGTTTCATGTACAGTGAGGGAAAAAAGTGTTTGATCCCCTGCTGATTTTGTATGTTTGCCCACTGACGAAGAAATTATCAGTCTATAATTTTAATGGTAGGTTTATTTGAACAGTGAGAGACAGAATAACAACAAAAAAATCCAGAAAAACACATGTCAAATATGTTATAAATTGATTTGCATTTTAATGAGGGAAATAAGTATTTGACCGCTATGCAAAACATGACTTAGTACTTGGTGGCAAAACCCTTGTTGGCAATCACAGAGGTCAGACGTTTCTTGTAGTTGGCCACCAGGTTTGCACACATCTCAGGAGGGATTTTGTCCCACTCCTCTTTGCAGATCTTCTCCAAGTCATTAAAGTTTCGAGGCTGACGTTTGGCAACTGGAACCTTCAGCTCCCTCCACATATTTTCTATGGGATTAAGGTCTGGAGACTGGCTAGGCCACTCCAGGACCTTAATGTGCTTCTTCTTGAGCCACTCCTTTGTTGCCTTGGCTGTGTGTTTTGGGTCATTGTCATGCTGGAATACCCATCCACGACCCATTTTCAATGCCCTGGCTGAGGGAAGGAGGTTCTCACCCAAGATTTGACGGTACATGGCCCCGTCCATCGTCCCTTTGATGCGGTGAAGTTGTCCTGTCCCCTTAGCAGAAAAACACCCCCAAAGCATAATGTTTCCACCTCCATGTTTGACGGTGGGGATGGTGTTCTTGGGGTCATAGGCAGCATTCCTCCTCCTCCAAACATGGCGAGTTGAGTTGATGCCAAAGAGCTCCATTTTGGTCTCATCTGACAACAACACTTTCACCCAGTTGTCCTCTGAATCATTCAGATGTTCATTGGCAAACTTCAGACGGGCATGTATATGTGCTTTCTTGAGCAGGGGGACCTTGCGGGCGCTGCAGGATTTCAGTCCTTCACGGCGTAGTGTGTTACCAATTGTTTTCTTGGTGACTATGGTCCCAGCTGCCTTGAGATCATTGACAAGATCCTCCCGTGTTGTTCTGGGCTGATTCCTCACCGTTCTCATGATCATTGCAACTCCACGAGGTGAGATCTTGCATGGAGCCCCAGGCCGAGGGAGATTGACAGTTCTTTTGTGTTTCTTCCATTTGCGAATAATCGCACCAAATGTTGTCACCTCCTCACCAAGCTGCTTGGCGATGGTCTTGTAGCCCATTCCAGCCTTGTGTAGGTCTACAATCTTGTCCCTGACATCCTTGGAGAGCTCTTTGGTCTTGGCCATGGTAGATAGTTTGGAATCGGATTGATTGCTTCTGTGGACAGGTGTCTTTTATATAGGTAACAAACTGAGATTAGGAGCACTCCCTTTAAGAGTGTGCTCCTAATCTCAGGTCATTACGTGTATAAAAGACACCAGGGAGCCAGAAATCTTTCTGATTGAGAGGGGGTCAAATACTTATTTCCCTCATTAAAATGCAAATCAATTTATAACATTTTTGACATGCGTTTTTCTGGATTTTTTTGTCTCTCACTGTTCAAATAAACCTACCATTAAAATTATAGACTGATAATTTCTTTGTCAGTGGGCAAACGTACAAAATCAGCAGGGGATCAAATACTTTTTTCCCTCACTGTATAGTGTATCTTCCAAATGTGTAAATGTGCTTGTTAGCCCGTTTGTGCTCAAAGCTACTGTAGGTAATTCAATAAAAAACACAAACCTACATTCTGGTTCATTACAAACCTTTCACTATCATAATGTATTTTACATGTTCCATTCCATGAGATGCTTTGGATGCTAAAAATATTCTCTCTAAGGTCCCCACACAACCTCAAAACTCACTCTAAAGAGATTTCGATCTAATACATTTTTTACATTCCAATAAGTTACAGCTGAGAGCAGCTTATTTAAGACTTCACCTATAACGTTTGACAAGTACTGCTATGGTGCGAACCTATTGATGTCACTCTGATTTTGCAGGGGTGTTTGCATGTTTTGCAGAGGCGGCTGTGGGAGCGAGATGAGCTGTGTCTCGAGACGGGTGAAACAGGGTCCCATCTGTGGAGCACAGTGGACATACACAGTGGGGTGGTAACATGCCCTGGAGCCAGGATAACCTCAGATGGCTGACTGCATAACCAACACAATCTCCATGTTGACCTTGGTTGAACTGCATGCATGTTGGAATAATGACCGCATCACCAGCACAGTCCCCATGTTGACATTGGTTGAATTGGGTGCATGTTGGAATAATGACATGAGCTATGGGACCATAATAGAGAAACTCTAGCCATTGTGCTCTCTGATATTGTATTTCTCTAATCTGGATTTGCTCAACTCTTGTGTCTTCTCTCCGTCCTCTTTCGCCTCCTTTTAAAAAAGGTAATCAAAGAGAGGCGCCAAGGAGAAGGAACATGGACGAAAATGCGCTTGTATGAAACGAGACTCACCTTTCCACTCGCTCCTAATCAGGCAAATTACGTTTACAGGGATGGAATCCCAAAATAACTGTGTAAAG
Source organism: Salmo trutta (assembly GCF_901001165.1). Lineage (NCBI taxonomy): Eukaryota > Metazoa > Chordata > Actinopteri > Salmoniformes > Salmonidae > Salmo > Salmo trutta. The sequence goes on from NC_042960.1 coordinate 59,701,110, forward strand.
TAATCAAAACAAATTTTGCGAGTTCTGCAAGACAGTTTATATACTGAACAAAAATATAAATGCAACATGTAAAGTGTTAGTCCCATGTTTCATGAGCTGAAAGGTTCCATATACACAAAAAGCTTATTTCTCTCAAATTTGGTGCACAAATTTGTTTACATCCCTGTTAGTGAACATTTCTCCTTTGCCAAGATAATCCATCGACTTGACAGGTGTGACATATCAAGAAGATGATTAAACAGCATGATCATTACACAGGTGCACCTTGTGCTGAGGACAATAAAAGGCCACTTTAACATGAGTAGTTTGGTCACACAACACAATGCCACAGATGTCTCAAGTTTTGAGGGAGTGTGGAGTTGTCATGCTGACTGCAGGAATGTCCACCAGAGCTGCTGCCAGAGAAATTCATGTTCATTTCTCTACCATAAGCCACCCCCAACATTGTTTTAGAGAATTTGGCAGTACGTCCAACCGGCCTCACAACCACAGACCATGTGTAACCACGCCCGCCCAGGACCTCCACATCTGGCTTCTTCACCTGCAGGATTGTCTGAGACCAGCCACCCGGACAGCTGATGAAACTGAGGAGTTTTTCTTTCTGTAATAAAGCACTTTTGTGCCTCCCAAGTGGGTGGGCCTATGTCCTCCCAGGCCCACCCATGGCTGCACCCCTGCCCAGTCATGTGAAATCCATAGATTAGGGCCCAATTCATTCATTTCAATTGACTGATTTCCTTATATGTCACATGTTGCATTTATATTTTAGTTCAGTAAATATAAAAGGACAAGTACTATATCATAATGTAAATGTAAATCATTTTAAACATCTGCATGCTTTTCTCCCTCGAGAAAACAAGCGCTTCAAAGTGGATGTGACAGATATAAAAACTCTTCCGTGAAGGACTCAGGTAGGATACACATGACTATCTTCAATGAAAGGTGGTTATTGAAGAGAGGAGGTCACACTTCCATTTGCCGATTAACAAAGTGACACTCTCCTCGACCATTCAACTAGTTATCGGTTTCCGGGTCATTGAGAGGACGGAGGACAGAGGACAGACTTTTCTCCAAATGAGAAAAGGTCATTGTGTTTGCATAGACTACCGGCATGATTACTGAATGTACAACTGATGCCACCATTCTGATTATGTCCATCGGCCAATGGGGCATGGAGAGTTATCATAGACGGGATAACTCCTTGGATGGGTCTTGAGTATGAAATTCTGCATTTAGTAACAAAAAAAACAATTAGAAATCAACATCATCAACATGAGTAAGAGTTTAGTCATGATCACAGGTGACTGGCCTAAAATAAAACAGGTATTTTTATCCTTCTAGTCTTTCTTTGGAGTTATTCCTCTTCGGGGTTCTAGGCTGGGTAAGGTTATTGTAAATTGTACGTTATCATAAAAAGGTCTATGCCTACAGTGGGGGAAAAAAGTATTTGATCCCCTGCTGATTTTGTACGTTTGCCCACGTACAACGAAATGATCAGTCTATAATTTTAATAGTAGGTTTATTTCAACAGTGAGAGACAGAATAACAACAAAAAAATCGAGAAAAACACATGTCAAAAATTTTATAAAATGATTTGCATTTTAATGAGGGAAATAAGTATTTGACCCCTCTTCAAAACATGACTTAGTACTTGGTGGCAAAACCCTTGTTGGCAATCACAGAGGTCAGACGTTTCTTGTAGTTGGCCACCAGGTTTGCACACATCTCAGGAGGGATTTTGTCCCACTCCTCTTTGCAGATCTTCTCCAAGTCATTAAGGTTTTGAGGCTGACATTTGGCAACTCGAACTTTCAGCTCCCTCCACAGATTTTCTATGGGATTAAGGTCTGGAGACTGGCTAGGCCACTCCAGGACCTTAATGTGCTTCTTCTTGAGCCACTCCTTTGTTGCCTTGGCCGTGTGTTTTGGGTCATTGTCATGCTGGAATACCCATCCACGACCCATTTTCAATGCCCTGGCTGAGGGAAGGAGGTTCTCACCCAAGATTTGACGGTACATGGCCCCGTCCATCGTCCCTTTGATGCGGTGAAGTTGTCCTGTCCCCTTAGCAGAAAAACACCCCCAAAACATAATGTTTCCACCTCCATGTTTGACGGTGGAGATGGTGTTCTTGGGGTCATAGGCAGCATTCCTCCTCCTCCAAACACGGCGAGGTGAGTTGATGTCAAAGAGCTCCATTTTGGTCTCATCTGACAACAACACTTTCACCAGTTGTCCTCTGAGTCATTCAGATGTTCATTGGCAAACTTCAGACGGGCATGTATATGTATTCTTGAGCAGGGGGACCTTGCGGGCGCTGCAGGATTTCAGTCCTTCATGGTGTAGTGTGTTACCAATTGTTTTCTTGGTGACTATGGTCCCAGCTGCCTTGAGATCATTGACAAGATCCTCCCGTGTAGTTCTGGGCTGATTCCTCACCGTTCTCATGATCATTGCAACTCCACGAGGTGAGATCTTGCATGGAGCCCCAGGCCGAGGGATATTGACAGTTCTTTTGTGTTTCTTCCATTTGCAAATAATCGCACCAAATGTTGTCACCTTCTCGCCAAGCAGCTTGGTGATGGTCTTGTAGCCCATTCCAGCCTTGTGTAGGTCTACAATCTTGTCCCTGACATCCTTGGAGAGCTCTTTGGTCTTGGCCATGGTGGAGAGTTTGGAATCTGATTGATTGATTGCTTCTGTGGACAGGTGTCTTTTTTACAGGTAACAAGCTGCGGTTAGGAGCACTCCCTTTAAGAGTGTGCTCCTAATCTTAGCTCGTTACCTGTCTAAAAGACACCTGGGTGCCAGAAATCTTTCTGATTGAAAGGGGGTCAAATACTTTTTTCCCTCATTAAAATGCAAATCAATTTATAACATTTTTGACATGCGTTTTTCTGGATTTTTTTGTTGTTATTCTGTCTCTCACTGTTCAAATAAACCTACCATTAAAATCATAGACTGATCCTTTCTTTGTCAGTGGGAAATGTACAAAATCAGCAGGAGATCAAATACTTTTTCCCCCCACTGTATATTATATGATTGATTGATGAGCAACATAAAAAATGGTAACCTGTCGATGACAGTTGTGTATGCTATTACACTCACAGTTGACCAGGTTCTTTCTGAGCTTCAGTCTGCATTCGCTGCTTTACAAAAAATCTTTGTTGAACTGAAATATGTGCTGAAATGCAGATAAACCCAAGTGTATGTTACTCTCCAGAACACTTAAAAACGTATCTGATGATTTGTACTTTGGATGGTGTCCACATTGACCGTGTCCTCGCTTATAAATATCTAGGCATCTGGATAGTGTCACATCTGCTCCCGCTCTAAGGCACCAGGCTCCCCAGCATTATGCACTCCTGCCACCATCATTACGCACACCTGCCTTCCCTCCGCACATGCATCAGTGATTATTGGACTCACCTGGACTCAATAACCTGTCTATTACCTCCCCTATATTTGTCAGTTCCCCATCTCTGTTCCCCACTGCTGCATTAATGTTCGTATGTCTTTGTATACCCGTGCGTTGAAATCAGTTTTACCAAATTTCTATCAGCGTGTTAAATGTGCAACCAGAGGGAAAAGAACTCAACTACACTACACACACAAAGAGGCATACAAAGCTCTCCCTCGCCCTCCATTTGGCAAATCTGACCATAATTCCATCCTCCTGCTTACAAGCAAAAATTAAAGCCGGAAGCACCAGTGACTAGATCAATAAAAAAGTGATCAGATAAAGTACAGGACTGTTTTGCTAGCACAGACTGGAATATGTTCCGGGATTCCTCCAATGGCATTGAGGAGTACACCACATCTGTCATTGGCTCACATCAACACCATCATCTCAGAAACCCTAGACCCACTCCAATATGCATACCGCCCCAACAATTCTACAGATGATGCAGTCTCTATTGCACTCCACACTGCCCTTTCCCACCTGGACAAAAGGAACACCTATGTGAGAATGCTATTCATTGACTACAGCTCAGTGTTCAACACCATAATGCCCTTAAAGCTCATCAATAAGCTAAGGACCCTGGGACTAAACACCTCTCTCTGCAACTGGATCCTGGACTTCCTGATGAGCCGCCCTCGGGTGGTAAGGGTAGGTAATAACACATCCGCCACGCTGATCCTCAACACAGGGGCCCCTCACGAGTGCGTGCTCAGCCCCCTCCTGTACTCCCTGTTCACTCATGACTGCACGGCCAGGCACAACTCCAACACCATCATTAAATTTGCCGATGACACAACAGTGGTAGGCCTGATCACCAACAACAACGATGAGACAGCCTATAGGGAAGAGGTCAGAGACCTGGCCGTGTGGTGCCAGGACAACAACTTCTCCCTCAATGTGATCAAGACAAATGAGATGATTGTGGACTACAGGAAAAAGAGGACCAAGCACTCCCCCATTCTCATCGACGGGGCTGCAGTGGAGCAGGTTGAGAGCTTCAAGTTCCTTGCTGTCCACATCACCAACAAACTATCATGGTCCAAGTACACCATGACAGTCGTGAAGCGGGCATGACAAAACCTATTCCCCCTCAGGAGACTGAAAAGATTCGGCATGGGTCCTCAGATCCTAAAAAAAGTTCCACAGCTGCACCATCGAGAGCATCCTGACTGGTTGCATCACTGCCTGGTATGGCAGCTGATCGGCCTCCGACCGCAAGGCACTACAGAGTGTAGTGCGAACGTCCCAGTACATCACTGGGGCCAAGCTTCCTGCCATCCAGGACCTCTATATCAGGCGGTGTCAGAGGAAGGCCCTACAAATTGTAAAAGACTCCAGCCACCCTAGTCATAGACTGTTCTCTCTGCTACCACACAGCAAGCGGTACCAGAGTGCCAAGTCTAGGTCCAAGAGGCTTCTAAACAGCTTCTACCCCCAAGCCATAAGACTAATGAACATCTAGTCAAAGGGCTACCCAGACTATTTGCATTGCCCCCTCCCCCCCTCACACACACACACACACTCTCACACACACTTTCCACTCTCTGTTGTCATCTATGCATAGTCACTTTAATTAACTCTACCTACATGTACATACTACCTCAACTAACCGGTGCTCCTGCACATTGACTCTGTAACGGCACCCCCTGTATATATTGTTATTTTTTTACTGCTGCTCTTTAATTACTTGTTACTTTTCTCTTATTCTTATCCGTATTTTTTGAAACTGCACTGTTGGTTAGGGGCTCGAAAGTAAGCATTTCACCTGTTGTATTCGGCGCATGTGACTAATAAAATGTATTTCATTTAATTTGTTCTTGTCCTGTTACCTGTCTGTTCCGCATTAAATGTTCAACTCCCCGTACCTGCTTCTCATCTCTAGCGTCAGACCTTACAGATAGATTAAAATCTATCTCTTTAAAAGCATATTGATGAGTTAGTTAAGAAGTTAAGAATAAAAAGGGTCTTCTATAGAAATAGGTCCTGCCTCTTGCTAAATAGCAGAAAGCAGATTATTCAGTCGATGTTCCTACCGGTTCTAGACTATGACAATATTATCTATATGAATGCAGCTGGCACTATATTAAAGCTGTTAGATGCAGTTTATCATGTTTTATTACGGGCTATAGGTTCAGTATGCATCCGTGTGTTCTTTACCAGAAAGTAGGCTGGCCCTCTTTGATGTCACGTAGGCCGATTCATTGCTCTCTTTTTATTGATAAAGCTCTCTTACAAAAACTTCTGCTGTACCTAACCTTTTGACGTACAAGTTTCCATACCCAGTCTCAGGGATCGCTAACTCTAGAGATCCCTTTGGTCTCCTCAGAGTTAGGTAAATCTGCGTTTAGTCTTTGCACCCCATGTATAGAACAATCTACCACTAGATGTACTGGTGCCTCTCGGGCAGTTGAAATTGTTGATTGGGGCCCTCTTTGCTGAGGTATGTGATTGTTTCTCTTGAGTGTGTTTTCCAATCTTGTATATTTGTATTATGTTGCATTTGTCAATTGTGTATACGCAGGGCTCCCTTATTCTCAATGGGACTCCCTGATAAAATAAATGTGAAATACAAAAAATAAAAGTATGGGAAGGGTAATATAACAGTGATCTGGAGAACACACAGATCATGTCGTAACACGCTAATAATGTGATGCACAGAGCAGATGTTCATATGAAGGTCATGCAGAGCAGTAGTCCTTTCCACACTCCAGTAGTCTGTGCATGATTTGTGTGTTTGGCTCCAGCTCTAGACTGTCGAGACGTTAGCTTGCACGCCTCTCTGCTGGCGTCTAGCAGGCAGATGGGAGGGGTGATGGAGGACGCTACATAAGGACGCTGTCCCCGCCTCACCCCTGGGCTTTTAATTTTGAGTCAGGATGGACATATTTAGAATTGCTGGCTGCGGTGGCGTGTACCCAGCTGCCCACTGTGCCTATCTCTGCCTGGTATACACAGCGCTTATACTCCCACACACTCTCCGTCAGTCAATGCCAACAGGAAACCAAGGCTGCAGCCCGCTAAAAACAGAATCTTTGTGTTACGGAAAAACTACAGTAGCTCTGAAATGCAGAGGAATGGGAGCTAAGAAAGAGCTTGGACATGACTGATGAGATGGACGTTGTTGTGCATTGTGATCGAATCACTGACGTGGATGTATTGACTGAGACATATTTCTTGAGTCAAATTGAAAAAATAATGCTCTATGCTTAAGGTGCCTTAGTCTGTGGATCTGGACTCTAGATGAATGATAATGGTAGATTTATTGTCACGTGAAAGAAACACAAATAACTCATATTTACAACACAACATAGCATATAACTTAATTTACCATTTCTAAATGATGGCATGTGACTTGCAATCCCTGAGTAAGTCCTACAAAACCACATGGCCTGGTGTGTTTAATGATGTTTTCTAATCAAAGTACTATTACAGCTTGTCCATGGCTTCCCTGATTCAACCAAAGTCTTTCTTTCTTTGAATCTGGCTGCCAAAAACATGGGTTTTACACCAAGCTTTAGAATAATCAAGATATTTTACAAAGTTTGCCTAAATTGAGTCTTGAATGCATTGTTGTCCTAACTTGACCTACGAAGGCTCTCCTCCACTTGAAAATGCCAATATCCCTTTGAACAAGGTTACGACAGGATTTTCCACTGTTATGTCTTACTGTTTATATTACAAATAAAACGTAATTGGGAAAAAAACACCCAGAGTGCAGACCTTTGTCCTTTTTTATTTCAAAGAGTATATCGAGTATATCGCATTCCTGGATATTCAACACACAGTGATGAAAAATGTCACACATCAACTGAGGAACTACTTTACCTGTCACATAGGTCTGACACACTCTTACGTATTGACCTTTTAGACCTGGCAATGATTCACGGGGCCTAAAGGGCGGCAGGTAGCCGAGCAGTTAGAGCTTTGGGCCAGTAACCGAAAGGTTGCTAGTTTTAATCTCCAAGCCGACTAGGTGAAAAATCTGTCAGCGTGCCCTTGAGTAAGGCACTTAACCCTAATTGCTCAAGGGTTGCTCTTGATAATGGCTGGCCGTGGCCCCACTCTCCGAGGGTGTCTCAGGGGGAGCTGGGATATGAAAGAAAACACATTTCCAATTCACACATACATATAAAACACACTTGTACATGTGTGAAGTAGGACAAATATAAGCAGCCACCATATTATTATTATAATTCACACTTTCAAGGAATGGTCACACAAATCCACATGAAAGGCCAAATATATCTGAATCTATCTCAGTTGTAGGTCTTTTCATTGAGGCAATGTTTAGTTTGGTTTTTCAGAGTCATACTCTGAAACTGTATCCATACCTTCGCCGGTTTGCTCAGCTGGCAATTCATTATCGCCTGTAAGATCCCATCTACCTCATCTTCTCAAGGGAATTTCTCAGATCTAATCAGGGGTCTCTTTTCTCTCAACATTGTCCATATCCATCTGGGATGACATTCAATATGGACCCTCTGCGTCCCTTGGGCAGCCTAAGAAAAAATGTCCACAAGGAGCCACTTCTTGGGAAACCCTTCATCTGGTTCCTGGGCTTCCATGTTTTCCCCTCAATAGCGTACTCCAAAGTCATGGTTCGGTTCAGCGTGTAAGCCGAGTCGCCTCTCACCACGGCTGTGAACAGGGAGCCTTTGCTATTGGCAAAGTGCCCTGGCAAGGCTGTCCACTGGCCTGTGGTGAGGTTGTAGCAGTCCATCATGCATCTCAGGAAGTCATCTTGTGGCCCATTACGCATGACATACAGGTTATCCCGGTGAGCCACCATGGCGTGGCCGTAGCTCTGATGCCTTATCAGAGTGCTGACAAGCAACCACTGGTCTATCCCGGGCAGGTATTCATAGATTTCGGTGGTCTCCATGGGCTTCCACAAGCACACAAATATCCGGCCCATGCCCTTGGTGCACGCTGCTCCGGTGACTGGTCGAGGCAAATGTGCCACAAATGACCACCTTCCAGTCGCAACTTCGTAAGTTTCCACTGATGACATGGTTGTTCGCTCGTACTCGCCCCCAATGGCATAAAGACATCCATCCAGTCCCACGAGAGAGAAGTTGTACCGCAACTGTTTTGGACTGGCTATCATGGTCCACTGGTCAACCTCCACACTGTAGCAGAAGCAGGAGTCCACAGCGTACTTGCGGGCACCCTGCACCTGTATCCCTCCCACGACATACAGCTTGTTGTCCAGAACGGTCAGTCCGGCCATAGAGGTACTGGCCTCTAGGGGTAGGTCTGTGAGGACCTTCCAGTTTTTCCCATCATCGTCCAGGTAGCACAAAGTCCTGTTGCCAGCATGGATGGTTTCATCCACACCACAAGTCGAGTGGGCTCCAACTGCTACAAATGCGCTAGGAACCAGTGACTCTACATACGCAACAAGTTCTGTCGGTAAGCTTTTCCTGACTTCGACCTCTAAGTCATGGTACATGTTCCGGATAAACAGTGCAGCAGCATGGTAGAGGGTCATTAGGCCAAAGGTTGCTGCGGTGTGATACATTAGCAAACAGTTATCAGAGTCGATCAGGTCCGTGAGATGTTTGGCAAGAGGCTCCACCTGCAGGAAGGCAGCGCATTCTATGGCCTCCACGATTTCGTCAGCATCCAGGATAGGTCTCTTGCCTCGTAAAACCACCAGTGCGATCAAGAATCCTCGAGCACACAGACCCTTCAAGTGGATTTCCTCCTGCCGGCATTCTTTCATCCCCGAACGGTAGAGAGCTTGGAAATACTCACAGCTCTTGACCAGGAAATCTCTCTCTTCTGTAAAAACGGAACCCTCCACTACTAACTTTAACTTGGCTATCCCTAAATCATGTCCTGGGACCCGATATGGCAAATCCCTTTCGCACACTGCATTATCACAGCTGTTCCATTCCATAGCCTCATTGTTAGACATTGCGGTTGTTATTCCTCCAATTATATAATTTCTAATAATATTTCAAACACAAACTAAGTTAATCGAATAAGAGATAACATTTCCGAAAGACTTCTCTCTAGAACGGAACAAAACAGAAGTGGGTCTGCATATAGTTGGTCTACTCCAAAGGGAGGTTCCATTCTTTTCACAGCTATGGAAATAGCACTAGCTATACATAGCGCAGGACCAGCAACAGACATCAGTTGCATGTTGAGGTCAGAACTGCAAACAGCTTCCCACCAAAAAGGAGGTCAGGGATATCTGTTAAAAATGCAATACATCAATAATATTGTGTTTGCTGACAACTCTGTCATTCATGACCAATGGTAAAGTCCAAAAAGGCCAAAATGATGTATCACATTTACCACACCATGGAATAGTATGACCCACATTTTAACATTGTCATGCTGATAAAAGATAAATATTCCATCTCTATTGAATAAGCCCTGCCTTAGTAAATGGTAATGATTTCTAGCTCAATTTCAATCACAATGGCAACAAGCCTTTCAGATTAAACATCTCTAATAACACTTTAATGGGGCTTCTCAGATGAGGAAGCAGCCTGCTCCACTCACATTCGTAATCAAAGGTAATTAACAAAGCCCGGAAGCGTGGAAATGGGTTAATTGGAAGGTCAAAGGTCGCCCTGAACTGCATTAAAGTCTTTTCGTGAAGTTAACCCTCAGCCCCACTTATTGAAACTCATTAGCTTCACTCAACCAGACAGCATGGCCCTTCTGGTGCCAGCCATCGTTTCCATGGAAACTGGCCTGCAAGACGTCTTCTCTGTTGTCGCACTTTGAGCTCTGACCTGTGGAGGTCACATGATCTAATCTAAGTCAAGAGACTTCTCGTGCCTGTACTCCTGTGCAACGCACCACCACGTGGATGCACTCAAGGCTTAAATCCATTCACATGGTCATCATAATGTATGACTATCAGTCATGTGACGAAATTAAGTGCTGTTCAAAGTTTGAGTTTAGTCACTCATAGCGATTAAACCATGTGCTAATGTACTGCATTTCACAGCTGTAAGACTTACATAAATATATACACATCTATACAGTATTTACACATATATACAGAGTCATACAGTATTCAGGAAACATCAATTCATATCTTGAAGGAGACTATGATTGTCACCCTGTGAAACTATCATGAAGCACCACAACATGCGGACTATCAACATTATTAAGACAAGATGTAACTAGCAACATAGGGAGACACAATCAGAGGTGATTTAAGTCATATACTTCTCACAGTGCTGTATATTGTTCGCTTCCTAGTCTACAGATGCTGTAACATTCCCATTAGACCTCAACACAAACAACTAGGTGAGGGCGGTAGTGAGGAAGAGTCAGCTGACCACTGTAAGCCAATCAGTTAAGATGATGAGGGCGGTAGTAAGGAAGAGTAAGCTGAGCACTGTCAGCCAATCATTTAAGATGATGAGTCATAGTGAAGCAGACTAATGAGGCAGAAGTCACATGACCTCAATGTTTTTGTTTTGACAACCGTCCTCCCCCTCCCGCACCCCAACACCACCACTACAACGCACGCACGCACACACACACACACACACACACACACACACACACACACACACACCACACACACACACACACACACACACACACACACACACACACACACACACTTTCACAGTATTAAAAGTAATTTGTATCAGACTGGATTGCTGTTGTGTTGTAATGCCATTTTGTAAGGAGACTATTATGAAAGCTGGGTCACACACAAGCTCCAGGGACTCTCATAACCAGATTGTTCTGCACCAACTGAACGAAGCATTTCATGAAGTGTTGGCTATTGTATGCATTTTCAAATTATATAAAGTTTATGAAACGAATTTCACAAGCGTCTGTGCCTACTGGGTGTTTGCAGGTGCAGGCATGCATTGAATTCCAAAGAGTAAACGTAGGCAAAGGAATTTGAATCCTCTCAAAGTCCAAAATGCGCCAGAGCATGATAAAGTAGAATCACATAGTGGAGATGTTTTCCCGTTTAGTCCAAACCTTTCAATCCAAAAACACAGGCCATCCATGAAATCAAAGGTATATTTTTAACCATGTTAAGAAGCTGTATACTGTTTGTTTACAATTGCTTTGTTTACAAACATTGGAGTAGGACAAGCTTATATTTGGGGTTCTGATGGGGCACGACAGTTGAAATAAGCTTATGAGGCATTTATAAGTTATATTCTTCAAGAATCAATGAGTATATATCATTAACTAAAAAAATGAAAAATGTAAGTAGCATCTGCCGACTGCACCTTTAATATACATACATATATACACATCTATACAGTATTTACACATATACAGAGTCATACAGTGTCATACAGTATTCAGGAAACATCCATTCATATCTTGAAGGAGACTATGATTGTCACCCTGTGAATCTATCATGAAGCACCACAACATGCGTACTATCAACATTGTTAAGACAAGATGTAACTAGCAACAAACATAGGGAGACACAATCAGAGGTGATTTAAGTCATTTACTTCTCACAGTGCTGTATATTGTTCGCTTCCTAGTCTACAGATGCTGTAACATTCCCATTAGACCTCAACACAAACAACTAGGTGAGGGCGGTAGTGAGGAAGAGTCAGCTGACCACTGTCAGCCAATCAGTTAAGATGAAGAGTTAAAGTGAAGCGGAATAATGAGGCAGAAGTCACATGACCTCAATGTTTTTGTTTGGATAACCGTCCTCCCCCTCCCGCACCCCAACACCACCACTACAACGCACGCACGCACACACACACACACACACACACACACACACACACACACACACACACACACACACACACACTTTCACAGTATTAAAAGTAATTGGTATCAGACTGGATTGCTGTTGTGTTGTAATGCCATTTTGTAAGGAGACTATTATGAAAGCTGGGTCACACACAAGCTCCAGGGACTCTCATAACCAGATTGTTCTGCACCAACTGAACGAGGCATTACATGAAGTGTAAGCTACCGTGTGAATTTTCAAATAATAAAAGGTTTATGAAATGAGTTTCACATGGCCGGCTCTAGCCTTTTGGGGCCCTAAGCAAGATTCGGTTGGGCCCTTCCCACCCCACACCTTGGAGCAAAACCTTTTTTAAGTACATTTCCTGCAATTGTACACATTTTGCCATGGGGCGTAGAGAAAATGTTGCCGTTTTAAAGCAAGTTTACAGCAGTTATACAAATTCTGCCATGACTTATGCCATGTTAACATGATATCTGAGGGAAAATGACTAACAAAATCAATGGGGGCCCCCTGGAGATCAAGTCCCTGGGCACATGACCTCCGTGCCCGGTCAGTTTTTGGCCATGATTACTACATGTTTAGATAACTGGCTAGACTAACTACCAATCTAAAAAATGTTAGCTAACATGGCTAATTGAGTGACTGTCAATGACTGACATGACTGACATAACTGCTGAATGCACAACCAAATTTCAAAATTGCACCTGGTGTACTCGACTATTCTTACTTAAAATAGTAAGTTGAGACCCCGATTGAGAACCCCCCCCAAAAAAAGCTGGCCCTGGAGTTTCATAAGGATTTGTGCCTAACGGGTGTTTGCACGCACAGGCAAGCGTTGAATTCTAAAGAGTAAACGTAGGCAAAGGAATTTGAGTCCTCTCAAAGTCCAAAAGGTGCCAGAGCATGATAAAGTAGAATCACATAGTGGAGATGTTTTCCCGTTTAGTCCAACCCTTTCAATCACAAAACTCTCACACTGTGACGAAGTATGTCATGTGTTGTGGCTCCTCTCATTACCTGTGCCCTTGGCTGGAACAACAGAGCGTAACAGGACCCACTGATTGTAATCCCTGCAAATGCATATATGTTCTGTGTGAAGTGTCTTCAGCTTTTCATTATTGCTCTTCCTCAACCACAGAAACTACAGTCAAGCTTTGTTGGATAGTATTTTCATAGCGGTTGTGGTATAGGGGAAATCATAATCTAGGCCTACTATCATAACTTTCATTCAAAACATAGAGTGGAAAACAGAGTGGACTCCATTCATGAACGTCGATGGAGGAGCGAACAGTGCAGGGGTGACTTTCCCTCCAAAGGTCAGGGAGAAACTCTATCACATCAGGATGGGTTAAGGGCTTATTTATGATGTATCGTGTAGCCCTGTTACACCTCAAAAGTTGATAGGAACATATTAGCCCCCCCATGAATTACGCACTTGGAAGGTGAGTCTGACACCTAGGAATTTGGGTGACAGAATGATAACTTGCCAGTGGTGAAACGCTGACACTGTTTAGTCACTAATCATCCCTGTCCAGGCCCTTAGTCAGCAGCAGCACACAGGCTATCAAATGAAATCAAATCAAATTTTATTTGTCACATGCGCTGAATACAACAGGTGTAGAACTTACCTTGAAATGCTTACTTACAACCCCTTAACTAACAATGAAGTTCAAGAAATAGAGTTAAGAAAATATTTACAAAATAAACTAGTTTAAAAAAATCTAATCAGATCAAAAAGTAACGCAAAACAATTACATAACAATAACGAGGATATATACAGGGGGTACCGGTACGGAGTCAATGTGCGGGGTACATGTTAGTAGAGGTAATTTCTAAAGAGACTATTCACAGATAATTAACAGAGAGTAGCAGCAGCATAAAAACAAAGGGGGTCAATATAAATAGTCCGGGTGGCCATTTGATGAATTGTTCAGCAGTCTTATGGCTTGGGGGTAGAAGATGTTAAAGAGCCTTTTGGTCCTAGACTTGGCTCTCCGGTACCGCTTACCGTGCGGTAGCAGAGATAACAGTCTATGACTTGGGTGACTGGAGACTTTGACAATTTTTTGGGCCTTCGAATGACACCGCCAAGTATATAGGTCCTGGATGTCAGGAATATGGGACCCAGTGATGTACTGGGCCTTACGCACTACCCTCTGTAGTGCCTTACGGTCAGATGCTGAGCAGTTGCCATACCAGGCAGTGATGAAACCGGTCAGGATGCTCTCGATGGTGCAGCTGTAGAACTTTTTGAGGATCTGGGGATGCCAAATCTTTTCAGTCCCCTGAGGGGGAAAAGGTGTTGTCGTGCCCTGTTCACGACTGTCTTGGTGCGTTAGCACCATGACAGTTCATTGGTGATGTGGACATCAAGGAACTTGAAACTCTCGACCCGCTCCACTTCAGCCTCGTCGTTGTTCATGGGGGCCTGTTCGGCCCGCCTTTTCCTATAGTCCACAATCAGCTCCTTTGTCTTGCTCACATTGAGGGAGAGGTTGTTGTCCTGGCAAGGATCCAGTTGCAGAGGAAGGTGTTTAGTCCCAGGGTCCTTACCTTAGTGATGAGCTTTGTGGGCACTCTAGTTTTGAACGCTGAGCTGTAGTCAATGAACAGCATTCTCACATAGGTGTTCCTTTTGTCCAGGTGGGGAAGGGCAGTGTGGAGATTGCGACATAGTTAATAAGGAGTTGCTGATGTATTAGCGTGACCTATTGTGATCAATAATGTATACAATATTGTTTTCAACTCTAGTCTGTGGATTAAACCCTACTCAAAGCTGTAACCCACATTTGTTACAATTGATGTCAGAGGTGGGATTATGCCACAGCCAGGCCAATGTTGTTTAGCAATGTTGCTTCTTAACTCAGTACTCGAGGACCCTGATAACAGGTGCACAGCCTTTGGCACAGTCAGTAGGGTGTTGGGTTGTCAAGCATGATGCCATTGGCTCCCACTCTTGGCTTGCCAAAAAATGTGATACAATATCTCTGGAAAGTGTCATTTGTAAGCATGACAATTTTGTCCGAATTGATTCTATGTATAATGTAACAAACAACAATTAAATTAAGTCTTTCATTTTTATTATTTTGGCACAACAGGTTCTGCTGCCCTTCAGGGGCCATTTTTAGAGAAAATAGATCCACTCTGAGGGTGACCTCCCTGGACTGTAAATAAAGGGCTTGATTGGAATTGGGGGGCAGGTGGTCGAAGGGTGGGGGAGATGGGCAAGTCACAAGTCACTGACGCGCAGAGAGGTCACAGAGGGCACTACCGCAATAGGAGTAGAGTGGTGGTGGTGTTGGAAGGGGGTAGGGGGTGGGGGGTGGGGTTGGAAATGGATGTAGTGTCACAGGTGCAATGGGGAAAGGGTAGAGGGGGGGTTACTGCCAGATTGATCTGATGTAATATTAGACTTTGTGTGTGTGTGTGCGCACATGTGTGTGTGTTAGGATTGCGACGGTCATGGAATTTTGGATGATGGTTATTGGTCAGCCAAATGACCGCTGTCACCGTAATTACCGCACAAATAGCAACAAAAATGTAATGTTTTAAGACAGCACATGTTCTCTTCCGCTACTGTACAGTCCATGTTACAGCAGAAACGGACTTAACCGCACTAATGCCCTGCCCTCCAGTCTACAGGCAGTTGTTCTATCCACAATTTAGTATTTTATCTACGGTTATGAGGGTTATTTAACTTTCATGACGACCTTCATCAATAATCGTTGGTTACACAGTTATATGGTAATTGTGCCAACCCTGGTGTGTGTGTGTGATGTGTGTGTGTTTGGGCAGAGAGGAATACCCTCTCACCAAAAGACTGAATAGATCAGCATGGGAATAACGGTGAAAATGACATCTCAGTAAATGACCTTGTATGATATTGACTCGCTGGTGGAAAAAGAAAGGGATATTACTAATAGATATATAAAACTTAGATTACCATTTTCAGAATGTTCTCCCATGCAATAAGAATACATGTAGCATGACAACCACACACTGAATGCAATTTGACTTGAATGTTATTCTCTCTCTCTCTCTCTCTCTCTCTCTGATCAAGTGTACAAATACAATCATTCAAACTCTCTCTATGATCAAGTTTACTAACACAATCATTCAAACTATAGAAATAAAATAAAACCCAGTGTGACGAGTTAGGCTACAATGGGGCAAATTCACTAGATAGATATTTAACTTGACTTTCTATACACTTAAAAATGTGTACACTAAAATTAAGCCACAGTCTTTTTTCTTAATGCAATTCATATGTTAACAGATGTAAAAGTTCCAGCTCAACAAATAGTGTCATCTCTCTTTTCTCACATCTCGAGCATCATGTCATAGAGCCACTAAAAAGTCCAATACAACAGCAAACCCAGAGTTCACACAGTAGGCCCAAAAACTTAACAAGGCTTCTAATTGGTTAAACCAAACTAGGTTATTGTAGTTCACATCAAGGTAAAGTTCAAACTAATTAAGTTGACAGTACATTCAAGATTTCAACTGAAAATGACTTCAATGACTGACAGATTGTTTGTTTAGGGTCTTTTTGCACATGAAAGCCAAGTGTTTGATGCAATGCATTTACAAAATAGGCTCAACAGCAAAGGCTGTAGTGTAAGGGCATTTTCTAATACATGGTTTTAACAGGGTATTAAGTGCATTGGGGTATACAATTATGTCTGAGTGTGTGAGAAAGAGAGAGTAAAAGCAAAGTACAGAATGATTACCCACCATGTAATTTCCCCAGCACACCCTAAATATTAGCTAGATCGTTCCAATCAAGGTCATTGTCAGTGCACGTGCATCGCTAGCTCTATGGAGCACCAGTTCCAGGTGCATTATGAACTTGAGCTACCAAAGACCTAATTGAGCAACGTCAGTGCCAGGGCCAATGAAAGGAGGCCTGCTGGCATTGTAAGCGATCCACTCTGCATTTCAGAAAGAGAGAGAAAGAGAGAAAGAGAGAGAGAGCGAGAGAGAGAGAGAGAGAGAGAGAGAGAGAGAGAGAGAGAGAGAGAGAGAGAGAGAGAGAGAGAGAGAGAGAGGGCAGTAAGGTGAATGACCTGTAATGATATCATACTTACTTAGAGCAGGCCTCCATATTCTGGTCACTATTTGGCAGGGCTTAGTGGAAGATCCACTCATGGACGGCAGCTGTCAGGCAGCAGGTGTGTGGCAACATGGGTCTGTAGTGGATATTTCTGAGTCCTGATTCAAGTATACTTGTCACTCAAGCAACAAAAGTGAAGTTTACATTCTAATTTTCACACAAGCATACCACCTAGAATGCATGACTAATATATTGCTTAATTATATGATTGCTTCATGGTGTGATTGCTTCGTGGTGTGATATATTCAGGGAATGATTGCTTCATGGTATGATTGATTGAATTTTAAATCACATGATAAAAACAGACAATTGAAATGCCTTGTGTTCAAGAGCATGGTGAATGCAAACAGTAAATGGAGTGTTGAGTGTGTGTCCGTGTCAGCCAATTGCATGTGTGTTTGTTTTCTCACCCAACAAACAACAATAAAACAGGTGTGTGTGTGTGTGTGTGAGTTCAATGACAGACTACAAAGGAGAGTTGACAAATCAACATATCCACTGAGGGGTGTGTGGTCAACAACCAATCAAAAACCAAGGGTGGGAACATACTCCACCAACAGAAGAGCAGTGTGTGTCAGTGGTCTCTTCTGTGGATTATTTTAAGGGCATTGAGTTTGGCATGACAATATTTCAGTCATATATTAATATATTGTCAGCTGTTGATAGGTCTAGAATTATACCCTAGAAGTGACCTATAGTACATATGTGCACAGTGCCTTTTACAAGGTCTTAAAGTACTTTGCATTGTATGGGGGCAGATTATCCCATCCACTACAGCAGCCATTTTGTAAAAGGAAGGAGTAGGTAGACGTTAACCCGAAATGGCCATCCAGGGTGAGATATTTTTGTATCACCCTCATGGTTAAGGTTTGGTTTTGAGGTTGGGTATATCTGATCCTAGATCTGTAGATAGGGGCAACTTGGGGTAATCAGATCAGATGTCCATGATACTATAAGTTGCAGGTTGGGCATTCAGCCAGTATACCAGGGTAAACACTGTTGTGAAAGTGCGACAGGACGTAGTAACATCTGCTGTTTTTGTTGTTGTTGTTGTCTTTGTCATTTCCATTGTATTTCATCTTATCTATAGATAAATATCTCGCAGACAGCCGGTGGCACCTTAATTGGGGAGGAGGGGCTCATAGTAACGGAATCAATGGAATGGTATCAAAAACATCAAACACGTTGTTTCCATGTTTGATACCATTCCATTGAGTCCATTCCAGGCATTATTATGAGCCCCTCCTGTCATGTTTATTTATAAACTGACAGCTTGATAGGCAATGTGAAGTTGACAGCTTTCACCATGGTGCTGTCACATTTCTTTCCCTCTGGGATGGGGAGGAGAGGCATGGGGTTTGGTGTTCCTCCCCCCTCTCACCCCCACCAACATCCTTGATTTCCCCCTTAGCGACATCTAAATGTAGTCTGGCTAACAACTAACTCTCCAAGTCCTCCAGTGTGTCACAGCTCTTCCTGCTCTGTGAGCCACTTGGGTCGCGTCAGCCAGGCTAATCTACATGTACATCACCATTTTAACATTTTCTTTAATTAAAGTTGGAATCACATTTGTGACATCAAATTTAAAAAGGAAATTAACTTAAATAGGGATCAGGCAATTAAATAAATGTTAATAAAAACACATTTTATTACTTTGCTTTAGTATTCATCAGGAAAGGGAAGAAAACAAATCATTAAGAAAAATGTGTCACAAATGTATAATATATCATTCATTAATATAATGTATTTCAATAGAATTACCAACAAAATTATTTGCTATTTGAATTATCTCTCTGACTATAGTACCAGAGGTTTAGCAGTAAATAATATACTACTATGTTATTTTTCTCTGGCACAATGTTCAGGGTCAACCTTCTATCTGTCAATTGACTGACAGCTGAATGTACTGAGGAGACAAAGTATTCAATTTTTACTTAGAACAGTAGAACATGCATATGTTACCCAGATGAAATGGATTGAGTAGAATGAACATTTTCACAGGTAGCAGAGTTCCATCTTATGTGGCGTTGGACCCATACTTTTGGTGAATTTGGGAATTTTGTTTTCATGCAAAAATATACAATTGTATTGAGCCCTAATTTGTATGGGTCAGTCAAATGATTTTGTTATAGAAAAATATCTATTCCACCCGTTCTATCTGTCTGTGAGGCATCTGACACTGTGACAGGTAACTGTCAGAGGACCTGTGGGTGGAGGCAGAGCAAGGAGCCAGAACAGCCACTGTCAGTTATATGGCCCATGGAGAATGCACAGTTTGCAGGATTTCATGCTGAGTCATATGCGGAATTTCTGATCGATCCCTAATCCCTAACCACATACACCCGAAAACACAAAATTACAGAAAGAAAGAAAATGTCCTTTCCTGTCAGAAAGGTACATGCTAATTCCTCATCTTTCTTTCTTTCTTTCTTTCTTTCTTTCTTTCTTTCTTTCTTTCTTTCTTTCTTTCTTTCTTTCTTTTTTTCTTTCTTTCTTTCTTTCTCTGTGTCTCCTGTGTCTCCTTCCCCTGGAGCGTTCCATCTGCTTAAACTCTGATAAATGCCTCGCTGGCAAAAGAAAATTGAGTGGCCCCATCAATCCCAGTGAAAGTCGAGATATTACCAAGAGGACTGAGGGCTTTTTTTGTGGCGCACAGAGATTCAGAGGTGGGAGGGGCGAGTAGAAAGGAGGAAGGCAGTAGTGACCTAGATTCAGCGGGGCACCCAGACATAATACGACAGGTCACATGATGATGGCCCTGCCTCAGCCAAAACAATAACACTGGAGATCTGGGAGTGAGGAGGCCGAGGGCAAGGGATTCTGGGATATCTGCGTCGGAGAACGCTTTGATCTCCTAACTCCTTGCAGGTGCTGTGAGGCAGTTCACCACAGGAGAAATCAGTTCTTAGGATGGAATCCTCCCCAAAACAAATGGCTCTGATCTCAAAGAAGGAGGCAATGTGGCTAACCACAGGAATTCAAAGTTTTTACAGATAAGTGTATTTTTTGCCTGATTCCCCACATCGGCTCCCAACCATTCACCTTGTCAGCGCAATGTTGTTTACGATTCTCAGGCCCCACTCCACAAAACAAAGATACATATGGACATTTTGGAGACTGTTTTGGTCTGATATAAGCAATGATAAACCATGACAGCTCATGGGAAACCCTGTTCCATCTGAAACTAAAACCACAACAAAGTTAGACTGGATAATATAACCCTACGAGTCAGAACGAGACACATCTGGTGGTCGACCAAAAGCACCTTTCTCAGGCTTCACCTACACCATATCCACATTCCATCAATTGCAGAATTATTGGAATTTTAATTTCACCTGCCCTGCCCAGACTAGACATCATAGATGGTTTCAAATAAAAAACAATGTTGTCACATGCTTCGAAGACAACAGGTGTAGACTAACAGTGAAATACTTAAAGGTCCTTTTCCAACAATGCAGAGTTAAAGATAAGATTTAAAAATGTATATATTGGAATAGTGACACAGTGAATAACGAATGATAATAATGAGTAAAAATAGCATGGCTATATACTGTATAGGGAGTAGAAAATAACATGGCTATATACTGTATAGGGAGTAGAAAATAACATGGCTATATACTGTATAGGGAGTAGAAAATAACATGGCTATATACTGTATAGGGAGTAGAAAATAACATGGCTATATACTGTATAGGGAGTAGAAAATAACATGGCTATATACTGTATAGGGAGTAGAAAATAACATGGCTATATACTGTATAGGGAGTAGAAAATAACATGGCTATATACTGTATAGGGAGTAGAAAATAGCATGGCTATATACTGTATAGGGAGTAGAAAATAACATGGCTATATACTGTATAGGGAGTAGAAAATAACATGGCTATATACTGTATAGGGAGTAGAAAATAACATGGCTATATACTGTATAGGGAGTAGAAAATAACATGGCTATATACTGTATAGGGAGTAGAAAATAACATGGCTATATACTGTATAGGGAGTAGAAAATAACATGGCTATATACTGTATAGGGAGTAGAAAATAACATGGCTATATACTGTATAGGGAGTAGAAAATAACATGGCTATATACTGTATAGGGAGTAGAAAATAACATGGCTATATACTGTATAGGGAGTAGAAAATAACATGGCTATATACTGTATAGGGAGTAGAAAATAACATGGCTATATACTGTATAGGGAGTAGAAAATAACATGGCTATATACTGTATAGGGAGTAGAAAATAACATGGCTATATACTGTATAGGGAGTAGAAAATAACATGGCTATATACTGTATAGGGAGTAGAAAATAACATGGCTATATACTGTATAGGGAGTAGAAAATAACATGGCTATATACTGTATAGGGAGTAGAAAATAACATGGCTATATACTGTATAGGGAGTAGAAAATAACATGGCTATATACTGTATAGGGAGTAGAAAATAACATGGCTATATACTGTATAGGGAGTAGAAAATAACATGGCTATATACTGTATAGGGAGTAGAAAATAACATGGCTATATACTGTATAGGGAGTAGAAAATAACATGGCTATATACTGTATAGGGAGTAGAAAATAACATGGCTATATACTGTATAGGGAGTAGAAAATAACATGGCTATATACTGTATAGGGAGTAGAAAATAACATGGCTATATACTGTATAGGGAGTAGAAAATAGCATGGCTATATACTGTATAGGGAGTAGAAAATAACATGGCTATATACTGTATAGGGAGTAGAAAATAACATGGCTATATACTGTATAGGGAGTAGAAAATAACATGGCTATATACTGTATAGGGAGTAGAAAATAACATGGCTATATACTGTATAGGGAGTAGAAAATAACATGGCTATATACAGTATAGGGAGTAGAAAATAACATGGCTATATACTGTATAGGGAGTAGAAAATAACATGGCTATATACTGTATAGGGAGTAGAAAATAACATGGCTATATACTGTATAGGGAGTAGAAAATAACATGGCTATATACTGTATAGGGAGTAGAAAATAGCATGGCTATATACTGTATAGGGAGTAGAAAATAACATGGCTATATACTGTATAGGGAGTAGAAAATAACATGGCTATATACAGGGGGTACCAGTACAGAGTTGATGTGCAGGGGTACGAGGTAATTGTGGTAGCTATGTACTGTTCATATAGGTAGGGGTAAAGTGACTAGCAGTTGTGTACAGGTGAGTTCGAAAGTGTGTGTGTGTATATGTGTTGCAGTGTCAGTGTAAGTACAGTTGAAATCGGAAGTTTACATATACCTGAGCCAAATACATTTAAACTCCGTTTTTCACAATTCCTGACATTTAATCCTAGAAAAAATTCCTTGTCTTAGGTCAGGTAGGATCACCACTTTATTTTAAGAATGTGAAATGTCAGAATAATAGAAGAGAGAATGATTTATTTCAGCTTTTATTTCTTTCATCACATTCCCAGTGTGTCAGAAGTTAACATACACTCAATTAGTATTTGGTAGCATTGCCTTAAAATTGTTTAACTTGGGTCAAACGTTTCGGGTAGCCTCCCACAAGCTTCCCACAATAAATTGGGTGAATTTTGGCCCATTCCTCCTGACAGAGCTGGTGTAAGTGAGTCAGGTTGTTGGCCTCCTTGCTCACACACGCTTTTTCAGTTCTACCCAAAAATGTTCTATGGGATTGAGGTCAGGGCTTTGTGATGGCCACTCCAGTACCTTGACTTTGTGGTCCTTAAGCCATTTTGCCACAACTTTGGAAGTATGCTTGGGGTCATTGTCCATTTGGAAGACCCATTTGCAGCCAAGCTTTAACTTCCTGACTGATGTCTTCAGATGTTGCTTCAATATATTCACATAATTTTCCTCCCTCATGATGCCATCTATATTGTGAAGTGCACCAGTCCCTCCTGCAGCAAAGCACCCCCACAACATGATGTTGCCACCCCCGTGCTTCACGGTTGGGATGTTGTTCTTCGGCTTGCAAGCCTCCCCCTTTTTCCTCCAAACATAACGATGGTCATTATGGCCAAACAGTTCTATTTTTGTTTCATCAGACCAGAGGACATTTCTCCAAAAAGTACAATCTTTGTCCTCATGTGCAGTTGCAAACCGTAGTCTGGCTTTTTTTATGGCAGTTTTGGAGCAGTGGCTTCTTCCTTGCTCAGCGTCCTTTCAGGTTATGTTGATATAGGACTCGTTTTACTGTGGATACAGATACTTTGTACCTGTTTTCTCCAGCATCTTCACAGGGTCCTTTGCTGTTATTCTGGGATTGATTTGCACTTTTCGCACCAAAGTACGTTCATCTCTAGGAGACAGAACGCGTCTCCTTCCTGAGTGGTAAGACGGCTGCGTAGTCCCATGGTGTTTATACTTGCGTACTATTGTTTGTACAGATGATCGTGGTACCTTCAGGTGTTTGGAAATTGCTCCCAAGGATCTACCAGACTTGTGGAGGTCTACAATTTTCTTTCTGAGGTCTGATTTCTTTTGATTTTTACATGATGTCAAGCAAAGAGGCACTGAGTTTGAAGGTAGGCCTTGAAATACATCCACAGGTACACTTCCAATTGAATCAAATTATGTCAATTAGCCTATCAGAAGCTTCTAAAGCCATGACATCATTTTCTGGAATTTAAAGGCTGTTTAAAGGCACAGTCAACTTAGTGTATGTAAAGTTCTGACCCACTGGGATTGTGATACAGTGAATAATAACTGAAATAATCTGTCTGTAAACAATTGTTGGAAAAATGACTTGTGTCATGCACAAAGTAGATGTCTTAACCAACTTGCCAAAACTATAGTTTGTTAACAAGAAATTTGTGGAGTGGTTGAAAAACAAGTTTTAATGACTCCAACCTAAGTGTATGTAAACTTCCGACTTCAACTGCATGTGTGAGTGTGTGGGTAGAGTCCAGTGTGTGTGCATAGAGTGCAAAAAAGTGTCAATGCAGGTAGTCCTGGTAGTCATTTGATTAGCTATTTAGCAGTCTTGTCTATAAGTCTTATGGCTTGGGGCTTGAAGCTGTTCAGGGTCCTGTTGGTTCCAGACTTGGTGCATTAGTACTGCTTGCCATGCGGTAGCAGAGAGAGCAGTATGTGGTTTGAGTGGCTGGAGTCTTTGATTTTTTTTTACACTGCTTGGTATGGAGGTCCTGGATGGCAGGTAGCTCGGCCCCAGTGATGCACTGGGCCAAATGCATTACCCTCTCTTGCGCCTTGTGGTTAGATGCCAAGAAGTTGCCATACCAAGCGGAGATGCAGCCAGTCAAGATGCTCTCGATGGTGCAGCTGTAGATCTTTGAGGATCTGAGGGCCCATGACAAATCTTTTCAGCCTCTTGAGGGGGAAGAGGCGATGTCATGCCCTCTTCACAACTGTGTTGGTGTGTTTGGACCATAATTGATCCTTAGTGATGTAGCCCCTGCGATATGACACTTTTCAGGGAAGTTAGAAACGAATATACACAGGCAGTTAGGAAAGCAAAGGCTAGCTTTTTCAAATAGAAATTTGCATCCTGTAGCACAACCTCCAAAAAGTTCTGGGACACTGTAAAGTCCATGGAGAAAAAGAGCACCTCCTCCCAGCTTCCCGCTGCACTGAGGCTAGGAAACACTATCACCACCGATAAATCCACGATAATTGAGAATTTCAATAAGCATTTTTCTTCGGCTGGCCATGCTTTCAAACTGGCTCCCCCACCCCGGTCAACAGACCTGCACCCCCCACAGCAACTTGCCCAAGCCGCCCCCATTTCTCCTTCACCCAAATCCAGATAGCTGATGTTCTGAAAGAGTTGCAAAATCTGGAGCCCTACAAATCAGCTGGGCTAGACAATCTGGACCCTCTCTTTCTAAAATGATCTGCTGCAATTGTTGCAACCTATATTACTAGCCTGTTCAACCTCTCCTTCGTATCGTCTGGGATCCCCAAAGATTGGAAAGCTGCCACGGTCATTCTAGACCCAAACTGTAACAGACCTATATCTATCCTACTCTGCCTTTCTTAGGTCTTCGAAAGCGAAGTTAACAAACAGATCACCGATCATTTCGAATCCCACCGTACCTTCTCCGCAATGCAATCTGGTTTCCGAGCTGGTCAAGGGTGCACCTTAGCCACGCTCAAGGTCCTAAACGATATCATGACTGCCATCGATAAAAGACAATACTGTGCAGCCATATTCATCGACCTGGCCAAGGCTTTCGACTCTGTCAATCACCGTATTCTTATCGGCAGACTCAAAAGACTTGGTTTCTCAAATGACTGCCTCACCTGCTTCACCAACTACTTCTCAGACATAGTTCAGTGTGTCAAATCGGAGGGCCTGTTGTCCGGACCTCTGGCAGTCTCTATGGGGGTGCCACAGGGTTCAATTCTCGGGCTGACTCTTTTCTCTGTATACATCAATGATGTCGCTCTTGCTGCGGGTGATTCTCTGATCCACTTCTATGCAGACAACACCATTCTGTATACATCTGGCCCTCTTTGGAAACTATGTTAACTAACCTCCAGACGAGCTTCAATGCCATACAACTCTCCTTCCATGGCCTCCAACTGCTCTAAATGCAAGTAAAACTAAATGCATTCTCTTCAACCGATCGCTGCCCGCACCTGCCCGCCCGTCCAGCACTCTGGACGGTTCTGACTTAGAATATGTGGACAACTACAAATACCAAGGTGTCTGGTTCAACTGTAAACTCTCCTTCCAGACTCACATTAAGCATCTACAATCCAAAATTAAATCTATAATTGGCTTCCTATTTCGCAACAAAGCATCCTTCACTCATGCTGCCAAACATATCGTCGTAAAACTGACTATCCTACCGATCCTTGACTTTGGCGATGTCATTTACAAAATAGCCTCCAACACTCTACTCAGCAAATTGGATGCAGTCAATCACAGTGGCATCCGTTTTGTCACCAAAGCCCTATATACTACCCACCTCTGCGACCAGTATGCTCTCGTTGGCTGGCCCTCGCTTCATATTCGTCGCCAAACCCACTGGCTCCAGGTCATCTATAAGTCTTTGCTAGGTAAAGCCCCACCTTATCTCAGCTCACTGGTCACCATAGCAGCACCCACCCGTAGCACGCGCTCCAGCAGGTACAGTGGGGGGGAAAAGTATTTGATCCCCTGCTGATTTTGTACATTTCCCACTGACAAAGAAAGGATCAGTCTATAATTTTAATGGAAGGTTTATTTGAACAGTGAGAGACAGAATAACAACAAAAAAATCCAGAAAAACGCATGTCAAAAATGTTATAAATTGATTTGCATTTTAATGAGGGAAATAAGTATTTGACCCCCTCTCAATCAGAAAGATTTCTGGCACCCAGGTGTCTTTTAGACAGGTAACGAGCTAAGATTAGGAGCACACTCTTAAAGGGAGTGCTCCTAACCGCAGCTTGTTACCTGTAAAAAAGACACCTGTCCACAGAAGCAATCAATCAATCAGATTCCAAACTCTCCACCATGGCCAAGACCAAAGAGCTCTCCAAGGATGTCAGGGACAAGATTGTAGACCTACACAAGGCTGGAATGGGCTACAAGACCATCACCAAGCTGCTTGGCGAGAAGGTGACAACATTTGGTGCGATTATTTGCAAATGGAAGAAACACAAAAGAACTGTCAATATCCCTCGGCCTGGGGCTCCATGCAAGATCTCACCTTGTGGAGTTGCAATGATCATGAGAACGGTGAGGAATCAGCCCAGAACTACACGGGAGGATCTTGTCAATGATCTCAAGGCAGCTGGGACCATAGTCACCAAGAAAACAATTGGTAACAAACTACGCCGTGAAGGACTGAAATCCTGCATCGCCCGCAAGGTCCCCCTGCTCAAGAATACATATACATGCCCGTCTGAAGTTTGCCAATGAACATCTGAATGATTCAGAGGACAACTGGTGAAAGTGTTGTGGTCAGATGAGACCAAAATGGAGCTCTTTGACATCAACTCACCTCGCCGTGTTTGGAGGAGGAGGAATGCTGCCTATGACCCCAAGAACAGCATCTCCACCGTCAAACATGGAGGTAGAAACATTATGCTTTGGGGGTGTTTTTCTGCTAAGGGGACAGGACAACTTCACCGCATCAAAGGGACGATGGACGGGGCCATGTACCGTCAAATCTTGGGTGAGAACTTCCTTCCCTCAGCCAGGGCATTGAAAATGGGTCGTGGATGGGTATTCCAGCATGACAATGACCCAAAACACACGGCCAAGGCAACAAAGGAGTGGCTCAAGAAGAAGCACATTAAGGTCCTGGAGTGGCCTAGCCAGTCTCCAGACCTTAATCCCATAGAAAATCTGTGGAGGGAGCTGAAAGTTCGAGTTGCCAAACGTCAGCCTCAAAACCTTAATGACTTGGAGAAGATCTGCAAAGAGGAGTGGGACAAAATCCCTCCTGAGATGTGTGCAAACCTGGTGGCCAACTACAAGAAACGTCTGACCTCTGTGATTGCCAAAAAGGGTTTTGCCACCAAGTACTAAGTCATGTTTTGAAGAGGGGTCAAATACTTATTTCCCTCATTAAAATGCAAATCATTTTATAACATTTTTGACATGTGTTTTTCTCGATTTTTTTGTTGTTATTCTGTCTCTCACTGTTCAAATAAACCTACTATTAAAATTATAGACTGATCATTTCGTTGTACGTGGGCAAACGTACAAAATCAGCAGGGGATCAAATACTTTTTTCCCCCACTGTATATTTTACTGGTCACCCACAAAGCCAATTCTTCCTTTGGCCGCCTTTCCTTCCTGTTCTGTGCCGCCAATGACTGGAACAAATTGCAAAAATCACTGAAGCTGGAGACTCATTTCTCCCTCTCTAACTTCAAGCATCAGCTGTCAGAGCAGCTCACAGATCATTGCACCAATAAATAGCCCATCCAACTGTCTCATCCCCATATTGTTATTTTTTTTAACCTTTGCACCCCAGTATCTCTACTTGCACATTTATCTTCTGCACATCTATCACTCCAGTGTTTAATTGCTAAATTGTAATTACTTCGCCACTACGGCCTATTTATTTCCATTACCTCCCTAATCTTACGTCATTTGCACACACTGTTTATAGATTTTTTCTATTGTGTTATTAACTGTGCGTTTATTTATTCTATGTGTAATTCTATGTTGTTGTTTGTTTTGCACTGCTTTGCTTTATTTTAGCCAGGTCGCAGTTGTAATTGAGAACTTGTTCTCAACTGGCCATCCTGGTTAAATAAAGGTGAGATAAAAAAATATTTAAAAATGTGGACACAGAAGAACTTGAAGCTCTCGAACCACTCCACTTCAGTCCCATTGATGTGAATGGGAGTGTGCTCAGTCCTCCGTTTCCTGTAGTCTGTGATCAGTTCCTTTGTCTTGGTGATGTTGAGGGAGATGTTGTTGTCCTAGCTCCTCACTGCCAGGTCTCTGACCTCCTCCCTCTAGATTGTCTCATCATCATCGGTGATCAGACCTACCACAGTCATGTTGTTGGCAAACTTAATGATGGTGTTCAAGTTGTGCACGGCCACAATCGTGGGTGAACAGGGAGTACAGGAGGGGACCAAGCATGCACCCCTGAGGAGCCCCCATATTGAGGGTCAGCGTGTCGTATTTGTTGTTGCCTACACTCACCACTTGGGTTGGTATGTCCAGGATCCAGTTGCAGAGGGAAGTGTTCAGTCCCAGGGAGCTTAGTGATGAGCTTCGAAGGCACTATGGTGTTGAACGCTGAGCTGTAGTCAATGAATAGCATTCTCAAGTATGTGTTCCTTTTGTCCAAGTGGGAAAGGGCAGTGTGGAGTGCAGTAGAGGTTGCATAATCTGTGGAGATTGTGTCAATAGAGTTTTGAATGTATCTAGCCCACAATCAACACAGGCCAGGCAAAAGTTGTTAAACGGTCCCATACAGTATATTAGTTAGGCAACAGGGAGATTGGATATGAATGGAAAGTTGGATTGGGACTAAAATGGGACTTTGGAGAACATTTTATTTTATGCTGAATTTTATTTTGATTAATTGTAAATGGATTATGCAACTGAAAGATTGCTCTTCTAGAGCCTTTCAATCAAATTCTGCATTTGCATGTAAATATACCTTATATTCTGATACTGGGCTGTTTTCAGAACCGTAATATGCAGATAGGTGGGTTGACCCAGAATGAATTTGAGGTAAGCAAAAATGAAACTGTGCTTAAGAATCCATCTACCACCTTGGTAAATTATTGATAGATTTTAGATGATGCATTGTGAAAAATATTTTTTTCAAATAGTTATATATTCCCCCTTCTCCCTAATTCTCTGCAGTGTCTGCCCAATGCCTCAGCGGTATGGGTTCTGACATGCTCGTGTTACCTCAGACTCACACCTCACTGGTGACTGGAGGGAACGTGACAACTCCCTCAGTGTGCACAGCTTGGAATGATACGCACAATGAGGTTAACAACCTCAGGGGGATGCTTGGAATGTGTGTGCGAGTTCGTGTGCATGTGCATGTGTGTGTGTGTGTGTGTGTTGGAGGCAATCTGGTTATAATTACTCTGTCAGATTACTTTCTCTCGAAGCTAAGGCTACACCAAATGACATTCTGAAGAGAAGGTTATCTTTGCTCCCATTATGGAAATTATATTTCTTGTTGGAACATCTTTGTAAGGAAATATAGGAACCCCTCAGTACATGACTTTATTCTTCTGAATGTACCTATAATATGATCTAAACTGAGTTTCTTTAGTGCAGCAGCAGCTTGTTAGCACAGATGTCAGGTCTTAATTTAAGCCAGTTTCACACAGCAGGAAAATAATCCTGCAGCGACAGGACATTTGAATTGTTATGTGTATTTTAATTAATGGACATCTTTTGTAGGGGTTGATACATTTTTAGTTAGGGCAAATCAAGTCAGATATGTTAAAGTGGAAATTACAAACCTTTGAAGCCTTTTAAAATTCTTGCAACAACAGGATGATCAAAATAAGATACAGCATCTGTAAATCATATTTCAGAGGCTATGTGCTAATTAGAGTATTTCCTGTGTCTGGTCCTCGGGTCGGCTCAGCTGCCACATCAGCAGTCTCCTCATAGTGGAAAAAAACATCATAAACACGGGCCCAATTACAGCACACAGACAACACAATGTCTGAGACGCAGATGCAGAGCACAGGGAACAGGGAAAGAGACAGTCAAAGATACTTAGATGCAGAAATACATTCATGCACGTGCGCACACACACACACACATACTCAAGGGCACGCACATGCACGCACACACACACAGAAAAGGCTAAGAAAGACCATACGGATCGATTCCGTCAATGATATATCAATTACAGAAACTACCACAGAGATAGACACAAGGAGAGACAGTCCCAGACAGGAACCAAAAGACGGGGTAAACAGAGAGTGACAGAGACTAGAACAGACAGCTTCTCAGAGTTCTGTGTGTTCCTCCCAGACATCCCCTGCCTGCTCATCTGTGACTCTTTAACTATGCATCCTTCACAAACACGGTGCCACCTTGGACCCTGCTGCCAAGTTTACACACACTCGCCATGCAGTATCTCTGAATTGTGTCTGTGTTTGCTCCAGCCCCATTGTTTGCATTTCTTAGTATACCCCAGCTGCTACAGACATGATAACTTCCGATGAAGAGTGAGGGGGAGGAGGAGGAGCAGAGGCCGGAACAGAAAAGGAACAGCTGGCTCCATCTTTGTAAAGCTCTTTTTCCCCCAAGACCAGACGTTACTACGCTTCATCCCACAAGAACATGCATGTCAAGGAGAGGTCATGAGGCTATCAGGGGTGGGTTCATCTGAGCTTTTGTGCTACATATAGGAATAAGTGCACTGATATACTGACAGGTGAAATCGGTACATTTTCATTTATTTAGGAGATGGAAGGGACTCTGAGGGAGCCATACACAGCTTAAAAGAGGTGTGTTCTTTATAGATACACTACATGACCAACAGTATGTGGACACCTGCTTATGGAACATCACATTCCAAAATCATGGGAATTTATGTATATGGAGTTGGTCCCCCCTTTGCTGCTATAACAGCCTCCACTCTTCTGGAAAGTCTTTCCACTAGATGTTGGAACGTTGCTGCGGGGACTTGCTTACATTCAGCCACAAGAGCATTAGTCACATCGGGAACTGATGTTGGGCGATTAGGCCTGGCTCGCAGTCGGCTTTCCAATTCATCCCAAAGGTGTTCGATGGGGTTGAGGTCAGGGCAATGTGCAGGCCAGTCAAGTTCTCCCACACATTTTCTGTATGAACCTTGCTTTGTTCACGGGGGCATGGTCATGCTGAAACAGGAAAGGACCTTCCCCAAACTGTTGGCACAAAGTTGGAAGCACAGAATCGTCTAGAAGGTAATTGTAAGCTGTGTTAAGATTTCCCTTCACCGGAACTAAAGTGCCTTGCCCAAACCATGAAAAACAGCCCCAGATCATTATTCCTTCTCCACCAAACTTTACAGTTGGCACTATGCATTGGGACAGGTAGCGTTCTGCTGGAATCCGCCAAACCCAGATTTGTCCGTCAGACTGCCAGATGGTGAAGCGTGATTCATCACTCCAGAAAAAGCGTTTCCACTGCTCCTGAGTCCAAAGGCGGCGAGATTTACACCACTCCAGCCAATGCTTGGCATTGTGCAAATTAACCTTAGGCTTGTGTGCGGCTGCTCGGCCATGGAAACACATTTCATGAAGCTCCCGACGAACAGTTCTTGTTGCTTCCAGAGGCAGTTTGGAACTCGATAGTGAGTGTTGCAACCGATGACAGCACTCGGTGTCCCTGTTCTGTGAGCTTGTGTGGCCTACCACTTCACGGCTGAGACGTTGTTGCTCCGCTTCACAATACCAGCACTTAAAGCTCTAGGAGGGCAGAAATTTGACAAACTGACTTGTTGGAAAGGTGGCATTTTGTGATGGTGCCACGTTGAAAGTCACTGAGCTCTTCAGTAAGGCCATTCTACTGCCAATGTTTGTCTATTGAGATTGCATGGCTGTGTGCTCAATTTTATTCGCGTCAGCAACAGATGTGGGTGACGTAGCCGAATCCACTAATTTGAAGGGGTGTCCACATACTTTAGTATGTATAGTGTATGTCTGTCTCTGGTCTATAAACACACACACAGTCACCCTCCAGTCTGTAACTGGTAACACACAAACACACACCAGCTCCCTCAAATACACATGCTAAAGTAGTTTTACACACACAATCCCCCCCCCCAAGACACACACTCTGACAGCTTTTTAAAAACAGCTGTGTTTTATTCTCAACCATCCTCAGTCTCCAGTCTCCAGTCATCACTCTCTTTCAAGCCCCCGTCAAGTGACCAAGACCAAAGGAGCCTTTAAAGAAGCTGCAGGATCACGTCAGGCACTTCAGAGGGCGCCCTGGTGGTCGATAGCGGGGGAGCAGTGGAAAGGGTGCGTCTGTGTGCGTGCGTGAAGGTTCCCAACACTGGCCATATTTAGAAACAGTTGTTCAAGGGCTCTCCCTTTCTTCAAAGCTCAGCTTGAAATAAACCGCTGGACTCAGTTTGCATCAACAGGGACGCAACCCAGACCCAGACAACAAAGGCTATCTAAGCTCAAAGCTACCTGTCATTCCAGCTGAGATCTGAGGTAACAGGGATTCAGGTGGCTACTACGTTTGACAAATGAGCATAACATCAATGTTACACCTTCTGAGGGCTTGAGAGGAGTTTTAGTTGTATCACAGTTTAGCCCAAGCACAAGGATTAAGCCAGGGTTATATGGGTCAATAACCTCGGATGAACTATCATCCTGTTCTATACATTTACCAATTTAAAGCTGGCTTCTCTGGAAATAAGATACTCCAGTTTGATAGTTCTTCAAATGTGTCCCCTATTCTTGTTTATCAGTGCTTGCTGGCGGCACTTCAAATGGGGAACATGAGCCCATAGTAATGGAATGGCCTCAAACACCTCAAACACCTGGTTTCCATGTGTTTGATACCCACTCCGTTCACTCCAATCCATTCATTATTATTAGCAGTCCTCCCTTCACCAGCCTCCTCTGTTGTTTATATCCTTGCACAGTGTGACAAAGCCAGAGGAAGAATTAGCTTTCTTTCTTTCCACAAGTCCTTGTAGAGTTGCACTGCACAGCGGAGCTTGTTAGAAGTAGGTAATAAGTGGTTCAGTGACCCTCTCCTTAAATGTCGATAGACTCCTTAAATCCCTGTGACGCCAACACTCCACCACTCTCCATTTTATCTCCGCTGGGACGGAGTGTGTGGTCTTTACTACCATACTGACACCCTGGCAGCCCGCCCACTAAAGCAGGCCCATATTTGGTCTGACTGCTTATATCCTCCTCGAACCCTCTCAAGTGTGTGTGTGTGTGGGGGGTTACATATAAATACTAACACACACGCCCCCCACACATGCACATGCTTCACGCACATTCTCACAAAAGCACATGCACACACAATCTCTCTCCACGGACAGCACACACACACACATACAAATGCACACACACACAAACATACTGCTCAAGTGCAGTGATATTTGTTCAAACTAGTAGCCACTTGTGTAAATGTCAGACAAAAGGAAGAGTTATGTTAAGAGGTGAATGTCAAAGGAAACTAGCTGACAATAAAGGAAAAGTATCTGGGGGAAACTGTACAACAACACATAACTGAGAAGCTCAGACACATACCACTGGAATCACAGCTGAATCATACCTGAATCATAGCTGAATCACAAAGTTTTTCAATAAAGAGTAACGCAGGTCTAGGCATTGGAATCTCCGCCCTGTCTCCCCAAGTTTTAATCAACACTTTTCCTACTTCCACTTCTCTGACCTGGAAAAACTGTTTTTATTTTCAGTTGAAGTGTATGTAGCTCATACACACATATATACACAGCGAGAGAGAGAGAGAGAGAGAGAGAGAGAGAGAAAGAGAGAGAGAGAGAGAGAGAAATGTTCTACTCAGCTGGACGCAAATAACTGTTCTCTTCAAGGTACCTTTAATTTCTATGTACAGTAGAAAGGACTGGATTCTTGCCTTGCCGCTCGAGACAGTGCCAAATTTAATGAGCCAGTTTGAAGCTTGTCCTCATTCAACCTCAGCCAGTACACAAACCCTTAAACTGCACTTTTATAAGGTACACACTGCTCCGTCAGTCACTATCTATATAACATTATTACATTTAGCAGATGCTCTTATCCAGAGCGACATACAGGAGTAATTAGGCTAAAGTGCGTTGCTCAAGGGTAGATCGACAGATTATTCACCTAGTGGGTTCAGGGATTCAAACCAGCAACCTTGCAGTTACTGGCCCAACGCTCTTAACCGCTAGGCTACCCACCACCCGTTATTGCAAAGCAAACCATGTTATTGTAAAGGTACACCATGTTACTAAAGTAGGATTTAGGACTGAGTCCATGTTAATGAAATCTGCAGTCCAAAGATAATGGTGTTGTATAGAAAGATCTAGTGACAGAGGTCAAGAGAGACAGAGGAGAAGTTGCAGAAGTAGGAAACTGTTGTGTTTTTTTGACAGGCTAAGGAAGTGCAATTAAATGGCACATTATCCAGATGATCGAACCCACTGCCCCGAAACTCCTTCTCATCAAAAGAAGTAAGGGGGCCAAACACATGTATTCTTCCCATGAACGCCAAATTGCTTACAAATACATTGTTTACAGACGGCTCGTTGCGAAAGCTTCCATAGGCTGGCGTCCTTGATCAACCAAATCTAAACTATTCGTTCACAAAAATAAGGTTTCCAGTCAAAAGAGGAATATCCAATCTCTTCAGGAACAATACTTATGATTCGGCATGTTGAACATGTCCTTCGCTTTTTAAATAAGTGTTTAAAACTCGTTTTTATACTGGGTCTCCCATTTTCCTCCTTTAGAAGTGGGAGATTGCATTGTAGCTTACTCTCGCATGACTGCATGGTCTAGAATGGACTACAATGGCAGCCAGCCCACAGACGGAAAATGGGAGACCCTGGATAAAAATGTTTTTTAAATGCTTATTTGATAGCAAAGGATACATTCAACATGTCGAATCCTAAGTATTGTTCCTAGAGGTATTGGATATTCCTCTGTTGACTGGAAACGTTATTTTAGTAAAACCGAATAGTTTAGATTTGGTCGATCAAGTACACCAGGCAATGTCTGTAAACAACGGCTCGTTGCGGGACGAAGCAACACAAATTAGCTGACACAGGTACAGACAAGTCTTTTGTTCCCCTGTGCTCACAAATTGTTGGCTCCTAAGTATGTTAGTGTACAAAAGACAAAAATACACAGAAGCTCCAGATTGCTCCAAGGTGTCTCATAAAAAGCCATCAGCAGCTCTACCCTAATAGGTTTGGCATGTGATGAAGGAGAAAAGGAGCGCTTCGTTCATGGGACCCAGAGAAAGAAAGGGAGAACAAACTACGAGGCCTGCATGACAAAGGACAGCTGATACAAAAAACAAGATGGATCCGCCCTTTTTTTTCAATTTTCGCCAAAAATGACATACCCAAATCTAACTGCCTGTAGCTCAGGACCTGAAGCAAGGATATGCACATTCTTGATACCATTTGAAATGAAACACTTTGAAGTGTGTGGAAATGTAAAATTAATGTATGCGAATATAACACATTAGATCTGGTAAACAATAATACAAAGAAAAAAATGTATTTTTTGTATTTATTTTGTACCATCATATTTGAAATGCAAGAGAAAGGCAATAATGTATAATTCCAGCTCAGGCGCAATGTATGTGCAAAGTTTTAGACTGATCCAATGAACCATTGCATTTCTGTTCAAAATGTTGTATCAAGACTTCCCAAATGTGCCTAATTGGTTTATTAATACATTTTCAAGTTCATTATTGTGCACTCCCCTCAAACAATAGCATGGTATTATTTCACTGTAATAGCTACTGTATATTGGACTGTGCAGTTAGATTAACAAGAAAGTAAGCATTCTGCCCATATTAGATATGTCTCTGTCCTGTGAAATGTTCATGTTACTTACCACCTCATGCTAATCACATTAGCCTATGTTAGCTTAACCGTCCCGTGGGGGGGGACACCGATCCTGTAGTTAATGTTTGGGAGAGAATCAAAAAACATAGGGCCAGGCTCACTAAAATACTTATGTGACTTAAATTCCCCTGGGACGGAAGAATACATTCACTAACAGCATTAGGAACCAAAGCTGCATTAGGAACCTGGCTTGATGTACAGATGTAGGATCTTAATTTGATCACCCTGTTGCAGGAGAACATTTTTGCAATGCAGGAAATGTAAAACTTGCGGTGTATTTTAGGTTTAAAAAGGCTTCTAAACTTTGTAATTTCCACTTTGAAATTTCAGACCTGATTTTCCCTTACCAAAAATGTATCGGCCACTACAAAAATGTCCATTCATTATAATTCAGATAATAATTCACATTTCCTGTTGCTGCAGGATTATTTTCCTGCAGTAGGAAACTAGCTCAAATTAAGATCCTACATCTGTACCTTCCCCTATCATGTTCACTTTGAGGCCAATTACACCTGTTTAGTCAATAGCAAGCACGACATGTCAAGCCTAATTTGCCTACAGTAAGGGAGCCTGGATCACGACTAGAAGGGATACAGATTTTAGCAAATTTACATCAAAAGTTGTGTTTTTGGGCATTTTAGCTAACCCTAACCCTTTTCTTAACCTTAACCTAATTCTCCTAACCTTCTACGTTAATTCTCCTAACTTGCTCTGTAAGTTCTCCTAAACCTGTTACGAAAGTAAGTTTTGACAAACGCTCTATCCCTTCTAGACAAAACCGGGAGCATGGGAACAGGTTGCTTTGATATTCACATGCCACGGCACCACTCCTCGTCAAGATGAATCCCATGTGACTCAATACACAGCAGGGAATGAATGTAATGCATCTAGCCAAACCTATCCAAATCAAGTATGGCTTACTTGAATTATTCCGATCAGCTCCTAGTGGAGGCAACTATAAGAAAAAAACTCAGTCACATGATGAGAGCACTTCACAAATGGAAATAACTAAAATAACACATTGATGATGTGAACATTTTTGTAAAGATTTCAGTGGAAATTGATAAAAGTAGCCCTTACAGTTGTATGAGTCTCAGCATCAGATAAAATAAAATGTTATTTGACTCATTTCGTAAACAACAGGTGTAGATTAACAGTGAAATACTTACGGGTCCTTTTCCAACAATGCAGAGTTAAAGATAAAGATTTTTGGTAAAAATTGCTGTAAAGCTAAATGCCTAGCTGGGCTCAAAATGTTAAATAATATATTGAAGGGATGTCTCTAGACAGCCATCTCCTGTCTTAGTAGGAGATTAGTGTGTACTCTGTCTCCCTGACTGTGTGGTGCCCTCATGACCTTCCCCATCAGCCCCTCCTGCAGAGAGAGAGAGAGAAAGAGAGAGAGAGAGAGAGAGAGAGAGAGAGAGAGAGAGAGAGAGAGCTTGATGAAGACTTTATGTAAGGCGTTTTACCTGAGGAAGACCCTTATAGGTTAAAATGCCCTGCATCATGTTTCTGCACTATAACCTATAGCTATGTTTCTTTGTTTGATAACACTTCCATGATAACCTTTTATAAGGGTTTCTAAGGGTTTATGCCAAACACAACAACGGGCATCAGTATGCAGGAACAACTTTGTGTTGTTTTGAGACGCTGACACATTTCATTAGTGTCACGACTTCCGCCGAAGTCAGTCCCTCTCCTTGTTCGGGCGGCGTTCGGCGGTCAATGTCACCGTGCTTCTAGCGATCCACTTTTCATTTTCCATTTGTTTTGTCTTTGTCTTACACACCTGGTTTCAATCCCCCAATTACTTGTTCATTATTTAACCCTCTGTTCCCCCATGTTTGGTTGTGAGTAATTGTTTGTATGTAAGATGGTCTGTTATGTGGGCTCGCTTTATTGTATTATATTTGTCAATTTTGAGTAAATTATGTTTATTTACTCATATCTGCTGTCTTGTG
Source organism: Salmo trutta (assembly GCF_901001165.1). Taxonomy (NCBI): domain Eukaryota; kingdom Metazoa; phylum Chordata; class Actinopteri; order Salmoniformes; family Salmonidae; genus Salmo; species Salmo trutta. Next base: position 59,739,394 of record NC_042960.1, read on the forward strand.
CCTGACTCCTCTACACAAGCTACACACAGACCTCATTACAATTAGCATATTTCAATCCAATTTATCAATGTACGTTTGACATTCACACCAATATGTGGAAGAAAAAAAATCACTGACACTTTTTGTTAAAGATGCACTATGTAGAAATCGCTCCGCCATTTCCTGGTTGCTAAAATTCTAATAGTTCGCCTAATTTCATTTTATGTGGCCAAACAAGCAAGTATAGAGTAGAAAATCATTGTGCCATCTAAACCGCTGTGAAATATATTTTCCATAACCAAAAATATTGTATTTTTAGCTGTTTGAAGCTGGTGTATAAAACCGAAAGTAAAAGACACAAAAACTAAACGTAATCAAAGAAGCATAGAAATAGAGCACATAGAACAGATCTACTGCATCTTAGACTTGCTTCAATGAGAATGACCGCTCTATAAATACAATGTCTATGTGAATTTGGTTGGATCGCTCAAAAAGTTACATATTGCAGCTTTAAGGGGAGATATTCAAGAAGCAAATTCTTCAAATGCTATAGATTTGTTAGGATTAATTGGTTTACTGTGCAAATGTTAGGCAATTATAGCAGTACTTGATGGTTTATTGGTCTATGCACTGGAATTCCTAATGACCTTTGTCTGAGTTTACTATTGTTGTGATGAGCCTCTAGCCAACTCTGTCTGCAGGTAAGGTACATTTGGAGAGCTGAAAGGGTAAAACCACCATTTGATGTCAGTTTATGGATTACTAACTACAGTATTCATTGGTGAGACATTAATCAACCCATACTAAACTAATAATATAGCTTCTAGTAGCAATGAACGCGGTTCACAGGATGATAGAAAGGACACAAGATCAGTTGGATAACCAAGCAAGCACGGTATTATGTATGAACTATCTTACTTTATGTGCAATCAGTGAAAGCATTACCATGTTTATCTGTCAATACCACAAGGATGATGTAAGGGAAGTTTAGTCTAGTCCTGTCATCTTTGAATGCAGCAGGTAATCATTCTTAAAGTCATTTTTTAATGTATTGAGATGATGTACCAATTTTTGGGTCAATTTGACTAATGCAGCGGTTCCCAAACTAGGGGTCGCCTGCCATGAAAATGGGGTCGTGGGAGAATTTCCCAAATCCTGAAAAAAAAGAATATAGAAAAATATATATACACTATATGACCAAAAGTATGCTGCTATAACATCCTCCACTCTTCTGGTAAGGCTTTCCACTAGATATTGGAACATTGCTGCGGGACCTTGTTTCAATTCAGCCACAAGAGCATTAGTGAGGTCTGGCAGCATTACAATTCACGACAAAGGTGTTCGATGGGGTTGAGGTCAGGGCTCTGTGCAGGCCAGTCAAGTTCTTCCACACCGATCTTGACAAACATTTTCTGCATGGACCTCGCTTTGTGCACGGGGGCAATGTCATGCTGAAACAGGAAAGGGCCTTCCCCAAACTGTTGCCACAAAGTTGGAAGCACAGAATTGTCTAGAAAATCATTGTATGCTATAGTGTTAAGATTCCCCTTCACTGGAATTAAGGGGCCTAGCCCAAAAATGAAAAACATTATCTCAAAATCATTGTAATGTGGTTAACATTCAAAATATAATGAAAATGATTCAAATCTAAAAGATAAAATTCAACCAGAGAGCATTCTTAGATCATGGGAAAAGGTCACACTTGAATCATTCCCACAGTGAATGGCTAAGCCCGCTACACTATGAAAAACCAAACACTATTGCAGAGACTTAGATATTACCGGCCCCAAATTGATATGGTGAAAACAATGTGTGGGGAGGCAGAGGCACAGAAACTCACATCAATACATTTGTCAGATAACACTGTTGAACAAAGAATTTATGCTACTGCTAGCAATCAAGAAGAAACTTAAAAACTCCCCAACTTATGCTCTTCAAATGTACGTTAGCTGGGAGGGATGAAATTCCCATGCATTGACTTTTGTTCGCTATACATGTCAGTGGATGCTATTCAAGAGGACATGTTGTTCTGTCTCAGGAATCCCGAGGATGAAACGGCACAGGGGATGTTCAGTGTGCTGCATGGCTATATTGAATAAAAAGAGATTCCATTGGATCGAATGGTGGGCTTTTGCACAGAAGAGGCTCCATTTATGGCGGGACGGCAGGCAAGCCTCTGCACTCTAATTATGAATGTGTCTCCCTCTGCCATATGGGTGCATTGTATGATACACCGAGAGCAACTGCCAGCAAAAGAGCTGAGCACAGAACTCGGAGATATACTGCAGCAGGTAACTTTGATTGTAAACCACATCAAATCACATCCATTGCGTGCGCATGTTTGTAAAACTATGTAGAGATATGCAGTGGCAATTTTAGCATGTAAATCTTAGTGGGGCAAAAAAATAATAAAAGTGGGATGCATGCCAGTAAAGCCACTATACAATACAACACTAAACAATACATTGATTATAACGGTGACAAATGGTGCCCACAAACTGTTAGGGCCTACATAAAGTTGTCCCAACAGCAGTCCCAACACCTTACCACTGCTACACCTTGCTATCACCGGAGCCTTGTCTGGCAGCGAAACAGTTAATTCAGCCTCATTTACTGCCTTTTAAAAAAACATAGCTAATATGGCTGACGTGCTTAAACAAATGTGGTTTCTACTGACAATTGAGATGGACAAATTATGGCATAAGGGGACGACAAGAGTAATTTCGATTAAGACATTATTGAGCGAGCTAGGACGGACGTAGTCAATATAACTATTTGTTTGGCACTTTTGAAATGTACAGTGACAGAATTCAGAACATGGGCCGTTCTTACTGTGTTCTCCATGTACACCAAGTCAGAACTGTAGGCTAAATAAAGGGGGCATATAAGCAGACAATGAAAGCTATTTCAAAATGTTTTGATTACATTTCTCTAAAACAGGTTATAGGCTACATGTGCACCACCAAGTCAGAACAGTAGGCAAAATTAAGAGGTGAAAATAGATGAAATTATTATGGTGAGGCACATGGGCTATTAACATCTTACTACACAACATACACTTAGTATAACTTTCTTAGCTACAGTATACATATCTCCCTGGCATATTACATAATTTATGCAGCAGCATACAATACATTTTTGGACTCACCTTGTTGTGCTGCGCTCACTTGAACAGGAAGGTGGCACGGCTGTCCTTCGTGGGCAAATTTTGTCATCAAAGTCTAGCCTTCTCTGGATTTATGGTGCTTTCAAGACAACTGGGAACTCTGAAAAAAACAAGGTTGAATCATGATGACGTCATTGATCTTCAGGTCATAGCTCTACAAAGAGGCCAGAGTTCCCGACTTACAATTCCAAGTTGGATGACCGTTCAAAACGTATTTCCCAGTCGGAGCTACTTTTTTCCGGATTTCCCAGTTGCCTTGAACTCACTGAAGACAAGTTTTTGCAGTTCCGAGTTAACAGTTGTTTTGAGAGCAGCACAAATCATGCTTCATTGACAGCATGGCCAATGTTGAATATTTATCATTTTAAATTTGGAAAAGAGACACTTAATCCCAGATTTGGGACCCCACAGCTAGATATTGGAACTGCATGCTAGTGATTGCTTTGCAATTCTTGCAGTTAGCCACTGTCACTGATTCCTTTCAAACCACTCTTTGTTGAATTTGCGATTTCCAACTTGTTGTGTAATGTTTATGTCCAATGGCCGATGAGCACCGATATGTTTTATCTATAATTTCTCTTCATTATTTCTCTTCATATGACAATGATTAAAAAGGATTTGCAAATAGATTGTCGACTTGATTCATCATGATGACTGGTAGCTAAGATTCAGTCCAATCAAAGCTACTGTACATATAACGTGATTTGACGTCATTTTGTCTGTGGCCAATGACCTTGAGTCTTCTTGGATGGGCACTTCTAATGTAACATCCAAGGGGCTTGAATTTTCGAGCTCTACCCTTAGACTTGGCGGTGACGTACAGTACTGTTCCCACGAGTGACAGAACACTAAGCTGTATGCAGCTTTATTAACTCAATGATTTAAAAACATATATATTTACATTGTTTGTAAACTGATATGTGACACGTATTAATGTCAAAATAACATTCAAAACAGGTAAGCCCCCCCCAAAAAAATCCCACCTGCCCTGAATGACGGGTCGCCACTGGAGATATGGGTCAGAGCATGACAATGTTCTATTTCACACCGAGGTTTGGTGGTTATCGGTTGGGAGTGTTTCAAAGATTTTTCACATTGAGAGAGGAACTGTCTGTCTGTGTAATGAAAAGAAAATGTGTCTCATTTTCTATGTAACAGACAAATTTGGGAAACTGAAAGCAAGCATGCAGGGGAAATACAAAAACATTCTACAGATGAGTGACCCGAATCAGTGGATTCAGAGGAAATACTGTAACGTTTGTCGTCGGGAGACGAGGAAGCGGACCAAAACGCAGCTGGGAGCGAATACATGTTTATTTAACACACTAGAATTAAACATGTACACAAAATCAAGGAAAAAACTGCCAATACGTTACGTGCTCAAATAACGAGACAACAACCCACAAACATCGTGGGGGAAAAGGAACTTAAATGTGATTCCCAATCAGACTTCACAAGCGACAGCTGTCTGATTGGGAAATCACCCCCGAGCCCAACATAGAAATAAAACATAGAAATGCCACACCCTGACCAAAATAGCAGAGTTCACCTGGTCAGGGCGTGACAGTACCCCCCCTCCAACGGTGCGTACTCCCGGCGCACCAAACTAAAGTCTATTAGGGGGGGGACCCGGGTGGGCGCCTCACCCTCGGTGGAGGCTCTGGCCCCGGGCGTGTTTCTCCCCCTGCCTCCACCATAGCCCTACCCCTCTGGCCCGGACTGGACCACTGTGGAGCGGCATGCTCAGGCTCCGGAGCGGAGCCGTCGACCGGAACATAATTGGGCACCGGTGGACCAGACACGGGCCGTGCCGGACTGTGGACACGCACCGTGGGCTTGGTGCGGGGAACAGGAACGGGCCGGACAGGACTGTGGACACGCACCGTGGGCTTGGTGCGGGGAACAGGGACGGGCCGGACAGGACTGTGGACACGCACCGTGGGCTTGGTGCGGGGAACAGGGACGGGCCGGACAGGACTGTGGACACGCACCGTGGGCTTGGTGCGGGGAACAGGGACGGGCCGGACAGGACTGTGGACACGCACCGTGGGCTTGGTGCGGGGAACAGGGATGGGCCGGACAGGACTGGGGACACGCACCACTAACCTGGTGCGGGGAGCAGGGACGGGCCGGACAGGACTGGGGACACGCACCACTAACCTGGTGCGGGGAGCAGGGACGGGCCGGGCCGGACTGGGGACACGCACCACTGACTTGGTGCGGGGAGCAGGGACGGGCCAGACAGGACTGGGGACACGCACCACTAACCTGGTGCGGGGAGCAGGGACGGGCCGGACAGGACTGGGGACACGCACCACTAACCTGGTGCGGGGAGCAGGGACGGGCCGGACAGGACTGGGGACACGCACCACTAACCTGGTGCGGGGAGCAGGGACGGGCCGGACAGGACTGGGGACACGCACCACTAACCTGGTGCGGGGAGCAGGGACGGGCCAGACAGGACTGTGAACACGTACTGGTGACCTGAAGCGTGGAGCCGGTTTAGCCACTCGTCCTGGCTGGATGCCCATCCTAGCACGGCATGTGCTGGGCATGTCCACCGGACGCACCGGGCTGTGCGGGCGCACTGGCGACACAGCGCGCAACTAAGCATACCATGGCTCCTCCTCCAGATCTTCCCTCTGCAGGTCCTCAATCAAACGCCTCATCTCCTTCTCTTCCTCCGCCGTCATCCCCCACGAGAGCAGTGGTCTGGGCTCTTCCTCTGCCCTTCCGGACCACCCCATTAGCCCCCCCAAAAAAATTTATTGGGACTGTTTTCCGGGCCTCCTCGACCGCCGCCTGCGACTCCGTCTACCGGCTGGCTTTTCCTCCTCGACCTGGGAGTCCGTCCGCCAGGGTCCTTTCCCCGACATGATCTCCTCCCAGGTCCAGAACTCCTTTCCCTCGCGAGCCCATCTCTCGCGCTCCTTTTCCTCCCGCTGCTTGGTCCTGGTTCGGTGGGTTGTTCTGTAACGTTTGTCGTCGGGAGACGAGGAAGCGGACCAAAACGCAGCTGGGAGCGAATACATGTTTATTTAACACACTAGAATTAAACATGTACACAAAATCAAGGAAAAAACTGCCAATACGTTACGTGCTCAAATAACGAGACAACAACCCACAAACATCGTGGGGGAAAAGGAACTTAAATGTGATTCCCAATCAGACTTCACAAGCGACAGCTGTCTGATTGGGAAATCACCCCCGAGCCCAACATAGAAATAAAACATAGAAATGCCACACCCTGACCAAAATAGCAGAGTTCACCTGGTCAGGGCGTGACAAATACAGTTTATTGGAGAGAGACTCTTTCAAAAGCGAACCTTGCCTCCTTCCCTTGGCTGTGAATGTTTCTAACAGAAAACAGCATCAGTAAGTGTCTCACACGAGTGATGATTGCTCACCTCCAATGCTAGGAAGATCCCTTTGGGACCTACTTCCCAATCCATGTGTCGACCACGCTCCCTGACTTTGAGAAGCTCTGTATCCTATGGTGCCACTGGTGCCAATTATATCTATAATGCCTCAAACTAGTCTGCTGCAGCCATCTAAGGTTGCAGTGATTTTATATACACACAGCTTCTAAGGACAGATACATAAGGTTTAAATACCAAATGTCATGGTCCCATGTCCATCGGTTCAGTTCGTATAGCCCTCGTGTGATATGGTGCTATCAAGTGTTGTAGCATGGCTTGAAAGCAGCAACTAATCATTCTCAAATTCATTACAGGCTAATTCATTGAATCTATTTACCAAATCTGGAGTCAATCTGATTTATGGTTCATGAGAAGAACATTTTTAAAGCATTTTTAGCATTAGCAAATGTGCTAACGTGCACCTATAGGTACAGTGCGGACATATTTGAATGCAGCAACAATTCTTTCCATTAAAGACGGATGTAAAAAGTCTAAATACAAAATCTGGGGTGAATCTGGCATATGGTTCAGGAGTAGAAGATGATTGCAGATGATTTTGAGCATTAGTGTTACACATGCAAAGAATGAGTTGTTAATAGTTTCCTTGTTTTTTAAAATATAAATACCAAATTCATTGAGGTAAATCTTAGGCACGTCCATGACAGCGATGACAAGTTTCAAGTTGATAGGCCACTGTGGAGTGGATTTACAGTTGTTTAAATGGACATGTAAAATCTGATGTTTGATTTGTCAATAACCATCTTTTGACCGATCCGTTAGCTTACTAAGTTAAGACATGTACTATGAGCTTACATTCCACATTTGATGTCATTTGGTCATATGGTTCATGAGAAGAAGATTTTTTACATTTTTCGTAGCCTATATTAGCATATTAGTGCTAATATGCATCTACTGGTATAGTGTTGCCATCTTTGAATGCATCAACGTTATTTTCTCAAACTCTTAAAGGACTGTTGTGATGGGTCCAAAGACCAAATTTGGAGTGAATCTGACTTTTAGTCCATGAGAATAATAATTTTTTGGGATTATTTTAAGCATTAGCTTAACATAGTCAAAAAAGTGAATTGTTCATTGTTTCTTTATTTCATAAGATATCAATGGCAAATTCAACATGGTTCATTATGGTAATCTTTGATTACCCTAAAAAGTTTCAAGTTGATCTGCCATTTTGGAGTGGATTTAAATGTACACGTAAAATCGGATTTCCTGATTTATCAATAACTCAGCCATCTCTTAATCAATCCCTTAGCCTTTTCAAGCTAAGTTAAGAGATGTACAATGGGCCTACATACCACATTTGTTCAGCATGAGGAAAGACACCTACATACAAAGTTTCAAGTCTCTAGGTCAAATGGGGCAACGGACATGAGGGTTTAAGTGAGACTGCTTATAACAGCAGCACATATAGGCCAATTGGTGCCATTCTTTTTGACCAAGTTACTCACGGTCTCTAGTTTCTGTGTGTTTCGCTGTGAACACCTAATTAGCAAAGTAGATAAATGCTACTGTAATTTATTACGTTACATTTGATCAAATTGAAAAGCCAACTAATGCAGACATAAACAGCAATCATCAACCCACATGTCATGTTTTCTTGGGTGAAAATAAAGCTCCAGCCCCAATTACAGTTTAATAGTAAAATGCATCAAATCTGTTTCACATTTCAAAATCACACTCTGTTTTGTGTGCCTTTCACATTACAAAAGGTTTACTGGGCCAAGTTCAGGTGGGAAGCATGCCACATCGCAACAGGCACAGGAGTGTGGCACCACAGAATCTGTGTTGGGCGCAAAGTATATTGCTATAAATCTCATTCTCAGCAGCACAATCAAACAAGATTTTGTTTTTTATAAAGTCCTCTGCTTCAGCCCTCTGGGCATTTCTGTCCCTTCTCTTGGTGTTTATGTGAAGCACACACTGTTCTGAACAGCCTGTTAGGAGTAAACACTTTGCGTCAGCAGCAAGGGGAGGGGTTAGGAAATCAAGTGAATGTTTACCTGGGAGTTGGTACTTACTGCCCACCTTTTCATGACCCAACCCTAAAATGGCAGCCTCCATTGTTGCAAATGTTCCGTAAAGTAGGCCAAACTCTAGTTGCCCAGTTACTTTGACCTTCTCACAAGGTCCCACTTTAAACAAACAACAACTTATAAGGCTTTTTTTGTAGCATTCATAAAGTCTTTCTAAGCACTTCATATATGCTACACAAATCATTTATAAGCAAAATCATGCTACTTATGGTGATATAAAACATGGTTTCCCAAACTCGCCATCAAGTTTTGATTATTTGAATCAGCTGTGTAGTGCTAGGGTGAGGACGAGTTTGTAAAACTCTGATATAATAGGTCTTACATCTCATGCTTTGCCAAATGTGTCATAACCCTTTTGCCATTCTTTTATAGCATAAAATGTGCTTATGAAAGGTTTCTGAATCATCTCGACCTATAAAAAGGAATATATGAGCAATAATAAGTATTATAATTATTATATTATTAATAAGTTGACTGCAATTACTATTGTCCATCTATTAGTAAACAGTTATGCAAGGCTGTAGCACTATGACAGTGCTTGGTGTGACAGCATGATGTAACATTATTTCAGACAGCAGCCTAATTTACAAAGCAACTCAAGAGAGCGCATTACCTCAAATCTTCGCCAATAGACAGTCTCTGTTTGTCTGCGTGTGAGAGCGAGACACACGTATAAATATAGACTAATAACCATGCTTAACAAAGATCACGCACGCATGATCATGATCACACACAGCTGATCATGATGATATCATTAGCCACATGTACGTCTTATTGAATAAGAAAAAGGCAATCTTTCCAAATCATATTCAACCAACTGTGTGGACTCAGACATGTTAAAGTACCACCAAATCATCTGTATTTAGTGAGAAACTCATGACAATCCACCTTATCAACTGATCACAGTGGCTGGCAATACTTTGCATATTGTCAAGGTTCAGTTATGTAAAATGTGAGGAGATGCATCTTAAGAAAGCAACATAAAATGTCCGTTCAATGATTCTGAAATCAGAATGACTAAGCATAATTTTATCACTTTGGACTGTGGGGCTCCTACGTAATAATAATAATAATAATTTGGTGGGTGCTTATATTTGTCCTAATTGGAAATGTGTTTTTCCATATTCCAACTCTCCCTGAGACACCCTCGGAGAGTGGGGTCACGGCCAGTGTCTGCCATTATCAACAGCAACCTTTCACACCTGTAAATGTTTGTGGTGTGAAATGGATGTGTTTTTTGTATATCCCACATTCACACTCCCCCTGAGACACCCTCGGAGAGTGGGGTCATCACCAGGGGTCAGCCCTTATTGACGGCTTTGATACTGTATCTACAGTTTATTACAGTAGGTATACTGTAATATGAAACAAATCATGTTACTTGCCACAGAGCTGCCTGTAAGCTGCTGTCAAATTCACAGTAACCCCATTACAGTGTACATGATTCCATAGGTTACATGACTTGGGAAATACTGCAAATGTTTGAAACATGTGACACGTCACATGAAAGAGATGCACACTCACAACAGCATTCCAAAGTTCCACACTTGATCACGAGAGCCGCACATTTCAATTAAAAATGGAAATCCTAAACAAAGGTTAAACTACTGTACATAGCTGAGCTTTTCAAGCATGAACTCCAAGATCAAAGCTCCTGCACCTAATTATAGCAACCATATCAACAGTGACGTTTATATAATAGCAAGTGGTTGAGATAAGTTGTCCTAGTCGCCTCTGATCTTGCACTTTTAAAACCACTTGCCCTTGAGAACACTAATTGGTTATCTCAATTTATATAGAGCTACTGTATAACAAAAGCGACACACACTATAAACATTACTCAAGGTTGAGTCCAATCAGGGGTGAGAAATATTGACTTCTCAACAGATTAAATAAAGAAATTTACAACCATATTTATGATTTTATTTTGAAATCTCCAATTTTACCACAAAATATAGCTACACTGAACAAAAATATCAATGCAACATGTATCAATTTCAAAGATTTGACTGAGTTACAGGTCATATAAGAAAATCTGTTAATTTAAATGAATTCATAAGGCCCTAATCTATGGATTTCACATGATTGGGAATACAAATATGCATCTGTTGGTCACAGATACCTTTAAAAAAAAGTAGGGGAGTGGATAACAAAACCAGTCAGTACCTCACGTGGAGCGACACATCTCCTTCGTATAGAGTTGATCAGGCTGTTGATTGTGGCCTATGGAATGTTGTCCCACTCCTCTTCAATTGCTGTGCGAAGTTGCTGGATATTGGCAGGAACTGGAACACGCTGTCGTACACATCAATCCAGAGCATCCCAAACATGCTCAATGGGTGACATTTCTGGTGAGCATGCAAGCTATGGAATTGTGTACAGATCCTTGCGACATGGGGCTGCGCAGTATCATGCTGAAACATGAGGTGATGGCGGCGGACGAATGGCACGACAATGGGCCTCAGGGTCTCGTCACGGTATCTCTGTGCATTCAAATTGCCATCGATAAAATGCAACTGTGTTCATTGTCTGTAGCTATTGCCTGCGAATCCCATAGTCCCCATTGCCACCAAGAGGTACTATGTTCACAACATTGACATCAACAAACTGCTCGCCCACACGACGCCATACACGCTGTCTGTCATCTGCCCGGTACAGTTGAAACCGGGAGTCATCTGTGAAGAGCACACTTCTACAGCATGCCAGTGGCCATCGAAGGTGAGCATTTGCCCACTGAAGTTGGTTACGACGTGGAACTGCAGTCAGGTCAAGACCCTGGTGAAGATGACGAGCACGCACATGAGTTTCCATGAAATGGTTTCTGTTGTGCAAACCCACAGTTTCATCAGCTGTCCGGGTGGCTGGTGTCAGACGATCAGGTGAAAAAGCCAGATGTAGAGGTCCTGGGCTGTGGATGTAGAGGTCCACGATGTTGTGGGTGACGATGGTAGAGAAATTAACATTCAGTTATCTGGTAACAGCTCTAATGGACATTCCTGCAGTCAGCATACCAATTGCACACTCCATAAAAACTTGAGACATCAGTGGCATTGTGTTGTGTGACAAAACTGCACATTTTAGAGTGGCCAATATTGTCCCCAGCACAAGGTGCACCTGTGTAATGATCACGCTGTTTAATCAGCTTCTTGATATGCCACACCTGTAAGGTAGACAGATTATCTAGGTAAATGAGAAATGCTCACTAACAGGCATGTAAACTAATTTGTGCACAGAGAAATAAATAAAACATTTGCGTATGGAGAATTTCCCGGGATCTTTAATTTCAGCTCATGAAATTAAAAATATTGGACCAGCACTTTACATGTTGCGTTTACATTTTTGTTCAGTATAGTTTGTTTTGAAACCTGTTTGGCAGTGTGTCTTGAAAAGTTTTGGTGTTAAAATGTAAAATATATTTTCTGGATTTATGCATTATAACAAATGCATAATCGGAAAGTATTTTAGAGGATGAATAACACACACCAATTAATAAGTCTGCAGAGGAAGGAAGGTCTGCTCAATCCAAGAGTACAACCAATTGATTACAGCATTACCACAAAAATGGAGGAGGCAGGTGGCAGCGGGAGGAGGTAGGGAACTGGTCTGTCTGCCCAATATAAAGGATAAAAATTGGCGGAGGAATAAAAATAGCATAAATAGGAAAGTATACCAATTTCATTTGAGGACCAGGATGTTGACAACTGTGCCATACAAATTGCAAAATAGTTGGGAAGAGATTTTGATGTACTGATTCCATGGTACAGGGTGTATGAGTTGATATATAAAACAACGCAAGATTCAAGACTTTGTGCTTTTCAGCTAAAATTATTATATAGAATTCTTGCCAACAACAAAATGTTGAATATTTGGGGCATAGAGTCATCGAAGCTCTGCTGATTTTGTTGTGAGGATACAGAATCAATAGACCATTTATTTTGGTATTGCCCTCAGGTAGCCTGTTTCTGGTCTTAGGTTCAGGAACGGCTGAAAATGCATAGCATTGATCTAAAATTGACCCTAGAAATAGTAATGTTAGGAGATCTGGAGAGACCGGGTCAGTCATTTACTAATATACTAATACTCTTAGTAAAAGTATTTATCTTCAACACGCAATCTGTAGATTCTATTCGATCAGATAGATTGAAATTGTACGTTAAACATCACAGCATAGTTGAAAGAAAGATATGTGTTGCATAGAAACCCGAAGTGGGTGGCCAGCAGAGATAGATGGGATGGGCTGAGGGAAGCTGAGGGTTGGGATGTGGAATTGGAGACAAGTGGGAATGGAGTTGCTGTGTGGGAGATAGAATGATGGTCAAAGATAAAAGTAAAAAATAAAATAATAATAATACATTTAAAAAAAAAAACATAATAAAAAGTAAGTTTGAATGACACTGAGGGGCAGAGTTTTTCAACTAATGCCGGTTTGCCTGAGGCTGATGCCGTGCAGGTGTTTGTACACATGCATATACACACACTCTCATTCAAATAAACATATACAAGAACATACATGTAATCGTGCCAGACATGCACAAAAACATATACAGTTGACATTGCTGTTATGATTTTCGTTGTCCTTGATGTCCTTTGTTTTAAATGTTTTTTTTTATTTAATTTGTATTTTTTGCATTGTTGTTTTCTGTTTTCTTCTGTCTTTTCCTTTTTTCTCTTTAGTTCATTCTCTTGGTTGTTGGTGCATTGGGGGGTTCTTGGGGGTGGGGAATGGAATTAATTGTATTTTTTCTTTTTCTTCTTGGGGGGGACTATGGGAGGGGTCTCGAATGGTTGAGGGACAGCTATTGGGATACTGTGGGGGGGATGTTGGAGGGTTCGGGTTCACGTTTTTTACCCTGGTGGTAGATCGGTCAACATGCCCTTGAGCAGGGCATTGACCCTGGATGCTTCTGTGTGTCGCTCTGAATGGGAATCTGTTGGATGACTGGTATGATGTAGTTGTTGAGCGGCTTCACTGCAACTATATTGTATGTTTCAGATATTCAATAAATGTAAAAAGAAAAAATAATAATAATAAGTCTGCAGAGGATAATAATTATCTGCTCTATAGCTCTCTCTGTTAAGCATAGACACATTTGGCTATTCATTAAGACATAGTCCTCAAAGACCCACATCTGCCATGTAACAATTAATAAAACATTATCATCATAGACCTTGACTTATCTTAGACTTGCCCCCCAGGAACAAACTGTGGCACGTCCTCCTGACAGATGATGGGGGAACGGGATCCATCAGGGAAATCCACTACACAGTGCATCATGGCACATGGTTGGCTAATCCTCTTGCTTTCTATGGGGGACTGAAACCACAAGAATATTGCAGAAAGACTATCTGGTTCATCAAAATACATTGCAATATAGTACATGTTAAAATTGTCTTTGTAGTCTTGACAAAAATTCCAACACCCAGTGACCACTTTATTATCCACTTAGCTCACACAGACATAGGAAAACAGTGATTTGGCATAAATAGTCAAGTGTTACATTGAGTGGGAGTTCATTAATTGGGGGTATTTTAGAATTGGATAAACATTGACATGCTATGAATATTAGTACACACTGCCTATTATCATTTTAGCTTCCTCTATAGACAATTATTTGCACTGACAGCAGTGGTGGAAAAGGTACACTATTGTCATGCTTGAGTAAAAGTAAAGATACCTTCATAGAAAATTACTCAAGTAAAAGTCAACCAGTAAAATACTACTTGAGGAAAAGTCTAAAAGTATTTGGTTTTAAATATACATACGTATCAAAAATAAATGTAATTGCTCAAATATACTTAAGTATAAAAAGCACAAGTACAAATAATTTCAAATGACCTATATGAAGCAAACCAGACGGCACAATATTTATTTATCGGTAGCCAGGGGGACTCTCCAACACTCAGACATAATTTACAAATCAAGCATTTGTGTTCAGTGAGTCCACCAGATCAGAGGAAGTAGGGATGACCAGGATTGTTCTCTTGATAAGTGCGTGAATTGGACCATTTTCCTGTACTGCTAAGCATTGAAAATGTAACAAGTTTTGGTTGTCAGGGAATATGTGTGGAGTAAAAAGTCAATTATTTTCTTTAGGAATGTAGTGAAGTAAACATTGTCAAAAATAGAAATAGTAAAGTACAGATACCACAATAAAACTACTTGAGTAGTACTTTACAGTATTTTTACTTACGTACTTTGCACCACTGACTGACTAAAGCAATACAATCCTGTTATGGATTTTCTTCTTACAGTATCAACATTTTAGGGAAAGAGGACATTTTGATGGACAATTGAATTAATGCCATGGAAAATGGAAAATACATCTACCAATTAACTTTACATATGCTTTATTATTATCTATTTCCAAAGTTCAAGTGAAAAGGTGGGAAAAATACATTTCCGCCACATAGGCCTGCAGTTAAATTAATATTCATTTTCTTGGTCACCAACATATTATGGTTTCTTTACAGGAAATAGGATTGGCTAAATTGGACTGGACGCAAATCAGTCCTCTATTCCCTTACCCCAATGAAGTTGAAATTTAAAATGGTTACGATAATGGTTAAGGTTAGGGTTAGGTAACTGGTTATGGTTAAGGTTTAGGGTAGGATTTAGGCTAGGGACGTCCCAAGGAACCCGGATAGAATGAACCATTTCTCATGGAACAATGCACTACTCAGTCACAAGATCCTTGGGCGTCTCGTGGGCCTACTACATGAAAATAGTGCATATCTTTTAAATACATTTTAGAATTGAGTTTGAGTCTATATATGTCAACTCATCAAGGTTTAGATTTGTTGAAACAATCGTGAGGTCTTTGAAATCGGAGAAATGAATACTCTAATTTGAAGAAAAAAACAAGGAGGCGGAGGGATCTACACTACTCCCTTTAGGAGTAATAATATTGGGTTTTAAAGAGTAGCTTCGACCTCGTTACAGCCAGAGATTACAGAGTGCGCGGGGAGAATCATCCAGCACATCTCGAAGTGGCCGACTGGTACTTTTTAGCGCTCACAATAACACATGTGCGCAAAAGGAAGCATTTTCGGGATTTTGATCTGAAGGGAAGAACAACGTATTATTTGTTGGAATACTACTTTTCAACGTTATTCTCGCTGTGAAATTAAAGACTGATCTGCGTTTTATCTTTGGCATTTCGGTGTCCTCGTGCTCAATTGGACATCATTTTCAGAACCTGAGTTGGGAGTTTCTTTTGGGGAACGAGTAATAATGTTACTGTCCAAATTTGGCTCATTTTCCCATATTTGCAGCACGTCCAACATGGATTTGCCAGTGAAAATACAGCTTCAGCAAGGTATGGGATTTCCCTACGTAATTATGTGATATTAGGTTATTTCCTTTAACGTTACAGCTCAGTTGGACCCACATGATATAACCGACTGCGTCAATAATTGGGCGTTAGTGGTAGCAATTAATGTAGGCTATTACATGGAATGTTTTCCAGTATAGTTTTGTGATTATTTGATATGTCAGGCATTGGAGGATTTGCCGGCAAGTCTGACCTTAAATCTGGAGCCATTTTGAAACCCTCGTGCTGGAGCGCATTTTGTGCCTGAAGGTTGTTTGAGATTGCAACTACATTTTTTTTCTTTTAATTTAATTAACAGTGAAGGTGGAGAAGGAGCCATTCGATAAAATATACCAGGTGGGATCTGTACTAGGAAGCGGGGGATTCGGTACAGTCTACGCCGGTAGTCGGATTTCAGACTGTTTGCCGGTAATTGGAACATTTTTAAACTGCTTTGTTTTGATCGCACCACATGGCAGCAATGTTCGCTGCATCCAAACTGATGCGGTTCTCATGATCACTATTCCTTTTCTATTCCAGGTTGCTGTAAAACATGTAGCTAAAGAGAGAGTTACGGAATGGGGTACACTTGTAAGTATTATAGCCTACACGTTTTTGTAGTATGTGCTATTTATTATAGGTTATTCCTGCAAATTGTTTGGGTTTACATTGTAACCATATACTATTGTTTCATTTTAAAGAACGGTTCATTGGTGCCTCTGGAGATTCTGCTCTTGAAAAAGGTGGGAACCACTTTCCGAGGCGTTATAAAGCTGATTGATTGGTACGAGCGACCCGATGGCTGGTTAATAATCATGGAACGACCGGAGACTGTCAAGGATTTGTTTGACTATATAACCGAGAAAGGGGCTTTGGACGAAGACACAGCGCGTGGATTTTTCCGTCAGGTCTTGGAAGCGGTACGACATTGCTACAATTGTGGAGTGGTCCATAGAGACATCAAAGATGAGAACCTGCTCGTGGATCTACGTAGCGGAGAACTCAAGCTCATTGACTTTGGTTCGGGGGCGATTCTCAAGGACACCGTTTATACAGACTTTGACGGTAGGTCCATGACGTGTGTTCCTTGACTTGCTGCAGTTTAACACACACAGGCTACTTTGTTTCCCCCGCTGGCGGATAATATAGTCATTTGACGAATATAGGCCATTGCAATTACCTT
Source organism: Salmo trutta (assembly GCF_901001165.1). NCBI lineage: Eukaryota > Metazoa > Chordata > Actinopteri > Salmoniformes > Salmonidae > Salmo > Salmo trutta. Next base: position 59,756,502 of record NC_042960.1, read on the forward strand.
AATTCATATCCAAAGCAACCTGGATAGTGATGCAGCGTTTCCTCACACCTTGTTTATAGTCTATCCGTCTATTGAGGCCACATTTAACGTTAATGGTCCCGTGTCTTTTTTGTAAGGCTATGGAAATATCTGTTGTAAATCCTAGTTCAATTGAATTTCATACTTTGTTATTAACATTTAGTTTAACAATGTGTAACATTGCCTGTAGATTCATAGAATGGGAATAGAAACATTGTTGCACTTTTTATAATGATTGGCTGCTTTAAAAATGGCCAGCTGCCATGTAACATCTGTTTGTTGTGAAACCTGAGTCTTGGATGCACCTGAAGGCCCACATCACGCATTCCAGTTTTTGTTTGGTGTCCAAGTTATTAGAGCCCTTGCGGAGGTCACACTAAGGAGGAAAGGGGTTCTTTGTTATGGGGTGGAAGTGTAGGATGCTATAGTGCAGAATTTGGTCTTCCCCCTAGTAATTTCTGGTCTGTATTTTTGGTTCAGTCAGCCTCAGGCACCACGCAGACAGTGTCGACACTGGGGGGGGGGGGGGGAGGATAGGAGACTTGCTGGTGGTTTTTCTATGGGAAGATCTCAATTGCGTACTCCGTTCCTCTCTCCACTCCCTCCATCCTCTCTCCTTCTCAATCCCATTGGAGGAGACAGTCAGGGGGGAGGGACCTCTGGCTTTCTCATCCAATGGGTTTTGAGAAGGAGATGAGGCGTATGCAATTGAGATCTTCTCAAGGGCTGTCAGCTGACAGAGCTCCTTTATGGTGTTGCAGTCTGGTTCACATCCAAGGATTAGTTTATTACACACAAGTGCACTGTCGGCCTATATCTTTCAGTTTTAGGTTCAAATATTAGTACCACTTTCAGAAATGTTAAATTGTATTTGTATTTTCCCCCTTTTTCAGGCACAAGGGTATACAGTCCGCCAGAGTGGATCCGATTCCATAGGTATCACGGGCGGTCTGCAACGGTCTGGTCACTTGGCGTGCTGCTGTATGACATGGTGTGTGGCGACATACCCTTTGAACAAGATGAGGAGATCCTCGGGGGATGTCTGTTCTTCAGGAGGAAAGTGTCTACTGGTACGTGTCTCACAATGTCCTGCTGCTGTCTATCCTTTAGTTTACAGCTTATGTCTGTCAACCTGCCTGCCTGTGTTGGTCCTCTCCAGTGGGTGTCAGGTGTTAAACCTCTCCTTCTCTCTCTCCAGAGTGTCAGCAGCTGATCAAGTTGTGCCTCTGCCTCAGGCCCTCTGACAGACCCACACTGGAGCAGATCTTTGACCACCCGTGGATGCGTGTCCCAATCGACGAATCAAAAACAGAGGGTTGTGACATCACCCTGCATGCAATTACCCCTGACTCCTCATCAAGCACAAACTCAAGCAAAGAGAGCCTCTGATTGGGCAACCTTGTTGTGTGAAGGGGACATTTTTGCAGACCTGTGGACTTGTGGGTCCTCAGTCTCGAATAGAGCGAGTTAACAGGACTTTTCGTTGGCAACTATAATTTAAGGTTTTCCCTCTAACTCTGTCATTGTTGTTTTGAGGAAATGTTTCCTCACCTGGGAACTTGTTACTTGGGTGGTTTGACCAGCATTCTTTTATTTCAAGATTTATTTTTAGCTGGTTCATGTTCTGTAACCCCCTTATATCAGATCTCCTGGCTGCTCTTATAGAGTATGAACTCTGTTTTTGTATTTTCATTGATTTGGAGTGCCTTTATTTTTTTGCTGCTTTGATGTGGCTGTAGTCATATGAACCTTGTGTTGGGTTGTCTGTTGCTTGAGAAATACCTAACCAGAGTAACCCCGTCTCGCTAAGAGCCAATCCCATGACAGGACCATGTGACGCAGGATCCCGCCCACCGACATGGTGGAATACTTGAAACGCACACTCATCCACACCACAAACTTTCTGCTGCTCTTTCACTGTAAATACCTGCACAGCTGTGTGGAAATGGGGTTTATTATCTGTTTCTCTGAATGTGTACTGAAAGCATCAAAACCTCTCTCCCTCAATGGCTTCATAGGGTTTCATACACTTGCGTTTCTGTACCCCATCTCTGCTGACACTACACAGCACCGGGCTTGGCTGGGACCTGTGTGTGAAATGCACAATCAATGCAATATTCATCGACTTTCTTTTCTTCTTACTATTAGTATGTATATTTATGTACATTCTCCCATGTAAAATTATTTATTTGTACTAGACATTCCACACTGTGGCTATTTATTTATTTTATCAATTCATGGAAATCCCAGAAATAAAATTCTACATGGCCTTTTTTGCATTCCGGTAATTTCTCATTTAGAAAATATCACAATTGTTCTGTATTGGTTATCTATTGAAAAATAAGAAAACAAATGAACTTGTTTGATTCAATTTTAAATCTCATTAATCCCTTCAATGAGACTGAAATGTGAGTTTAAATTCAAATGGGTGAAGTAATGGTGGGAGATTATTTTTCATACCAAAATTTCAAATAAACCTTTTGTATATGAATTACTTTGTATGAGGTTTGTGTTGTGAAGGTTGACTAGTCATACATAAACTACTCCAAACAATACTCATCACAATAACATGAGCCCATACTCATGTTTTGGAATAATGTTAGCTGGTCATAGGCATTTTCCTGCTACCACATGCACAGCAATCATACTCTTGAGTACTGCGATCTATGAGTCATTTTCATATGATGAAGCACTGACTACAAGAATGACTAACATCTGAGTCACAAGATCCCAGGAATAGCAATGACATCAAATGTCCCAGTGATCTGATGCTGCCCCCTATGGCATAAGTGGCGCTGTGATGCTGCCCCTTGTGGGCTCCCAAGTGGTGCAGTGGTCTAAGACACTGCATCTCAGTGCTAGAGGCATCACTACAGACAACCTGGTTCAAATCCAGACTGAATCACAACCGGCCGTGATTGGGAGCACCATAGGGCGTTGCACAATTGGCCCAGTGTCGTCTGAGTTTGGCTGGTGTTGACCATAATTGTAAATAAGAATTTGTTCTTTACTGACTTGCCTAGTTAAATAAAGGTAAAAAAATAAATAAAAGTAACCAATTCTCTGCTGGAGGTTTCAGCTCCAGGTTTCAGCTCCAGCAGAGAATAGATGCCTTGTTTTATTCTTGGGCGTGAGCTCAGAACAAGCATAATTTGTCAATCAACATGTCAACTGGGTAACCTGAGTTTAAGTGAATCACCTTGCTGATACATCTTCTGTAGCTCAGTTGGTAGAGCATGGTGCTTGTAATGCCAGGGCAGTAGGTTTTGATTCCTGGGACCACCTACACGTAAAATGCATGAGCAGATGACTGGAAATCACTTTGGATAAAAGCGTCCGCTAAAGGGCATATATTATTTGTTATTATTGCTTTGTTGGACGCTAAACTAGGAATGTTTTTTCTCTGGGGAAAATAGTCTCTAACGTTAAACACAATGTATATAAGCAGGCCAATGTAGCATTCCCCCCATATGTGGCTTGACAACTGTGTCTATATTTATTTTATTTAACCTTTATTTGATTAGGCAAGTCTGCTGAGTGCCTTGGGTAATAGGGCATTGTCTCTCTGCCCTGACATGTAAATGTCCCACAGCTTCAACAAGAGGCCTTCCGTCTATATGTTATAGGCAAACATTAACACACCCAGAAAATCAAGCCCTTGTAAAGCTTAAGTTAGCAAACAGTGCCTTGCTTGTCTTTTTTCAGCACGTTTTTTCTTTTAGCAAAGAAAGTCACTTAGGCCTATTCAATGACCAATCAACACTAAAATAAACTAGGTGATTATAGAGTATTACGAATTTTTGATCCTCAGATGTAGTTAACAAGTTTAACCATGTGTAATAATAGCCACAGTCACACCATCAGAAGCATGATATGACAGTTGTCAAAATCAGTCATAACCATGTCTAGTGATGCGTTCAATAAGGGGAGGCATTTGCGAATCAGTGAAGGAGAAACATCATATCATTCCCTCTCCATATGATCAATCAGGACCCCCTCAGGGCATAATTCCTTTCTAAGGACTAAGACAGCTGATCACAGCTTGTCACGCCCTGACCTTAGAGAGCCTTTTCATTTCTCTATTTGGTTAGGTCAGGGTGTAATTTGGATGGGCATTCTAGTTTTTCTATTTCTTTGTTGGGTATGGTTCCCAATCAGAGGCAGCTGTCTATCGTTGTCTCTGATTGGGGATCATACTTAGGCAGCCTTTTTTCCCACCTTAGCTTATGGGATCTTGTTTTTGGTACTGTGCTGTATGCCCTACTGAACGTTACATTTGTATTTATTTTGGTTTTGTTTCGGTGTTCATCAAATAAAGAAAGATGTACGCTTACCACGCTGCACCTTGGTCTAATTCTTCCCTCAACGAACGTAACACAGCTAATCAACCATCATGTCATCATGAGGTTAGTGTCTGCCTCAACTTGCATGGGCATTCCAGCAGCTCAAAATACCAACATAAAAGATTACCATTATTCCAGAGTATCTATAAGGGAATTACTTAATAATACATTAATACACACAATTTGATATAATAATGTGTAGCATACAGGGAATGAAGTATACTGTCGTATTATTGACATACATTACATGTTCTATGATTTTTTTTTTCTTCCAAAGAATCAAGCAGTCTATGTCATGTTGAGAAGGGCAAAAGTCTGATGTCACATGACGCCACAAGGCCCAGACCTCTGAGGAAGTGGGGGAAAGCTGGTCCTGCTATATAGAGAGCCTGTTGATGATGGACAGCGCATTCCACAAGAATGCTACAAGGGTGTTGTGAGTGGGTGCAACATGACTCAAGGCCAGCAAGAATTGAAAGAGAACAGAACACTTCAGAAGCATATTGATGACTAAATAAATTACATCAAGGCATATACCTTGAGCAACAGATCAATCAGCACTATGTAATTGCCTTTAATTCAACACAAATGGATTGTCTTTTCAAAAGCTGTCTCCTTGCTTCCTGTTATTGCGGAGATGTTTTTGCATGGCTATCCGGAACTGTCAGCCAGCTCACAACACAGAACACTGACACATAAACACAATGTCCCCATCTCAATGTCCCAAATATCACCCTTCAAAACAGGCAGAACAAACTCTGTCCAGTAATTTAGTCATGTCACAATATGTAAATGTCTTGAGACAAAAAAGGATCCTTCACCATAACTTGTGTTGGCATGCAGTACCGTTATCACATCATATTCCGATGACCTCAAATCATTCAATTGACTACCTAATGTTTTCACTGATATTTTTAACCTCTCCCTGACCCAGTCTGTAATACCTACATGTTTCAAGTAGACCACCATAGTCCCTGTGCCCAAGAACGCCAAGGTAACCTGTCTAAATAACTATCGCTCTGTTGCACTCACATCTGTAGCCATGCAATGCTTTGAAAAGCTGGTCATGGCTCACATCAACACCATCATCCCAGACACCCTGATCCCACTCCAATTTGCTCTCCAAACTGCCCTTGCCCAGCCGGACAATGCTGTTCATTGACTACAGCTCAGTGTTAAACATCATAGTGACCTCCAAAGCTCATCACTAAGCTATGGACCCTGGGATTAAAGACCTCCCACTGCAACTGCAACTGGATCCTGAACTTCCTGACGGACCGCTCCCCAGGTGGTGTGGGTAGGCAACAACACATACACCATACTGACCCTCAACACAGGGGCCCCGGAGGGGTGCGCGCTTAGTCCCCACCTGTACTCCCTGTTCACCCACGACTGCGTGTCTGTTTACGACTCCAACACCATTATTAAGTTTGCCAACAACACAGTGGTATGCCTGATGAAAGACCGACTTTAATGAGAGGGCCTACAGGGATGAGGTCAGAGACCTAGCAGTGTGGTGCCAGGACAACAACCTATCCCTCATCGTCAGCAAGACAAATGAGCTGATGTGAATGTACACCCCCATTCACATTGATCGGGGCTGTAGTGGAGTGGGTCGAAAGCTTCAAGTTCCTTGGTGTCCACATCACTAAGGACCTATCATGGTCCAAACATACCAACACAGTCGTGAAGAGGGCACAACAACACCTCGTCCACCTCAGAAGGTTGAAAATATTTGGCATGGGCACTCAGATCCTCAAGAAGTTATACAGCTGCACCATCGAGAGCATGCTGACTGGCTGCATCAGCGCTTGGTATGGCAACTACTTCCAGGTCATAGACTGTGCTCTCTGCTACCGCACAGCAGGTGGTACCAGAGCGCCAAGTCTGGGACCAAAAGGCTCCTGAACAGCTCCTTCCCCGAAGCCATAAGACTGCTGAACAGTTAATCAAATGGCTACCCAGACTATTTGCATTGACCCCGTTTTTTTTGTTGCACTGACATTCTTGCACAGGCTCTTTGACTCTACCCAGACATACTACACTGACACTCCAACTCACACACACGCTGCTGCTACTCTGTTTATTAGCACATTTTTTATTCATACTTTTTAACTCTCCGTTGTTCGGAAAGTGCTTGTAAGTAAGCATTTCACGGTAAAGTCTACACCTGTTTTATTCGGCGCATGTGACAAATAACATTTGATTTGATATTTCCAGTGACTCATGATAATTCTGTGTTCTCTCCAGCACTCTGTTCCTAATCTGGATTTATACCCTTGGTTAGATTTCATGAATAGGAATACAGCCAGAGCTGAAGCTAGTGTTTATTTCTGTGGCATTAGGAGGCACCATGTGGGTATAAAAAGTGCGGTGTCACCCTGAGCAGGTGACTACCATTCTCCCTCATTTCTTGAGATCAGTAGAGCCAGCATCTTCTCTGTCATGTTCCACCAACAGCATCACTGTCCAGCAGATACAGTATATCAGGCTGTTTGTGATACGTGTGTTTGTGTGTGTGTGTTGGAAAGTCTAAGGAGAAGGTTCAATGGGCATAAAACAGAAGTGTATTGACCTTAAGCATGGTCAAAGAGAGGTGATCTCATCATTGTTTTGCTTTATGCTCTGTTTTGGAAACAGGCTGGAAACTGTGAGTCATCCTCAGCCTTCAGTGCAGTGATGTTTTAGCATCAATGAGTAATACACCCAAGTCAAATTTCGGTTTCCAAGCTGTGTAAGAGGCCACAGCCTTGAGTCAATCTCTATCAATAAAAACTGGTCTCTACCCGTCATCACTAGGCTTGTGATTTGCCTCGTCGGTATGTCATCATCTCAACACGTTGACATTAAACATGGGATTCCAGGATCCCTTTAGTCATGTTTACTTTGGACAAATCCTTGTTCTGTTCATGTGTAAAAGCAAGGAGAAGTTGAATGAACAAGAGAGAAGGTGGACCCAAACCCTGCAAGACCCAGTAGAAATGTAATGAACAAGAGAGAAGGTGGACCCAAACCCTGCAAGACCCAGTAGAAATGTAATGAACAAGAGAGAAGGTGGACCCAAACCCTGCAAGACCCAGTAGAAATGTAATGAACAAGAGAGAAGGTGGACCAAAACCCTGCAAGACCCAGTAGAAATGTAATGAACAAGAGAGAAGGTGGACCAAAACCCTGCAAGACCCAGTAGAAATGTAATGAACAAGAGAGAGGGTGGACCCAAACCCTGCAAGACCCAGTAGAAATGTAATGAACAAGAGAGAAGGTGGACCCAAACCCTGCAAGACCCAGTAGAAATGTAATGAACAAGAGAGAGGGTGGACCCAAACCCTGCAAGACCCAGTAGAAATGTAATGAACAAGAGAGAAGGTGGACCCAAACCCTGCAAGACCCAGTAGAAATATCCATCAATGTAGTCTACAAATGGTGCACTAACTAAAAAACTAGCCCTTACTGCTTCTCTAACCCTAACTAGCCATCATTGGTTCTCTAACCCTAACCGTAACTAGCCATCACTGGTTCTCTAACCCTAACTGTAACTAGCCATCACTGGTTCTCTAACCCTAACCGTAACTAGCCATCACTGGTTCTCTAACCCTAACTGTAACTAGCCATCACTGGTTCTCTAACCCTAACTAGCCATCACTGGTTCTCTAACCCTAACCGTAACTAGCCATCACTGGTTCTCTTTTTTGTTTAATTGTTCTAGAGATTTCAGCACACAAGAATGGTTGCATAACATCAATTTAGAAAGAATGGAATTTTCATTTCCTCCTGTCTTTTTGTTTGTGTGTGTGTGTGTGTGTGTGTGTGTGTGTGTGTGTGTGTGTGTGTGTGTGTGTGTGTGTGTGTGTGTGTGTGTGTGTGTGTGTGGGCAGAGGGGGGATAGTAAGTGGGTCCAAGGTGCCAAAGACACCCACTACATTACATGCGTAAATTAATCTATGGCCAAGAACTTGGCAGGCAGCATTTCATCCAAAAAACATCCTCACCCGTTTGGGCAGGCATTCAGTCATGCATTTAGAGTAGACATGGGAACAGGGGAGGACTAGGACAAGAATTCAGCCCTGGCATTTTATCCACACCAGCCCACATCACTGCGTGGTGGGCCATCAGCCATACACACACCCATCCTCACACATACAACCTGACCCTACACACCACACCCTACTTAGACACAGGCAGTAGTGCTGATACATAACATTGCAAGTACAGTACAACGTTTCTCAACAATTTATGTACCAGTGACTGGCGAAACATGGTCCCCTCTTCTATAACGAGTTCATGTTCGAAACAAATACACAATTTAAACACCACTGGAGATCCAACTCACCACTAGAACTGGACCTCTGCTCTAGCCATTTTGTCTGCCTCACTTTTGTGCTGTCTACTGTATCTGTCTCAGCATCCTCTCTGCTGTCACTCTGTCTGTTGGTCTGCCTGTCTGCCTGTCCGCTTAAGCCTTACACGTTATAAAAGCCAAGCTAACAACTTTTAAATGAGTGCCTGTTCGCCTGAATCGACACCTACTGTACACAAGTGTTAATTACTAATACAGGGCTCTAGAGTAACACGTTCCCCTGGTGTCGCTGGTGCCACTAACCTTGGTGACATCAGCCCCCGACCAAATCATGAGCAATCATCTTATAAAGTCATTCATAGTGCTTTATTAAGAAGTATAAATAAACTACTGAGTTATTCAAGAAATGTTGATGTGCAACATAATCCATTTCATGAATTATGACCATAGTTTGACTACCGTAAATTCCGGACTATAAGCCGCAACTTTTTTCCCACGCTTTGAACTTCGCTGCTTAAACAATGACGCGGCTAATATATGGATTTTTCCCGCTTTCAAATTTGTGGGTCCTGACAGCGTGGAGCATTGTCAAAAAATCCACTATCATCAACGGGTTTCGAAAGGCTGGACTGCTGCGTGTTGAAGAGGGCTCAGCGGGGGATTTGCCTCCGGATGAAAGTGACGAGAGCGACAATGAAAACGATCCAATATCGGACGAAGCAATTCTGAGGCTATTCAACTCCGAACCCGAAGGAGATGGTTTCAGTGCACAGGAGGAGGAAGATAGGGACCAATGACTTTCTTGGTAGGCTACTGTTTACTGCTCATTTTTTATTTTTTGTTACAAGCCGTGTTTCGTTAAAGCCTATTTATTTTTGTTACAAGCCGTGTTTCGTTAAAGCCTATTTATTTTTGTTACAAGCCGTGCTTCGTTAAACCTATTTATTTTTTTACAAGCTGTGTTTCGTTAAAGCCTATTTATTTTTGTTACAAGCCGTGTTTCGTTAAAGCCTGTGTAAAGTTAATTTGTTTCAATGTACCGGTAGGCACCTGCGGCTTATAGACATGTGCGGTTTATTTATGTTCAAAATAATAATTTTGTTAAAATTCAGTGGGTGCGGCTTATATTCAGGTGCGCTTAATAGTCCAGAAATTACGGTATAGTTGCAACATTATAATATTAAAATAAGACTCCACATTATTATTTTTGTTCAATAGAGATGAATTACATACATCTCTTTATGTGCACTAACTAATATCATAGGCTAATTCATTTGTGTTTCAACACTTGAGGAATATTTAGAGTTATTAAGTAGATAACGCTAAATATAGTACCCACTGCTAGTAGCCATGTATTCATCCAACAGTAAATGTAATGTCCTAAAAAAACTTTGCAGTTGAAGGCTACTACCCATGAGACCTATAGGCCTATGCCCTCGCAATGGCCGGTGCACATTTCGCACGCGCGCCGTTCCATATCGCAAAGCAATATAATATAACCTTGGATGTAAAATAGTTGATGTTGAGCTAAATAGTGAGAGTTGAGAAATAAAAAGTAAACCTACAGAAAGGTGAAACCCTCATCTATTCGACAGGGACAAGGGGACAAAGCTTAAAAAGGTGTATTTTTTTGTGCAATTGCATTTTAATATATGATCAGAGTGCCTTTTCTCCCCTTGAGCACATGGGGGAGAGGAGAGTGGCACGCTCATCACAGCAGCAGGTTCCAGCAACGGCACAAGTACAGGGCAGACACTTTGAATACATGAGGACCTGACCATGTGGTGCAAGGACAACAACCTCTCCCTCAACGTGATCAAGACAAAGGAGATGATTGTGGACTACAGGAAAAGGAGGACTGAGCACACCCCATTCTCATCGAAGGGGCTGTAGTGGAGCAGGTTGAGAGCTTCAAGTTCCTTGGTGTCCACATCACCAACAAACTAACATGGTCCAAGCACACCAAGACAGTCGTGAAGAGGGCACGACAAAACCTATTTCTTCTCAGGAGACTGAAAAGATTTGGCAAGGGTCCTCAGATCCTCAAAATGTTTTACAGCTGCACCATCGAGAGCATCCTGACTGGTTGCATCACTGCCTGGTATGGAAACTGCTCGGCCTCCGACCGCAATGTACTACAGAGGGTAGTGCGTACGGCCCAGTGCATCACCGGGGCCAAGCTTCCTGCCATCCAGGACCTATACCAGGCGGTGTCAGAGGAAGGCCCTAAAAATTGTAAAAGACTCCAGCCACCCTAGTCATAGACTGTTCTCTCTTTTACCACACGGAAAGCAGTACCGGAGCGCCAAGTCTAGGTCCATGAGGCTTCTAAACAGCTTCTACCCCCAAGCCATAAGACTTCTGAACAGCTAATGAAATGGCTAGCCAGACTATTTGCATTGCCCCCCCCCCCCCCCTTCTACGCTGCTGCTACTCTCTGTTTATTATCTATAATAACTCTACCTACATGTACATATTACATCAATTACCTCGACACCGGTGACCCCGCACATCGACTCTGTACCGGTACTCCCTGTATATAGCCCCACTATTGTTATTTGTTATTCTTATCTCTTACTTTTTTGTATGTATTTTCTTACAAATGCATTGTTGGTTAAGGGCTTGTAAGTAAGCATTTCACTGTAAGGTCTACCAACACCTGCTGTATTCGGCACATGTGACAAATACAATTTGATTTAATTTGATAATGTACTTTACCATTTGACCAAATCATGCTTTTATCTGGCCACATTTTGTTTTGTTTTGAGTGATCTGACAATACAGAATATGCTCTTTCTATGTTTATACGCACCGTTTCCATTATTTTACGATCCATGATGACAGCATCGAAGCAGGTCTCTTTGCTGATGCCGAATTTGACTTTGAATGTGAGTTTGCATGACTTCAGCTCAGCCTGTCAGAAAACCAGGCCGGGCCATTAGTGGTGGGAAGTAAAAGCTATGGAGACCAAATGCGGTAGTTCGGCCCTGGCCTAATCAAAGATGTTTTTTCTCCTTTCTTTGCACTGTCAAAAATGTGGCCTTTTATAAACACATTTCATGCAATTCTACTACACTTTATATGACTAGAGACATAAGCAACATATTTTTTTATACAACAAAAAATAGTAGCCTACTCAGCTAACACTGACAAACCGCTCAGTAAAAACAAGCTTGTCTTGAATGCAACCATCTAATCTAGGCTTATGAAAAGGGGAAACACAAATTGTACAATATGACGCCCATCTAGCCTGGAGGAGAAAAAAACGTTCCAGTGGTACTGATCCAAGACAGTGGTACTGATCCAATGATAAAGACAGTGAATATGACCAGGTATATCGATATGGTCGCTCTCCGCTGGTGCCAATAAGAGAGGCTACTTGCTGCTCAATTGGGAGTTGAGTATTTTTATAACTTGAGGCAGATTAGTCTTTTCTTTTCTGCAATAGCCATTTTCTTTCTAAACTATGTTTTTCCTATGATTGTAGTATTTTGAAATATTGCAATAGGCCTATTTAACTGATATTCACTGACCGCTGCAACTCAACAATCAGCTATTTGGTAAGCTATTTGCCGCACGCGCAGCCCAAATTGCGAGTTTAAAACAATCCACAGCTCATTTTTAAAAGAAGCTAATGATCTTCTGTGGCCAAATCATGCTCTCTGGTGTAGTATTTTGAATGATTTTATTTATTTATGTATAGGCACGAGTAATACTATAGCCAACTTTGGCAAATTTAATTCAATGTACTTTAGGGGAAGATTATCTTTCCATAGCCTATTGGACACAAGGCCGAGTTCAAATGCCAACATCAAGTTCAACGCAATCTGCACACTGCCTAAATGGCTGACCAGCAAAGCAAACTGTCTGGCACTGTCTCTGCTCTCTGCTTTCTTAGTGAGAGAAAGGCATCCAGGCTGGCAACTTCTCTCTGAGCGATGCTCCGCATGGTTCTAAAGGCAGCCAACAAATACGCTAAACAGCTGTTGCATTTTGATTGAGATTGGAATTTTAATCTACTTTTATGTAGCCTACTTTTAAAATGTTTGGTCTTGAGCTAGGGTATGGCAACTGTGACTGATCAGCCAAAGGCCCATTATAGATAAGTATAACAGAGAAATAACAAATAACAAAAAAACTCTTAACAGGCCCATGAGCCACCAGTCACCTTTTTCATTGTTTTATCTTTATATAAAATACACATTTGTGTGTGTGTGTGTGTGTGTGTGTGTGTGTTTCAATTTCGACCAGCCCACCCAAATAAAAAAAAGTTCAGCCCATCTGGCATTTTCCAGAATTGCCAGATGGCCAATCTGCCCCTGCAGGGGATTTAGACAATGACAATGACTTTGGATGTGTAGGATCAATTGTAGTAGAATATTGAGCACTTGTTGCAGTTGAGTGTTAGCACTGATGTATCATTGTCAAATGTTATTGCTTTATGTTTTTTTACTTCTTTTTGAAGTAACATGTTCTGGAGAGGAATATCAGCTACAGGTGGCTGGACTCTCGGGGCCAAGTATGTTTGGCAAACCATTTATTGCTCCCATTCAAGACAATCACACCTCACTTACACTGCCTTAAGAACTGTAACACTGCGCCAACTAGTGGGGATCAAGCACTAAAACGGGTCTGTTTCTCATGGTATAATGAGTGCTTTAATGCCTTCATTAATGCCTCTGTATATCACAGTTTGTCTGTTTTGTCAAAAGGTTTTGATGAAAAACAGGTTGTGCAGTTGAGTGAAAAACATGTTGTTATTACATTTCATCTTAAAGAACATTGAAATCACACTGAATGTTTCACAGAGCAGTCTAAATAAAAACAAAAGTGGTCATAATCTATGAAAACAGTCATATCTCTGCTATAGTGAGCACCACTAGGGAGGACGGGCTCGTGGTAATGGCTGGAGCGGAATGGTATCAACTACATAAAACATTGTTTGAAGCCATTCCATTCGCTCCGTTCCAGCCATTATTATGTCGTCCTCCCCACAGCAGCCTCCGCTGGTGAGCACCCACTGAGAAGCCAGGTTGGTGTGGTTGTGCATGTCAAATTCTTCTGCTGTGTGAGCCCATTATGTTCTCAAATAGGAAAACCTATTTTGTCAGATCTTCCTTCCCAATTAAACAAAAACCAGATGAATCAATATTGGCCTGGAAATAGAGTTACTGAGATCACACAGAAAAGTACTGTGGAAAATAGTACTGGTCTACCCCATGCTTGTAAGAAAAGTAATAAAATGATCTCTCTACCCTACCCTCTGCCTAAGTACAGTGGTTGTCCCTCTCTGTCTTGTGGGTACAAGGTTTATTGTAAACAGACCTCAAGGAAAACAGCCAAGCAAGGATATCCAAGACAAACGACAGCATCGGGTTCACATTGCGACCAATCCTTCGTGCACCTGTTGATCAGTGAGAATTCATAGTTCAAAGACAAGATGAAAGTCAACTGAACAAACATCGCCCAACAGATTCTCAATCCAATTAGATATGCTTTAGATCTTCCAATCTGGGAATCTCCAACATAAACGTTGGGTGGTTTTATATCTGACAGTGACACTATTCAGCTTATGGAGTATGGGAAACCCCTTGACATACAAAACCACACTTTTCTTACATCAAAGTAAACCATAGCTGTTATTTTCTCCGCCTAAGACTTTGAACGAGCTTTACTTTGTTAGCCTTTATTGACAGTGATTTCGAGTGGAATAATGCTGATGGAGGCGGAAGAAGAGAGAGAGCGCATTAGAGCGGAAGGGGCTGTGTGCTTGTGATCATCACAGGTCAAGGAGGCTAACTGGAAGCACAGGGCCTGCTGTTTTCCTGGCCTCTGTCCCGCTACCATCATCACCAGCTAAGGCCAACGAGAGCAGGGGAGTTCATCTCAGGTTGCCCCCATCCTGACCCCCAGCCCCTCTCTCAACTCAGGAGTTTCATTCACGCCAGGACATTCTTTGGTATGCATCAGCACTACCTCTCGAATCACTCTGCTCCTTCAAAACAAACAAGGAAAATAAGCAGTTCTCCTCCTGAAACATCCAGACACACCATGCTAACAAGCCTGACACACCCCCAGTCAGAACAATGTTTCCATCATCTTCTGTTTACACACATTTGTTTCTGTTTTAAACCCTTTTAATCACGTTGAGGCAGTTTCCCAGTTGCTAATAAAAACAACGTTAAAACCTACAAATAAACTCTGGGTCTGCATTAATAAATGTTCTTTCCTTTGTTCCTGTTCTGCTTCGACAATATTTCTATTTTGAGCCAGTTACCTTCTTATTGAAAATATGAATTAAACAGCTTGTAAAATTGGAATGGGAAAGAATGTCATGTAAATGTCCTTGGCCTTGGTAAGCCAGTGTTGTTTTCATGGTCATCCTGACCTTAATTGACCACCTGCACCACAATGGCACTGGCAGTCAGACCATAGAATACACACACGAGCCCTGTGCTCTGTCCCAGAATCAGGGAACACGTTGTTCCTTGCCCTTTCAATACCTCCTTTTGTGAACATTCTCTCTGTAGAGCAGGTGTCATCTTTCTTTTATGAATAGTGCAGAGGAACTTGTTGTAACCTGAATGAATTCCATTTAGATTATGTTGGTGACGAATCAGAGCACTGTGAAAGTAGCAGGTATTTCACAAAATGCATCATTACCAGCTGGACTGGAGTTAAGATTATGTTAAAGGTAGCATCTGTCAATTTGTCCACGTTGAAAAATTCCTTGTTATGGTTCTTTGATAAATGCCTAACTCTGGTCCTAGTTTAAAATGTGATGGTTAATTTCAGAGAATGGATACCTTTTATTTTGTTATAGTGCCACATGGTGGCCATCATTGGGAATTAATATATTCTTTACAATTCTTTGCATCGGAGGAAATTGTATTTTATTTTTTCATTTCACCTTTATTTAACCAGGTAGGCCAGTTGAGAACAAGTTCTCATTTACAACTGCGACCTGGCCAAGATAAAGCAAAGCAGTGCGACACAAACAACAACAAAGAGTTACACATGGAATAAACAAACGTGCATAACACAATATAAAAAGTATATATACAGTGTGTGCAAATGGCGTGAGGAGGTAAGGCAATAAATAGGCCATAGTAGCAAAGTAATTACAATTTAGCAAATTAACACTGGAGTGATAGATGTGCAGATGATGATGTGCAAGTAGAAATACTGGTGTGCAAATACTGAACATCCGTAGGGCGGGGCGATATATATTAAATGTCATACCTGGAGTTCTTTCACATTTATGGCCATTCACGATATATATCTATTTTTTTGGTTTGTTTACGTTTTCTGCGCAGAAACTGAACCTTAATTTCTACAATCATGTCCATTGATAGGCTAATCCTGTTTTAGTAGGTTCTGCTCTATTCTACATTTTGGCAGTTGAGACATAGAAAGGGTATAGTTAGAAGAGGAATCGACTGATTCTGTTGGACCAAACATGAAATGTAAATAGCGAGTTGAAACGGCTTGCTGTCAGAGGAAGAGATCTTTCGTCTTTGTTGTTGCAGGGTGGGAGGGGCTTGGTGTCTGTGTGCGAGTGGGAAGGTGCACAGTGCACACAGCACAGAAGGATCGAGGGAGACAACGCTCATCATTTTTTTTTGGGGGGGGGGGAATAATAAAATAATACAAATCTTAATTCTTGCCGTACAGGCATTTGACATACGCAACTGTGTGTTTGCGTGACAACTACTACAGGGGACAAAAAGCAATTTTGATTGATTTGTTGTTTGAGGACAGTTAAATTATATATATACATCATGCCATTTAGATTTACATTATTGGGGATAATATCTGCAACAAGCAATTCAGTTGTCAAAAACTATAGGGAGAGGGCTTTTGACGAAAATCATAGTTAATTTTTTAAATGTCCTTTTTTAATTTATTATTATTATCCCTGAGCACATTACATTTGGGATGAAAGGTTAGTGGAGGGGCCTCCAGTTGCTGGCTCACTCCCCATCAGATTCTCCCATCGTATTTGGGATTCAAATCTTGGGATAGGCGACCTGCCACCCTAGGCCTTTGTGGGAAATTCTTGTGAGCCACGTGGGGCTTGGTTTTTCCATGATCGACATACCAAGCACAGTGGCCAACTCGAAAAAGAAAGCGCTGCCTACTGGTTGTCACCAGTTACCACAGCCACAAAGTAAAAACGGTCAATATCGTAAAATTGTGCTTTTTGGTATTAATGTAAAGTAAGGGTTAGACATAAGGTTAGCATTGTGGTTAAGGTTGGGTTTAAGGTTACGTTTAAAATAACATTTTGGAGAAGTGAAAAGTAAGAAATAGGCTTAATTTATGACTTTGTGGCTGTGGTAACTAGTGTCGACCCCCATTACCACAGCTGGGACGTTCTCAATTACCATTTTCGAGAGCATCAAATCCATGATGCATTGTGGGTAAATAGTGACTGATTGACTGATCTACAAATAATAGCCAGCAGTTATTTATGAATCTCTTGAGCCGCTCATAGCGATAGTTAAGAGGATACAACATGTTATCTGTCCTAAACTGGCATCTGTGAGAGCTTAGGCAGCGCCATGGTTTCCACTAGTACAATAGCCACAAAGTCAAAATTGTCTATAACAAATTATGAAAATCAAACTGTACTTTTTGGTCTTAATTTAAGGTTAGGCTTAAGGTTATCAGTGGGGTTAAGGTTAGGTTTAAAATCACATTCAAATGTATAACATTTTTAGAAATTGGTGGGGTTTATGACTTTGGCTGTGGTAACTAATGACCACAGCACCATTGACACCATCTTCATTTTGAAGTAGTCAATTTTCTTATACTAATTCTATTAGTTGGTAAACAAACTGAAAGGGTGGATTCTGCCACTTGGAGTGTGTTTGAACAGGTATAAAGCAAAGGGGTGGCAGGTAGCCTAGTGGTTAGAGGATTGGGCCAGTAACCGAAAGGTTGTTGGATTGAATGCCTGAGCTGACAAGGTAAAAATCTGTTGTTCTGCCCCTGAACAAGGCATGTGTTCTCTGGTAGGTTGTCATTGTAAATAAGAATTTGTTCTTAACTGACTTGTGGAATGTTTGCTCTTAACTATAACTAATTGACTGGTGACCTGGATGGAATTGTGATCCTGCTGAGGGGAGGACGGTGCATAATAATGTCTGGAATGGTGCAAGAATGGCATCAAACACATGGAAACCATGTGTTTGATTCCACTCATTTACCACAAGCCTGTCCTCCCCAATTAAGGTGCCATGATATGATACTTCCTCAACACAGGAAGTCCCACACAGTTGACTACTTCAAACTGTCCTCAATGACATTGCCCATAGTTATTAAGAGAATATGAGGTGGAAAATGGAACTCCACAGGGTAGTGCTATTAGTCCTATTTTATTCACGTTGATGATTGATAATATCTTTGGGAATATTGGACAGGGTATAGGGGCAGCATTATATACAGATGATGGTGCCATTTGGAAAAGGGGAAGGAATATACCATATGTAATAGAGAAAATGGAAGCAGTAGAGGAATGCTAAATCTTGCCATATTTTGTTCGCTAACAAAAAGATTAAGGAAGATGTCAGTGTTCTATTATATGGAGAACGAATGGAAAGGGTAACAGAATTTAAGTATTTGGGGCTATGGTTTGATGAAAATCTGACTTGGAAAATGGAAAGGGTAACATAATTTAAGTATTTGGGGCTATGGTTTGATGAAAATCTGACATTTCAACTTTATTTAACCAGGTAGGCAAGTTGAGAACAAGTTCTCATTTACAATTGTGACCTGGCCAAGATAAAGCAAAGCAGTTCGACACATACAACAACACAGAGTTACACATGGAGTAAAACAAACATACAGTCAATAATACAGTAGAAAAATAAGTATATATACAATGTGAGCAAATGAGGTGAGATAAGGGAGGTAAAGGCAAAAAAGGCCATGGTGGCAAAGTAAATACAATATAGCAAGTAAAACACTGGAATGGTAGATTTGTAGTGGAAGAAAGTGTAAAGTAGAAATAGAAATAATGGGGTGCAAAGGAACAAAATAAATAAATACAGTAGGGGAAGCGGTAGTTGTTTGGGCTAAATTATAGATGGGCTATGTACAGGTGCAGTGATCTCTGAGCTGCTCTGACAGCTGGTGCTTAAAGCTAGTGAGGGAGATAAGTGTTTCCAGTTTCAAAGATTTTTGTAGTTCGTTCCAGTCATTGGCAGCGGAGAACTGGAAGGAGAGACGGCCAAAGGAGGAATTGGCTTTGGGGGTGACCAGAGAGATATACCTGCTGGAGCACATGGTACAGGTGGGTGCTGCTATGGTGACCAGTGAGCTGAGATAAGGGGGGACTTAACCGAGCAGGGTCTTGTAGATGACCTGGAGCCAGTGGGATTGGCGACGAGTATGAAGCGAGGGCCAACCAACGAGAGCGTACAGGTCACAGTGGTGGGTAGTGTATGAGGCTTTGGTGACAAAACGGATGGCACTGTGATAGACTGCATCCAATTTGTTGAGTGGAGTGTTGGAGGCTATTTTATAGATGACATCGCCGAAGTCGAGGATCGGTAGGATGGTCAGTTTTACGATGGTATGTTTGGCAGCATGAGTGAAGGATGCTTTGTTGCGATATAGGAAGCCAATTCTAGATTGAATTTTGGATTGAGATGCTTAATATGAGTATGGAAGGAGAGTTTACAGTCTAACCAGACACTTAGGTATTTGAGGTTGTCAACGTATTCTAAGTCAGAGCCGTCCAGAGTAGTGATGCTGGACGGGCGAGCAGGTGCGGGCAGTGATCGATTGAATAGCATGCATTTAGTTTTACTTGCATGTAAGAGCAGTTGGAGGCCACGGAAGGAGCGTTGTATGGCATTGAAGCTCGTCTGGAGGTTAGTTAACACAGTGTCCAAAGAGGGGCCAGAAGTATACAGAATGGTGTCGTCTGCGTAGAGGTGGATCAGAGAATCACCAGCAGCAAGAGCGACATCACTGATGTATACAGAGAAGAGAGTCGGCCCGAGAATTGAACCCTGCGGCACCCCCATAGAGACTGCCAGAGTTCCGGACAACAGGCCCTCCGATTTGACACACTGAACTCTATCAGAGAAGTAGTTGGTAAACCAGGCGAGGCAATCATTTGAGAAACCAAGGCTGTCGAGTCTGCCAATAAGAATGTTGTGATTGACAGAGTCGAAAGCCTTGGCCAGGTCGATGAATACGGCTGCACAGTAATGTCTCTTATCGATGGCGGTTATGATGTCGTTTAGGACCTTGAGCGTGGCTGAGGTGCACCCATGACCAGCTCTGAAACCAGATTGCATAGCGGAGAAGGTATGGTGGGATTCGAAATGGTCGGTAATCTGTTTGTTAACTTGGCTTTCGAAGACCTTAGAAAGACAGGGTAGGATAGATATAGGTCTGTAGCAGTTTGGGTCTAGAGTGTCCCCTCCT
Source organism: Salmo trutta (assembly GCF_901001165.1). Taxonomy (NCBI): domain Eukaryota; kingdom Metazoa; phylum Chordata; class Actinopteri; order Salmoniformes; family Salmonidae; genus Salmo; species Salmo trutta. The sequence continues at coordinate 59,776,602 of NC_042960.1, forward strand.
TTGAAGAGGTGACCGCGGCAGCTTTCCAATCTTTGGGAATCTCAGACGATACAAACAGATCACATCCCACGACCAATCTATGCAGAAATCCAGGCAATTCCAAAGGGCTCACACACTCCTTCCCGCCACTGTACAGGCTAGTAATAGGGGTTGCAACAATTTCGGCAGATAATTTTAGAAAGAGAGGGTCCAGATTGTCTAGCCCGGCTGATTTGTAGGGGTCCAGATTTTGCAGCTCTTTTAGAACATCAGCTATCTGGATTTGGGTGAAGGAGGAATGGTGGGGGCTTTGGCGGGTTGCTGTGGAGGGTGCCGGGCAGTTGACCGGGGTAGGGGTAGCCAGGTGGAAAGCATGGCCAGCCATAGAGAAATGCTTATTGTAATTCTCAATTATAGTGGATTTATCGGTGTGTTTCCTAGCCTCAGAGCAGTGGGCAGCTGGGAGGAGTTGCTCTTATTCTCCATGGACTTTACAGTGTCCCAGAACTTTTTTGAGTTAGTACTACAGGATGCAAATTTCTGTTTGAAAAAGCTAGCCTTAGCTTTCCTAACTGCCTGTGTATATTTGTTCCTAACTTCCCTGAAAAGTTGCATATCACGGGGGCTATTCGATGCAAATGCAGAACGCCACAGGATGTTTTTGTGCTGGTCGAGGGCAGACAGTTCTGGAGTGAACCAAGGACTATATCTGTTCCTAGTTCTACATTTTTTGAATGGGGCATGCTTATTTAAGATGGTGAGGAAGGCACTTTTAAAGAATAGCTAGGCATCATCTACTGATGGGATGAGGTCAACGTCATTCCAGGATACCCCGGCCAGGTCGATTAGAAAGGCGTGCTCGCAGAAGTGTTTTAGGGAGCGTTTGACAGAGATGAGGGGAAGTCATTTGGTCGCAGATCCATTACGGATGCAGGCAATGAGGCAGTGATCGCTGAGATCATGGTTGAAAACAGCAGATGTGTATTGGGAGGGTGAGTTAGTTAGGATGATATCTATGAGGGTGCCCGTGTTTACGGATTTGGGGTTGTACCTGGTAGGTTCATTGATCATTTGTGTGAGATTGAGGGCATCAAGCTTAGATTGTAGGATGGCCGGGGTGTTAAGCATGTCCCAGTTTAGGTCACCTAGTAGCACGAGCTCAGAAGATAGATGGGGGGCAATCAATTCACATATGGTGTCGAGGGCGCAGCTGGGGGCAGAGGGTGGTCTATAGCAAGCGGCAACAGTGAGAGACTTGTTTCTGGAAAGGTGGATTTTTAGAAGTAGAAGCTCGAATTGTTTGGGTACAGACTTGGATAGTAATACAGAACTCTGCAGGCTATCTTTGCAGTAGATTGCAACACCGCCCCCTTTGGCAGTTCTATCTTGGCGGAAAATGTTAAAGTTAGGGATGGAGATTTCAGGGTTTTTGGTGGTTTTCCTAAGCCAGGATTCAGACATGGCTAAGACATCCGGGTTGGCAGAGTGTGCTGTAGCAGTGAGTAAAACAAACTTAGGGAGTAGACTTTTAATGTTAACATGCATTAAACCAAGGCTTTTACGGTTAAAGAAGTCAACAAATGAGAGCACCTGGGGAGTGGGAGTGGAGCTAGGCACGGCAGGACCTGGATTAACCTCTACATCACCAGAGGAACAGAGTAGAAGTAGGATAAGGGTACGGCTAAAGGCTATATGAACTGGCTGTCTAGCACGTTCGGAACAGAGAGTAAAAGGAGCCGGTTTCTGGGCACGATAGCATAGATTCAAGGCATAGTGTACAGACAAAGGTAAGGTAGGATGTGAGTACATTGGAGGTAAACCTAGGCATTGAGTAATGATGAGAGAGATATAGTCTCTAGAGACGTTTAAACCAGGTGACGTCATCGCATATGTAGGAGGTGGAACAACAAGGTTGGTTAAGGCATATTGAGCAGGGCTAGAGGCTCTACAGTGAAATAAGACAGTAATCACTAACCAGGACAGTAATGGACGAGGCATATTGATATCAGAGAGAGGTGTGCGATTCAGACACTTAGCAGGCCGATGCTGACAGTTAGTAGGCCGGGGCTAAACAAGCTAGCAGTTAGCAGACCGGGGCTAGCAAGCTAGCAGATAGCAGACCGGGTTAGCAAGCAAGCAGTTAGCAGACCGGGACAAGCAAGCTAGCAGTTAGCAGACCGGGACACGCAAGCTAGCAGTTAGCAGACCGGGACAAGCAAGCTAGCAGTTAGCAGACCGGGGCAAGCACGCTAGCAGTTCGCAGACCGGGGCTAGCAAGTTAGCAGAAGGGCCTTTGGGGGGACGTTGCGATGGGGGTAAGTCTGTTTTTGCCTCTTCGTGCAGTGACGTCGATAGACCAGTCGTGGATTAGTAGTTAGGGTTCCAAGTAGCTCTAGGTAACTAGCAGGCCGCGGTTAGCAGAATGGGCCTTCAGCGGACGTTGCGCCTGAGGGGCCTGTTGGAATCCTCGGGCAGATTATGTCGGTATTCCATTCGTAGAGGATCGGCGGAGTTCCGTGCCCCGTACCGGCAGTAGAAGGGGTCCGGATATTGTAGCCCAGGAGTGGGCTTTGGTGGTAGCACAGGAGCCCTGGCCAGGGTAGCTTCAGGCTAATTGGTGCTTGCTCCGGGATGGAAACGCTAGCCAGGAGTAGTCACCCAGGATTGCGGTTAGCTAGTTGCGAAGATCCAGATGAAAATGTTCAGAGTTTGCGGTAGGAATCCGGGGATATGGAGAGAATTTAAAAAAAAATATAATAAATAGGTCCGTTATGCTCTGGTTTGAGTCACGTTGTTCGAACTGGCGAGAGCTTTCTGAGCTAAAGGTTAGCTGATGACCGCTAGCAATGGTTTGCTGACTGATAGCTGGTAGGATATTTAGCTGGCTAGCTTCAGTTGAGGGATTCCAGATCCGAAGTCAATAGAAATACTCTTGAAAAAGAAAAAAAAGATCCACGCCACATTGGGTGAGGCGGGTTGCAAGAGAGTATTTAGAAGTTGAGGTTTAGGAAAATATTTTTAAAAGATATGCGAAGAAAAAGATGTAAAAAGATATATACAAGGGCCACGACAGGACAAAGACGTCTGACTGCTACGCCATCTTGGATTAGCCGTTTTAGCATGACAGAAGAAAATAAACAATGGAATGAAGAAGATAATGTAGAAACAATAGTGTATCAATATATTAGTAATCAGTTTTATTATTGTCTTGCGGTGTATGAAGTAGGTTCAAAGGATCCCCTGAATGGGAACACATGAGCAGTTGTACTTATTCCTGAGTTTGATGTTAATCTATGCAAGAGACTAATGATTTATCTGTATATTCAACAGAAATGGTTGCGATAATTGTTGGATTGCAATGAACAGAGGAGGTGCAACCAAGAAGAGTAGTAATATGTTGGGACTCTGCATCAGTTTTGTGTAGTTTAAGATCTGGAAAGTCAGAACGTTAGGATTTATGGTTAGAAAGAATGATGCTGTTGTTAGGGTTACAAAGAAATGGTATTGAAATTCTGTTCTGTTGGATTCCGGCTCATACAGGTGTTAATGGAAATTATATCGTAGATATAATAGCAAAACGAGCAATGAAAATTATATTGTGCATATACAGGTGCAGTTGGTTAGAGGGAAATTAAAACATTGATCCTGAAAAATGTGTTAGATTGCTGGCAGAGACAATGGGATGAAAGTAGTAAGGGCAGACATTTTTATAGTGCAAGGAAATCTGTATGGGAGATAGTGTCACATAATGAGAAGAGAAGGTAGGAGGTTATGTGGTGTAGGATGAGAAGGGAATTCGGGATTTAATTAATCTTTGAAATTGGTACTGGAATGTGTAATGGATGTATGGTAGAGGAAACGGTTGAACATGTATTATTGTTTTGTGAAATGTATGATGTAGAAACGGAGAACTTGTTTGATATGGTCAGAGAGTTTGGACAGGAATGTGGAGTGGGTGGGGATGATGGGAGTAGTGAGGCTTGTAAGGGAATTATTTTATATTATCAGAAATTAAGGGTTAGTTAGGAGAATATAGTGGTATAGATAGATCGTTTCCGGCCTCACAATCCAGTACAGTATGTGGCGCCGTATGCACCTGTCAGTTGGTTGCGATTCGCCAAAAAAACTTAACGTAGAAGGCGCTGCCCATACTAAAACTAGATTTTGGGCACTAGCGTGCTCTATCCATCTCTATGGAGTCGCTGCACATTGCACAACCGCATTGTTGTTGGGGTAAAGAAACCAGGGGTAGCTTGCTAGTTACTGATTATCAGCCAGTTGGAAAAGGACATTAGCTAGTATTTGGTGGCTTTTCCGAAATATTTATGTTTGAAATAGAATCGAATTTGGAATTTAGACAGTCGTCGTGGATACCTCTTGGTATCTTTCAAATTTATAATTCAAAACTGCTCGAGCGGTGCCCGTTGGATGAGAGGATTGTGTGTGGATTTACTGCTGCTGCTCTGCGCAGGCTACTTCGGCGCCATTGCTTGCAAGCGCTGCTGTTTTCAAAAGCAGAATTACTGAAAATACAAAGGTAGGTATAGCCAAATTTCCTATCCACACACACACATGCTTTTTAGACCGACCTAAAATCATTTATATAAATGAATTATACATGCTAGTGGGGAAAATTATAACTTTAACGAATGGACTCGGATTCTTGTTTAGTCCGACGCCATATTTCCCACTTGGCGTATTGTGAACGAACTGTCTTAGCTAGCTAACTCTTTCTAGTAGGTGAGCCTGTTGGCGCTGTAATTTTACGGGATCTTCCTCTCCTGGCTTCATATACATATTATATTTATGCCTTGCTCAACGTTCAACAAATTGAAGGTAACGTTAGTTTGCTCAGTAGCTACCACGTTAGCTCGGAATCTAGCTAATTTGCTAGCTAGTTGGCCACAAACTGGCTTTACACTAAGTTAGCCTAGCGAACGTTAACCAGTTAACTTCTAGCCAGCTAGCCTAATAGCTCCAACGGCACCTACCATTACTTTAAAGTAGCTATCTAAGTGTGACTTGTTTAAGCAGTTAGCTAGCTAATGCTAACTAGCACAACTTAGCATTGCCAAGTTAGTAAGTTAGCTAACATTAGCTAGCTGTTTTTTTGTTTGTTGACTAACGTTGCCCAGGCTAGCTAAATGGTTGCCTAATTAATCAGACTGGTACAAGTTATTGGTATAGTCTGAAAAAAGCTCAAACTTGACACGTTTTCTTACAAGCCAGAATGTTGACTACAATTACATTTGCTATTACTCTACCGGTTGTTTGTGTGATTGGTCATTCAGCTGGTCGAAATTTGAGGGAAAATATCCACAGGAAAGTATTATTTACCCGACTTTTAATAGTGCAGGTATTACCATTGACATTTCTGGCACATTCGCAAAACCATGTAAACACCTGCTAGACTTGGGTTAGTATGAATGCATCACTTGCATATACTTCCGTCTTGAGCACGTGCCTTAGGTCATGAGCAAACATCATTATTTCCGCACACAGAGACCCACATGTTGTAGTCTGTTTAATAATACTTCCCTGTGGATATTTCGTCAAATGTCGACCAGCTGAATGAGCAACCCCACGGACAATCAATCGTCAGACTAAGTTAAAATATAATTTGATTAAACAGGCGTGACAGACAAGGGACCTTTAGTTTGTTCTACATCTATGTAAATGTACATGGTTATGCTGTACACAATGGAAAACATCGCCACATTCGGGACTAGGCATTGTCTTGTAAATGAAGAGCCTTATTTTATGTCAGAATAGTAGACATAACTGAAACCAAGAAATTGAAATTGTGGCTGGCTAATGATTTATTACAATCTTGGTTGGTATTGCCCCAAGTGAAATTTCAATCAAATTGTTTTTTTGCAGGTTCTTTAGGTCTTCAAGATGAAGAAAAAAGTACGGCATCATAATCGCATGTCCATGCCCCAGAGGCCCCCCTCTCCCATCAAACCCTCACCGAACAAGGAGACCTTGACCTACGCCCAGGCCCAGCGCATGGTGGACCTGGAGATAGATGGCCGCGTGCACAGGATCAGCATATATGACAAGTTGGATGTCATCACCGACGATGACCCCACGGCCCAAGAGATCATGGAGTGCAACAGCAACAAGGAGAACAACGAGAAGCCCCAGCTAGTCCTGGTGCGCTCGGTGAGACTCAAAGACAACCAGCAGAAGAGGAGCACTGCCCTCACCACCACACATGGCGCTGACCCGCAAGGGAGCGCCCTCTTGGAACCCAAGTTCCGCACTGTGGAGTACAATCTTCCCGCAGTGTCTCGGAGGCCCTCCATCTATTATATGTATTGTGAGAAGACGGCCGAAGAGCTGGATGAGGAGGTGGAATACGACATGGATGAGGAGGACTACGCCTGGCTGGATCTGCTCAACGACAAGAGGAAAAGTGAGGGTGTCAGCCAGGTGTCCCAGAACCTCTTTGAGTTCCTTATGGACCGCTTTGAGAAGGAGTCCTTCTTTGACAGCCAGGGTCGAAGTGACCCCCAGTCCCTCATTGACGAGGACGCTGTCTGCTGCATCTGCATGGACGGAGATGGCCAGGACAGCAATGTTATTCTCTTCTGTGACTCCTGCAACATGGCCGTGCACCAGGAGTGCTACGGTGTTCCCTACATCCCAGAGGGCCAATGGTTGTGTCGCCACTGCCTCCAGTGCCCCTCACGGCCCGCTGAGTGTGTCTTCTGCCCCAACAAGGGTGGCGCCCTGAAGAAGACGGACGATGACCGCTGGGGCCACGTGGTGTGTGCCCTGTGGGTGCCAGAGGTGGGCTTCTCTGACACGGTCTTCATTGAGCCCATCGACGGTGTCAGCAATATTCCGCCCGCCCGCTGGAAGCTCACCTGCTACCTCTGCAAGGAGAAAGGTGCCGGAGCCTGCATCCAGTGCCACAAGGTTAACTGTTACACAGCCTTTCACGTCAGCTGTGCCCAAAAGGCTGGCCTCTACATGAAAATGGAGCCTTTCAAGGAATTCACAGAGACCGGTTCGCCCACTTTCTCTGTGAAGAAGACAGCCTTCTGCTGCGCTCACACTCCTAAAGGGTGCACCCGGAGACCCCTCGCCATCTATGAGGAAGGCCACGCTAAAAACGGTGTCTGTCACGAGAGGGGTGACAAAAGAGGGAGGAGGAGGTTAAAAGGGTGGCTGAAGAAGAGTAAGATGGTAGTGGTGGTGCCTGAGGAAGAGGCTCCTGCTGCACCTGGGCCTAGTATAACCCCCAGCAGGTAGGCATGTTATTTCTACTTCATTTGTCTACCAACCAAATGTTTCTAAATATTTTCCTAAATGACCAATGCTAACATATTCCCCCTTCCAGTTTTGACACAATCCTCAATCAAGTGTCTGTCCAGAAGAAGAAGGTGTTTGTGGAGCGGGTCCTGAGCTACTGGATGCTGAAGAGACAGTCAAGGAAGGGCGTTCCGCTGATCAGGCGGCTACAGGCCAACACCCAGGTCCCCAAACCAGAGCAGCTGGTCAGTCTAATTGTTCAGTAACTTTCATGGCATCCAAATCCTCGAGATAGAATTGTGTCTGCTTTAAAAATTACATTTGTGTTTAAAACCTTTGTCCGGCGCTCGGAAATCAAAATAAAGCAGCCTAATAGTTGATGTGATAAATATGGAGCAGTTTCCTGTGTTTGCACCGTTTCTCAAAAGTTTTGGGATTACAATGGTGTTTTTTTAGGGTCCAAAGAGGAAACAAAACACAACAAATAAAATGCATAATATACGTGACACTACATAATATTACACATGTATAAATTGAAATGGGCCATTCATTTCAATATAGACTATAAAAAAGAAGAAATGTAATTAAAATTAGCCTATTTTATTTTAGTCAGAGCCATATTCAAAATGGCTCTCCACCAGTGTCCATTGACGGTAGCGCCGTGTCATTTTCTGCCCCCCTTTACCTGAGATTTATGTCTTGTGAATGTACGTTAAAATGCGTTTTTGGACTCTGATGTTACAGGACAGCAGGGTGGAGGATAATCAAGCGATGAAGGAGCAGCTAAAGGAATGGCACCGCCTACGCCAAGACCTGGAGCGAGCTCGCCTACTGCTAGAACTGATCAGGAAGAGGGAGAAGCTAAAGAGAGAGGAGGTACAGAGAATTGTTTTTCTTATTTTCCACGGTAGTAAAATTAGAATGTTTGTGACAGCATATCAATGAATAGTTGTGAGCCCTCCTATAAATAAAATGAATTTCCTTTCCTTTTGAAATAATCTGTAACCTTGTTTGAATCTACAGTTTTTATGCTAGTCAAGTCATACTCAGTACAATCAAATAAAAATCACGACAGCTGTAATGGAAACCAGACGTTTCGTTAATTTTAGAAATACCGACAGATCATTTGTTTGTTCGACATGGTAGGATCTTTTTGTGTCTTTAAAATTAATTATGTGAGAAATGGTGATGGAAATACCTTTTTATGCCCAAATATTGATATAAAAAACACCATATCGAAGTCAACTTGGAGTCAAGATGATATGGTGTGTGTGGTCCCCCCACTACAACTCGGGAAAGCATGCGGTTTATTAGGCTCCAGATGAAATTCACAGGGTGGTGAAAGTGCACAGTGGTCTTGATGCTCCTTTCCAATAAATATTGAGGGTCTGATTCTGGTGACATGATGATCGATGTTTGACTGCTGTTTGACAAATAAAAAATATTCTCGCTCATATCCATACTAATCTCATTATGTATGCATTCTTTATGCATAGCCTACCTGCACAGCCTACCTGCACTGTATTGGCTAGCTCTTGGCTGGAGCGCATGTTCCAAGACCAGAGAAGGCACATTTGCTATATAACGCAACAGTTTTTGTGACAAAACTATCGGTAGAGTTAAATGCGATGGAAACAAACTTTAGATTTTTATTTGGTACATGAAAACTTTGAAGAAGTTCATTTTGTGTACACTACATCACGCGCTGATGGTTATCCCCAACGAGTCCATTTGGTGAAAACACACCACTGTTGGGAAAATGCGCATATTTTCTTTATGCATATTTTAGAATATTTGCATGAAAATCTGTCGCCAATTCGATGGAAACCTAGCTTTTTGTTGAAACGGCTTTAGGATTGGTTGTTGGAAGCCTTAGTAAATATTAGTATACTGCTACAGCTTTGTTCTGTCCTTATTCAGATGAAGCTCCAACAGTCCGTTCTGGAGGTACAGCTCACACCTTTAAATATTCTACTTCGAGCCGTACTGGACCAGCTTCAGGAGAAGGACCCAGCCAAGATCTTTGCCCAGCCTGTCAGCGTTAAAGAGGTAAGTTCTCCCACACCCCACAATAGAATGCTATTTCCACAAATTGAAAACAAATGGTACCATATAGTTCTGATTCATTCTTTGGGTACCCTTTCTATCAGCATCATGTTTTGTTTGCCATCTCCCCATCCCTCTCAGGTGCCTGACTACTTGGACCACATCAAGAAGCCAATGGACTTCTCCACCATGAGGAAGCACATTGATGCACACGGCTACAAGAGCCTGGTGGAGTTTGAGGCTGACTTCGATCAGATCATATTCAACTGCATGAAGTACAACGCCAAGGACACGTTCTTCTACAAGGCCGGTCTGCGTCTGCAAGACCGAGGTGGGGCCATCCTCAGGAAGACTTGTCGGGAGGCTGAGCGAATCGGCTTTGACTTTGCCAGCGGGATGCACCTTCCTGAGCAGCCCAAGGTGGAGGCTCCTCCCCCTTTCTCTTGGGACGATGGTAAGAACATGGTCTACATATGTTTACTTCTATATTTATCAGTCCACAGCCAAATCAACTAAATACCCTTTGCTGAATCCAACTATTGATTTATGGTACTATAGCATTTTGGAATGGGGCCTCAACTGAGCTCAGCCAATCAAGTTGTTGTTTGTGTGTCTTGCAGTGGACCAGATACTAAACCCAGCCAACCGGCAGCACATGTCTTTGGAAGAGCAACTGAAAGAGCTGCTGGAGAAGCTGGACATGAGCAGTGCCATGAAGTCCAGTCCGTCTCGCAGCAAGCGACTGAAGCTGCTCAAAAAGACCATTACAGATGTTCGCAGCGAGATATACCTAAAGACACGACACCCCGCTGCCGCCCCCTCTGAACCGAAACCAGCAGAGACTGAGGAGAAACCACTGCCCCCCACTCGACACAGCACACAGGAAGAGGGTATGTACCAGGTGGTCTAAAAGCAAAGAATTGGTTCAATAATGCTTTCTCCTTGCTTTGATGTCTTATTTGATGAACTGTAGGCTAAGGCTTGTCTGTTCTACATGTCAGAATGTTTTCATTTCCTACTGTGAATCTGTTTTGGTTGTATAGAAGGGGAGTCTTTGCTCCCACCGAAACTAGAGCCGTTGAACTCGTCGCCGCCACTTGTCAACTCAGACAGTCATTCAGAACCTCCCATGCTCAAGCCCATCAAATCCAATGGGGACAAGACTTTCAAGTGCAACGGTGTCAAGACCGCTACCTCAGTACCCCGGGATACCCTCAACGGGCACAACCCGCTGGTCTCCGACAGTCACCTTAGTGTTGGGGACACCTCCACGCTCGCAGAGCCCTCTAGCATGGGCAACAGGCGGACCAATGTGCTCTTTCGCAAGTCCAAGAATGCCAGCCCGCAGAAGCCCCCAAGGACAGCTGAGCACCAGCTCGGCTCCCCGCTGCTAGGAACCAAAACCTTCCTCTCAGTGGTCATTCCTCGCCTGGAGACTCTCCTCCTACCCAGGAAGAGGACCCACAGTGCCTGTGGAGACTGTGACCAGGATGAGGAGGAATCCCCCATCAAGCGTCTTGACACAGGTAAAGCCCAGTGTAAAATTGAAATAATCAAAAAATATATTTTTTTTACATGCAAAATGTAATGGAGATACAAGATTGTGTGTAGACAATTTTTTTTTTTTTTCTTGTCTCCAGGACTAGCTAATGGATTTGTTGTCGAGCCGGAGCTTGAAACCAGCCCCATTAGGCCGATGGAGCCTCGAAGGCGCTGCACCTCCGAGTCCAGCATCTCCCCTAGCGGCAGCGTGCTGTGTAGCACCAGGTATGATTGTCACCTCAGCACATTAGCAATAATTCAGCCTCTGCCTGCAGCACTCTACTGTGTAGTACCAGGTACAGGATAGGCAGTGGGCCTACATCACAATGCCATGTTAGCATTTATATCCAGCGTCTGCTCTAAGAGCCGTCTGTGGTCAAAGGCAGATTGGCACATAAGTTTCCCTTTGTTTCCTGTAGCACGGTCAGCGTGCCAAAAAGTGGGAAAGGAAGGCCATCCATGGCACGTAGGAGCACAGTGGACGACAAAAACGCACTCATCACCTGTATCGGAAATGGGGACTTCACCAAAGCCGCTAAGATTGCAGCAGGTGAGACACTGGTTCTTAGCACAAATACACTTTCAGGAGATAAAGGCCAGGACGGGACTTACATTATGAATGATACATGTATCCATTTTTATGGTAGCGGTTTATCATTTCTTTCTGGAATAGCTAACAAAGTCATCTGCCATTGCCCTGTCACCAAAAGTGTATTCATATTAGTTTATTTTGAGTAATTTGGAATTCTACAATTTTTACAAACGAATTGGCCAGTAAACATCAATGAATCCTGTGCATGTATTGGCTTCCAATGGACTGCAAGTCTCAGCTTAGGCATATAGAGGGTAGCCTGAAATCCAGACTAGTTTTGTGCTAACATTCCACTCCATGTACTCTGTGTCATATACCAAACATTTGTTTAGCATGACAAGGAGTGGCAATAATTGGAATATTAACACAGACTGGTACCCAGGTTAAGTAGAGGGGATTTTTTTGCCTCGACTGGTTAGCAAGTTCTAAGATTGGTACAATACACAGTACCAGTCAAAGGTTTGGATACACCTACTCATTCCAGGGTTTTTCCTTTTCTTTTTTACTATTTTCTACATTGTAGAATAATAGTGTAGACCTCATCTATGAAATAACACATGGAATCATGTAGTAACCAAAAAAGTGTTAAACAAATCAAAAAATATTTGAGATTCTTCAAAATGGGCACCCTTTGCCTCGATGACAGCTTTGCACACTTGGCATTTTCTTAACCTGCTTCACCTGGTATGCTTTTCCAACAATCTTAAAGGAGTTCCCACATATGCTGAGCACTTGTTGGCTTCTTTTCCTTCACTCTGCAGGCCAACTCATCCCAAACCATCTCAGTTGGGTTGAGGTTGGGTGATTGTGGAGACCAGGTCATCTGATGCAGCACTCCACCACTCTCCTTCTTGGTAAAAATCGACCTTAGACAGTCTGGAGGTCTATTGTGTCATTGTCCTGTTGAAAAACAAATAATAGTCCCACTAAGGCCAAACCAGAAGGGATGGCGTATCGCTGCAGAATGCTGTGGTAGCCATGCTGGTTAAGTCTGCCTTGAATTCTAAATAAATCACGTTGTCACCAACAAAGCACCATCACACCTCCTCCATGCTTCATGGTGGGAACCACACAGGCGGAGATCATCCGTTCACCTACTCTGCGTCTCAAAGACACGGCGGTTGGAACAAAAAAATCTCACATTTGGACTCATCAGACCAAAGGACAGATTACCACTGGTCTAATGTCCATTGCTCATGTTTCTTGTCCCAAGCAAGTCTCTTCTTCTTATTGGTGTCCTTTAATAGAATTTCGGGCTCCCGAGTGGCACAGCAGTCTAAGGCACTGCATCTAGTGCTAGAGGCGTCACTACAGACCCTAGTTCGATTCCAGGCTGTATCACAACCGGTCGTGATTGGGAGTCCTTTAGGGCGACGCACAATTGGCCCAGCGTCATCCGGATTTGGCTGGGGTAGGCCGTCATTGTAAATAAGAATTCGTTCTTAACTGACTTGCCTAGTTAAATAAAATAAAGTGGTTTCTTTGCAGCAATTCAACCATTGGCCTGATTCACAGTCTCCTCTGAACCGTTGATGTTCAGATGTCTGTTACTTGAGCTCTGAAGCATTTATTTGGGCTGCAATTTCTGAGGCTGGTAACTCTAATGAACTTATCCTCTGCAGCAGGTAACTCTGGGTCTCCCTTTCCTGTGGCAGTCATCATGAGAGGCAGATTCATCATAGCGCTTGATGGTTTTTGCAACTGCACTTGAAGAAACTTTCAAAGGTCTTGAAATTTTCCCGGCTTGACTGACCTTCATGTCTTAAAGTAATGATGGACTGTCATTTCTCTTTGCTTATTTGTGCTGTTCTTGCCATAATATGGACTTGGTCTTTTACCAAATAGTGCTATCTTCTGTATACCACACCTACCATGTCACAACACAACTGATTGGCTCAAACGCATTAAGAAGGAAAGAAATTCCACACAATTAACTTTTAACAAGGAACACCTGTTAACTAAAATGCTTTCCAGGTGACTACCTCATGAAGGTGATTGAGAGAATGCCAAAAGTGTGCAAAAGTGTCAAGGCAAAGGGTGACTACTTTGAAGAATCTCAAATATAAAATATATTTTGATTTGTTGAACAATTTTTTTTTTTGGTTGCTACATGATTCCATATGTGTTATTTCATAGTTTTGTCTTCACTATTATTCTACAAGTTAGAAAATCGTAAAAATAAAGAAAAACCCTGGAATGAGTAGGTGTGTCCAAACTTTTGACTGGTACTGTATATATTTTGATTTAGACAGGAGTTTGTGTTCTTGGCAAGACTGCGTCTGAGCACGGAACATGAGCTCGTTTGACAGCAGACAGCTGAGGCTCTTCGCACACTGGGGCCATGGTTGGGATTTTTTTTTTATGTCCCAGTGGCCTGAGCTGACATGCCCCAAGGCAGCAATGGTCTCCCTGTCCAGACTAATCAATCCCACTTCCTATACATAATTCAGAAGTTTTCGGTCGTCTTCTCCTTGGTCTCAAACTGCAGAATGGTTACCCTCTACATCGACCTTGTGTTGTTTCATAATTCATACGACTAACACTATTTCAATGTTTTGATGCCCTGTAATATTTCCCTGTGTGTGAATGTACATTCTTGTTTTTGTTTGCTACTGTTGTCTTTCCCTATCAGTGTGAGCATGGCTTTTAGAGTAGTATTCTTGTCTGTTTGCAGTGAACCCCCCCCCCCCATAACTTGCTTGTCGTTATTCCTGCTTCCGTAGAAGTTGTCAACGCAAATATTTGGATGTCCTCTAGTGCTGAACCCCTTAAACTAGTTTGGGCAAAATGTAGTGGATATCCCTCCTACCCTGCGTTGGTGAGTGAGAGCCTGTGTCCCAGAGACTGGCCATCTATATGTCTCATTTCCCATCCATTCGTCTCATCGTAAGTGGTGTAGCTCGTGTTTGTGCACACCCATGCAGCAAGCTGCTCAGCTCCAATGTGTTGTGGATGGTATGAGTGTGTTAGAAGTCGCTGAGGAGTAATACAGATCGCTTAGAGCTTTCCGGGTGACTCGGGTAGCATGGCATCCGTGTTTGGTAGTTTGTTGTTAGTGTGATTGTTTGTCAGTTCCGGTCCACCAATCTGAACCACTGCTGCACCACCAGGATTCACTGCGTCCTCTTGTTTTCAGACCACTAGAGTCAATCACTTTTCTCACCCCCAATGCAGATCATAGACCCCAAGCTGCAGAGGGTGGGGCGTCACCACCACGGGGTCTCCCTGCCCCCTCTGGACGTCCTCAGAGTCGGAGAACTGATGCAGTCCAAGTCCGAAGAGAAACTCTTCCTCGTCCAATTCTTCGACAACAAGCACAGCTGGTGAGATGACGCTCCCCTTCTATGGTTCGCCACTTGTATAATATTCTAATGTGGCCAACAGTTTAAATGCCCATGTTCACGTTTTCTTGAGGACCAGTAGTAGTCAAGTAAAATGATGTTAGCATTATACAGTTTTCTACTATTATGCTGACACTACGTCACTTTATTTGACAGGCAATGGCTTCCTAGATCCAAGATGGTTGCCTTTGGTATCAATAAGACTGTGGACAAGCTCAAACTGAAGGAGGGCCGCTCCTCTGGCATCCGTAAAGCTGTGCAGACCGCCTTCCAGCGCGCCATGAGCCACCGGAGTCAGGTCGGGGACGGGCCTAGCAGCGAGCCCTGCGATGTGGACTGAATCTGGTCATGCAACCCCCTCACCTCTAGGGGGAGTCCTTCCTTAACTCTGTTTACTTGATATTCCACAGCAGCCCTGGTATTCCTCACACCCATCATTGTGTTTACTGTCTCTGTAGTGGACGAGCAGCCCAACGGTCTCTTGTTGCAGGTTTTCATTCCACCTCGTGTCTTGATTATATTAACTGAGCTGCTCATGGGTAAATGGTATGACTCCACGCTGCATATGCTCCATTTTAATCTATTCCATTCTAAATACTGTAGCTTGCAATATATTCAAATGAATCAATGAGCTATGCAACTAAACTCAAGCAATTGGGTTGGCGGCTGCAAAAACCTTCATATGGCTTCTAAGGACCGACTTGTGAAAATCACTGGTCTAATGTGATGAATGTGCCGGAGCTGAGTCTGTCTTGTAATGTGCTGCAAGACTGCTGCAACCTTCACTGCCATCATGATTCTCACCCTCACTCCAATCTACTCTCTGCAGCAACCCTGGATTTAACCCTGTAAATACCTGCACAAGGCCTGACACTAATTTATTCTGTTTTCATGTATTATTGGTACTGCGTGTTCACTTTCTTGCTATTTATACTGCAGGGGTGATTCATGGCAGCACTATGGTGCATATTAAATATTTGCTGGTGCTACAACCTGTGCAAGTCTAGGCTACAACAGACTCAACCAGGGGGGTAAAAATATACTGTATTGATTGAACGTTTTACTTGTTTTTTTTATTTGAGCTACTTTTTTTACGGTTTCTTAAATTATCGAAGTTTATGGAAAAGCTTCTCTTGGCATTAATGTGTTTTTAAAAACAATGTTTTTACCGGACTTCGTGTGTTTTGTTTTTTTTGTACATATTTATATAAATCTTTATACTTGTATGCATCAGATGCTTTCAGTGTTTAAAAAGCTGAACGTGCATCATTCACACACAACCAAAAATCAGCTGCCCAGATTTTCATACATTTTTTTTAAATGTATTTTTTGTTGCCTGTATTTTGTTGCCTTTTGTGGTGTGTGTGTGTGATCAGTGAATAACAACCTGCAAAACGTTGTCTTCATACACAATGGTTTTGACTGTGTTACAGGGACCATGACCATGGGTGAATGTGCCTGTAGTAATTTATTGTAAAGGAGAAATGTATATGCATTACTTTATATAGAAAGAATCGTAAGATACTAATGGCTCACTAGGAGCCAGCTGTAGAGGCCCTTTTTGCATTTTTTATTTTTTACCAGAGGCACTAATCTTAAAGGTGTGAATAGAATCCATGGCATTTTATTCAGTTGGGAGGATCTGGGGAGCAGTGGGTAGAATCATTTTTTTTTCTTTATCCCAAAATACAGTTTCGTATGGACGTTCTATAAATAGACTTTACTAGTCTTATTCTCTGGGAAAACCACATTATAGCCAATGGAGTAGATGCTGGCAAAGTCCGGTATTTTTATAAAACACTGAAAATAAAAAAAATGTTATTGAATCACTGATTTTCTGTGTTGTATGGATTTTGTGTTTGATGAAATGAAAGACAATTACAGACTACCACAAGGTGGAGCTATGGCATGGCAAAAGTCTACTGCATGAGAATTTAATTTCTAGTTAAGTTTACCAAGGGGCCACATATAACAGAGGTCAAATCACATGTCTACTGCCACCTTCATCTAATACACGATAGTACAAACATGATCTAGATTAGAAGTTTCTGTCCAATGCTATCAAATAGCCTAAATGCAAATTTTCTTGATAATTGCCTTACAAAAGTGTTAAACTTTGACATTGATCGTGTATGTTTATTTTAATGGCTGAACATAGCAAAAATATTTTTTCTCTCCAGGACTGTATGTCAGGGCAGCACATAGTCCATGCAGAAACAGTGGGCTTCTCTCCGCCTACATCTCCCTCAATCGGATGCTAATTGTTTGGGGAGGAAGGCTGCAGCGGCATGAGCCGGAGAAAGTCAACTAACCGTGAAGATCAATCTCCCAGCATCAGCCTCATCAGAGAACTTTTGACTGAGCTAATTATCCGCTAGTTCGGCAGCGGTCCCTCTCGTGTGTGTGGGGCAGACGGCTGTGAAATTACGTGAGAGAACCCCAGCAGGTGAGTCTGAGAATGCGTTATTTCTGCATGCCACCTCGTCGCTTGGGGAAGGAAGACGATGCCTGCAGTGCAGAGGGAGAGTGCTAGGCCTGCAATGTCAGGCAGCAAACGCTGTAACAGTATGTTGATCATTAGCCTATCACTAGGGAAAGGGAAATGTCCTCCCAAGGCTCACATCGATCGACTAATGCAGTTGCACCACATTGTATTTGATGAAATTCAGTGACACTGCAGGTCATGGGTGGGACAGGCAGGTCATGACCCCTGAGTCATGTGCAACAAACCTAATAAACACTTATGGCACATCTCCACAAGACTTGGTCAAAGATGTCAAACAGTTCTTCAGAGAACCACCAAAAATATGTCTCAAAAAGACACGCTGCAAAAGTGACATATGAAACATATGTGAAGGTTTGATAGTAGTGTAAGAAAGGATGGCCCTGGAGGCTAGAAGGTGTTGGTAGAGTGGAAGGAGTCGTGGCAAGTTATGTATTTGCAAGGCTCCCAAAGACCAAAATACAAAAACATTGTAAAACAAAATTAAGTGATTAACTAAAAGCAAAGCTACATCGACAGCTGCTTTAAATAACGAAAGGCTAATTTACCAGATAGTGAGAAGATACAGGCCCAAACTGACTTTCATAACCTTGCCAGATAGCCCCGCCCATACCTGGAAGATACCAAAGGCAGGTAATAATGCTGTGTTCGTAACCAAGTGGGAAGTGGGAATGAACACATAAATCCACTTGACGGCACTCCAACTGGTAATTCCTAGTGGGAAACTATCATCCTGAGCTCCCACTTCTCCCACATGCTGATCTCTGACATCACCTACCAAGGAAGTGACTTTAATAGCAGTATTTTCTGCAGTTAAATGCAACCACAAAATATTATTTACATAAAGGAATCTATTAATACAGTTTTTGAACACTATCATTTGTTTACATTCATCATAGCTATACTTGTAGTTAATTGTTTATGCAGCTTGTTCACCATTAGCCATCAGCATCTCTCAACAAGTTCAAAGCACTTGAATGCATCCAATGGATATTTACCACTTCACAACTAGTAAATTCCCACCTCCCACATGGTGACGAACGCAGCATTAGCTACACCACCCCATCTTTTAAACTTTAACATTTACAGAATTAATCTTTAATGATCTTTTACATTTTAAATATATATTGCATATTCATTATTCAATATAGAAATTATGAGATTTTACCACTAGCACTTTTATCACTGGCAAAACAATAATAAATATACCACCACTCTCCAAGGACAAAGTAGCGCCTGCACAGTAAAAAGGAATTCAATCAGGCACATAAAATTCTCAGAAAAGCCCCGTAGCACCTGCAACTCATAGAGATAGATAGATGACTCTAGTGCCCAAAAGCCCGTTTTAGCATGTGCAGCGCCATTGAGGACTTTCACCATTTTGAAGTAGTCAACTGGATGGGACTTCCTATGGGTTAAGGAAGGATCACATAATTACATCCAGGTCCCCAATCAGCCAATTCATTATATTCGTGAGCAAACATTCCATAACTGTAGGTGGCAGTAAATTGCCAACCTTGGCTTTATACCTCCCCGGTGGCAGTATGCTCCCTTTCAGTTTGTTTACCAACTCATAGAAGTAGTAGAAGAAGAACATTGACTACTTAAAAATGAAGATGACCTCAATGGCGCTGTCCAATATTGCGTCCTCTATCTCTGTGCTGCAGCTCGATACCACCACACGGTCCTGGACAACTCAGAAACACAAAGACACGTTTCAAGTAAATGCTGGACTATAAAACAAATGTATTTTAAGGATTCATGAATATTTAGAGTTGATCAGGCGCCATATTTCATCATTAGAGTTTACCAACTCAGTGACATGGTTAGAGTGTCCGCCCTGAGATTGCAAGGTTGTGAGTTCAATCCCTGGCTTAGTCACACAAAAGACTGTAAAAATGGGGCCTGATGTGTCTCTGCTTAGCACTCAGCAATAAGGTGATAGATTGGGGGGTATGGCCATACACTAGTGTCCTGTCTAGGGGGTGTACTTGTACATCTGGCTGCCTCACGCTACAGAAACAGCAGATAGGCTCCTTCCCTAGGAGCTGTTCCGGCTCGCACAAGCCAAGCCTACTTACATATTTCATTAGCTGATGTTTTAAACTACAAACAAAACAATGCTGCATGCTGCTAACCAGCCTCAAACAAGGCTACTGTTAAATGAGTCGAAGGAATGTGATGTGGAAGCCTAGAGTGAGTGTAGGATTGCTATGTGCTTCTACTGAGGTAGGTAGAGCTTTGCATGTAATTACAGTTGCTATGAGAAGCAATTTGGTCTGATGAGTGACTCCTATTTTACTGATTCCCTATAGCGTCAAGCCAAGGTTCGGGACACAAGGTTGTTTGGGCAGAGACGAGTCTGTTCCAGCTAATTGCCTTTAGGGATGAGGAGGACACTTTTTCAGGTGATACTGAAACCCACGGCTTACAACTGAGGATGTCCTAAAATGGATTTTGTACCCCCATCGTTGAATAGGTCAAAAGCTGTCAAAAGACTTCAAAAAACTATTGTCAGGGATTGAACATGCAGTGTTCCTTAATGTCAGCTGAGGGGCAGTGCTACACAACGAAATTGTTGCTAAGTGCAGAGGCCAATGGTGGGAGCACATGCACAGGGAAAAAAGTTTTGACTTAACATGTTCAAAATCACTAAACTAAGTTACTAAATTAGTACATTTATAATTCCTTTTTTAACCTCAGTAGACACATTCTCTTGAGATGAAGGAGCAGAAAATAGCAGGAATAAATTAATTTATAGTACACATTTATGATGTAGGGCTACTCCCTTGCCAAATGTTAGGTTTATAAGTAAAATTCAACTAAATAATTAATTTAGAATTTACAATATGCATTCATATTGTCAATGTACCATGCTTTTAAAATGTACAACTACATTGAGGCACATGATAATTTGATCATTTAGCTTTTTCAGTCAATTTGGTTTTATAAATACTGCACCAGAGTGATCCGAAAAGTTATATTTATCTATAATATTTATCTTTTAAAGCCACAACCAAATTAACATAGAAAAGTATGTTATAGATCTGTCACTTTCATTGAAAGCAGGTCTAAGAAGCGATAGATCTGTTCTGTGTGCACTATTTCTGTGCCTCCCGTTCTTAAGTTTCACGTTTGTGTATTTTAGTCTTGGTTTTGTGCACCAGCTTCAGACAGCTGAAAATACAATATCTTTGCTTATGGAAAATATATTTCACAGCAGTTTTGATGGTACAAATATTCTCTACACAATACTTGTTTGTTTTGTCACATAAACTGAAATTAGGCAAACTATTAGAACTTGAGCAACCAGGAAATGGCGGAGCGATTCCTGGATAGTATATCTTTTAAGTGTGATTTATGACTGTGTCTGAGTTGATCGACAACTGCTTCAATGTCTTTGATGTACTTTCTCCTATGCTAATCAGCTTAATCATACTCTGTTTAGGTTGGCAGGCAAATAACATAAAAAGTTTTGACATGATTTTCCGTTGTCTTTAATGGAGTACTTCTGCTTCACTAACCCTCACTAGTCTGGATTATGACCATGACCGCGGCGTGAATTAGGTCTATTCATTTCAATTCAACAATGAGAAACATTTTCATTGACCCCAACCCCAATTAGAATGTTTATTTATTCCTTACTATGAATGTGTGTGTGTGTCTGTGTGTGTATATGTGTGTGGTGTGTGTGTGTACTTGTTTAATCTAACTTTTTTGGGAGACCGCTGAACAAACCCCCTCCCGAAAGGAGCATCATTATCTACCAATTAGCCATAAATATCTTCAGAGTCATGAGTCAGTCCGCCTCAGCGACCAAGAGACTCAGTCTCACTGGAAATGCCTTTGAAGTAAGAAATAATTAGTTATGCAATGAAGATAATTAGCAATGTCCGGCTCATAAATAAACACTATTTTCATTGCACACAATTATGCCTCTGACGCCTCTGGAGTAGCTAGTCCCCTGAGTAGCAAAGCACAGAACTCTGTGCTCATGGCAAACACACAGAGAAGTCTTAATGCCAACAGGGTGTAGACTCTACTTTGTGTGTGAGTGTGTGTGTGTAATGAGTTTTAATACATTTATGTATGTGGAAGTCACACATGCATACCTGTGTCTGTATACGCATGTGTGAACAAATCGCATGCATATGTGGACGTATATTAGCATGGCTGTCTAAGTCATTCATTTTCTCCATTGTGTATTCCTTGCTATTGTTAGCATAATTATCCTGTTGTGGGAATAGAGTGAGTGCTGTGGTCCTGCGTGATTTGGTAGACAAGGCTTCATCCTTAGTCCTGAGATACTGCTTGCTCTCATCACCATTCCTCTCCTTCAAGGGCAGCCAGTGTTGAGTGACAGGGCTTATTGTGTTTCTCTGCTGAATTAGATTTGATACTCGGGGCTCTATAACAGGGGCTCTATTAACGGGGGCTCTATAACGGGGGCTCTATAACGGGGGATCTATAACAGGAGGCGCCTGCTCGGTAAGAATAGCTGGAATAACACTTAGTTTAAAAAAAAATCTTATCTCTCCAACAGACACTCGCCTCTCTGAGTGCCGCATTATTTGGTGCATTGTGGGGGGATATGTGTCGCAACGAAAGGTAACAAGTGTCCAGGTAAAGATAAGGAATGGTGAGGGTAGACGCGGATTAAGTTGAGGAGACATCGGGGTGAAGGATTTAGGGGGAAGATTAACGGTGTAACACCCTTCGTCATGAACAACTCATTTTGGGAGGATTACGAGGTAATACGACTCGGCTTCACATTTTCTCACATACACTTTTGTTCAGCCTTCATCTTTAACCATGCACTCATGTCTTCCAGAGAAATCAGGGAGAAAAGGTAAGATGTGGTGAGGTGAGGAAGGAGATGTCTGACAAGGAACCCTGGAGCTCATCTTCATGTAAATGCCATGCAGCAACAACAGGCACTCCTCCCTAATATTCTGTTTCACATTGCTTACCCCATGCAACAGAAAGAGAAGACAGTGTGTAGATTCATTTGCAGTGTTAAGCAACATTGCAATTGGGGAATAAAGAAAGAATGTGATAAGATAGTGTCACCAACAGTCTGTTCTCCGTGGACAGGGCATTACCTTGACAGCCCTTGATCCGCTGCAAAGACAACATTATCTGCATTCCCAATGTCTGCTCATATAAATCAGCAGTTGCGATATAACTACTGAGCATTTTATGACGATGTCCCCCTTATCTGTGATGGAGTGTTTGAGTACAAGTTTATGTAGGTAAATACTGGCACTCTCTTACCTTTTTCTAATCTCCATCACTTTATCTGTAATGGCATTGAGATGCGCCGAGACAGATGTAACATACTCCATTATGTTTTTTTGTGGTTGAAAATGGTGTTTTCCTCTTTAAATTAGGAAATCAGAAGAATCAGTGGGGTGCCATTTGAAATGGTTCACTGTGCATGTTTATCTGGCATGATGTGTCCGCCCCTCCATTTTCATCAGAAGTAATAGAAGGCTATGAAGTGCTGGAAGTAATTCATTTTCAATGGAAGGAGAGCAATTTGAGGCAATGTGAGTAATTTGGCCATAGTTTAAACGATTCTGGCTGTGGAAAGACACAAAACAGTTGAGAAAATTGAACTTTATACAAATCATCAGCAATTACTTTAAAATATAATGAAATAAAATGTTATTTGTCACATGCTTTGTAAAATAACGTGTGGACTAACAGTGAAATGCTTACTTACGGCCCTTCCCAACAATGCAAAAAATAACGTGTGGACTAACAGTGAAATGCTTACTTATGGACCTTCCCAACAATGCAGAGAGAAAGAAAATAGAGAAATAATAGAAAATTAAAACACATAATAATAAAAGTAATAATAGATACCTAATGAGTAATGATAACTTGGCTTTATACAAGGGGTACCAGTACTGAGTCAATGTGCAGGGGTACGAGGTAATAACTTGTCTATATTCAAGGAGTACCAGTACTGCGTCAATGTGCAGGGGTGCGAGGTAATTGAGGTAGATATATAACTAGGAAGAAAGTGACAGATAGTAAACAGTAGCAGCAGTGTATGTGATGAGTCAGAAAAGTTAGTCCAAAAAGGGTCAATGCAGATAGGCCGGGTAGCTATTTGGTTAGCTAACTATTTAACTAATTATTTAGCAGTCTTAAAACTTGGGGGTAGAAGCTGTTCAGGGTCCTGTTGGTTCCAAACGTGGTGCGTCGGTACTGCATGCCGTGCGGTAGCAGAGAGAAGAGTCTATGACTTGGGTAGCTGGATTCTGAACATTTTTAGGGCTGATACCTCTGATCACCTCTGATACCGCCTGATATAGAGGTTCTGGATGGCAGGGAGCTGGGCCGTACGTACAGTGGCTTGCGAAAGTATTCACCCCCGGTGGCATTTTTCCTATTTTGTTGCCATACAACCTGGAATTAAAATATATTTGGGGGGGGGGTTGTATCATTTGATTTACACAACATGCCTAACACTTTGAAGATGCAATTTTTTTTAAATGTGAAACAAAAAAAGAAATAAAACAAAAAACAGAAAAGTTGAGCGTGCATAACTATTCACCCCCCCAAAGTCAGTACTTTACAGCTGCAAGTCTCTTGGGGTTGTCTATAAGCTTGGCACATCTAGCCACGGGATTTTTGCCCAGTCTTCAAGGCAAAACTGTTCCAGCTCCCTCAAGTTGGATGGGTTCCGCTGGTATACAGCAAGTCATACCACAGATTTTCAATTGGATTGAGGTCTGGGCTTTGACTAGGCCATTCCAAGACATTTAAATGTTTCCCCTTAAACCACTCGAGGGTTGCTTCAGCAGTATTCTTTGGGTCATTGTCCTGCTGGAAGGTGAACCTCCGTCCCAGTCTCAAATCTCTGGAAGACTTAAACAGGTTTCCCTCAAGAATTTCCCTGTATTTAGCACCATCCATCATTCCTTCAATTCTGACCAGTTTCCCAGTCCCTGCCAATGAAAAACATCCCCACAGCATGATGCTGCCACCCCCATGCTTCACTGTGGGGATGGTGTTCTCGGGGTGATGAGAGGTGTTGGGTTTGCGCCAGACATAGCATTTTCCTTGATGGCCAAAAAGCTACATTTTAGTCTCATCTGACCTGAGTACCTTCTTCCATATGTTTGGGGAGTCTCCCACATGCCTTTAGGCAAACACCAAACATGTTTTCTCATTGTTTTCTTTAAGCAATGGCTTTTTTTCTGGCCACGCTTCTGTAAAGCCCAGCTCTGTGGAGTGTACGGCTTAAAGTGGTCCTATGGACAGATACTCCAATCTCTGCTGTGGAGCTTTGCAGCTCCTTCAGGGTTATCTTTGTTCTCTTTGTTGCCTCTCTGATTAATGCCCTCTTTGCCTGGTCTGTGAGTTTTGGTGGGCGGCCCTCTCTTGGCAGGTTTGTTGTGGTGCCATATTCTTTCCATGTTTTAATAATGAATTTAATGGTGCTCTGTGGGATGTTCAAAGTTTCGCATATTTTTTTATAACCCAACCCTGATCTGTACTTCTCCACAACTTTGTCCCTGACCTGTTTGGAGAGCTCCTTGGTCTTCATAGTGCCGCTTGCTTGGTGGTGCCCCTTGCTTAGTGGTGTTGCAGACTCTGGGGCCTTTCAGAACAGGTGTATATATACTGAGATCATGTGACAGATCATGTGACACTTAGATTGCACACAGGTGGACGTTATTTAACTAATTATTTAACTTCTCAAGGTAATTGGTTGCACCAGATCTTATTTAGGGGCTTCATAGCAAAGGGGGTGATACATATGCACTCACCACTTTTCCGTTTTTAATTTTTTTGAAACAAGTAATTTTTTTCATTTCACTTCACCAATTTGGATTCATTTGTATATGTCCATTACATGGAATCCAAATAAAAATCTATTTAAATTACAGGTTGTAATGAAACAAAATAGGAAAAATGCCAAGGGGGTGAATACTTTTGCGTTGCACTGTACTACCCTCTAGTGTCTTGCGGTCGGCTGCCAAGCAGTTGCCATACCAAGCGGTGATGCAGCCAGTCAATATGCTCTCAATGGTGCAGCTGTAGAATATTTAGAGGATCTGAATGCCATGCCAAATCTTTTCAGCCTCCTTAGGGGAAAGAGGCGTTGTCGTGACCTCTTCAGGGCTGTGTTGGTGTGTTTGGACCATGATAGTGGTGTGATAGTGATAGTTAGTGATGTGGACACTGAGGAACTTGAAGCTCTTGACCCACTCCACTCCAGCCCCGTCGATGTGAATGGGGGCGTGCTCGGCCCTTTGTTTCCTGTAGTCCACGATCATCTCCTTTGTCTTGCTGACGTTGAGATAGAGGTTGTTGTCCTGGCACCACACGACCAGGTCTCTGACCTCCTCCCTATAGGATGTCTCATCGTCGTCAGTGTTCAGACCTACCACTGTTGTTTTGTCAGCAAACTTAATGATGGTGTTGGAGTTGTGCTTGGCCACACAGTCGTGGGTGAACAGGGAGTACAGGAAGGCAGTAAGCATGCACCACTGAGGTGCCTCTGTGTTGAGGGTCAGCGTGACGGATGTGTTGTTGCCTACCCTCACCACCTGAGGGCGGCCTGTCAGGAAGTTGGCTACAGTTGCACGAGGTGTTCAGTCCCAGGGTCCTTAGCTTAGTGATGAGCTTGGAGGACAATATGATGTTGAACGCTGCGCTGTAGTCAATAAACAGCATTCTCATGTAGGTGTTCCTTTTGTCCAATGTGAATGGGCAGTGTTGAGTAAAATAGAGATTGCATCCTATGTGGATCTGTAAGCCATGACGAGCGTTTCAAAGTATTTCAAGGCTACAAATCAAATCAAATCACATTTATTTATATAGCCCTTCGTACATCAGCTGATATCTCAAAGTGCTGTACAGAAACCCAGCATAAAACCCCAAACAGCAAGCAATGCATGTGAAAGAAGCACGGTGGCTAGGAAAAACTCCCTAGGAAAAACTCCCTAGAAAGGCCAAAACCTAGGAAGAAACCTAGAGAGGAACCAGGCTATGAGGGGTGGCCAGTCCTCTTCTGGCTGTGCCGGGTGGATATTATAACAGAACATGGTCAAGATGTTAAAATGTTCATAAATGACCAGCATGGTCAAATAATAATAATCATAGTAGTTGTCGAGGGTGCAACAAGCACGTCCGGTGAACAGGTCAGGGTTCCATAGCCGCAGGCAGAACAGTTGACCCAGACAGGAAGACCACGTCAGTGACTCAACCCACTCAAGTGACGCACCCCTCCCATGGACGGCATGGAAGAACACCAGTAAGCCAGTGACTCAGCCCCTGTAATAGGGTTAGAGGCAGAGAATCCCAGTGGAGAGAGGGGAACCGGCAAGGCAGAGACAGCAAGGGCGGTTCGTTGCTCCAGCCTTTCCGTTCACCTTCACACTCCTGGGCCAGACTATACTTAATCATAGGACCTACTGAAGAGATAAGTCTTCAGTAAAGACTTAAAGGTTGAGACTGAGTCTGCGTCTCTCACATGGGTAGGCAGACCATTCCATAAAAATGGAGCTCTATAGGAGAAAGCCCTACCTCCAGCCGTTTGCTTAGAAATTCTAGGGACAATTAGGAGGCCTGCGTCTTGTGACCGTAGCGTACGTGTAGGTATGTACGGCAGGACCAAATCGGAAAGATAGGTAGGAGCAAGCCCATGTAATGCTTTGTAGGTTAGCAGTAAAACCTTGAAATCAGCCCTTGCCTTAACAGGAAGCCAGTGTAGGGAGGCTAGTACTGGAGTAATATGATCAAATTTTGGGGTTCTAGTCAGGATTCTAGCAGCCGTATTTAGCACTAACTGAAGTTTGTTTAGTGATTTATCCGGGTAGCTGGAAAGTAGAGCATTGCAGTAGTCCAGCCTAGAAGTAACAAAAGCATGGATTAATTTTTCTGCATCATTTTTGGACAGAAAGTTTCTGATTTTTGCAATGTTACGTAGATGGAAAAAAGCTGTCCTTGAAACAGTCTTGATATGTTCTTCAAAAGAGAGATCAGGGTCCAGAGTAATGCCGAGGTCCTTCACAGTTTTATTTGAGACGACTGTACAACCATCCAGATTAATTGTCAGATTCAACAGAAGATCTCTTTGTTTCTTGGGACCTAGAACAAGCATCTCTGTGAGTGGTACAGGGCGATAGTCATTTAGACAGGTTACCTTGGCGTTCTTGGGCACAGGGACTATGGTGGCCTGCTTGAAACGTGTAGGTATTACAGACTGGGTCAGGGAGAGGTTGAAAATGTCAGTGAAGACACCACAGGATCCAGCAGGTGTCTCAGTAGGAAACATCTGACCTCACAAAAGTTTAAAACAGGGCTGTAAGACGGTGTTACTTGGCGCTTTGAAAAGTTACCCGGCCTCATAAAAATAGGGGTTGGTCAACCATTCCATAACAGTTAGATCTATCAGAAACTAGTTCCTTTCCCGGCCACACCGAAGGGGAGGGGGAGGGAGGGGGGTATATCTAAGCTGATAGCCTGTGTTGACAGTAACGGTTGGAGTGGTGCATCACATGCTGCGAAAAGAGTATTTCCATAGCATTACAAGACAAATGTAGCTTGAAATAGAATACCCTTTACCCAAGATGTCTTTTTCTATGGTGATTCCCTCTAGAAGGGTTCACTAAGAAACAATCTTCCATAAATATGTCAGTTAGACAGCTTTAACCATTTGTTATTGAATACTCGAGTAACATTGCGAGTAAAAATATCAGATTTGCAAGTCTAATATATTGTCTGAAGAGTAAAATAATTAAATGACAAGCTAATGGGTTTATTTTTTCATTGTGGTTTTATAGTCTTTCAGCTTGCATGTCATACATCTTCTAAGCTTTTAGAATGTTGTCACATGTTAATATTACCTGTCCAGGCAACCAAAGATACTGCCTAACCAAACAACATAGATATCTGTGGTACATTTGTCTTCAGAGCACCCTGGATAGCTGCGGAACAATTTGGCCACAATTTTTCACCTTTGGCATCTGCCGTAGTATATGTTCCTCCACAGCAGGTACTATTTCCTCTGTGTCTATTGATATCAGTATGGTAGGTGACAGCAGACCACCTAGCAGACCTCCATTGCGCATTCTTCACCATCCCAGCACTCAGCCCCAGGGGGCTATGGTGTTCCCTATCGGCTCCACACAGACCAGGGGCATCAATCACTGTTCCATCAACGCTGGCTCCAAAGCGGGCACCTAAAAGGCCCATAAGCAGCCACTGAGCTACAGGGATAGTGCTGGGCATTTTCAGAACAGACAGGAAGCAGGATATTGGTTCCCTCTGGGATGGGGAAAACATGCTGTATGGCCAAGTCCTTTGATTAATCACTGACATCTCTGGATTGATCAGCAAATGTTTGACAGGAGGTAAATAAAGTGTGATTCACAAGAGAGATGCCAAACCCTTCAATTTATAGTTACAAAACATCAGGTGGTTTAGATACCTTAGTGTTGCATGCATTGTTTGACACTTGGGGATACCACTGGGATACGGCTTTAATTGATCCTTCATAACTTTTCTGCACAGTCTCCAGTTTGACAGAGTGATCTTTGTTGTCATTCAATGAGAGACGACTTGTTTTCATGCAAATTCTTTCTTTGAAAAATACTGCACCAAACATCTTAGTTAGATGTAAAATAGTGTGACTAAGATCTCTTCGGCAACAAAGCCAGAATTAACGAGAGATTTCTTGAGTTATTTTAGATTAATTCTGACTATTTTGAGGAAGTGTATACTGGCTATGGCGTCTCAAAATGGACAAACAGTACTATTGCCGCTTTTTCACGTTTTAAAAGCAAAGGTCTTTTAAGGGCACACTCGTTGGGTTCATCTAGGCGCCAGCCGAACAGAAGTATGCTGACACCTTAACATACACACACACACACAAACACACACACAAACAAACGGCAACAGCTGTACCCAGGGAGGAGGCGAACAGATGAGCAGACTTATATTAAGCCTTGGGGGTTGTCAGTCGTAGCACGAGTGTTGAGAGAATGTCATCAGAATGTTGACATTCTGAATGTTACACAGCTGAAGTCACTTCACCCTGTCTTTGGATCACACCACACTGTTGAGAGTACAGGATCAGTATGTTCTTGCCTTGCCTGTCATTTCAGTCACAACACGGCCTGCATGTTATTAACCTTCTTCCCGCTAAATGCAAATGCATCCCACTGGGCACAGACTTCAGTCAGTTAAATGTCTAGTTTTAATTTACATTTGGTTGAGTTGTCAACTAACGTGAATTCAACTTGAAATCAATAAAACATTTCACCATGTCATTGGATTTAGTTTAAAAGTGAGAAAAAAAGTGCAAAATGCCCTTACATTGCTGACTTTTTGCAAATCCTATGTCGATTCAACTTCATCGCATAGATTTTTGAGGTTGAAATGACGTGGAAACAACGCTGATTCAACTACTTTTTGCCCAGTGGGATTGCTATTCAAGCTTTTTTCCATCTACGTAACATTGCAAAAATCAGAAACTTTCTGTCCAAAAATGACGCAGAAAAATTAATCCATGCTTTTGTTACTTCTAGGCTCGACTACTGCAATGCTCTACTTTCCGGCTACCCGGATAAAGCACTAAACAAACTTCAGTTAGTGCTAAATACGGCTGCTAGAATCCTGACTAGAACCAAAAAATTTGATCATATTACTCCAGTGCTAGCTTCCCTACACTGGCTTCCTGTTAAGGCAAGGGCTGATTTCAAGGTTTTACTGCTAACCTACAAAGCATTACATGGGCTTGCTCCTACCTATCTTTCCGATTTGGTCCTGCCGTACATACCTACACGTACGCTACGGTCACAAGACGCAGGCCTCCTAATTGTCCCTAGAATTTCTAAGCAAACGGCTGGAGGTAGGGCTTTCTCCTATAGAGCTCCATTTTTATGGAATGGTCTGCCTACCCATGTGAGAGACGCAGACTCAGTCTCAACCTTTAAGTCTTTACTGAAGACTTATCTCTTCAGTAGGTCCTATGATTAAGTATAGTCTGGCCCAGGAGTGTGAAGGTGAACGGAAAGGCTGGAGCAACGAACCGCCCTTGCTGTCTCTGCCTTGTCGGTTCCCCTCTTCCCACTGGGATTCTCTGCCTCTAACCCTTTTACAGGGGCTGAGTCACTGACTTACTGGTGTTCTTCCATGCCGTCCATGGGAGGGGTGCGTCACTTGAGTAGGTTGAGCCACTGACGTGGTCTTCCTGTCTGGGTTGGCGCCCCCCCTTGGGTTGTGCCGTGGCGGACATCTTTGTGGGCTATACTCGGCCTTGTCTTCGGACGGTAAGTTGCTGGTTGTAGATATCCCTCTAGTGGTGTGGGGGGCTGTGCTTTGGCAAAGTGGGTGGGGTTATATCCTGCCTGTTTGGCCCTGTACGGGGGTATCATCGGATGGGGCCACAGTGTCTTCTGATCCCTCCTGTCTCAGCCTCCAGTATTTATGCTGCAGTAGTTTATGTGTCGGGGGGCTAGGGTCAGTCTGTTACATCTGGAGTATTCTCTTGTCTTATCCGGTGTCCTGTGTGAATGTAAATATGCTCTCTCTAATTCTCTCTTTCTTTCTTTCTTTCTTTCTCTCGGAGGACCTGAGCCCTAGGACTACCTGGCATGATGACTCCTTGCTGTCCCCAGTCCACCTGGCCATGCTGCTGCTCCAGTTTCAACTGTTCTGCCTGCGGCTACGGAACCCTGACCTGTTCACCGGACGTGCTTGTTGCACCCTCGACAATTACTATGATTATTATTATTTGACCATGCTGGTCATTTACGAACATTTTAACATCTTGACTATGTTCTGTTATAATATCCACCCGGCACAGCCAGAAGAGGACTGGCCACCCCTCATAGCCTGGTTCCTCTCTAGGTTTCTTCCTAGGTTTTTGGCCTTTCTCAGGAGTTTTTCCTAGGGAGTTTTTCCCAGCCACCGTGCTTCTTTCACATGCATTGCTTGCTGTTTGGGGTTTTAGGCTGGGTTTCTGTACAGCACTTTGAGATTTCAGCTGATGTACGAAGGGCTATATAAATAAATTTGATTTGATTTGATTTGATTTGATTTGATTTGAAACACATTTTCCCATTCCTGAAGTGTGATTCCCAATAGCAGTTCTCTTTCCCCTCATCCAAGCAAACGAAGAGGACATTGAAGCACTGGTGGTCATGTCTCGCAGAGTAGATATAGAAGGTCCCACATGGACATGTTAGTGTGAGAATAGCCACGATGAAAAATAAGACTGCTGAAATTAACTATTTTAGTATAATGGTATCAAAATCCTATGATTTTATATCAAATATATGTCCTATCTCTTTTCTCTGGTCAATAAATTGACTATTCAGCAGGCTCCCAGCAGTGCTGTTCCTGCTTGTCCAACACAAGAATCCAATGAGCTCGCCTGTGTCCGATTATTTCTTAATTTCTCCATGAGAAAGTTAATCTAATGAGCATTATTGGACTCTAATGAGAAATGTAATTAGTCAGATGGGAAGATTATCTCCGTGTAATTACAGTAGCTGTCTCTGTCTGCTTCAATTAAAATGACGGGAGTGAGAAGCTTATGACGCCTTGGTGGACAAGAGGGGGGAACTGGGCCTAACCTGACAAAAATGGTAACCATTTGTCAAGACCAACCGTTCAGACTTCACAGAAAGGAGTTTCAATGCCCCATAAAAACTGAGTGAAGAATACCTCAGAGTTATGGCTCAAACATAACAGGCAGATCATCAATACAACATACCCAATGTTGATACACCAACAAAAGCAGTAATATAGTATAAATTGTCATAGTTTATATAGATGTATGGTTTTTCATCTTCATAGTCAAATGAAACTCTATCAATTATCAGCGCTCTTTCCTTTGCTGTGTTTGACAGCACAGGAAAACAAATGACACGGAGGTGGATTGATGGACAAAATCCCCCTCACGTCAGTCATAACCTATTTACATTTAAGTAATTTAGCAGGCACTCTGATTCAGAGCGACTTACAAGAGCAATTAGGGTTAAGTGCCTTGCTCAAGGGCACATCAGCAGATTTTCAGCTAGTCGGCTCTTAACCGCTAGGCTACCTGCCGCCACCTATGTGCCTATGTGTTTACATTTTCAGTTCACAAGTGTCAGAAGTGTCAGGGCTGTTGACAGGGATTTGGTCAAGGCAGAGTTGATACTCTTAAGCCTTTCCTTGCCGAGGGTTATCGATCGAGCGCTGTGAGGTGGTTACCAGTACTGCTGACCCCAGAGCAGAGCTGATGGGCTCCAAGGGTCATTCAGACTCATAGCTCTCAGTTCAAAGAATCTACTGAGTCACTGCTAGCGTAATATTGTGATAACATACCCTGAAGAAAGTAATCAAACACACACACACAGCCATCCATGGATTTGAGGTTTAATGCTATTATCACCGATGCTCTTAGCAATGAGGGACCACAATGGAGGAGTAATTACACACTAATGATCAGTTTGTAATGGAAACAAAAACATTGTTTTTCAAACTGAGGCTGCCCACTTAATTGGTCAGAGCACAAAGGTACACGCTGAAAAGCAGGTACACTCGCCATCCGGGGGATGAAATGTTGAGGACATCACTTTGGTGTTTTGTGTTTCGTAAAATCATAGTGTGGGGAATGTGTCTATTTTTGAAGGTCCTCTGCTGTAGGCGGTGTGGATTTGATCTGTTATATAGGGTGTTATCTACGGTCACATCTCAGCATCAAAGATCTGAGAAAGAACAACACAGGCTAAACATTGTTAACCCTTTAAACTGTATTTTACTGAAACTCTTTCAGTAGAGACTTGTTCATTAAATGGGATTGGTCCTTACCAGAGGGAGTGAAGGGGAAGTGGTAAGGAAACATGTATGTTATCCCTCTGTTAAGTCCTCTACTGAACTTGAAACCACCAGGACAAAGCAGTCAATATGCAGATTAATGATAATGACATGCGGGCCAGGGAGATAATCTTTTTAAGCTCTTTTTATCTAAACAACAATGGAAGGAAAGGCAGAGACAATCCCAAAGCTAACAAACAACAGAATTTGAATGTGTATATTTTGTAGATAGAATGAACTTCCGATAAGGAAATCTGTGTACAGTATCAAAGTAGAAAATAATATGTCACACAGTCACACATCTTTTCTTGAAATTGCACTTCTGGATGCACTTCGCTGAGCCTTAAAATATGTTTGTTATTTCTAATATATATATTTTTAAAGTTCTCATGCATCTGTTTTTATCTCAATATCAAATAATTTCTGGCTAACAATTAAGAACTTTACTGCGATTGTTTTCAATTAAAATGCCCCCCCCCCAAAAAAAACAATTGCTTCTTAGCAAAGAGCAATTTCTCAAGTAGTTTTTTTTTAAGACTGTCTCGAAATGTTCTGAGTAGGCAGAGAGGTTTGGAATTATCTTTCTTATTAGTCAAATACCTCACCAGGCATGCCAAAACTTCAGCCAGGCTGAAATTTCAGGCAGTCTTTTCAAACATCTCTTACGCTAAAAGGGCATTATCATAATTTTCACAATTTCACAGTTTGATTCCAACCTCATACTGGGGAAATACACTACATGACCAAAAGTATGTGGACACCTGCTCGTCGAACATCATTATTCCAAAATCCGGGCATTAATATGGAGTTGGTCCCCCCTTTGCTGCTATAACAGCCTCCACTTTTCTGGGAAGGCTTTCCACTAGATGTTGGAACATTGCTGCGGGGGCTTGCTTACATTCAGCCACAAGAGCATTAGTGAGGTCAGGCACTGATATTGGGCGATTAGGCCTGGATCGCAGTCGCTTTCCAATTCATCCCAAAGGTGTTTGACGGGGTTGAGGCCAGGGCTCTGTGCAGACTAGTCAAGTTCTTCGGCACCAATCTCGACATACACATTTCTGTATGGACCTCGTTTTGTGCACGGGGGCATTGTCATGCTGAAACAACAAAGGGCCTTCCCCAAACTGTTGCCACAAAGTTGGAAGCACAGAACTGTCTAGAATTTCCTTGTAAGCTGAAGCATTAAGATTGCCCTTCACTTGATCTAAGGGGCCTTGCCCGAACCATGAAAAACAGCCCCAGACCATTCTACTTCCTCCACCAAACTTTAGTATGCATTCGGGCAGGTAGCATTCTCCTGGCATCCGCCAAACCCAGATTTGTCCATTGGACTGCCAGATGGTGAAGCGTGATTCATCACCCCAGAGAATTTGTTTCCACTGCTCCAGAGTCAATGGCGGTGAGTTTTACACAACTCCAGCCGATGCTTGGCATTGTGCATGGTAATCTTAGGCTTGTGTGCGGCTGCTCGGCCATGGAAACCCATTTCATGAAGCTCCCAACGAACAGTTCTTGCGCTGACGTTGCTTCCAGTGGCAGTTTGAAAATGGATAGTTATGGTGCCACGTTAAAAGTCACTGAGCTCTTCAGTAATGCCCTTCTACTGCCAATGTTTGTCTTTGGAGATTGCATGGCTGTGTGATTGATTTTGTACACCCGTCAGCAGCGGGTGTGGCTGAAAAAGCCAAATCTATTCATTTGAAGGTGTGTCCGCACAGTTATTTCGGAAATTATTCAGACACCTTGACTTTTTTCACATTTTGTTACATTACAGCCTTATTCTAAAATGGACTAAATAAAAAAAATCCTCAGCAATCTACACACAATATCTCATAATGACAAAAACAGGTTTTTAGATTTTTTTTAAATGTATAAAAACAAAACATAAAATACCTTATTTACATAAGTATTCAGACCCTTTGCTATGAGACTCAATATTGAGCTCTGGTGCATCTTGTTAGCAACTTGATTGGAGTCCACCTGTGGTAAATTCAATTGATTGGACATGATTTGGAAAGGCACACACCTGTCTATATAAGGTCCCACAGTTCACAGTGCATTTCAGAGCAAAAACCAAGCCATGATGTCGAAGGAATTGTCCGTAGAGCTCCGAGACAGGATTGTGTCGAAGCAAAGATCTGGGGAAGGGTACCAAAACAATTCTGCAGCATTGAAGGTCCCCAAGAACACAATGGCCTCCATCATTCTTAAATGGAAGTTTGGAACCACCAAGACACCTAGAGCTGGCCGACCGGCCAAACTGAGCAATCGTGGGAGAAGGGCCTTTGTCAGGGAGGTGACCACAAACCCGATGGTCACTCTGACAGAGCTCTAGAGTTCCTCTGTGGAGATAGGAGAACCTTCCAGAAGGGCAAGCATCTCTGCAGCACTCCACCAATCAGGACTTTATGGTAGAGTGGCCGGACGGAAGCCACTCCTCAGTAAAAGGCACATGATAGCCTGCTTGGAGACTCTCAGACCTTGAGAAACAAGATTCTCTGGTCTGATGAAACCAAGATTGAACTCTTTTGCCTGAATACCAAGCATCACATCTGGAGGAAACCTGCCACCATCCTCAGGGTGAAGCATGGTGGTGGCAGCATCATGCGGTGCGTTTTTCAGCGGCAGTGACTGGGAGATTAGTCAGATTGAGGAAAAGATGAACGAAGCAAGGTACAGAGAGATCCTTGATGAGAACCTGCTCCAAAGCACTCAGGACCTCAGACTGGGGCAAAGATTCACCATCCAACAGGACAACGACCCTAAGCACACAGCTAAGACAACGCAGGAGGGACTTTGGGACAAGTTTCTGAATGTCCTTGAGTGGCCCGGCCAGGGCCCGGACTTGAACACGATCGAACAGCTCTGGAGAGACCTGAAAGTAGCTGTGCAGTAACGCTCCCCATCCAACCTGACAGAGCTTGAGAGGATCTGCAGAAAGGAATGGAAGAAACTCCCCAAAGACAGGTGTGCCAAGCTTGTAGCATCACACCCAAGAAGACTTGCTACCAAAAGTGCTTCAACAAAGTACTAAAGGGTCTGAATACTTATGTAAATGTAATATTTCAGTTCCTAAAAAAAATGGTTTTGCTTCTTCATTATGGACTACTGCGTGTAGATTGATTAGGGAAAAATACGATTTATTCAATTTTCGAATAAAGCTGTAACGTAACAAAATGTGGAAAAAGTCAAGAGGTCTGAATACCTTCCGAAGGCACTGTATATAGTGTATCTACATAAAACACAGGAAATCACATTTTTGACCTCACTGGGCCTTTAACAATGGATATTGTACATTTTGTTTATTCCAAATTTGGACTCCAATGGTATTCGGTATCTTTCAAATCACTCCCCTGCTGCAGCCAATCCCCTGTGACTTAGATGTAATGCTCCTGTTAGCCCCTCACCCTAGCAGTCATCCACCTGCCATGCAGCACTTCCCTCATCCACCCACCCCCTGTTTATTTAATTCATTAGGAAACACAAAAGTGCCTCGCGTTGACTGATCCCTGGTCTGATGGCACGGCGGATCGATGAAGCTCCCGGGTTAGGGCAGAATGGTAATGTTTGGACCAACAAGCTGATGGATGCACACTTGAGAATGGGTGCCGGGGAGGGGAGAGATCAATGGAAACTTTGCTGAGCATAGATAAGAGGCTGGCTCATCACCACGCAGGGCTCTGTCTTTGATCGCTCGCCTCTCCTCTTCACATGATGAGGGTTTAAACTCTTTGTTTACGTGTTAGAGGCTCCACTATGCTGGAGCTCTCCCTACTTTTTCCTCATTCCCAGTACTTGTTTACTGCCCAACCTCCATGATCCATCTGGTAGTCCACTCTCATTCACCTCCCTGCAGGAATACAACAGCAGTATAAACCACACTTTCAGAAATGTATTTGATTTGCACAGCAGCATGCCCCTGGATGGAGCCAGTTGACACTTGATTTAGAAACACATTGTCCCGTGGCTTCTGAAAGAGCAGTGTGGAATCTGAAACGAATGAATTCCCACCTTATATTCAACAAAAATGAAGTAAAATCACTAAATAATTAGTTGCCTCAATACCAAGCAAATATTACCCTAAAATGCACCATACTTTAGAAGACAAGTCACTGTTATTTTATCGGTCAATAATATGACAAAATAGTGGATAATGAAAAAAAGTTTCAGCATTCATTAAAACCTTCTCTCACCTTTTAACTACTTTTCATCTGCGGAAACACCTCGGGGGGTTGATTGACAATGTGTTAATTAGCCAATCAGGGAGTGAGGGGACTCGACACCTGTGTGGTCAGTCCAACCGCAATTACCTTCTGCCTGCCTCCCCTGCTCCCTATTAGAGCCAAGCTGTTAGCGATAGAGAGCCTAATGGCCCAGTAATAAGACAAGCGCTCCGAGTCTATCTTAATGAAAATCACTGGACCTCCCTCAGTCTGTCTCTCCTTGTGGCGTTTGCATGCAGAGGTGGCTGCTCTTCCTGATGGTACTGGAGGAAAGGGAAATGTTGGCGGACTATCGCTACTTGTTCCAGTAGATTTTAAAAGTTTCATTTTCTTGTTTCCTGTCCTCCATTGATCGGACAAGGTTTGTTAGGTGAGAGCAGTGATATCTATCCGTTCCTCTACCAGTATTCTCCAAAGAAAGGATGGGAGGGGGCAAAGTTAGTGGAAGATATTGGGGCACAGCCAGAAATACATTCTTCCTCATCATCATTAATCCTTCCCCTTCTCAAAAGAGATCATTAGTGAATATGATTGGAAAAATCCAAAGAATGGAAACCCTGTCAGGACAAGAAAGATGCATTTCTTAATTATTTCTACAGTTCTGGCCTCAGCACTGAACTAGTATGAGAGTAATCTTGACTGTATGAGTCAATGACAAAATGACTTGAATGACTTAGCAGTGGTAGGGGTAATATGTCACCACCACCTCCATCCACCTGCACCTTCTCAAACACACAGCCTAGAATGTTTTGACAGTATGTGTCCCCCTCCTCACACACCCTCCCCCATTCCCGCTCTCCCTTCCCAAAAGCAAGACGATAAGGAGTCATTCCGAAGCTGTTGTACCTGATTTGCTGAGGAGGGATTGAAATGACACTGACAAATCCTCCATGTCCCCTCGTGACAGTTGTGACATTCTCAATCCT
This sequence comes from Salmo trutta, assembly GCF_901001165.1. Classification (NCBI taxonomy): domain Eukaryota; kingdom Metazoa; phylum Chordata; class Actinopteri; order Salmoniformes; family Salmonidae; genus Salmo; species Salmo trutta. Next base: position 59,814,848 of record NC_042960.1, read on the forward strand.
ATTTATTTACTGTCGACTGGATGAGATGTCACATTGGACAGTGAATATTTCTACTAGTCTGATACCGGGGCACAACCAGTTTATGTTCTTTATCCCTCACAACTTGACTTTCACATCTTTATCCATGCAGGACTGTCCATGCATTTGTTTCACAACATCATGTTTGTGGTTTCTCTAATAGTCTACATAATGTATTGTATAATAATAAACAGAATCTGTACCTAAAAGGACCATTCAGCTCCAATTACAAGACATATAGGTTGTTGACGATGACACGACCCATGCCCAGTGAGCAAAACATCTTTTAAGTGTCTTTTCAACGTCTTTTCATCATCTTTCCAATGGCTTTTTAACCAAAAAATACATATTTTCAATGTATTTTCAACATATTTTGCTCTCAGAGGCAGTTCCTTTACAAAGGTCAAGGTTCACAAGGTGTCAAGAAACAACAACTTCCATGAATGTGATGGCGGCCTTACTATAGCATTTCTATTACAGTTTTTCTTCAATTGCTAACATGCATTGGTCAAAACTGAAGTCACATTGTCAAAACTCTTCACACAGTCAGCGAAACAGAAGTGTATGTGGACCAAACTGTGAATAATTTTTCATTGCTTTCACACACAAAATGCATTCAATGACCACATTCTCTGAAATCCATGATTTCTTTTCTCATTCATACTCCACCACCTGCAAAACAATATATTTGCAGCACGTTTTCAAATGCTAACACACTGTTTCCAAAACTGTTAAAAACACATTCAAAACAGAATGATGGCAAATGTTGTGCATTTCTGCAGTAACCAGATTGAAACATATAGAAAATCTCAGCAGAATATTAATAATTCCAAACACAGCTGATTGCAATTTCAGCTGAAAGCCTACCCAAGTGTCCTTTTTTCAGTCTTGTTAAAACAGGCAAAAGAGGACAGCTCCGGAATGATTTAGCTTGGAAACATGGATCAAGGAAGACAGGTTGGTGGGGAAAGAAGAGTGTCAGGGAGAGGGAGAAAGCATGGAGGACAAAGGAGAGGAAGACCAAGAGCGGTGGTCTCTGATGAGATAAGGGCCACAATTATTGACCATGTTGTAAACCATGGTCTCTCTTTGAGAGAGGCTGGTTTAAGGGTGCAACCGAATCAGCAACGTTCAACAGTTGCATCAATAGTACGAATGTTCCGGCAAAACAACAGGTGAGATGTGCATCCTTGATAAATGATAATTGAACTACATATTGTTCATATTTTTACATGTACTGACATTTTGAAATATATTGATTGTTTTGTGTTTTTCAGTAGGATCCAAATGTTGCCTCCCACAGCAGGGAGAGGCAGAATATTATCAGATGTGCAGTAAATTGCCATTGTTGACATGGTAATTGGCAACAATGCAATAAAACTGCAGGAAATTCGGGACAGAGTGCTGGCAGACAATATTAATTTTGGGAATGTGAATACGGTCAGCACAACGACAATTGCCAGAGTCCTAGAGAAACATAAAATAAGGATGAAGCAGTTGTACACTGAACCCTTTGAGAGAAACGGTGAACGTGTGAAAGAACTCCGGTATCAATATGTCCAGGTAAGATGTCTGTTCAATAACCAAACAGGGTACATACACAGCTATGCATAATGTAAATTACTGTAAAACTGTGGATTTACTGTATTTTAGATAGTAAAGGAGATGGAAGCCGGGCAAACTGCACATACTGCACATTCATCTTTGTGAATGAAGCTGGATTCAATCTGGCAAAAACACGCCGTAGGGGAAGAAATGTGATTGGATAGAGAGCAACCGTGGATGTCCCAGGCCAGAGAGGAGCTAACATCATAATGTGTGCAGCACTGTCCAATGATGGTTTGCTGTTACACAAATCACTCATTGGCCCCTACAATACAGAGAGGCTCACTTATTTTCAGGATGACCTGCATAATCGACTTGTGCCAGCAGAGGAGAGAGGGGCAAGAAACTCCCCTACCTTCGTTGTTGTGTGGGATAATGTGGCATTCCACCACTCTGCTGCAGTCACAGACTGGTTTGCTGCACATCCCAGGATGTCAGTACTATTCCTGCCTCCATACTCCCCCTTCCTAAACCCCATAGAGGAGTTTTTCTCTGCGTGGAGGTGGAAGGTATACCATCCACATGACCAGATGTCCTTACTGGAGGCCATGAATGCAGGGTGTGGAGACACTTCTCCTGAAGACTGCCAGGGTGTGGAGACACTTCTCCTGAAGACTGCCAGGGTGTGGAGACCCTTCTCCTGAAGACTGCCAGGGTGTGGAGACACTTCTCCTGAAGACTGCCAGGGTGTGGAGACACTTCTCCTGAAGACTGCCAGGGTGTGGAGACACTTCTCCTGAAGACTGCCAGGGTTGGATTAGACATTCCAGAAGATACTTTCCAAGAAAAATATATAGATGTACTATTGTAAAGTGGTTGTTCCACTGGATATCATATGATGAATGCACCAATTTGTAAGTCGCTCTGGATAAGAGCGTCTGCTAAATGACTTAAATGTAAATGTAAATGTAAGATGCATCGCCAGAGAAGACATAAGATGTGATGTTGATGAGAACTTGTGGCCAAATGCAGGAGAGAGGGAGAACTAGAACCCTCACAGTACTGTACAGTATGAGTGATTATACTATACATGTTGATGAGAACTAGAACCCTCACAGTACTGTACAGTATGAGTGATTATACTAGACATGTTGATGAGAACTAGAACCCTCACAGTACTGTACAGTATGAGTGATTATACTATACATGTTGATGAGAACTAGAACCCTCACAGTACTGTACAGTATGAGTGATTATACTATACATGTTGATGAGAACTAGAACCCTCACAGTACTGTACAGTATGAGTGATTATACTATACATGTTGATGAGAACTAGAACCCTCACAGTACTGTACAGTAATGGTGATTATACTATACATGTTGATGAGAACTAGAACCCTCACAGTACTGTACAGTATGAGTGATTATACTATACATGTTGATGAGAACTAGAACCCTCACAGTACTGTACAGTATGAGTGATTATACTAGACATGTTGTTTATGTTTTTTATTATTATTGCAGCCCTGGAATATGTTTTTTGTTTAAACTTTTTATTTTTCACAAGTAAATTAATGTATGCAAAGATATAGAAAAAAATAAAGGCTACTGAAGCAAATTGCTGCATTTCTGATTCATTCTTGTTACATATACAGTTGAAGTCGGAAGTTTACATACACCTTAGCCAAATACATTTAAACTCCGTTTTTCACAATTCCTGACATTTAATCCAAGTAAAAATTCCCTGTTTTAGGTCAGTTAGGAATCACCACTTTATTTTAAGAATGTGAAATTTCAGAATAATAGTAGAGAGAATGATTTATTTCAGCTTTTATTTCTTTCATCACATTCCCAGTGGGTCAGAAGTTTACATACACTCAATTTGTATTTGGTAGCATTGTCTTTAAATTGCTTAACTTGGGGTCAAACGTTTTGGGTAGCCTTCCACATGCTTCCCACAATAAGTTGGGTGAATTTTGGCCCATTCCTCCAGACAGAGCTGGTGTAACTGAGTCAGGTTTGTAAGCCTCCTTGCTCGCACATGCTTTTTCAGTTCTGCCCACACATTTTCTAAAGGATGGAGGTCAGGGCTTTGTGACAGCCACTCCAATACCTTGACTTTGTTAACCTTAAGCCATTTTGCCACAATTTTGGAAGTGTGCTTGGGGTCATTGTCCACTTGGAAGACCCATTTGCGACCAAGCTTTAACTTCCTGAATGATGTCTTGAGATGTTGCTTTAATATATTCACATAATTTTCCTCCCTCATGATGCCATCTATTTCGTGAAGTGTACCAGTCCCTCCTGCAGCAAAGCTCCCCCACAACATGATGCTGAGGCTTGCAAGCCTCTCCATTTTTCCTCCAAACATAATGATGGTCATTATGGCCAAACAGTTCTATTTTTGTTTCATCAAACCAGAGGACATTTCTCCGAAAAGTACTATCTTTGTCCCCATGTGCAGTTGCAAACCGTAGTCTGGCTTTTTAATGGCGGTTTTGGAGCAGTGGCTTCTTCCTTGCTGAGCGGCCTTTGAGGTTATGTCGATATAGGACTCGTTTTACTGTGGATATAGATACTTTTATACCTGTTTTCTCCAGCATCTTCACAAAGTCCTTTGCTGTTGTTCTGGGATTGATTTGCACTTTTCGCACCAAAGTACGTTCATTTCTAGGAGACAGAACACGTCTCCTTCCTGAGCGGTATTTTTATTTTACCAGTTAAGTTGACTGAGAACACATTCTCAATTTACAGCAACAACCTGGGGAATAGTTTCAGGGGATAGGAGGGGGGTGAATGAGCCAATTGTAAGCTAGGGATGATTAGGTGGCGGTGATGGTATGAGGGCCAAATTGGGAATTTAGCCAGGACACTGTGGTTAACACCCCTACTCTTACGATAAGTGCAATGGGATCTTTAATGACCTCAGAGAGTCAGGACACCCGTTTAACGTCCCGTCCAAAAGACAGCACCCTACACAGGGCAGTGTCCCCAATCACAGCCCTGGGAAATTGGGATATTTTTTAGGCCAGAGGAAAGAGTGCCTCCTACTGGCCCTCCAACACCACTTCCAGCAGCATCTGGTCTCTCATCCAGGGACTGACCAGGACCAACCCTGCTTAGCTTCAGAAGCAAGCCAGCAGTGGGATGCAGGGTGGTATGCTGCTGGCTGCTTGGTCACATGGTGTTTATACTTGTGTACTATTGTTTGTACAGATGAACATGGTACCTTCAGGCTTTTGGAAATTACTCCAAAAGATGAACCAGACTTGTGGAAGTCTACAATTTTCTTCTGAGGTCTTGGGTGATTTTCCCATGATGTCAAGCAAAGAGGCACTGAGTTTGAAGGTAGGCCTTGAAATACATCCACAGGTACACCTCCAATTGACTCAAATGATGTCAATTAGCCTATCAGAAGCTTCTAAAGCCATGACATAATTTTCTGGAATGTTCCAAGCTGTTTCAAGGCACAGTCAACTTTGTGTATGTAAACTTCAGACCCACTGGAATTGTGATACAGTGAATAATAAGTGAAATAATCTGCCTGTAAACAATTGTTGGAAAAATTACTTGTGTCATGCACAAAGTAGATGTCCTAACTGACTTGCCAAAACTATAGTTTGTTAACAAGAAATGTGTGGAGTGGTTGAAAAACTAGTTTTAATGACTCCAACCTAAGTGTATGTAAACTTCCGACTTCAAGTGTACTTTAGTACAGTCAATAAAGTGAAACGCTGTTATTCTTATTCTATAATGAAATTCTGATTTATGTGAAAAATCATTCAAAAGTAAATTTATGTAATGCTCCCTGTTAGTTTGTTTTAGGTCAGTGTGTTATGAGTGACATTGTATGCTTTCTGAGTTAATTTTTGACAGTGTTATGGTCGAACAAGCTTATTTTTAGACATGTATGAAGTGTTTTGGTGGTTTGAGTGAGTTTTGGAGGTGAGATCAACTGTTTGGCCAAGATGCATGTTGGTACTGCAGACTGTTTGAAGAGTATTGAAAAAGTTGCTTCAGTATTGATCGATGCTTGTTAGCAATTGAAAAAAAATGTATTCCGGTTGTCATGGAACCACAGTACACAATGTTGCCTGGGGATAATGGAGAGCATATATACTGTAGGTAGAGTATGGCTGGAGGAATACCTTATACATAGGTCCCAAATGCCCATGAGTTAACCTGTGTGTGTGTGTGTGTGTGTGTGTGTGTGTGTGTGTGTGTGTGTGTGTGTGTGTGTGTGTGTGTGTGTGTGTGTGTGTGTGTGTGTGTGTGTGTGTACCAGTTTTCTAATACAACAAGATCCCATGGAGACTTCGCAGTTTTATTGTGCTGATCATACTAGAGAAAAATAAAACAATGCGAACAATGTCATTTTAATCAAGTCTGCAGTGGTCATTGGATCAATACCTTTATGTAGCAGCATTGATCCTTTGGTAAACAAAACATATTCAATTAAACTCTTGGGTTTTATGTTTCATCTCTGAAGAGATACAAATCATATAATGGACTGAATAATGTGATTTCATGACTCTGTTAAAAGAACACAAACCTGTGTATAAATTTGCCATGGGCAAAAGATTGTTATGGAGTTTAGGCTATGTTCGATACATCAGTGGTATACTGCGAAGCAAGCTAGATGTACTCAGGCTTTTCTAAAGCTTGCTAGCTTCAGTTAGCTTCACAATCCAGCTCAGGCTTCATCCGTACAATGAATGTGGATATTGCCCATCCGCCCGTAGCTAACTCTAGCAGGTTTGTAACTGATCGTGCATGTCACATGTGGCTAGTCGAACACCAAACTCTTCATTGAGACAATGCTGAAACATCAATCCATGGGCCAATCAGTGGCACATTTTCATTTGTGCCAAAATTAAAATTAAAGAATAGTTATCTAGCAAATTCATCAGGCTGTGGTGTGAAATAGGCTTTTAGAAGTGCCATCTTTAGTTTATGACTTATCGTAATGCCATCTTTGGTGTGCTTATCAATGCACAAGCACTCCTTTCGCTCATTCTTCTATCTGTGGAACTGCTTGTTGTGTTGTAGCCATAGACAAATAATCCATAGTAGGGTTTGGGAACCTCTAATCCTGGGAATTTTACTGTTTAAACTCGGGTACACTAGCAATTGCTGCCAGTCCTGACTTGAATGGGAACTGCCATCTATGGATTAAATATCTATGGTTGGTTGCAACTGTCAGTTTGCCTTTCGCAAATGTCAAAATATATTTGATTAATAAAATATTGAATCGGTCATCTTCCTCAAATGAATCTTTGCGAGAGGGAGGGAATTTGATTTCATTGGTCCTCAATGGAGTTAGCCCTGAGTTAGCCTGCCCCCGGAGTAGCATAAGGATTCAATGCCATAGACATTTACCTGGCTAAAAGGTGACCAAAGTTACCACACTAACTCCTCAAACCAGGTACGTACTATACACCTTTGCTTGAGTTTCTAAAAACTTTAATATTAGCATGCAAATAGTCCTCCACATGAAAATAATTTTAATGTAGGGAGATGTGTTTTCATGACAATTTGTATCTGCTAATGGTCTTTAATATCTTTAATATATTAACATATCATATAATCTTCAGATGAAGATTTTTACATTACTGAGACTTGTATTGTAGTAACGGAATAGCATGCCAATGAACATATGTTTCAAACATTGACAGCATGTTTTTGTTCTCAGATTACTGATCCAGTAGATGATTTTTGTCTGTTGTGTCGTGGACAGCAGGCTCCATTGTCCTGAGGAGTTTGATTGTATCCACCCCCTAGTCTTGTTAAACCAGGATGTTTTTTCGTGACCCTTTCTTTCAGTGAGCCATCATGTCCTATCCAAACCCCTGAGGGATTGGTTGTATCCTGTCCACCCACTTCCCATCTCATAGACAGCCTGCACAGATGGGCAGCACTCTTTTATTCATAAGGGAACACAAAGTTTGATATTTTCTCAAGGGTGGTCTTGGTGACCAGGAGATTCCAGTGTCAAGGGAAGTGGATGTGGATGCAGCCTGACAATCAAAGCCTGTTCTCTTCTAGTCTTTTAGGCTGTTTTCTTGTCTTAAATGTTTACGTTTCCTAATTTCCTTTCCTTCCTGACCCCCAAAACTCAGGACTTGGTTAAATGATTACTGTGGAGACCTATCCAGATCTTTAGTTGATCTGTGGTCCAGTAGTAAAGGAAACAATTAGTGGTTCTGAACTCTGCTATAGTTAGTTGTATTTATGACTTTTATAATTAGCGTATCTATGGTATTTACTTGGTCATGATTCCCTACTCTTTTGACCTCCTACATTTGTCATCATTTCCATGTTGGTACATTTGCATTTCCATTCAAGTGGATGCGCTCAGACCCCTGCAACAGGATCCATTACATCTCCAGTCACTCAACAATAACTTCTGTAACCTTCCTTTCACACTGAAGAAACTAATATCCACAGTTTCCAGCGCCTGTTATTACACTTGTCTGCAATGAGGACCAAGGTCAAGCAACCCTCATGGTCTTTCCCTGACCATTTTCTCTGTTGTATTTATTAGTTGTTTTCTGGTCGCCGTCCAACCGTATCTCCACTTCCTGGTGCAACTCAGGCCCAGGTGTCCGCAGAATATTGACGGACAGGTTCCATTACTTTATCTGTGAGGGAACTCAGCCGGTGAGGAGCATGGAGGAGTAGGTCTTGTTGAGGGAATCATCAATCTCACTTCGGTTGTTAACGGTAACGTGTGACAGAGACAGCTGGCATTTCCCTGACACGTAGCACTCGCTTCTGATAATCCCTCATCTTCGCTGAGCTGCAAGAGAGAAAATGAACCATTTCCACAGAGACAACATTGATAAGGCTATTCGTCCGCTACGCTCTGGGTTGGTTGTTTGTACTACTATACCATAATTAAAGATGGAGTGTTGATCTGCGCTGTATGTGTTCTAATATATGAACCAATTATACGCTCAGCCATTTAGGCAGCGTTTACACAGGCAGAGCAATTCTGATCTATTTTCCACTAATTGGTCTTTTGACCAATCACATCAGATCTTTGCACATCAGATCTTTTTCGGAACTGATCTGATTGGCCAATTAGTGAGAAAAAAAAATCAAAATTGGGCTTCCTGTCTAAATGTAGCCTTACAGGCCATAAATTGCAGTTCTTTCAATGGGTACCTTTGCTTGCTTTGGTTGTCTAAAACAATGAGTATACATCTGTGGTTCAAGTACAAAATGCATAGCATAATGTCGCAATATCAAAAAAATTAAAATTATAATAAAAGGCTTCAGTGTGTGTAGACAAAAATAAATAGAGCATGATATTGTCCTAAAAGTTTTTGCTTTGCTTGAAGGAAAATATCTCACACACTATTGGAACTCAACAGATTGAAAACCTCAAGGGGAGTAACGATGTGGTGTTGTTAGATGACTATGATGAAGAACTGATTACTGTTGTCATCATTCTGCTCCTGGCAAAACCATGTTTCTTTTGACAAATTAATCAACATGTTGTTAATTAGTGGTCAATATCAAGGGGTGACATCTGCGTAGTTATTCTGAGTCATCAATGCATCATCAGTATTGTTGGTAATAAGGAGAGAGTGGCACAGCGGTCTAAGACACTGCATCTCAGTGCTTGAGGTGTCACTACAGCCACCCTGGTTCAAAGCCAGACTGTATCACAACCGCACATGGTTAGGAGTCCCATAGGGCGGTGCACAATTGGCCCAGTGTTGTCTGGGTTTGGCCAGTGTAGGCTGTCAGTGTAAATAGGAATTTGTTCTTGACTGACATGCCTAGTTAAATAAAAATTGTTTTGTTGATGAGAAGGCAGTATAGAAGTGACAGAACGAGCAATAGTCAAGAAACCGAGAAAACTGTCAGATGGGCTAAAACAGAAAGAGGGAACTGGTAGGCAGAGCGCATGTGACACGTCTTCTCTATAACCTCCCTGTCAGGGACGTGTTTGGCGTGACACCGTTGACCTTGTGCATTTTCAGACAGTCTCTCTACTAATGGCTAACACCTGTAAAACATGTTGCTACTTGTTCTCCCTGTATCTCCCACTGCACATTTTAACCTGGCACAATGTTTTAATGTGGTCACTTTTTGTAAGATCAGAGGATGCTTGATTTGAAGTTAAGAAATGGGTTTTGTACAAATTTGAACCAGCAACCTCCCAGAAGATAAATAAAAGAGATATTTTTGTGGAGAGCCACATATGCTGAAATCCTATTGTATTGTTCTGCTGAATTAAAGCCAAATCACCTCTGTAAACCAAATTGCTTCTTGTAAAAACTTGCCATAAAAGTAGTAGGCCTAGAACTAGGATTTCCTTGCGACCGGAAATGTATTTTCTGCTTTGTAAAAATGTCATTAGGCTTTACTGTGCAGCAGAATCAATATCCAGAGATTTTAGTTTGGAAAACAAATGCCTTTTTAAGAGAAGGTATCATTTCACCAAACTTATATTATTTTGGAACCATTACACTTTGGATGCTTTTTCAGTGAGCCTTGACAACCTAAACGTAGGAATTTGCACATTTCTATGCCTAATGCTAAGCCTCCTGCAGGTTTTCAGTTGGTAGCAATATGAGAACCAACCAACCCTTGTGACAAACAGCGCCTGTAGCTTCTATCTGTAAAAACTACCCACATCTGTCATTCAGAGTCAATGTAGATTTTTTGAGAGTTGCTCTCCATTCAAATACCTGCAGATCATCAAAATTGTAGACAATCTGGGCCAAAGAAAAGGTCTAAACAATACCAAACCTCTCATCCCACCCTTTGTTTTATTCTCCACTGTCGTAAGCAACAGACTAACTACTTTCCCCACCATCCTGGACCCCCCCCCCCCCCCCCAGTCTCCCCTACCTCCCTCTCATCTCCCGCCTGTAATAGAATTTGATCCACGGGGAGCGAGCAGAGGCTGATGGTCCATACTGATGTCAGACTTACCCTCTCCGCCAGATTGCTGTCTCGTATCACTCTTTGGGGTTTGATGAACTGTATCCCTCTCAATCTAACCTCTCCTCCCTCCACTAAATCACTAGGATTCCAGGCTTCGCAGAAAGGTGAGAGGAGTGCAGGCGGGCCACCGCACACAGAGAAGTGGGGTTACAAAAGCATTTATTCATTGGCGCTGTGCTTATGTCTGAGCTGTGACTGAGACAGAGAGAACATCTTAGGACATTACTGTGAAAAATAACTGCCAAGCAATTTAATGTTGAGTGCACACTAAACTAAATGAGACAGGATTTTATTTGAAAGAGTTTGAGTTGTTATTAGTAAAAGTAATTCAACAAAGACGTATTATTGGGAAATTCACAAATATAAATGCACCAGATCGGAGGGAGTCCTTTAAACAAACCTATTTTCAAAGTATATTGCTTTGTCACATGGCACTCTGGATGTCACATTGTATATGGCTTGATATTCCTGATGACGGGGAGAATTATATCAACAAAATGGTGGGGCATTATTTATTTCTCATTTCTTCGTGCAGAGATTAATGTTTGACAGGTCAATAAAATAGATAATAAAAGGAGGGGGAGGGATAGGGGGATGGAAAGGGGGATTGAGAGAGCGAGAGAGAAAGAGTTGCACAAATAATCAGCAAAGGTCAGGTCGAAGCTGGCGGAGTGCTTCTACCTGACAGGGCCTTTTAAACGATGAAAGAAATGAAAAATTGAAAATGAGCAATTTGATTATCCTCTCGTCAGGGGCCTCTGTGATGCATGTAGGACACTGTGCTTTTTGCATTGCACTCCACTTTATTCCATTATGAAGAAATAGACTGAATGCTGCCAGCCATACAGGGCAGATAACTGATGGAATAAATATGACAGGGAGACCTGATTATTAGTTTCAAGATGGACAATGTCTTTTAAAGGACTGTGGGTTGACCTCCAGTACGTTTGAGGTTTCTGTAATCGTTGACACCTCTGGGTGTGTAATAACTAGAGTGTCTCTACATGTCTCTTCTTGTGAAGCAGGGTATATCAGTGGAAAAGTAAGTGTTCCAAATGAGTGCAGGGCTTATGGGACAAAACGGATGACGTTTATTTACCACAGAGAAGGCGTCTTGGAAAGTGTCGAGGGTTTGTTGGCAGCAAAATGGAGATCTCAAACCGCCAAACACCCTGGAAGCTGTCGCCACGACAATGACAAACAAGCTGATTTAAATAAAAGCTTGCTAACTGTCCAAAGCGCTGAAGGCTACCCAAGATCCATTCCCTGAAATCCCTCAATCTGACAAGCCTGAGAGGGTGCTTGGAACAAATGACCGCTTCATCAAGACTTGTCCTTTTGCACTCTTGAGTAATCCAAGTACATGACTCTGAAATAATCCTCTGTTGAAATATAATGGCGCCATGTTGAAATATATAAAGCCTGCACAATTATTCTTCTCAAAAATCCACCTGTTAATAATTGATAGTGATCATTAGCCAGTGAGATAATAGCGTGATATTTAAAGCAATCTCCGTACTCAGACAGACATAGGTCAAATATCCCGAGGCGTTGTCGAAGATTACAAACGACTCAGCCATCTTTTTATAAAACTACCCAGTCGTTTATCTGAGCCCAAACTTAATTTAAATCGGATAAATCGTAGATGTGATATGGAGATTATTCCCTGTGATTGAGAGCGTACGATTGGAATGGAAATGAGAGAGGGAGATTGATGCCTGGCGCTCTGTCCATCAAAATGGCCAGTTACCGTGGTGATTAATAATTTACAACCTGAGAGATGATGGAGGCTTCTCATTAAAGAGACCTCCTGTGTCACTGAGGTGTTTCCTAATTGGGGATTCAACGGCATAGTCCCTTGTCACTCTGTAAGGGATATATGATGCCTGTCTGACAGGTGGTTGATGACGTTAAATCCCTCTCTATTTGTGACACACTTTAAAAAATGATGCGCTAAAAACAACCCAATTCGGGTTATTTGGTAAACCATCACTGGTTAAATAGTGGTCAGAACACAAGCTAGGTTATTTTAATTAAGCCAGTTGGGCTGCATGAATAACCCAACATGTTTGGTTTATTGGGATTACCCAAACATGGGTTAATTTAACCATCAGTTTATTTTTTTTAACAATCAGTTGGGTTGACCATGGGTTATTTTCAGGAGGCATGTCCTATTATGGGTGTGGCTTTCATATAGTTATTTTTGGCCAACCATGAGAGTAAACGTCATTCCTGTTCATTATATTTAGTTTGTACACTGCAAATTCAAATGTTACTTGAATATTTTGCACATTACATATTCTATAAAATTCAGAACATTATTATTTACATATTCCAACACTGAAATAACATTTTGGGATATGCATTATTTACATATCCAAACATTGGGATGTGCATAGGCTCTTGAGGGCCACACCTCATGAATGCAACAAAAGTGTCAGTGTCTAATCGTAACATGTGATAACAATACAACAGAACAGATTAACAGAAATTACATTTAATCTTCAGGGTGGCCAAAAATAAGTAGCTGGAAGCCACACCCCTACTGAGCCATGCTTCCAATCTTCTGATCTGACGCATTGGGTCACATAACCCTCCATCAATAATCCAGTACCCAGCAACAATAGCCGTTTTTAAAGAAAACAACCCAACTAAGTGACCCAATGCCTGCAAAACAGCAGTTCGGTCATCCGAACATCCCAGCATTTTTAGAGTGTGGAATTCAAGTGAGGGTTCAGATCCTGCAATGGATTTTACAGTTAATAATGTGCAGTAGTGAAGCACTCCAATGTACTTACGTTCAAACTCCTGTGCAAATCAAAGTTGTGCAACTCCGCAACTTCAAATCTCATTGATAACTACTGACATCCCTACGGCATATCATGGTCCCCTGATCAACACACTGTAAAACATTTACTTTAAAATGTACAGTAACTTACTGACAGCAATTTGCTAGCAAGTTACTGTAACTTTTTTTTTTACAGTACAGCTACTGCAATCAATTTTATGGTACTACTTTTTACTGTACCAGAAATGTTACCGTAATCTAATTTAGTATATGTCTGGAATTACCCATGCAGCGACATATTATGAATGCAACTTACAGTCAGTGCATTCAACCAAGGTTTATAAAAAAACATCACAGCCATAGCAAGTAAAATGTTTCTGTAACCCTTACTGAAAATGTTGATGTTAAAAATACATTGGCCTTCAAAATAATTTTCATGACAACAAGATGTCTTATGATATATCTCTTACTATCTCTGGATAGTGTCACGTCCTGACCAGTAAAAGGGGTTGTTTGTTATTGTAGTTTGGTCAGGGCGTGGCAGGGGGTGTTTGTTTTATGTGTTTCGTTTTTTTGGGGTTTATGTTCTATGTTAGTATATTTCTATGTTCGTTCTAGTCTTTCTATTTCTATGTTTCGTTTTTGGGTTGAACTTCAATTGGAGGCAGCTGTTGCTCATTGCCTCTAATTGAAGGTCCTATTTAGTAGGGGTGTTTTTTCATGGGTTTTTGTGGGTAGTTGTTCCATGTGTAGCTGTATGTCTCACAGGACTGTTTCTCGTTGTTGTTTATTTTGGTTTTCATATAATAAGTAAGAAGATGAGTTTACACATTCCCGCTGCGCCTTGGTCCCATCTTTACGACGAACGTGACAGATAGTGCCAATACAATACTGGGATAGTCATGACAACTTGATGCCAGAGCAAAGAAACACAGTACAATACAGTTAAAGTGACTATTAAACTGTAATTTTTTTTATTTCTATAGTATTTTACTGTAATTACAAGGGATTGAGCAAGCAGGTTGGCTGTAGGCCTTTGCATATTACAGCATATTATTGAATTCTAGGTGGTTCATATCACTTGCGTTTCTAGAGGCCTAAGCAAAAGCGCCCAAATTGGCCTTGATTACAAGGCAAAACAGATGAAATGGACGTAGGTAAATATTCAACCATTAAAAGGTTTAAGACCCGCTACAACTCTGATCTATTCCATATATACATTTAATTGTTATGGAACTTCTACCACAGATCACTTAAATTGGTATAGGACTCTCAGTAACGGCACACCTTAAAATACACTACAGGACCAAAAGTATGCGGACACCTGATCGTCGAACATCTCATTCCAAAATCAGGGCATTAATATGGAGTTGGTCCCCCTTTTGCTGCTATAACAGCCTCCACTCTTCTAGGAAGGCTTTCCACTAGATGTTGGAACATTGCAGCGGGACTTGCTTCCAATCAGCCACAAGAGCATTAGTGAGGTTGGGCACTGATGTTGGGCGATTAGGCCTGGCTCGCAGTCGGCATTCCAATTCATTCCAAAGGTGTTCGATGGGGTTGAGGTCAGGGCTCTGTGCAGGCCAGTCCAGTTCTACCACACCGATCTCGACAAGCCATTTCTGTATGGACCTCTCTTTGTACATGGGGCATTGTCATGCTGAGACAGGAAAGGGCCTTCCCCAAAGTTGGAAGCACAGAATCGTCTAGAATGTCATCGTATGCTGTAGTGTTAAGATTTCCCTTCACTGGCACTAAGGGGCCTAGCCCTAACCATGAAAAACAGCCACAGACCATTATTCCTCCTCCAACAAACTTTACAGTTGGTACTGTAAAGTTCGGGCAGGTAGTGTTCTCCTAGCATCCGCCAAACCCAGATTTGTCCATCGGACTGGCAGATGGTGAAGCGTGATTCATCACTCCAGGGAACACGTTTCCACTGCTCCAGAGTCCAATGGCGTTGACCTTTACACCACACCAGCCGACGTTTGGCGTTTCGCATGGTGATCGTATGCTTGTGTGCTCCCTACGAACAGTTACTGTGCTGACGTTGCTTCCAGAGGCAGTTTGGAAGTTGGTTGTGAGTGTTGCAATAAAGGACAGACAAAGTGCTACGCGCTTGTGTGGCCTACTACTTCGTGGCTGAGCTGTTGTTACTTCTAGACATTTCCACTTCACAATAACAGCACATACAGTTGACCTGGGCAACACTAGCAGGGCAGAAACTTGACAAAAATGTTCCACAATGCACCATAATGAATACTGAAAAACACATTTACAGTATTTTACTGTGGTTGCTACAGTGTTTTACTGTTGAAATGACAGCAAGGTCTTATAGTGTGCTGTAAATCAAATGTACAGTATTTTTCTGTGCATTCTACGGTACTCTACTGTATTTCGTTTATACAGTATCAAACTGTTGATTAATACAGTAAGTTGTTTATAAAATGGCTGTCAGTGTAGGGTTATTCTCTCTGGCATATAGCTCTCCTATAAACCTTACAACACCTTGTGCAACAGCTGACCAGATTGATCGGCTGAATCGTTAACAGTTCATTAACATAACCACCTACATTTCCCCATTTTAGACCTTCACGATGCTGATGTTTGCTATGGTTTGTCATATTAATGATTCAGAAACGTAAGAAATGCTGGTAGCCCCCAAATGCATGTGCGCTCGCACGCACACACACGCAACTCCGCACACACACACACACACACACACACACACACACACACACACACACACACACACACCAATTTAAACAGCGTTTGAGATACATTTGGCCCAAGGCTCAGACAGCGCCCAGTGAAGATGCTATCACGCCTTAAGCAATCTGCCATAGAGTCATATGTCACAAATAGGTGTCAGCTCATATTACATTGGAGGAGCGAGGGAAAAGAAAACTCACTTATCAGACAGCGCATAGCTGAGACATCTCCCTTCTGTCAACAGATCCACTTCAATAGTATTTATTTCAAAGATCATAAATTATAATCATCCATCCATCAGTGGAAATGGATGTAATAGCAGACCAGGTGTTGTGTAGATGTGCTGATGTAATTCAGTGGTAAACACTATATGATGTGAGATTATATTTAAATGTTCTTATCTCAATCATTTACAATTTCTTGGGGAACTACATCGGTTTTCGAAACGATGTTCACAAGAAACAGAACTCTGTGGCCTTTTGCAAAACAGTAAATGTGTTTTCAAAATATGGCTGCCTTCTCAAAACTATAAATACACTGGACAAAAATAAAAACGCAACATGTAAAGTGTTGGTCCCATGTTTCATCAGCTGAATAAAAGATCACAGAAATGTTCCATATGCACAAAAAGCTTATTTCTCTCAAATGTTGTGCACAAATTTGTATTTAATCTCTGTTAGTTAGCATTTCTCCTTTGCCAAGATAATCCATCTACCTGACAGGTGTGGCATATCAAGAAGATGTATAAACAACATGAATATTACACAGGCACACCTTGTGCTGGGGACAATAAAAGGCCACTCTGAAATGTGCAGTTTTGTCACACAACACAATGCCACAGATGTCTCAAATTTTGATGGACCGTGCAATTGGCATGAAATTATTTCAACTGACTGATTTCCTATGTACTGTAACTCAGTACAATCTTTGAAATTGTTGCATCTTGCGTTTATATTTTTGTTCCTTAAAACTAAAACGAATCTGTCAAAACTGCATATACTTTCATCAAGTGAACACGGCTGTCTGCAAAAAGATTAACACAAACATACACATCTCTTGAGTCTAAGCTGACAAAACAGAACATCTTAAAAATATATATATCTCAATGGATTTTCATTGCAGTTACTAATTCGTGAATATCAAATTTGGAAATACAACTATCAAAATGTGCAGAATAATGGGTAATTACTCTCCTTTATGTATTTTCACCAAACTATTTCATACACATCGAATTAAATTGTATTGCTGATCAAAAATAAAATGGAAAATAAGCACATTGTGTGCAGGATTTATTCACTGCTATCATCACAATCCCATTCCATGTATTCAATACACAGGCTTGTCTGCTCATAGGTTTGTGGACTTTCCATTGAAGCAGAAACACTATTCCAAATAGAAATCAGGAAAGGTGCACAGCAAAATCAATGGTTTACATTTAACTTTTAAAGTGTTAAATACACATTTTTTTCCGTGAACTTCTTTCTGAGTCCCACGGAACTGGTGTTAAAATAAAACTTGTGATCCCCATTCAACTATTAAAAGGGGCAATCTGCAGTTATTACATTTCTGGACTTATTAATGAATGATATGTACCTATGATATGTTGCCTAATGAGCTTAGTTCAACTAAACAAACACTGTACTGCCTCAAAACATGATTCAAACTATACTTTGATATTATGGATGGTCAGTCCTTGCATCCAGAGCCCTGTCTTTGAATTTCAGTGGTTTGTTCACTTTGTTATTGTTTCAACTTCTGATCTGAGCTTTAAAGTGTTCAAATGAACTTGATTGTGGTGTTTTCATAGCTCTATTGTAGAGTAATACATAACACCTACAGTGTAAAACACAACATTTTATTTAGAGAAAAACGGACTCTTTTCTTTTTGAGCGAATTGTAGAGTTACCACCCAAGACTATTTGTTTGTGACAAAGACATGATTATTGAATTATTTCCTTTTAAAGGCCTGCGGCTTTCACCAAGTGAGTACCTAGACGAATGCTGTCGTTAAAATTAAACTCTATGACAGTACAATACATATGTCATTTTTTTAAATTATGAACTTCATTTTATCAGGGTGTCATATTGAGACCAAGTTTCTTTTTCAAATGAGCCCTGTATAATACAAACACATCAATGCAAAACACCAAAAAAATACTAAATTACAAAACATGATCATGAAAAACTAACACAATCTTCACATAGAGCATTCCTCACATGTTTTAATTCTCAAAAGGGCAGCAGGAATTCAAGCCTGAGCCTCCCCTGCAACACATTCCACATCTGTGGAGCATAAAAACCAAAAGTATCTCTCCCTAAATCAGAAGCCACCCTGTAACCTCTAGCACTATCCAATCTTGTTCTCTTATACTGTATTCTATTGTTGTGACCTTGACAAGTGTTGTCAGATACATCAGAACTTTCTGCATTAGTGGTTTGTAAATAAACAAAAGGGAATTCTGCTCTCTTCTTACATACAGAGAGGCCCAACCCACCTTTTGATACAATACACAATGGTGAGTTCTAAAATGATCAACAGTAAGTAAGGAATTTAAGGGCACAATGGAAAACAACATCTAGAGGTTTAGGTGTGAAAGCTGCTGTGTGCATGTATATTATATCCCGGTAATCTAAAACAGACAAAAAGTGGCCTGGGCAACTTCCTTTCTATTATCAAAAGACAGACATGCTCTATTTCTGTAAAATAATCACATTTTGATCTTCAATTTCTTTACCAGCTCAGTAACATGCATTTTAAATTCATTATCTAGCCAGAGACCAAGATATTTATATATCACAAGGTCTTACTTTGATGGTATAGTTTTACTCTAACACAGCAGTGTTAGGAAACTCCTGGTTTACAGGCCACATCAGGCCTGCAAGTCACATTATGCTGGCTTGCAATGTAATGTGTATTTCCTATTGGAATCCAGCCAGAGTTGGGATATCCAACAGTTGGACATTTTTGTCACCCTCAACCTTCATTCAGAATGACTGTTAGGGTTAAGAAGGTTCATAAGAAGACTAAATAAACTATTTAAACTGGACCAACCATTTCAGTAACTGGTACAATAGGTCCAACTAACAGATTGGATTAGTTTAGAAAAATGTTATTTATCTTTATGTAGCATAAGATTAATCAATCAATGTACATGCAAAAACACATATGAAAAACAATCCTATAAAAGATCTACCTGCCATAGAGCATGCTGGGAAATATGATGACGGGGGTGGTTTTGCTGGGACTGTTTTACTCTTCAAAATGTAAAACAATAACTCTGGTTATAAACACCAATATTGGGGGTTATTTTACACCACTGAGTGTTAATTTCACTCTTACACTAGAAATGTTACACTGAAAAATCAACACTGGCCAATTTGCTGTGTGAATACAGTGGAGGAACACAAATGATATGAATTAATAGGTCTCAATCCCCACCAAAGCAAAGTTCTGTAATGTTGGAGATTGTGATTTGGGAGTAACCCAAAGTTACTTAGAAGTAACTCAACTTTGTTCTCTGCATGTCTGTTTTGTTGTAAAAAATCTCAATACTCAAAAATCCCTTTACAATTTCATGCAGTAGCATTTACTGATTGCCGGAAACAGAAAATATTTGCAACCTTTTCTCTTCTGATGAAAACAACGTCAAGATATTCTGTGAACAAAACACTTTACTGTGAATTTTGTATTTATTGATGACAATTTTATTTAAAGTTATGCAAAAGTGGGTCTAAGATATGCAATCCAGGTACAAATGCAAGAAAACGATCAATCATTCTTAAAATGTATTTAACGGCCTAGTGCAGTCAAAACATGATTTTTATATTTAGTGTATTTCTACGCTGAGGTTGGGATAATACTGTAATATTGTGAAAATGATAATGCCCTTTTAGCGTAATAGCTGTTTGAAAAGAAGGAGTTTTGGTATGGTGACATCACCAGGCTGTAAATTAGTTAATAGACTAATAAGAAAGACAATTCCAAACATCTCTGCCAATAACAGACAATTTTCTGTTTTCTTTCCCCACTCAGACCACTCCCAGACAGCCCTAGTGAAATTCTTGCTTGAGAAATTGCTAATAAGCCTATTTTTGTTTATTTTTGATAATATTAAGGGAAAACAATCACAGTAATGGACTTAATTGTTAACCAGAAATGATTTGATATTGAGATACAAAATGGCTGCATTGGACCTTTAAGCATTTGACCATTGTTGTTCTACTATAGGTATGTCTAATCACAGTTCCAAAAAATGTGTTACGCGATTGAGAAAAACTGTAAATCATTGCTGCCGATGGCAGATCATCCTGTGTTTTACGACTGTCACAGAAACAACAGGGGTGTTGTTTGTAGCTAGCACAGACAGAAACAACAGGGGTGTTATTTGTAGCTAGCACAGACAGAAACAACAGGGGTGTTATTTGTAACTAGCACAGACAGAAACAACAGGGGTGTTATTTGTAACTAGCACAGACAGAAACAACAGGGGTGTTATTTGTAACTAGCACAGACAGAAATAACAGGGGTGTTATTTGTAACTAGCACAGACAGAAATAACAGGGGTGTTATTTGTAACTAGCACAGACAGAAACAACAGGGATGTTATTTGTAGCTAGCACAGACAGAAACAACAGGGGTGTTATTTGTAGCTAACAAAGACAGAAACAACAGGGATGTTTTTTGTAACTAGCACAGACAGAAACAACAGGGGTTTTATTTGTAACTAGCACAGACAGAAATAGCAGGGGTGTTATTTGTAGGTAGCACAGACAGAAACAACAGGGATGTTTTTTGTAACTAGCACAGACAGAAACAACAGGGGTGTTATTTGTAACTAGCACAGACAGAGATAACAGGGGTGTTATTTGTAGCTAACAAAGACAGAAATAACAGGGGTGTTATTTGTAGCTAGCACAGACAGAGATAACAGGGGTGTTATTTGTAGCTAGCACAGACAGAAATAACAGGGGTGTAATTTGTAGCTAGCAAAGACAGAAATAACAGGGGTGTTATTTGTAGCTTAATTTTGATGATGCTAATATTAAAGAATAATTGATTCATGAGATATACCAATGGAATAGTGCTGTAAATCCTTGCTGTCCACAAAGGCACATTGTTGCCTGTGGAACTGTAGCTAAGTGTGATGCGATTAGCAGATGTAGCATGCCCCTCTGGCTGGGCTGGTATCGTTTTCCACAGTGGTAAATATCACTGGCCATTTGACGCAGCATGATCTGTGGGGGAATCAGACCATGAGCAAATGTCAGGGCTTTATTCCACTGCTCAATGATCTGGTACCCTGCCTATCTCTGGGGTAATGGTCTGCCATAGCCAATGGGGAGCTAGCTTATGGTGGTCTGTTAGCATTGTACCAAAAACAGACACTTTGAAATATAGTAAAGGAAAAAGACAGCTCCCACTGGGCACAGACGTTAATTCAACATCTAGTTTTGATTTACATTTGGTTGAGTTGTCAACTAATGTGAATTCAACGTGAAATCAACAAAAAATGAAACCATGTCATTGGTTTTAGGTTAAAAGTTGGGTGAAAAAAATACAGAATTCCTCTACGTTGAGGACTTTTTCAAATCCAAGTTGATTAAACGTCATCACATTGGATTTTTCTGTTGAAATTATGTGTCAACAATGTTGATTCAAACAGTTTTTCCCCGGTGGGTTAGTTTTTCTGTTGTACTGATGAGAGAGTTTGACAGAATGTTGTTATATGATCCGTTTTTATCATACCACATGTGAAAACTTATGGAAGCTTGACTGACTAGTTTGCATTTTGTCTGCTGAGGTAGCAGTTTAGACACACAGAGTAACCTTGTACAAAGATTTGTTTTGCCAACTAAGTAGCCTATCATGTCAAACCTAATTAAATGCGCAAGATATGCTAATTGTATCTGTCCAGGCTGACAGATATTCAATGTTCATTTCGTCATGCAAATGTGTTATAGGTTGACATTTTACCTGTTGTGCATATGCTTAAACAAATCGATACTAATTCATAGAATATATTTTATGCATTTACACCACTATACAACCCTTCGCAGATGTGTAAAAAATGTTAACTACTTTTTTGTTTAGTGTGGAGTACAATGTTTTTATCCTAAGAAAATGGTCATAATAACACCAGTTCTGCTTGCCAAGTTGGCAGACTCCTTCATAAGACTAATGAAAATACACTTTATTCCATCATTGAAAAGCCATGGGCAGCTATTTTTCAGAGTATAGAGTTGCTCATAATCCATTGAACAGCAGCTTCCCTTACGATTTAGAAAATATCTGCACATTGACCATAGTCACCTCACTCACAACTTCAGCTCAATCTCTCACTTGTTATTTTCCATCTCTCCCTTTTATTCTATTGCAACTGCTCTGTTAGAATAGGCTCCCCTGTTCTATCTGACCTCATGGCTTGACATTGGGGACATGGGGGATTCTGTCAAATAAAGTGTGTCAACAATCAATCTCCTCTGATACTCTGTCTCAATGGGGCTCTTGGTTCACCACGGCAACACAGCTTTCTTATCCGTCCCCAACATGATGACCATCACCCCTCAGCTAGCCTACATCTGGCTAAAATAAACTATAGTAGCAACTCACTGAGAACATGAACGACACACAGGTTTCTTTTCATTCAAACCTAGTGCCTAGCTTTCCTTGATAACATTTCACATTTCATCTCAGAAGCCAATTGCACACTGCTGTGTATTGAACAGTGCAATAAACAGACAAAGTCATGAATTGTATTTGATAGGCTTTTAATCCCTCTCCAGGGGTAGACATAATAAGTTGATAGTGGCTCAGGCTCAGGCTCAGCTCAAATTTCCATGGACAGATCACGTCCTACCAAGGTGACTGCCTGTTGTGTTTATAATTCTTAAGCACAGCAGGGATGATGGAGTCCTTTTGCCACAAAGGCATTTGAAAAAGATTACATTCCAGTGATCCATTTTTTTCTATTGTGGAGTTATAATTAAGCTGAACAATTACACAAATTTTTCAAAGCCAATGAACTGTGTTCTCAGAGCCCGTTGAGACCAACTGAGATATAAGCGATTATCCTGAAGTACATAGCCTGCAGGGTGTTTGTTGTTAAATATGCCAAGAATTCCAACATGCTGTGCATCTCTTCTACTCACTGTCATTTAAGCTTTTGACCCAGAACATGTTACATTGCAGCTCATTTGATAATCTGTTATAACCGATCCAAATGCGGCTGAATTGCTATTTTTGTCTTTGTATCTCCTATACGTTTGTTCTTCATAATGTGTCATTTTGTTCAATGTGGTTTTGTTTTTACGTGAGAAAATCAAACCGAATTAGCTCAACCTTCTCGTTTTCAGTTCGACTTTCCCCCTGTTGTTATTTACTCCACAGTGGTCGTAGGTGAATGTGTTGCAGTCGACCTTTCCAGCCAAGGTTTCCGAGGCTTAGCGCACTGAGAGAAAAATGACATTTAATTACTGGTGGGCAGTCATGCCGTACGCCTAATTAGGATCCCCAGAGTTTAGTCATCATAGCTAATTAACTTTTAATTCCCAGAAGGCTTTATGGCTTTATGTAGAGCCATGTTAGTATGCAACATGCCCCGCTATAGGAATATCTACAGCATTTGGTTGGTAATCCAAATGAAAACTAGCCAACCATCTGATCCGAAATACAGCAGTTTTATTTAAAGTAATGGACAATGTGACTCTGTTATGACTTGGCATTCTCACAATCCAACATTTTTATTAAAGAGGAAATATGCATTGAGAATTACAGCGTTGTTTTACCTCAGTGTTGTTTTTATCTACACAATTGAAAATAGAACACTGCAAATAGAACTTGACTGAGTTTCACCTGTGAGACCATTACCACAATCATCACTACCAATTCAATAACAAAATCAAAATAGTGTAGAGGTGAAAAGTACCAATGGAGAAGTGGGGCAACACTGGGACAATGAGACGAGGCCCAGACAAGTTCTGAATACAAAGACAGCATATGCTGATGTTGGCACCTGCGAGGGCAATCGATGAGTCTTCCCACGAAGTAGGGTTTGGGTGGAATAGACTGGGCTAATTGGTGATTGAAAAGACCTCCAGTCTGCGGGATGTTTAAAGGTCATTTTGTCATAAAATTGAGTGTGCTGTTAAAAATACTAACAGAGTTGCCCAGGGCCACTGCACTGCAAGCCAGAGTTGCTGTAGTCTTGTTTCGAGGTAGGGAAGCAGCTCTGCAACCATAGTAAAGGACATCTAACATGGATGTGAAATCTATGAACTTTCTTTGGTTCAGTGGAATTATTTATGACAGATGATTGACAGATTATAGCATTATTATGTCAAATGAAAATGTACCACAGTGGTGACATTCTCTAAAGCCACAGTTTTAGTGTAAGATATTTTCTACCCTGTGGTTTTTGATCATTTGAGTTGAGTATTTGTGATTTCCCCAGTAGGTGCTTTTAACTATATGTAATTATTAGATCAATGCAGATGTCCTACAGAGGTTTTTACTACAGATCAATTGACTGGATGAATTGACTTGTACACCACTGAGAAGGCAGTGACACACCATAGTACGCAATGCCTCACCCTTCAAGAGCGTTAAGAATCAACCTTGTATAACTCATAGCAGAGTTTTTTAGATATCTTTCATTCACTTCTAGTGTCATTACATCCCATTGTTTTGTAGTAACATTAGAAAAGGCCTCTTTGTTTGCTCAGGGGGTTTGAAGTTAATTCACTATCTAATATTATCCCACACCCTTCTAACCCAAGGCCATGTCTCTGTTATTTTATCAATCCATTGATGTGGCACCTGTGCCATGACCAGTGACCAATCCTTTCTGCCACAGCAGGGGCGTATTAATGGCCTAAGGGTGGCTCTTTTTTTTTCACCTCAGCACTGATCGACCCTTCCCCCATCCCAGAAAAGACGGATGGCTTGTCACATCTTGAGTATGGACACTGGCTCTGTCCCTCAGGCTCTACCAGGCCTGTATCATCTAAAGCATCACCAAACCTAGGTAACTGCTGTAGGCCAATGTTAACATAAGCATAAGGGGATATGCAGTACAGTTATCCTTCTCTCAGTGAACATTGTTCTAGGGTGGTATTCTCAACAGGCTTGGTGCCTCATTTTGGTGCCTCATTTTACTTGGTGCCTCATTTTGATGAATAGGGCTCTTTGCTGATTAGCTGTAATATATCTGAAACTTTACCAGCATCCCTTACTGGAAAAAACTGTCTTCTGGTAAACAGTCTGGGCAAATCTTTGACCAGTTATCCGCAGAGTTGCGAAAGGTTTGCAGCAA
This sequence comes from Salmo trutta, assembly GCF_901001165.1. Classification (NCBI taxonomy): domain Eukaryota; kingdom Metazoa; phylum Chordata; class Actinopteri; order Salmoniformes; family Salmonidae; genus Salmo; species Salmo trutta. Next base: position 59,840,186 of record NC_042960.1, read on the forward strand.
CAAATTTACTTTTGTAAGGGGTATGTATGTTTTAGTCATTGAGGGGCAAAGAAAAACAATTGCATAACACAAACTGCATAGCATTGATTAGTAATAGCATCCTAGCTTCATCATGCTAAAGATTGATGCTTTTTTTCTTCTAATGCCGGCTTTGGAAACTTATATTTTGTAGCTAGCTAACATTTAGAATGATGATTGATACAGCAGACCCAGAAAAGAGCAAAATCATTTGACAGTTCCAAAGGGTTGACTTCCTTAGTCACTTTTCTGCCACATTGCTTCAGCTATTGAGTACAGCCAGAGAGGAAGAGGCGAAGCGAGAGGTTCCCTTTTAGTCAGTCAACTTCGGTACAACATACTATCATACTATCGGGAGTCACACTCTCACAACTTCAGTTGAAGGATCTGCAATGCTGCCTGACAAGGCCAATGAAATCCGCACCTCACTGGAAGCCCCGCCTTCCACAGTGGATAAATGTGAGGCTCCGATTCATTCCTTCAATTATTCCACTCTTCACCTCGATGTGAACAGGATAGATTTACCCTACTAAAACAATCAATTGGAACAGGAGTTTATTACGTTGCGCCAACTTAACTGTCCCTTAGTGGTAGAGCGTGGTCACCCCCTGGACATTGTGTGCTGAAGTTTGTATGGCTATCATATGTTTCCTAATCACGAACATTAGTTATTCTTTGAATTGCTCGGCCTGGCGATAGCAATAAGTAAGATGGCTAACGCAACCAAAATAACAAAGACTGGGTTTGGGTTTGCGACCATGACCCAATGAATTAAAAGATACTAATCTTTGTTGTCTTTTATGTCTCGATTCAGTGAATGCTGAGGCTGCCCTCGCTCTAATCAGTTTGTGTGGAAGACTAAGGGACGGCTGGCACTGTTATCCTACTAGTCTGCGGTGTAGGTTCTCTTGACAATTGTGTAGCATTCTTTACGGGGCTTGGTGTTTCCGATAGTGACATCCTTTCCCGGGTGCCCGTACCTCGGCTGGGTCTGAGTTGCAGGACGAGGACGGACTGGGTTGTTGCTCAGGGTGAATGTCTCCCCGTCCATGTGATCTCTGTTGCCGGTTACCAGAGGCTACTCGAAGAGAGAAGGCGACCAGGATCGGTGGGATTGCATTATGGCATTCACATTCCTATTTCCAATTCCTGGAGTTGAAGGGAGTGGAGGAAGCGGGGATTGCGGGCATCTCCGATGAGGAAGCAGCATCCGTGCGTGCACTTGGCTCGGTAACCCCCGGAGTGAGGAGCCTTAGCTCGGATCTGAGTGACCGGTGAGAACCTCCACAAAAACATTACTGTGAAATCAGTGCCCCCACGTTTGGATTCGGCCAAACGGGGTGCTAAGTTAGCCCTTGCTGGCGCCCGCTGGTCCATAAATTCTCACAGAAGCACAACTCGTTTGGAGGCTTGCCCATATTTAAAGCTCCTTCTGTTACCCCGCGTTCCATGATGTTCACGATGTTCTATAGGGGATTGGTTTCATTCCTGGGACTTAGATTCAATTACGAATCGATCCTGTCTGTTACCACAGAAGGAGTCCGGTTTTTAGAGCTGTTTGTCCCTGTTCCAGCTGGGTTACAAGGTGCTGTGGTTCCGATACCTATGACTGGTGGGTATGGTAACTTTCATGATTGCGTTTTACATCCCATTTTTCTCCTCAATTTCGTCATATCCAATTACGATCTTGTCTCAATGCTGCAACTCCCCAACGGGCTTAGCAGAGGCGAAGGTCGAGTCATGCGTCCTCCGAAACTGCGCTGCTTAACACCCACGTGCTTAACCCGAAGCCAGCCACACCAATGTGTCAGAGGAAACACTGTTCAACTGATGACTGAAGTCAGCCTGCAGGCGTCCGGCACGCCACAAGGAGTTGCTAGAGCGCATTAGACCGCTGCGCCACTATTTTTAATGAGTGGGGTTCAGCGATGGGTGCCAGGCAGGTACCGGGACACATCTTACCGCCTAAACCCAGTGAGGCGCGTTGTGACAGAAGTACCCCCAAGGTGCACTGGCAATTGGGGTACGTCACTGATTGCTGGAACCCGCGAACCCTGAGGGGACTGGGCTTCAGGCAACCCTAGGTGCATAAACACAGTTGTGTCAACCCTAAGTTCCACAATGTTCACAGGTGTCAAAAGGGGTTGTGTCTCCCACATGCGGGTGCAATGAAAAGTGTCCCTTCTCCCCATTCAGTCACATGATGGTTGAGAGTGGTGAAGAGTGACAAATAACAAATCTTGCCCAGTCCACAATGTGGTGTCATGCCCCTTCAGATGGCACTTGAAGGGAGGCTAACGGTCTTCTCTAACCAACAGTGTGCATGCGCAAGGCTGCTTTGGATCATGCGAACAGTGATGTTATTATAAAAAATTTAAAAAATAGTTTTCATAATGTCCATATGTACCGTACCAGTCAAAAGTTTGGACACTCTTACACATTTCAGCAGTTTTCTTAATTTTTACTATTTTCTACATTGTAGAATAATAGTGAAGACATCAAAACTATGAAATAACATATATGGAATCATGTAGTACCAAAAAAAGTGTTAAACAAATAAAGAAATATATATATTTGAGATTCTATATATTTGATTACAACTTTGCACACGCTTGCCATTCCCTCAACCAGCTTCATGAGGTAGTCACCTGGAATGCATTTTAAATAACAGGTGTGCCTTGTTAAAAGTTAATTTGTGGAATTTCTTTTCTTCTTATTGTGTATGAGCTAATAAGTTGTGTTGTGACAAGGTAGGGGTGGTATACAGAAGATAGCCCTACTTGGTAAAGGACCAAGTCCATATTATGGCAAGAACAGCTCCAATAAGCAAAGAGAAACAGTCCATCATTACTTTAAGTCATGAAGGTCAGTCAATCCGGAAAATTTCAAGAACTTTTAAAGTTTCTTCAAGTGCAGTCGCAAAAACCATTAAGTGCTATTATAAAACTGGCTCTCATGAGGACCACCACAGGAAAGGAAGACCCAGAGTTACCTCTGCTGCAGAGGATAAGTTCATTAGAGTTACCAGCCTCAGAAATTGCAGCCCAAATAAATGATTCACAGAGTTCAAGTAACAGACATCTCAATATCAACTGTTCAGAGGAGACTGCGTGAATCAGGCCTTGATGGTCAAATTGCTGAAAAGAACCCCTACTAAAGGACACCAATAAGAAAAAGAGACTTGCTTGGGCCAAGAAACATGAGCAATCGACATTAAGACTGGTGGAAATCTGTCCTTTGGTCTGATGAGTTCAAATGTGAGATTTTTCGTTCCAACTGCTGTGTCTTTGTCAGACATCGATGACGTCCGCATGTGTGGTTCCCACCGTGAAGCATGGAGGAGGTGGTGACACTGTTGGTAATTTATTTACAAAATGTATTTAGAATTCAATCCACAATTAACCAGCATGGCTACCACAGCATTCTGCAGCGATACACCGTCCCATCTGGTTTGCACTTAGTGGGACTATCATTTGGTTTTCAACAAGACCATGACCCAACAGACCTCCAGGCTGTGTAAGGGCTATTTTACCAAGAAATAGAGCGATGGAATGCTGCATCAGATGACCTTGCCTCCGCAATTACCCGACCTCAACTCAATTGAGATGGTTTGGGATGAATTGACCTGTAGAGTAAAGGAAAAGCAGCCAACAAGTGCTCAGAATATGTGGGAACTCCTTCAAGACTGTTGGAAAAGCATTACAGGTGAAGCTGGTTGAGAGAACGCCAAGAGTGTGCAAAGCAAAAGGGTGGCTACTTTGAAGAATCTAAAATGTAAAATATATTTAGATTTGTTTTCCACTTTTTTGGTAACTACATGTTCCATATCTGTTATTTCATAGTTTTGATGTCTTCACTATTATTCTACAGTGTAGAAAATAATAAAAATAAATAATAATCTGTTTAAGGAACATCTAACCAAAATATTTCACCTTCTTTATCACTTTACCAAACATATCATGACATTAGTGATGGTCAAACTCTGGTAAATTTGTGAACATCTAAATCAACATTTGGGCCACACGTGTGTCCTTCCTATAGACAAGTGGAGAAGAAAATTGATTGATTTTGTCATTCTGAGCACATGCAATGTGTCTGCTCCCTACATAAAATACATGTTTGACTTCCACACAAAATGACTTATTTACTAATTTTAGGTTTAAGGAAGTGTGTAGGTCGCCTTCTTTATCGTAGAGCTATGAAAGTTATGTATTTAGATCCTCCTGCTCGACACAAATTCAGTGATTGCTTTGCCATGTCTGTGCCGTGATGCAGTCGAGCTGGATAAATGTTTTTCTAAGGACCAGTGGTGTAAAGTGCTCAAGTAAAAATACTTTAAAGTACTACTTAAGTCAGTTTTGCGGGGTATTTGCACTTTACTATTCATATTTTTGACAACTTTTACTTCACTACATTCCTAAAGAAAATAATGTTCCTTTTTTTCATACATTTTCCCTGACACCCAAAAGTACTTGTCACATTTTGACAGAAAAACTGTCCAATTCCCACATCAAGAGGACATCCCTGGTCATCCCTACTGCCTCTGATCTGGCAGACTCACTAAACACAAATGCTTCGTTTGTAAATTATGTCTGGGTGTTTGAGTGTGCCCCTGGCTATCCGTCAAATAAAAAAAGAAGAAAATCGTGCCCTCTGGTTTGCTTAATATAAGGCATTTTAAATTATTTATACTCTGATACTTAAGTACATTTTAACAATTCCATTTACATAAGTATATTTAAAACTAAATACTTTTAGACTTTTACTCAAGTAGTGTTTTAACTGGTCGATTTAGGTGTGCCCGACATGTCTTCGGGCACTGACCCACTGGAGGGATCCCCGGCTACTATCGCAAGGGGTTCTCATGCGGCAGTTGTTGTTCCAGAAAATGGTCACAACAGACAGGGCCGAGCTGTGGGAGGGTTCCTCAATTTGGGAAGTATGGATGGTGTCGCAGAGTGCCCGGCATGTCATTACCTCAAAGTTCTGATAATGTAAGTGCCGCTCAGGCGCCTCTTCCCGCATTTTCCAGGCAGTGTTACGTTCCCCAGTTTCTGAGTTGTAGTTTGTGTATTTGTGAGTGTGTTTCAGGTAATGGCTTCCTGAAGTTCTCCAAGCAGCTGATTGGTCGGCCCCATTGCTGATTGGAGGGCTGACCCCGCCCCCTCGTCAGGACGCAGCTGTCTCCAATTAACAACTCCTTCTGAAGCTATATAAGCCAATGTTCTGTTGCTCAGAAAAAGAGATGACAACTGAGCGGTGATTTCAGAGCGGTGATTTCAGAGCGGTGATTTCAGAGCGGTGATTTCAGAGCGGTGATTTCAGAGCGGTAATTTCAGAGCGATAATTGCTGAGAGAGAAGGTTGATGGCAGAGGGATATATGTATGTGTGTGTGTGTGTGTGTGTGTGTGTGTGTGTGTGTGTGTGTGTATGTATATGTTGTTTCTCAGAAAGAGATTTGGTATGTACTTAGTTGTTGCTGAGAAAGCTTATTGTTATGTTCTGTGTTTGGTGCTCAGAGAGAGTTTTCTTTAATGTCCTGGGTTAGTGTTTTCTCTTTTGTTGTGAAATTGTTTGTTATTCTGTTTCCTTTGTTCCCAGGGGGGGAAGGGGAAGGCACCTAGAGAGTGCTTAGGCAAGAGGCCTGCGGGCATACATATCCCCGTAGTAATTTATTGTCTATGCACACTAGGAAAGACCTGGGCGGACCATCCCCTGTATTTTGGTTAGTGCACCAGGTGGTGCTAGTTAGGTAAGTAGTGGGTAGGCAGGTAAGGTAGGAGAGGGGGCTTTGATATTTACTTTCTTTGCTTTGGTTCCGTCCAGCCCCTTTTCCCCAAACTTACCGTGAAGGAATAAATTCCCAGTAAACGGTAATCTCTTCCTTTTGTCATCCTTACTCACACCTACACTCCCATACCTCTTTCACACCACGGAGAGTTAAGTTGTAGCAGGGAGTTGCATTCCCTCTTTCTAGAGGCGTGCGTAACAGGCAGGCATATGCTGGTCAGATCCGACAACATGACGATGGGGACATGCATCAACCGGCAGGGGGGACATGGTCCCTCCCCCTCCACACCTTGGCTCCCTGTTGCTGTGGAGCAGTGCACATTTGCTCTCACTTCGGGCGACGCATGTTCCCAGTTGCCTCAACTCGGATCTGCTATCCCGGGTGGGCCCTATTCCTCAGGAGTGGGAGAGGTTTGGCAGGGCCAACGTAGATCTTTACGCATCATGATAAAACATGCAGTGTCGTATATTTCTCGCTGAAGGACCTAAGTACCCCGTTGGAAACAGACCCTCTGGCACACCAGTGGCTTCGAACCCTCCTTTAAATGTTTCAGCCAGTGGTTCTGATTCAGCCCACGTTGGAGATGGTGCACCGGGAGGGCTATCATTTATTCTTGTGGCTCCCCGTTAGCCCAGGCAGCCTTGGTTGGAGATCATTCGCCTTTTAGGCGGGGACCTGCGGCAACTCCCATTGCGTAGGGACCTGTTGTCCCAAGCGCACGGGCAGGTTTGCCATGCAAGGCCGGAAATTTGGTTCCTATAGATCTGGCCCCTGAGAGGGCCAATTGGATGGCTAGAGGTTTACCTACAAATGTTATTGCCACCAGTCTGCAAGCGCACCCTCCATGAGAGGGCTGTATGCATATAAGTGGCAGGCATTTGAGCTCTGCTAGCAAAATAAAGGGCTGGTTTCTTTTCAGTGTTCTGTGAGATACATCCTTATGTTCGTACAGGAGCTTTTCAAGCAGGGGTGGGCATTCTCCATTTTAAAAGTGTACAGGGCAGCTATCTTAATGTGTCGTGGAAGTTGACGGAGCCACACTGGGGGCCCACCCCCTGGTTGTGTGGTTCCTGAAAGGTGTACGTTGTCTCGAAACCTATTGCACCCACATGGGACTTAGCGTTGGTTTTGGAGGCAGTGTGTGCAGCCCCATATGGGCATCTGGAGTCGGTGGGATCTGAAGATTCTCTCCTACAAAACCTCACTGCTCATAACTTTGGCCTTGGCTAAATGTTTTGGGGGACCTCCACCATTATATGTATACCCTTCCTGTACTCAGTTTGCTCTGGGCGACTCTAAGCTGACATTGCGTCCAAATGCGGCATTCGCCCCGAAAATGTGCTGTGTCCGGTGCGTGCTTTACAAATGTACATTGAACGGACCCGGGGTATCCGGTTATGTGACTAGCTTTTTGTCTGTTTTTCTAATCCAGCTTGGAGCAGGGCGCTCTCTAAGCAGCCTCCACTATCCTGTGGGAGAGACACTATCTACCTGGCATATAGCAGCAAGGGGCAAGGGTTACCTAGATGTGTGCACGCCCACTCCACCAGGGGTCTGGGAGCTTCTTGGGTGTTGTTTTAAAGGATTGACTGTAGGACATATTTGTGTCACGAAGAGTTGGGCATCACCATACACTTTTGTGAGGTTTATTGCTTGGATGTCACTTCTCCCAGTGTAGCCCACAGGGTGCTTATGGCTGGGACAGGGGAAAGTCACTAGGTGGTGCCCCGTGTGCCCAATACCAGACTGCCACATTTATTGGGGTCAGGTCTTGGCCATGGATTGTTTCATTTAGTATCCATTGGGGTCAGCTTGAGGCGCGTTTATATTTCCCCATAGTATGTTGTACCGAAGTTGACTGACTGAAATGGAACGTAACGTTATGTCTTTAACTACTATTCCTTGAAGGAAGGAAACGGGTACAACACCTTTTTGGTCCTGCATCGCCCGTTCCTAGGCTCGGAGAAGAGCGGTATTCAATTGAAAGAATGAATTCAAGCATCACGCTTATCACCTGTGGAAGGCGGGGCTTCCAGCGAGCCGCGGATTTCATTGGCCTTGTCAGGTGTGATTGTAGATGCTTCAACTGAAGTCGCAAGAATGTGACTCCTCATTGTATGTTATACCTCGTTTCCCTCCTTCAGGGAACAGTAGTTATAGTCATAACATTCCGTTTCACTCTCGCCAAAATCTGTCCAAAATAAGCCCAATGCGTTTCTATGGTCTTATTTTGGACATAAGCTTGTCATCTGTCTTCCCGCCTTTGGGACAATGACTCCCATTGTTAGGGCGGAGACATGAGCATCTCATCATTATATACAGATCTCTGGTACAGCATGTGGGGGATGACAGTCTCCTTTAATGAAAGAGGGTACTTATAGCTCATCATTGGGAATTGCTATCTGTTGTGACATAATAGCCTGTTGTTGCAGAGCCCATTTCAGTTTCCAGAACTGCAGAGGAAAAAACATGCAATTATAGCAGTAAATGACAATATGCTCCAAGACAAAACTAGAGACAAGCTGAAAACCTTCAGAAAATGAGAAAAGGGGAATGCTGCATTCCTCTCCAGACACCAGCCCCAACACATAATGATCTCCAATCAGAGCGCCTAAATGAACAATTTACTTTCCTCGCTTTTAATGTTGAATACTTATCACCCTCTCCGCTACAAATAGAATGTGATCTGCCTGGTTCTACCTGTTCGAGGAATGTAACCATTTCAATTACCTCAGCAGACCACAGGCAATCTTAATAACTTCTTGGTTAATTTGGGTTTAAATTGGCCGCATGGCATTGCATTGTAATAGACACCTCCAAACATGCATTTCCCCCCGGCTGGGTCCTTCTTGAGACTGGCACCACTTAGCTCTGTCAGGCCCCCTTGGCTTGTGTGGAATAAAGGTCAAGTAATCAGGCATCTGGAAGAACAGCTCATTTGTCATCCCCTGATAAATGCGTCAGTAGCTAATCTGTGGAGCAGGGCGATACTGCCACCCTCAGAAAAGGTTAACACATTCAAAGCAATGGGATGGAGCACAACAAGAAAGTAATGATGCTTTGGAGCAGAAAATCTTCATTTTGATTCAATTGTTTGGAGGGATATTTGTGGTTTTGGGGCCGGTAATTGTGAGAGGCTTTTGCATGCCAGCTCTCTAAATGACAACCCAGTGAGGTCAACATTAGCTCTGACAAGAAATTACGATCAATGATACAATATGTTCCACTTTAACTGGGGAGACAGACTATTGGAGCTGTTTGCTTCTCTAATCCTCTATCTTTCAATCTCTTTTTCTTTCTCTCTGACTATTTCCCAGTCCCTTCCCATCTCTCATTCTCCTCCAACACATTGAACATGTAGTAGGGTTGCCTGAGGTGAAGACTTTACTTGAATAGAAGTTTGGTTGCTGTTTGTGTTGTTTGCTTGCATTGCTAAAATGACATGTCATGAATAGTTATTACTGTCAACTTGTAACTGTAAATGAAGTATATTGATAAAGGCAAAATTGTATTTGCTTGACAATGCCTCAGTCTTTTTAAAGCTCCATGTGGTCTCCCCAGACTCACCACATTGTTTAATAACATGTTCGCTTAATTCCGAACAGAAAAATAAATAGTGAAATAGATCAGCATGGCCTCAAAGACTAAACGTAACATATTAGATGTAATTCTGTGACACTGAAATTAGTATGATATGTTGGTATGGTTACAGATGGTTACTTACTGAAAGGAAAACTCCACCCAAAAACTATCTTTTGGTGTTTGTTTCATTAGTCCATTTTTGACAAAGTCCCAAAAAATGTTAACTTGTCAGCAATCAAGTTTTCAAGATATATAACTTTCAAAATACAGAAATCATCCCATATAATGAATTTATCCTCATATGATGTCAACAATGGACTAATTAATGAAATACCAAAAGATAGTTTTTGGGTGGAATTTTCCTTTAAGACAAAAATGAAAGGAGGGAGGTTGGTCGGGGAGGATAGGTGGGCATGTAACGCTAACGTCTAGCAACGCAAAGGTTGTGTGTTCGATTCAAATCACAGGCAATTTGAGCTAATTAGCAACTTTGCAACTACTTACACATTTTTATCTACTTGCAACAGTTGAAGAGAAGCCTGCTCAAGGCATCTACACTGAGATTTGAAGGGGGGTCAGAGCTTCATCTGGGATCTTCGGACCCTCTGAGCCCTTCTGGAGCGAGGAGATGAGGGATCACCAGGGTGTGAAATGGCCAACCTGATTGTGTGGAGGCCATAGCCGTACAGCCAATTGTCAGGTCTGTCATGTTCTAATTGAGCTTATACTAGAGCTGGAGAAGCTCTTGGAGATGACCCAAGGCTCTGTCTACGTTCTGTACCCTGGTACCAGACTCAGGACCAGGTCTTCATACCTCAGTCATATCCATAATTAGTGTGGGATTAGTAGAAAATCTGACCTTGGACCAGTTGTTATGCGTTTATGTGGTCCAAGCAAGGTTGTATTCTTTAAATTTCTTTTAATTGTCCTCAGTCGTGTCTTTCTATTTGTCAACAACACTGTTGAGAAATGGGTAACAGAACTTCTCCCATCATACATGTAGCTGCAAACACATTATTTTATGACCACAAGTTATTTGACTAGATGAGTATTTTTTGACAGGAAAGTTTTAAAGTGGCCTTTCAAAGTAATGAAATTGGTACTGTTACTCAACGTGGCTAGGAATATTGTGAGGTAGACACTAAATTGGGCCAAGGAGCACGCCTTTTGATGTGCGAATAAATATAGCCAGTTTCCTCAACAGTCCCCCTAAGGCTTCATTTGTTCATCGTCAGTATCTGGGAGCTGTATGTTTTCATATCGCTGAATATAAACATGTATAATTCATCATGCAAATAATCTGGCACGAAACAAACTTGGTGCTCCCCATAGGGAGAACTATCTAATGAGTTCAGTAGATAAAATATTCATACCTCGGCAAAATTGTCAGTTTTTCCCCTCCCTACTACAATGTGCCAATAACCCCCCTTGTCCAATATGCCATTAGATATAGTGGCAGACATACAATGTCAAGAGCCATTGATCATTGTCACCAAACTGCCTGTGTATAAATGTGTTTACCTGACTGCGCAGAATGGGAGATGGGAGAGACAAATTGACAGCCCTTAACTCCATTAGCTAATATTACTATTTCAGGCAGCACTATCTCAAACAGCCACCCAGGGCTTTTATCTGAAATGTCATGGTTCTCTACCCATCAATTGATTTCACTGAATTTCCCTGTAGGGTAATTGCCTTTCTAAATGGGCATGTGCTTGATATGTTCCCTCTCCATTTCTCTAGTTTATTTTGAGAAACAGTCAAACAAGTTAAAGGACTATTTCACTGTAATTTCCTGTCCTAGAGAGGAAATGCACGTTTAGGTTCCACCTCCGAAGAATGATGAAGGCTGCTTATACATATTCACAAATTGGGTGTGGGAATTTCCATGTGGAGTTGATAAACATCAACAAATAGGGCACTGACAGCTGTCAGTGTAGCTAGCTAGCATGCTAAGCTTATCTATAGTTGATAGCTAATGTTATCTGTTGTTACTGTTGTTAACTACACCGTATTCAAAAGATTAGCCAGCTGGCTCTATGGCTGGAGCTGGATTTGTCATAAGAATTGATTTATGGAAAACTTCAACACAGATGGAAACAACTGGCCTTTGTTATCTTCAAAGATTTGGCATCTTCCATAAATCACTGCCACGAATCCCCAACATAAATAGTTAGAAAGAATATGATGACTATTGAAAGGTAGAAAAATGCATATCAGCTATATTGTAATGGACTTTGGTAGGTTGGCTGCCAGTGCTCATTGTTCTCATAGGGGAAGTGAAATGATAGGATACAATGACTTTGCTCATGATCATGCATGCCGCAAATGACATGTACTGTAACTATAAGTTCCTTGAATTTTCTTTTGCTGGCGCCTTTTCATTGTCTTGTTAGACACTTGTAGTTTCTAGCTAACGTTACACCAATCAAAGCAGTGGAGCGTGTAGTGAAGCAAAACTTTAATGGTTAAAAATATCCATCTTGGGGCGATGGGGGGAACGGGTTTGCAAAATACTATCATATCACGCAATTATAAAATGCTTGTATATTTTTTTAACACAGTCTAGCTAAACAATAAGTAAACATTTACAAATGATAATTTTCTCATAAAAAAAGTGGAGGTGCAAAAACATGTTTGCACCCTCTATTTTAATTTGCTCCATGGCTCAGGTGGCCAAGTTTTTATTTTATTTGTAATTGTACCTCTATTTATACAGGGAGTCACCATTGAGACCAGGGTCTCTTTCACAAGGAAGCCATGCATATGCAATTCATAAGACAAAATGGAATCAAAATCCGATACAATGTAAAACAAACAAAAAAAATACATCACAACACAAATATTCAAGAAAAACTGTTACTCTCCTCAGTATGAAGGTCCCCAATCAATACTTTCAATTGCCTGAGTGGCACCAGAACATTGTAATATATTTTGTAATCGGTTCCAGCAAAGAGGTGCTTTAAAACTAAAAGCGGATTTACTTAGTTTGGTGGAGACCCAAGGAACCTCATGTTTCTATACTTTAACCACAAAGTTAGGTAAATTGGGAAGCTTGTGTAGTAGAACATTGTAAACAAAAAGGCCGTAATGAAGTGATCTACGGGACTTTAATGAGGACGAGCCAAACCTTTTGATAAAGGATGCAGTGGTGAGTGTTAAAACTGTCACCTATGATAAAACGAATGATGCTATGGTAGACAGCATCCAAAGGTTTAAGAGTAGTGGCTGCTGCAATCTGGTAAATGGTGTCACCATAGTCAAGAACTGGTAGGGAAAGTTGACTTTACAATCTGCTTCCTGCTATTTAGGGAGATGCAAGATATACACAATATATACAAAAGTATGTGGACACCCCTTCAAATTAGTAGATTTCTCTATTTCAGCCACACCCACAGTTGACAGGTGTATAAAACCGAGCACACAGCCATGCAATCTCCATAGACAAACATTGGTAGTAGAATGGCCTTACTGAAGAGCTCAGTGACTTTCAACGTGGCACCGTCATAGGATAACACCTTTCCAACAAGTCAGTTCGTCACATATCTGCCCTGCTAGACCTGCCCAGGTAAACTGAAAGTGTTGTTATTGGGAAGTGGAAACATCTAGGAGCAACAACGGCTCAGACGGAAATTGGTAGGCCACACAAGCTTACAGAACCGGACCGCCAAGTGCTGAAGTGCGTAGCGTGTAAAAATCGTCTGTCCTCGGTTGCAACACTCACTACCGACTTCCAAACTGCCTCTGGAAGCAATGTCAAGACAATAACTGTTCGTCGGGAGCTTCATAAAATAGGTTTCCATGGCCGAGCAGCCACACACAAACCTAAGATCACCATGCACAATGCCAAGCGTCGCCTGGACTGGTGCCACCATTGGACTCTGGAGCTGTGGAAATGGAGTGACGAATCACACTTTACCATCTGGACGAATCCGGATTGGGCAGATGCCAGGAGAACACTACCTGCCACAATCCATACTGCCAACTGTAAAGTTTGGTGGAGGAGCAATAATGGTCTGGGGCTGTTTTTCATAGTTTGGGCTAGGCCCCTTAGTTCCAGTGAAGGGACATTTTACATCATATAATTACATTCTAGATGATTCTGTGCTTCCAACTTTGTGGCAACAGTTTGGGGAAGGCCCTTTCCTGTTCCAGCATGACAATGCCCTCCATACAGAAATGGTTTGTCGAGATTGATGTGGAAGAACTTGACTGTCCTGCACAGAGCCCTGACCTTATTGAGCACCTTATCGCCCAACATCAGCGCCCGACCTCACTAATGCTCTTGTGGCTGAATGGAAGCAAGTCCCCGCAGCAATGTTCCAACATCTAGTGGAAAGCCTTCCCAGAAGAGTGGAGGCTGTTATAGCAGCAAAGGGGGGCCCAACTTCATATTAATGCCCATGATTTTGGAATGAGATGTTCAACAAGCTGGTGTCCACATACCTTTGGTCATGTAGTGTTTTTCTAAAAAAAGAATCCCACTTTAACATTTTCAACTAGCTCATCCTACTTTCTGATTAATGAACAATGCCATGCTGGTGAGTGGAAACATTCAAATAAAACCCAACCCTGAAACAAAACGTAGGCTGAAAATTATTTGTATGTCATATCATAGGAAAGGGCACTGCATTCACAAGGATTTGCACAAAGTGGGCAGTTCGGATTTGTCTCTTCAAGCCCAAATATATCATACTTTGACTAAAACGGTGACTTATTGACTTAATTCACTGTGCAATATCATGGGTAAGCTCTGGCCATAGTGCTTCAGCTCGACAAAATGGATTTCTACTGGTGTGAGCGTTTACGGCATGCAGGTTGTATACTAGTTAAATGTGGATGTATAAAGTTATGTACGTTATTGTTTAATACGTTATTTTAGATTTTTTTGTACACAATTCATACTATATTCTGACCACTATATTCCCGAGTGGCTCAGCGGTCTAAGGCACTGCATCTCAGTGCAAGAGGTGTCCCTACAGTCCCTGGTTTGAATCCAGGCTGTATCCCATCCGGCTGTGATTGGGAGTCCCATAGGGCGGTGCAGAATTGGCACAGTGTCGTCTGGGTTTGGCTGGTTAGGCTGTTATTGTAAATAAGAATTTGTTCTTAACTGACTTGCCTAATTAAATAAAGTTTACATTTAAAATTTAAAAATCACAGAAAAGCAGTAACTAAATACATTATCAAACACCTCAAAAACAGTGTGTTCATTTGCACAAGAATATTAATCCTGTATGTTGTGTTCTAATTCCCTGACTCCCTTTCTGAACCTCCATGTCTAGAGTAAACTGTCTCAGTTAGGGTAGTGATTAGTTCAATCTAATGGTGAGGAGAGACTCTTTCTGTGGACACACACACAGAGGAGGTGTGGTGGTTTATTATGGACAAAAGCAAAGTGTTTAGGCTGTGGCCCCATTGTCAGTAACTCTTAGAATTAAGTCAACGACAGGAATTGGGACCAAAGTAAAGGTGACCTTCAAGCTGATGCTGGTGTGTGTGTGAGGCAGAGTTAATGGTAACCAGAGTTAAGGGGTCATCCACAACACTAATAGAGTTCATATTATTAAGATAACTTTATTGGTAAATTGCACACAAGGTCCAGCCCAACAATGGCATCTAGAAATTGATACCAGCATCCCTCCAGTTGCCAGCTCACTTCCCACCAAATTTTCTCTGTCGAGCCTGGGATTTGAACTGGCAACCTTGCGGTTGCTGGCTCGCCTCTCTAACCGCTAGCCTACCTGCTGCCCCTGAAGTACATGCTCGGAAGTCTTTTTTCCTCCATCCTTGGGGAGAATGAGGAGGGGGTGTGGGCTGGGTGGACACTGATGAAACCACTCTTTCTTCCCATACTATCCTCAAAGACTATCCATCACTCTATCTTTCCTATCCACCCCCTTCAAGCCCCATGCCCACCCTGAGGAATTATTTCCCCAATCACTGGTGAGAAAAGGGAGGGTATACAATCCCCCATAACGATGGTACTCACCTCCATGATTCAGTCCTCACCTTTATGATGTGTCCCAATAATCCGATGACGTTTACTTGCCTCATTCATTACCCATTCTTCATGAGACAACTTGATAGAGTTTCACCAGTATACTGTCACCTACCAAGTTAGCGGCAACAAAGGAGATGAGTGAAGGAACATAATTACTAAAGCCTTGTTCACACCCTTATGAAAAAAGTATCTATTTCTCTCTCTCTCTCTAAGGACGGGCTCATTGTAAGGGCTTGAATGGAATACATTGAACGGAGTCAAACATGTGGTTTCCATGTGTTTGATACCGTTCCATTTATTCCATACCAGCCATTACTATGAGACCTTCCTCCTATAGCTCCTCCCACCAACCGCCACTGATATGTACATATACAGACAGCAAAGGGCAATCCCATTCAGCGCAGTATGTGCCTGAAAGCAAACAGTCACTCTCGAGGGATACACTCAGGGGAAAGCTCTCAAGGAAGGTTGCACACAATCAAGGATTTCTTCATTGTTTCCTTGTTGAGTGTGAGATGTAGATGGATAAAGCTAATTTGCCACAACACTGACATGTTGTATTTGCTATTAGCTTCATTTAACTTCAAGGTCAAAATGTGTAAATATTTGAGATGGTGTGGCCCAGTGGTATATATGTCCTGGTATACCAAGCACTAGATGGCAGTAGAGACTTAAATCCATGAAGAGGACCCACATGTAAGAAAGGATTCATGTTGTGGGCTGTGGCACTTGAGAAATAACCTTCTGAGAATGACCAACATTGTCACAGTTTTAGTGTAAAAACAAAATCAACATTCAGATTCAACATGTGCCTACACCACACACAATCATTGATCTGAACCAAAAAGTAGCTTTCGAAACCATCAGTATAACTGTTTAAAAGGACCTGTGGTATCTGTGCTTTATCATTTTATGGTATTTCAATCATTTCAGACAAATGAATAACAACAAAAGCAACAACAATCAATGTACAGTACCCACAACCTCATGAACATAGTCATGTGATAATGACAAAACACCTGTCCTTGAAATACAGCCTAAACATTGAGTGATCCTCCAATGCAGTTTTCCTTCTGCAATTGATTGAATTAGTAGTGCCTGTCTGATGTTGATACAATGGATCTTTGAAGAAAAACACCTCTTCAGGTATTCATGAACGATTTCCTCAACTGCAGTTACTAAGCTCAAGGCATTCAGTACCAGTAACTGCCGAGTTGAACGTACCTCATCTTATAGTCCTCTTAGTTTCACAGCTAATTCCTCTGGTCTTTTCTGTTAGGAAATATCCAAGAGTTAAAGCATCTTGCTAATTGGTTCGGTTGAGTCTGGTGGGAGGAGCTATAGAAGTACAGGCTCATTGTATTGGCTGGAAAGGAATCCATGGAACGTAGTCAAACATGTGGTTTCTATATGTTTGATACCATTTCCTTTATTCTGTTCCCACCATTACAATGAGCCCGTCCTACTATAGCTCTTCCCACCAACCGCCACAGACTGAGTTCCACATACAGGCCTACTGGGTAAGTGATCTTACGCAAAGGCTTTTCAAACGTAGATGTGTTAGAAAACATAATGTATATCCAGGTGCAGCTCACGATTGATTGAAAGAGCATGGCTTTGAAATAGTTCTGTGGGCTAACAAGATAATTAACAAACAAGACTTGAACACTGCTAATAACTGTGGCTTAGCACATAATTATCAATTCTCAGTGACCTGCTTCTAAACTTTCCATGAAAAACGCCCCAAAACTAACAATGAAAAAACACTCAGGAAGCCCATTGATTTTTTTCCATTGTGTATGATATCTAGTTCTTTTTTTGGTGAAATTACAAACAACAAGCATGTCTCTGGATTTGTTTAATCGCCTGAATAACAAACACCACTCATCAAGCCTGGGAGATGTTTTTCCATTTTCATGATGCTCATTATAGACATCCCTCTGAGGGCTGCTTACCACTCCTGTTTTTTCCCCTTTCTTTCTAACTAGCCACCCACGGTAACGCAATTAATCTTAATCATTTGACAATGTCCAATCATTCCGCACGTTTACCAAGATGAAAAAAGACAAGATGAGAGAGAAATATGAGAATATGGATATTACAGTATGCAGTGGAACATTCCCTGTAATGTGATAAAGGATGTACATTAATTCTTAACTGTGAGTGCTCTGAAAGTACTGCAGATTTAAGATGGAGCCTAATTAGGATTTGTATACACAGTAGTCTGCAGCCATGTTTTTATTATCAAACTATATTGGCAGGAATGTAGAGGTTTATGCACTACCATTGAAAGAGGGGCTACTTTAATTGCAATGCAATATACTGGTATGGGATCCTGACTGCTTTGAAAAGTGTAAACCTCAACAAGAACACAGAAAATGAATGAATGAACAACAATAAAAGTGACAAAGCCACAGTATTGGGGAGTAGTGAACTACATGTAATTCAACTAGTAATTAAATACAATATTTCTGTAGCTTGGTGGTAGTTGAAATAGATTCAAATCTTGGTAGTGTTTTTAGCAGTTCACTTTTTTTTGCCATGTAGCTTTGTAGCTAACTACTGGAAATACACACTACTTTTTAGCAAAAAGAAAATGGGTAAAGTAGGCAAGAATTTAATTTATTTTTCAGCATCAGACATATTTAATTCTCACTTGAAACAGTTTGTGTTTAATAGGCTAAATTATACATTCTGTTAACATCCGACTCCAGAGTGAACTGTTCTTGCAGTTTGTAGTGTTACGTTCTTTAGCAAGAAAACCAGAAATTGTCACTAAAACAGAAGGGGGAAATAACAAAGAGTCACTGACAACAACCAAAACAAAACAGTTGGGGTTTTAGAAGGGGTTCTGCAAGTCACTCATGGGGGTGTCACTGAAAGTTGACCAGCAACAACAAATGGGATCTAAAAGACACCCACACATTTATCCAAAGAAGAGGCAAAGAAAATAAATTAAAGACAGGAAGCAAAACAAAAACAGTGATGATCAGATAAAAGATTGGTTGTCTAGAAATCAAATAGGGAGAGCCAACTAAAGGTAGAAACCCTCTACATCTCTCAAGACAACTGGAGCACTGGGCCAGCCAATCTTAAATATCACCTGTGCCAGCACAGGTGAAACACCATCTGACTAATGAGATGGACAACCCAGCACAGGTGTAACACATACTGACTAACAAGGTGACACCAATCGGTGCGCCCCACTTGCCAACGTGCTAACGTCCAACCTCAAAAATATAAATGGAAAAACCAAAGCCTGTACCAGCAGTCTATGACATTTCAGATGTAGGTATGATCATTTTCACTAAGTAGGTTGGATGTAGTGAACTACTTTTTCAAAGTAACTTTAACTTGTAAACTACAAGCCTTGACTTATTCCATACTTTCTTGTGTTACAGCCTGAATTCAAATTGGTTTAAATATATTGTTTTCTCACCCGTCTACACACAATACCCCACCCCATAATGACAAACTGAAAACATGTTGGCAAATTTATTGAAAATGAAATACAGAAATATCTCATTTACATTAAGTATTCACATACTTTAAGTATTGCCATAGATTTTCAAGCCAATTTAAGTAAAAACTGTAACTACGCCACTCAGGAACATTCAATGTCATCTTGGTAAGCAACTCTAGTATAGATTTGGGGCTTGTGTTTTAGGTTATTGTCCCGCTGAAAGGTAAATTTGTCTCGCAGTGTCTGTTGAAAAGCAGATCGAACCAGGTTTTCCTCCAGGAATTTGCCTGTGCTTAGCTGTATTCTGTTTCTTTTTATCCAACAAAAAACTCCTTAGTCCTTGCCAATGACAAGCATACCCATAACACGATGCAGCCATTAAAATGCTTGAAAACATGAAGAGTGGTACTCAGTGATGTGTTGTGTTGGATTTGCCCCAAACATTAACGCTTTGTATTCAGGACAAAAATTGTATTTCTTTGCCACATTTTTTGCAGTATTACTTAAGTGCCTTGTTGCAGACTGGATGCATGTTTTGGAATATTTTATTCTGTACAGGCATCCTCCTTTTCACTCTGGCATTTAGAAGTATTGTGGAGTAACTACAATGTTGTTGAGTGAGCCTCAGTTTTCTCATATCACAACCATTAAACTCTGTAACTGTTTTAAAATCATAATTTGCCATATGGTGAAATACCTGAGCAGTTTACTTCCTCTCTGGCAATTGAGTTAGGAAGGACGCTTGTGTCTTTGTAGTGACTGAGTGTATTTATACACCATCCAAAGCTTAATTAATAACTTCACCATGTTCTAAGGGATATTCAGCGTCTGCTTTTCTTATTTTTACAGATCTACCAATTGGTGCCCTTCTTTGCGAGGCATTGAAAAACCTCCCTGGTCTTTGTGGTTGAATTTGTGCTTGAAATTGACTACCCTATTGAGAGAGCTTACAGATAATTGTATGTGTGGGGTACGGAGATGAGGTAGTCATTCAAAAATCATGTTAACCACTATTATTGAACAAGGAATGAGTCCATGCAACTTTACTCCTGAACTTGAATACTTAATGACACAAGACATTTCAGCTGTACATTTTTTATTTACATTTAACAAAAAATCCACTTTGACATAATGAGTATTGTGCATAGATCAGTGACACACAATATCAATTTAATCTATTTTAAACTCAGGCTGTACCACAACAAATTGTGGAAAAAGTAAAGGGGTGTGAATACTTTTCTGAAGCCACTGTCTATGTTTCTAAAGGGTAGCTTTAGTGTAGCTTAACTTCTTCCAGTGTGAAGTAATTGGTAGCTTGCTAAACTACATTTTCAGAGTAGCTTCCCCAACACTGCAAAGCCATGATAACAAATGTGATTTGGCAGAGCAATTTCTCAAGTTAGCGGAACAGAACTAAATGACCTTGTTGTATTTTCCTAGCCTGACATTTCAATAATGAGCCTCATAGAGCGAACAGAAGAGGGGATAGATGAGGGAGTATTTTTAGAAGGGTAGGTCTAAGGACCTCTTATGTCCATTTCCATCCAAGACAGACACATTCTGATGTAAATTCTAATAGAGAAATTCTGAAAAGGCAGCTTGGCTGATTTAAGGCAACTATCTTAGCAATATCTCAAGTTTAGGCAGCTCATTTTGTGTCACGCCCTGACCATAGAGATCCTTATTATTCTCTATGTTTGGTTAGGTCAGGGTGTGACTCGGGTGGGGAAGTCTATGTTTTTTGTTTCTTTGTTTTTGGGCGAGTGTGGTTCCCAATCAGAGGCAGCTGTCTATCGTTGTCTCTGATTGGGAATCATACTTAGGCAGCCTGTTTTCCACCTGTGTTTGTGGGAGGTTATTTTCTGTTTAGCGTCTATGCCTGACGGAACTGGTCGCTTTCATTTTGTTACTTTTGGTTATTCTTGTTTGAGTGTTTCTTGTAATAAATTATCATGAACACTTACCACGCTGCGCCTTGGTCCACTTCTTCTTCTTACGACGAGCGTTATATTTTGAGTCATAGCCCTAAGTGAATTGATTCAAGGCTGGTTGGAAATGTGAAACAGGATCTTCATCTAATCATAGATTGCTCTACATAAACATGTTAAAGGTTCTCCATTCAATCAATTCAAAAATTGCAGAATGAGAATGAGTGTGGATATGACTAATTCCTGTAGGGCTACGTTGTATTTCTCTGAAGAGGTGCTGTACTTACATTATATTTCTCTGACTGCTACGGTATCTCTTTGTGTCTATATTTCCCTCTAGATTTAGAAATAATAGTAACAGAGAAAACACTTTGGATCACATGGAACATTACTCAGGTGGAGGTTCATTTTAAGCTCACTGTCACTGATTTATAGCAACGCATTTGATTATGGCTGTATACTACAGTATAGACTAACATTCATACAAAGTGGCTGGAAATTAGTGGTTTTCTACCAGATTTAGAAGGCCTTTTACAAAAAAGTTTTTGTGAGGATGTGGCTGGATGTCACATTCCACATGTGAAGATAATATTGTTCATGGTTTTGTTGATTTGTTGTTAAAGATTCAAAAAAAGGACCCACATTAAATCAGACAAGATTCACTTATACAATCCATTTGTTTTGTATCTCATAATTACACATTCCTTTATGTATTCTGGTACACATTGTCACCTTCTCTGTGAACCCATCTAATAATTCACAGAGCTTAGAAATATATGAATCAAACTTAAATTAATATCCACGACACTTGTCTTAACTGGTTTGCAGGGTAATTCATCTTCGAAGTACATGACTTGGTTACGTAAGCAAATATGCGAACAATCCATCGCAGTCACCCTTGTTTGTCACCTCGAAGGTCACTTCTGATTGTTGCAATGAGTGAGTGAGCATGGCTCAAGCTTTCTCCTGAAAAGGAATGGGAAGTCTGCCAACCATACACATCAATAAAATGATTTCCAGCTCCATCCACATACCGCTACATTTGCTCGACATGGACATCGGACCAAATGAGACCTGTTGTTCTTGAGATTGAGAGGGCAGGCAACGGAGGAGCCTCCGTGGATCTGTGCAAAGAGTGAAGAAAATGGGTCAGTAAAATGTTGATCATTTGTGCATTTATGTGTATAAATATTACATGAACATTGACAGGTGCATAAAGTGTGCTAAAGGTCGGTACTCTTGGAGACTTTTCTAAACGTTCCTTTCATTCTACCTCAGAGCATCAATTGGTTTTTCATTGTATGTGCAAAGGCATGGTTGATATTCAGAACATGGCCGTCATACAGCAGGAGACATTAGCATCGGAGAAAAAAACGCTTAATGGTTTATTCTATCACACGCAAAGCCTCTCTGCAATGTTATGACAATCTATTAAACACAAAATGAAATGCATTGTTTGCTAGAGGATGGCGGCCTATTCCACGAAATGTGCTCTGCATTCTAAAAACCGTTAACCTTCACTTCATGTCATCAGCGCATTGATGGGGTCGCTCCCATTGTCATGTTTTAAAGTGAGATAAATGGGCTATCAACATGAATGTAGATAATGTGACTTCTATGACCCACAATGCTGCTGTTGTTATAGAAAGGCCCACCTGATTGCTTGAGCATGAACCATTACTCTGCATGAAAAATGTAATGTCATTTACTGTAAGCAAGTTTTTGGCGTTAATGATATCCCACTTTGTCAGCACTATATTTTCCTTGGGAACATATCATTGACTTTGACACAGCACCTCCTGGTGAAAAGAACTGCTTGTACAGTATATATGTTTTTATTGGATGTAAATCTTAATCAAATTATCTGACAACATGTCTTACATTTCTTCACCCACAAGAATCCTGAGTAACTTTAAAACCCAAACTAAAGATGCAAAGATCTAAATCCAATACTCTGTTCCTCTGCCATCCCTCTACCGAAGTCAGAGTCCATGCACGCGCCAATGCCTTGAATATGCCATTTTGATTCTGGACTTAAAATATTCCACATACTGTACATGGCCTTATGTATGATAATGAATCAGTTAATACAGGTCCATTAGCCATTGCCTGATTTACTAGAGCCCTTGTGAAGAATACACTTCGGAGTTCCCATTGCCATTAGCCTCAGTCTAATGGATCAGCGGTATTAATGATATCATCTATAATCTGTATTGTTTAGCATGTGCCCAATGATGCATTTACTGGATGTTAACAGTTAACAGTATGGGATTGGATCATGACAGAGCAACACTGGAACAATATGAACAACATACGTATATTGGATATCATACACAACCTTGGTGGTTGGAGTATAGGGACAGAATCTGTGGAGTCTGGGTCATCTAAGGGAGAAATAACATTTAGCTACAGAGGAGTTGGGAAACCCACCTCTGGTCCATGGGGTGTGCATCATATTTGGACTTGAGGAAGTGAAAGGGGGACAGTACAGAGATCTAGTTATTGTGGGAAGTGCAGAAGGGAGAGAGTTGAAATGAGGCCTGGCGTAATGTTGCTCCAAGGGCCGCTGTGACAGTCATGGCAAGGCCAGACTGAGATCCTGTAACCAGCTGTGCTGCCTCCGGCTTGGCTGAGAACCTCTTAACACTTTCATGTAGTCTCCCGCTAGCAACTTTTTGTATTTTTCTCTCACTCTCAAGGATTTAATGTGGCTAAATATTTGAACTGTCTTATTTAGTGCCTGATGTACAATCACAGATA
Source organism: Salmo trutta (assembly GCF_901001165.1). Taxonomy (NCBI): domain Eukaryota; kingdom Metazoa; phylum Chordata; class Actinopteri; order Salmoniformes; family Salmonidae; genus Salmo; species Salmo trutta. The sequence continues at coordinate 59,863,733 of NC_042960.1, forward strand.
TTCATCTCAGATTTTGGTGGCGGTATTAGCTCTGCTGAACATGTAGTGACTAATTGATTAAAGAAAAAAATATTTGTTCTGACACACTTTGAGATGATGTCAGACTAACACCAATATTATTGTCTTGCTGTATGCTCTGGATTGCTCCCAAAGTCTTTGATCTCTAAATTAGTGAGTAAATATTGTCTAAGCCCTCTGGGGATCACGTGAAATTAAGAAAGGATCATTAATTCTAGGCTTATTACAATTGTTTGCAATTGTCTTCTTCTCCTGAAATAGGTTCACCTCTCTCTGTAGTGTATATTTTTTTTACCAATCCTAATTAATAGTGTAATGAAGTCTGAGGAAATATTAAAATATACATCAAATGGATTAAATATCTATTCGGATGCACATACAAACTTTGAGGAAGTTCAGCTTTTGAAATGTATAATAGTTTGTTATAAATGGCGCCTGATTGGTCCTCTTATTAATCCCAGATTGCTGACCTTTTTCTCCGGCCATAGACATGCTTCAGGGACTCCTGTCACAAGACCTGGGCTGGTGCTGGCAAATGTCCACCACATCCTCCCTGGACCCGAGAATGGTAGTGGCTGACACCAACATCCATCACCCAGGATGCTGCTCTGCTCTACAACTAGCCCCATGCCTGAACGCTGCTGCTGGGCTATAGGCATCACAACTTTCCTTGTGTCAAGAATTGGAAGAGTGGAAGTGCAATGAATCTCCTTTTGTGTTCCGTTATTACCTCATATTTAGGGCAAGAATTTTGATTTAAATGTTACATTACTGTAATTTACAAATTTCATCCATTTCATCTGTTAATTTTCCTGCCTTAACTACCACTTAAATTAAGTTAAATGTTGTGTGTCACTGCACGGCAGGATATCAGCACATGAACATTTAATTGGAATAATTTTGCAACGCAACAAAGGCCAGGAAAATACTCCCACCATATGTGTGAACACTCACACTAGTAGAGAGTAGAGATGGTTGACCAAAGTTCTACTCTCTCTATCAGAAACTACACAAACAACTCTAACATGAACAAAACAAAAGCCAAAGGCAGACATAAAAAACTATGACATCTAAGTGTCTTTTGATTAAAGTAAAAGCCCAGTCTCCCATGCACTTTCCCTGTGGAAACTGTGATGAGAAACCATCCGTTTTGTCCTGTTGTAATTAAAACTCCATATGCAGCCTGCTCAAGTGGTAACAGCTATGTTCATCAAATGAATGTATAGCGTTGATAAAGAGGCATTTGAATGTCTTGATGATGCTTCATGCTAATAGCTATTTGAAAGCCAACATGCCCTTGGATGTTATTCCACTGTTCGACAGCAGCCTGATCAACCAATGTGTTTGGTTAGTCGAGATAGAGTCCTTAATGATTCATGTTAAATGGCTATCGTGTTCGTCATGTCTACATCAAGCTGTGCGCTCCAACTGTGCTTCAGCACTGGGACAATTACATTTACATTTAAGTCATTTAGCAGACGCTCTTATCCAGAGCGACTTACACATTGGTGCATTCACCTATAATATCCAGTAGAACAAACACTTTACAATAGTGCATCTAAATCCTTTAAAGGGGGGGGGGGGGGGGGTTAGAAGGAATACTTTATCCTATCCCAGGTATTCCTTAAAGAGGTGGGATTTCAGGTGTCTCCGGAAGGTGGTGATTGACTCCGCTGTCCTGGCATCGTGAGGGAGATTGTTCCACCATTGGGGTGCCAGAGCGGCGAACAGTTTTGACTGGGCTGAGCGGGAACTGTGCTTCCTCAGAGGTAGGGAGGCGAGCAGGCCAGAGGTGGATGAACGCAGTGCCCTTGTTTGGGTGTAGGGCCTGATCAGAGCCTGAAGGTACGGAGGTGCCGTTCCCCTCACAGCTCCGTAGGCAAGCACCATGGTCTTGTAGCGGATGCGAGCTTCAACTGGAAGCCAGTGGAGTGTGCGGAGGAGCGGGGTGACGTGAGAGAACTTGGGAAGGTTGAACACCAGACGGGCTGCGGCGTTCTGGATGAGTTGTAGGGGTTTGATGGCACAGGCAGGGAGCCCAGCCAACAGCGAGTTGCAGTAATCCAGACGGGAGATGACAAGTGCCTGGATTAGGACCTGCGCCGCTTCCTGTGTGAGGCAGGGTCGTACTCTGCGAATGTTGTAGAGCATGAACCTACAGGATCGGGTCACCGCCTTGATGTTAGTGGAGAACGACAGGGTGTTGTCCAGGATCACGCCAAGGTTCTTAGCACTCTGGGAGGAGGACACAAGGGAGTTGTCAACCGTGATGGCGAGATCATGGAACGGGCAGTCCTTCCCCGGGAGGAAGAGCAGCTCCGTCTTGCCGAGGTTCAGCTTGAGGTGGTGATCCGTCATCCACACTGATATGTCTGCCAGACATGCAGAGATGCGATTCGCCACCTGGTTGTCAGAAGGGGGAAAGGAGAAGATTAATTGTGTGTCGTCTGCATAGCAATGATAGGAGAGACCGTGTGAGGATATGACAGAGCCAAGTGACTTGGTGTATAGCGAGAATAGGAGAGGGCCTAGAACAGAGCCCTGGGGGACACCAGTGGTGAGAGCACGTGGTGCGGAGACAGCTTCTCGCCACGCCACCTGGTAGGAGCGACCTGTCAGGTAGGATGCAATCCAAGCGTGGGCCGCGCCGGAGATGCCCAGCTCGGAGAGGGTGGAGAGGAGGATCTGATGGTTCACAGTATCAAAGGCAGCAGATAGGTCTAGAAGGATGAGAGCAGAGGAGAGAGAGTTAGCTTTAGCAGTGCGGAGAGCCTCCGTGACACAGAGAAGGGCAGTCTCAGTTGAATGCCCAGTCTTGAAACCTGACTGATTAGGATCAAGAAGGTCGTTCTGAGAGAGATAGCAGGAGAGCTGGCCAAGGACGGCACGTTCAAGAGTTTTGGAGAGAAAAGAAAGAAGGGATACTGGTCTGTAGTTGTTGACATCGGAGGGATCGAGTGTAGGTTTTTTCAGAAGGGGTGCAACTCTCGCTCTCTTGAAGACGGAAGGGACGTAGCCAGCGGTCAAGGATGAGTTGATGAGCGAGGTGAGGTAGGGGAGAAGGTCTCCGGAAATGGTCTGGAGAAGAGAGGAGGGGATAGGGTCAAGTGGGCAGGTTGTTGGGCGGCCGGCCGTCACAAGACGCGAGATTTCATCTGGAGAGAGGGGGGAGAAAGAGGTCAAAGCACAGGGTAGGGCAGTGTGAGCAGGACCAGCGGTGTCGCTTGACTTAGCAAACGAGGATCGGATGTCGTCAACCTTCTTTTCAAAATGGTTGACGAAGTCATCCGCAGTGAGGGAGGAGGGGGGGGGGGAGGGGGAGGAGGATTCAGGAGGGAGGAGAAGGTAGCAAAAAGCTTCCTAGGGTTAGAGGCAGATGCTTGGAATTTAGAGTGGTAGAAAGTGGCTTTAGCAGCAGAGACAGAAGAGGAAAATGTAGAGAGGAGGGAGTGAAAGGATGCGAGGTCCGCAGGGAGGCGAGTTTTCCTCCATTTCCGCTCGGCTGCCCGGAGCCCTGTTCTGTGAGCTCGCAGTGAGTCGTCGAGCCACGGAGCAGGAGGGGAGGGCCGAGCCGGCCTGGAGGATAGGGGACAGAGAAAATCAAAGGATACAGAGAGGGAGGAGAGGAGGGTTGAGGAGGCAAAATCAGGAGATAGGTTGGAGAAGGTTTGAGCAGAGGGAAGAGATGATAGGATGGAAGAGGAGAGAGTAGCAGGAGAGAGAGAGCGAAGGTTGGGACGGCGCAATACCATCCGAGTAGGGGCAGAGTGAGAAGTTTTTGATGAGAGCGAGAGGGAAAAGGATACAAGGTAGTGGTCGGAGACTTGGAGAGGAGTTGCAATGAGATTAGCGGAAGAACAGCATCTAGTAAAGATGAGGTCAAGCGTATTGCCTGCCTTGTGAGTAGGGGGGGAAGGTGAGAGGGTGAGGTCAAAAGAGGAGAGGAGTGGAAAGAAGGAGGCAGAGAGGAATGAGTCGAAGGTAGACGTGGGGAGGTTAAAGTCACCCAGAACTGTGAGAGGTGAGCCATCCTCAGGGAAGGAACTTATCAAGGCGTCAAGCTCATTGATGAACTCTCCAAGGGAACCTGGAGGGCGATAAATGATGAGGATGTTAAGCTTGAAAGGGCTGGTAACTGTGACAGCATGGAATTCAAATGAGGAGATAGACAGATGGGTCAGGGGAGAAAGAGAGAATGTCCACTTGGGAGAGATGAGGATTCCAGTGCCACCACCCCGCTGGCTCGATGCTCTAGGGGTATGTGAGAACACGTGGCCAGACGAGGAGAGAGCAGTAGGAGTAGCAGTGTTATCTGTGGTGATCCATGTTTCCGTCAGCGCCAGGAAGTCTAGGGACTGGAGGGTAGCATAGGCTGAGATGAACTCAGCCTTGTTGGCCGCAGACCGGCAGTTCCAGAGGCTGCCAGAGACCTGGAACTCCACGTGGGTCGTGCGCGCTGGGACCACCAGGTTAGAGTGGCAGCGGCCACGCGGTGTGAAGCGTTTGTATGGCCTGTGCAGAGTGGAGAGAACCGGGATAGACAGACACATAGTTGACAAGCTACAGAAGAGGCTACGCTAATGCAAAGGAGATTGGAATGACAAGTGGACTACACGTCTCGAATGTTCAGAAAGTTAAGCTTACGTTGCAGAAAATCTATTGACTAAAATGACGGAAATGATACAGTACTGCTGGCTGGTGGAGTAGGCTAGCTAGCAGTGGCTGCGTTGTTGACTTTGTTTGACCGTGTAGCTGGCTAGGTGTAGCTGGCTAGGTGACCTCGATAGTTTCAGTACTACACCTTGTCATGATACCAAAGCAACTTTGTAGCTAGCTAACATAACACTAGTCAAGACGTTCCTTTGTAATGTATTTTAGTTTCTACAGTGTTACTAGTTGGCTGGGTTAGGAAAAATGGCGTCGCGGGGGACGGCAGTAGCTGGCTAGCTAACCTCGGTAATTACTAAACTACAATAACAATAACAGCAGGACAGAACCACAGGAGTTCTGTCGTGGTGTCAGTCTCCGATTGCTGTGACACAACATACTTCCTCTCGATATGAACAAGACTTCAGACCACCAAAGAACACGTATAGATCCATATGCACAGGTTGCACTTCTCCGTTGAACCTTTCTAGTATGACACATCACTAATTGACAACAGTTTCTACAAGTCCCTGGTCAGGAAGTACCTGGAGTTTGTGAAAAACGTTATTTAGGTCACAGCCTCCCTCTGTAACAGGGATCGTCTGGCTGCCATTTATGGAACAGATTGTGTGGGGATTTGAACAGGATACCTCTATGGCAATAGAGATTAGGCAATTAACCTTGATGTCACTGTAATTATTAAGACACTTTAGCAAAATGAATTAAGTTCCCAAAAGGTGTTAGAAACAGAATCATCTCCCGGTCTGGCAAAGACCGCCAATATGGAAATTGGTAATTAGAAGAAGACAAAGAGTAACAGACGGGGATTTGTCCCTTTTTGTCAGAGTAACCCAGGAATCAGCAGTAAGGCGTCGACATATGGTAATGTTGAAGACTGGGATGTGTCATTGAGGTAAAAAGTATATGAAAGACGATGAGACCAGTTTCACACACGAGTCATCACTTTTAGTTACAATCTTAGGACATCTCATAAAAACAATATAAAACCCATTCCCCTATATGTAGCTCCTTTGAGGGGTTGTATCTAGTATCTCCAGAGACCCAGAAATGCATTTCTTTACTCTCTAATGGACATTAGTATTTGGTCCATATCTCTAAGGTCATACTTGCCACTGTGTTCGGTCCTATTGTACCTTTGAGAGGACATTTTGGGCTCAATGACATCACATGTGTGGTGTCACCTTGAACATTTTTCTTTCTGGTTCTTCAAAATGTTCTCCTTGTATTATATTTTTGCTAAATGTATATCCTGTGTCTTATTCATTGAGCTTTTTTTGTAGTCTTTATTCACTCAATTACTTTCCTATTGTTGTTGTATTATCGAAAGGGGAACCTGTAAGTAAGTATTTCGTTGCACTGCGTACTCCACGTACATATCATGGGTATATGACTAATAAATAAACGATTTACTATCAACTGAGTCCTAATGGCCACTACAGTGCACATATTGTACAAATAAATAATCTTTATAACATGTTTTTCACCCCAAACATTTATGTGAAAAATACATGTTTCTTTGCTGGGTCTCAGGAGGGTATACATATTTCAAGTGTAGATTTTGAAGCAATATAAAATGTAATCAAATGCTGCTTCAGTTGGGCTACAGGTTATAATGCTTATTGCAAAATAACACACCAGCCTGATAATATGGACCAATAGGTGTTTGGGTTATTTTTGTAGGGGATAATTATATACAGGTGTTCAAAGGTGACCTCCTCAGGTAAATGCCTAAATTGGACCACGTTCTCTGTCTATGCTTTTGCTCCGGATAGAGAAAAAAACACAGAAACACATCTTAATGGGGTCGCCATCATTTTATTTGTATTAGTTTTGGAGTAGAAAAGTCACCAGAGCTGCGTACAGTTCTGTACATTCTCACAACTATGGCCTTTGGAAATGATCTGTGAACCTTACATCTACTGGATAGATGTGGATAATATGCATGTTCCATTTCCAATGCTGACCGGTTAACATAAAAATTCAGCAATTTCTTAATTATGTTTTAATGTAGCAAATATTCATTAAACCAAAGTCAACATCACAGCAAAAGGGTCAAAGGTCTTGTGTTGTTCATTAAATCTAACAGCCCCCTGTGTGTGTGTGTGTGTGTGTGTGTGTGTGTGTGTGTGTGTGTGTGTGTGTGTTTTTGCACGTGTCTTTAGAAGGGGGATACCATCTTATAATTTCATGCTATTTCAATTATTATGCTCATTTCTACCAGAGATAATAATATATATATATATATATATATATTATTTATATATATATATATATATATATATATATATATAAATAATCTTTCTGGTGGCATTAAACAATGTTTTCTATTCTAGATAAAAACAAATGGATGAAATGGTGTACTGTGAAATGCATGTTAATTGAATGTGAGTGTCTGAGTGTGTGTTTTCTGATTTGACAGCTTTTAGCTTAATTTGATCAAGGCACTGTCAAAAGTCATGTATGTCCCATGAGCACACCAGCAATATTTGTTGGAATCTTATGTTTTCCTTCTAAATCATATCACACTGCAAATGCCAACAGTAGGGCAATCCTACCCTGGGTTTACGTTCATATCAACAGGAAACTATCATGATCGTCAGGGACAACAGTGTCCTCACAAAAGTCTAAAGACAGCAGAGGAAAATGTACAGGTGTTCAAAGGTGACCTCCTCAGGTAAATGCCTAAATTGGACCACGTTCTCTGTCTATGCTTTTGCTCTGGATAGAGAAAAAAACACAGAAACACATCTTAAAAGTTCTTTATCATTGGATTGCAGAATGTTCTAAGTCAGGTTTTTTACCCGGTGTCGAGGCAGTGTGCCTGACCCTTGTGACTTGTAGAGACTAATTGCCCAGTAAATTGGCAGAGCGATGAGCGGTCCATATCGTTGGCCCAGCAGGTTCTCTGCTGGTGGTGTTCTCCAGGACTAGCTAATGGGCTGATCCCAGCAGCAGCAGCGTCTGAAAATGAAAGGATTCCTGAGGTGTCCGGCTTAACCCTCCCAAACACACCATTCCACACAAAACACACCCATCCAATGCCAGGTTGCCCTCCAAAGTGGTGAAGTTTGACACTCACGGTAAAGGGAGTTTTGTAAGTTTAGTTTGACCTTCTCAAGCAGCTTTCAGATAAAGTCACCAGCTCAATCTAACCACACTCTAAAGCATTTGAAGCATTGTCAGTTCAGCTACACAGCAAATTGGCCAGTGTTAGCTAGTGTTGGTTTATCAGTGTAATTTTTTTTGTGTTTATTCAGAATTAACACTGTAAGTGTTGAATTAACGCTCATCGGTGTAAAAGAACCCCAGTGTTGGTGTAAATAACCAGAGTTGACCCAAAACCACAGCCATAATTATTTCCCAGCATGCTCTATTGCAGGCTGGATTTTTTAACATTTTTTGTTTCAATATCTGTATTTTTGCATGTACTTTGATTGATTCTTTAATATTATGCTACTCAAATATAAATAACATGTCTCTAAACTAATCCAATCTGTTACTTGGATATATTGTGCCAGTTACTGAAATGGTTGTTCAAGTTTACATGTTTAACATATTCTCATTTTAGTCTTCCCAACCCTGGCAGTCATCCTAAATGCAGGTTGCGGGTAAATCAAAATTCCAAATGTTGGATATCCCCACTCTGGCTGGATTCCAATTGGAATTACACACCACTTTACAAACCAGCACAATGTGACTTGCAAGCCTGATGTAGCCTGTATACCATGAGTTTCAGGCTACTCTATTCGGGTAAAACTAGACCCTCAAAATGAGTCCTTATGAAATATGTATTATATAATTACATTTTAATGATAACATATTGACTTAAGATCTCACTTGGTGAAGGCCACGGACTTATAATGAATGAATGCAACAACCCTGTCTTCGTCACTAACAAATACACTCATGGGTGGTAACTCTACAATTCACTCGATAGGCAAGGCACACTGGGAAATATGCAAAAATTGCTTTACACTAAGCAGTGTGAACTTAAAACTGAAAAGTGTGGACTCGTTTTGACACTGGAACAGTGTTACATTTAACACTCTCAATATTGATTTAACACTGGAGAATTTGCTATGTATACATACGCTATTCACACAGAAATGTGTCTCATGGTTATAATAGAGGTGTGAAAGTCATGTAACTGCTTACCGCTTCTGAACCTTGATTTTGACTGTGCATTAGGCTATTCTAAATGTCAAACATCTGAATGGTGTACATAGAATTGAAAAAAATGTCTTCTAAACTTGACAAGTGACAGAATCTTTATCACCCACATACCGTTTCACATAAATATAGGTATGAAATGTTTTATCCCATTTGTTTATCTTTGTAATTAGTGCTCCATGTTGACGATGCTCATTAAACACTACTATGGTAATAAGGGAGAGTCTGTGTTCCTTTGTACAAACACTAATTACAGTTGCTCATTAGAGGAACGAAAAGGATTTTCTCTGACATTAAAATTCAGAAAGGCTGTTTTGAAGATGCCCCAGAATGATCAACCCCAAGCCTGATTGCAATATTGGTACATTGAAGCACATGCAGTAGTAATGTCATTACCAGGAGGAAAACAAGGCATAATCCCTCAGGGAAACAGGATGTGGAACCAAACGACTGTTGTAGTAGAAAATTATCTTAGGTCTCAAATGCCGCAAAGGTCAATGATAAAATGTGAAGATTAGGTCAATGTATATAATTTCCAAAGATACATGAAGGAAATAGAATCTGTATCAGCTCAGAGATCTTTACAGCTCACACCATCAGATCTGTGTCATACCAAACTAATTGTGGAAAAGTGCAACACCATCTCTGCATCAGATGAATCTACTAATTAGCTCATAAACCTTTGTGCTCTGATTTGCTTTAGATCAGGTTGAACATAGTGCTCTGTTGTATTCAATAGGCTGGCAGCTCAGATGTTTATTCAGAGAAACTCTTTCAGATTTGAAAAGTGCATGAAATTATGACACACATGCACAAGGCTGACTTCAAAGCGCCACTGCCCCACGTTATTTTTAAACACGCATGGTTGGTGAGAATATGAAACAATTTGGCTGATATATTTATTGGTGCATGAAGCAGATGGGATTGGGTCTCATCTGTGAGGATTGTTGTTCTCTCTCTTTCCCTGTATCATTCTTTTTCTCTCTGACCTTTGCTTTCTTCCCGTATATCTATGGTAAGCTATTCTGTCCATCTCTCCTCTGTAGTAGTAGCTCTCACTCTCGCTGTACTCTATTGTTATCCCTTTACCCCCTTCTCTCTCTCTCTCTCTCTCTCTCTCTCTCTCTCTCTCTCTCTCTCTCTCTCTCTCTCTCTCTCTCTCTCTCTCTCTCTCTCTCTCTCTCTCTCTCTCTCTCTCTCTCTCTCTCTCTCTCTCTCTCTCTCTCTCTCTCTCTCTCTCTCTCTCTCTCTCTCTCTCTATCTATCTATCTTTGTGAGGCCTTACTCTAGATGCACCTGCACATGTGCTATGGTGATGAACTGTTCTCTCGCGCTCCCATCTGGTTAAGCCACTCACTCTCAAAATATGCCTCACTTGCAGGTTTCTCCGGCACTCTCAAAGCTGTGGCCCTGCTGAACTTTTGTAATTTATAGTGTATGTTTATCATGGTAAATTTGAATATATATAATCCTGGAGCTGGATAAAATAAGTATATAAACATATGATCAAAGCAGGGCTGAACAGAGGTGTGGGAAGTCTGGGGCAAAACTGGTGTATTCATTATATGCCCTTCTACTTTTTAGATCACAGGAGTCTGGCCTTGAGAAGTATTCTGAAGATTCAACAACGCACATTATAAAGACACAGAGCAAGATGCAATATGTACATTCACGTATATACAGTATATGTGAGCCATTCCTTTTTTGTTATTAGCATTTGTAAATTAGACCGCATTTCATTTTAATCAGCTGTGATTAAAGGTATAGCTTACTATCAGAACAAACCTTGATGTTTGACTGGGAAACTATGGGGAGTTAGGAAGACGGCAGACGTCATACTTATGCAAATGTACAACATAAATAAATTGATAGCTCACTAATGGGATGTTTCTATGCAAATCCTTGTTAATTCTTCCTCTCCAGTCTGTCTCTATCAATCTTCTTGTCTTAAAACATTTGTCAAAACATGCTTTTCTAACATCTACAATTGAAGTCTGAAGTTTACATACACCTTAGCCAAATACATTTAAACTCAGTTTCACAATTCCTGACATTTAATCCTAGTAAAAATTCCCTGTCTTAGGTCAGTTAGTATCACCATTTTATTTTAATAATGTGAAATGTCAGAATAATAGTAGAGAGTGATTTATTTCAGCTTTTATTTCTTTCATCACATTCCCAGTGGGTCAGAAGTTTACATACACTCAATTAGTATTTGGTAGCATTGCCTTTAAATTGTTTAACTTCAGTCAAACGTTTCGGGAAGCCTTCCACAAGCTTCCCACAATAAGTTGGGTGAATTTTTGGCCCATTCCTTCTGACAGAGCTGGTGGAACTGAGTCAGGTTTGTAGGCCTCCTTGCTCGCACACGCCTTTTCAGTTCTGCCCAAAAATGTTCTATGGGATTGAGGTCAGGGCTTTGTGATGGCCACTCCAATACCTTGACATTGTTGTCCTTAAGCCACTTTGCCACAACTTTGGAAGTATGCTTGGGGTCATTGTCGATTTGGAAGACCCATTTGCGACCAAACTTTAACTTCCTGACTGATGTCTTGAGATGTTGCTTCAATATATCCAATTAATTTTCTTTCCTCATGATGCCATCTATTTTGTGAAGTGCACCAGTCCCTCCTGCAACAAAGCACTCCCACAACATGATGCTGCTACCCCCATGCTTCACGGTTGGGATGGTGGTCTTCGGCTTGCAAGCCTCCCCTTTATCCTCCAAACATAACGATGGTCATTATGGCCAAACAGTTCTATTTTTGTTTCATCAGACCAGAGGATATTTCTCCAAAAAGTATGATCTTTGTCCCAATGTGCAGTTGCAAACCGTAGTCTGGCTTTTTTTATGGCGGTTTTGGAGCAGTGGCTTCTTCCTTGCTGAGCGGCCTTTCAGGTTAAGTCGATATAGGACTCGTTTTACTGTGGATATAGATACTTTTGTACCTGTTTCCTCCAGCATCTTCACAAGGTCCTTTGCTTTTGTTCTGGGATTGATTTGCACTTTTTGCACCAAAGTATGTTCATTTCTAGGAGACAGAACGAGTCTCCTTCCAAGCGGTATGCCGGCTGCTTGATCCCATGGTGTTTATACTTGCGTACTGTTGTTTGTGCAGATGAATGTGGTATCTTCAGGCGTTTGTAAATTGCTCCCAAGGATGAACCAGACTTGTGGAGGTCTTGGCTGATTTCTTTTGAGGCACTGAGTTTGAAGGTAGGCCTTGAAATACATCCATAGGTACACCTCCAATTGACTCTAATTATGTCAATTAGCCTATCAGAAGCTTCTAAAGCCATGACATAATGTTCTGGAATTTTCCAAGCTGTTTAAAGGCACAGTCAACTTAGTGTATGTAAACTTCTGACCCACTGGAATTGTGATACAGTGAATTATATCTGTCTGTAAACAATTGTTGTAAAAATTACTTGTCTCATGCACAAAGTAGATGTCCTAACCGACTTGCCAAAACTATAGTTTGTTAACAAGAAATGTGCGGAGTGGTTGAAAAACGAGTTTTAATGACTCCAACCTAAGTGTATGTAAACTTCCGACTTCAACTGTATGATAATACCCTCCTGATATACAGTACATCTATAGCAATATAGTCTCATTACATTATGCACCATAATCAAGAACAGCCAGAGTAATTCAGAACAATAATAAACAAAAATTTTGTTGTTGATTTTCCTTAAAATAAGCGTTTAAAATCTGCTTTTAAACCCAGGCGAATAATTAAGATCCCATTTATCTTATCATTAACTTTTCAGTAATGCCAAGAATCCATTTAATCTCCTAACCGACTGTGGACCTGATGGTTAATTTATTTCTGTAGGAAGACCTAGGTGGGCAATTAAGGCCAGGCGGCACGTGAGGAAAGAGGGTACAGCCAGCACATCAGCCGATAATTGAGTCACAAAGACAGGAATGACTAATGTAAGGCCCAGTGATCAGGGGAATTGGAAATATACACTACCGTTCCACTTCCACTGCACCTTCCCTCATTCTGCCCATCTCTATACAGACACCCACACTCTTTTAGTGTGTTTATCTAGTGGCAGCATGGAGAGGCATGTAACAATCTGTGCAGTTCAGCAGTGCAGCCAGAGATAACATTGAAGAGCCGTCTAAAAGAGTGTTGATCCAGTTCAAAGATTTAAATATGCCTGCTGGCAGAAAAGGCTGGATGATATTTCCTTCTCTGAAAGATATTAATTTGAATGTTAATTAATATTACTGTTAGATTATTTCTAATATCAGAGAATTGATGCATAAACCACAGATCCTATTAAATGATTGAGTTCTAATATGTCATTTGATGTCATAAACAGCCAGCCACTCATATCTGAATATATATTTTTAAGATCATTAGCTGAAGTGTATCTCTGTAATTGAGATACAACGTACAAACTCAGTTGTGTTCAGGCTATTGTGTCCATTAATTTGTTCCATGCAGACAGACATTTGTGAGATAACAGAAAGAAAGCAGTCATATATCTTTGTAAAATATATTGTACTGTAGATTTGAATTATAATTCATGTTCATTTTCTGTCAGTTATAACAGCATTTACACAAATCACTACTGTGGCAGAGCAAGATTCAATGCTTTTTCACAGACTCTTTCACAGATTAAAAACATAAATACAAATAGACTGTCTGTGAGGTTGATTCTATAATGGTGCTGAGTTTTTCCACCATCTCTTTCCTGATCCTGTTGGTTATTGGTTCACACCTGGAGTTAAACAGTAAACAGTTGACAGACCAGATGGTTCCTCCATCTACAAGCTGCAATTATGTCAGGTCCATCTGCTGCCGCTCACTCACATCTCTGCCCACGTCCCTTCCACATGGGCCCCATGCCACACTTGGGCTTCCTGGCCTCCTTACCCCACTTCCAATGCCCTATTCCTGGAGGGCCTCTCTAACGACAGTCCCTAAGACCCCTGGAAGATCTCAAAGTCCTTCTTTCACTCTTACACAGATCATCATCTGACATCAGGCCATAAATGCCATAGTATAATGGAGCCGGAGGGGAGGGTTGCTGTATTACGGGCTTCTAACCAATTGTGCTATTTTTTGTTGTTGTACATAATGTTGCTGCTAACATCTCTTAAGACCGAAAAGAGCTTCTGGACATCAGAACAGCGATTACTCACCTCGAACTGGACAAAGATTTTTTCTTTAATGAGTCCGACGCAAAGGATATACTGCTTTGTCAAAACAAGGCCCAAATCCCTGTCATCAATGTGAAGAAAAGACAGAGAAAAAGGGGGAGGTGGGCGGGATGACTTGTAAGAATTTGCAGATGAGTAGGTAAACCACCACTACCCTCTGTATTATTGGCCAACGTGCAATCATTGGAAAACAAACAGGACGATCTACGATTAAGACTATCCTACCAACGAGACATTAAAAACTGTAATATCTTATGTTTCACAGAGACGTGGCTGAACGATGACGCAGATAATATAGAGCTGACTGGCTTCTCCGTGTATCGGCAGGACAGAGCAACTACGTCTAGTAAGCAAAAACTAAAGCAGGAGTACATGTGACTTGCTCAATACGGAAGTAGTCAGATGACATGGATGCTACACTACAGGACTGTTTTGCTAGCATAGACTGGAATATGTTCCGGAATTCATCCAATAGTATTGTGGAGTATACCACCTCAGTCACTTTCAAGGAGCGGGACACTAATCTGGACGCTTATAAGAAATCCCGAATGAACCAATACAAAGCGTCAATACAGGACTAAAATTTAATCCTACAACACCATCTCTGATGCCCGTCAGATGTGGCAGGAAACCCAGCCGCGAGCTGCGCAGTGATGCAAGACTACCAGACGAGCTAAATGCCTTTTATGCTCGCTTCGAGGCAAGCAACACTAAAGCATGCATGAGAGCACCAGCTATCTCCGGACGACTGTGTGATCACGCTCTCCATAGCCAATGTGAGCAAGACCTTTAAACAGGTCAACATTCACAAAGCCGCGGGCCAGACGGATTACCAGGACGTGTACTCACAGCATACGCGGACCAACTGGCAAGTATCTTCACTGACATTTTCAACCTCTCCCTGACCGAGTCTGTAATGCCTACATGTTTCAAACAGATCACCATAGTCCCTGTGCCCAAGAAAGCGAAGATAACCTGCCTGAATGATTATCGCCCCATAGCGCTCATGTTGGTCGCCATGAAGTGCTTTGAAAGGCTAGTCATGGCTCACAACACCCTAATGCTGGAAACCTTAGACCCACTCCAATTTGCATACAGCCTCAACAGATCCACAGATAACGCAATCTCAATCACACTCCACATCGTCCTTTCCCACCTGGACAAAAGGAACACCTATGTGAGACTGCTGTTCATTGACTACAGCTCAGCGTTCAACACCAGAGCGCCCACAAAACTCATCACTAAGCTAAGGACCCTGGACTAAACACCTCCCTCTGCAACTGGATCCTGGACTTCGTGACGGACTGCCCCCAGGTGGTAAGGGTAAACAACACATCTGCCACGCTGAGGAAGAGGGACTCCAGTCACCCAAGTCATAGACTGTTCTCTTTGCTACTGCACGGCAAGAGTTACTGGAGTGCCAAGTCTAGGACCAAAAGGCTCCTTAACAGCTTCTATCCCCAAGCCATAAGACTGCTGAACAATTAATCAAATGGCCACCAGGACTATTTACATTGACCCCCTTTGTTTTTACGCTGCTGCTACTCTCTGTTTATTATCTATGTATGTCACTTTACACCTCGACTAACCTGTACCCCGCACATCGACGTGATACTGGTACCCCCAATATATATAGTCTCATTATTGTTATGTAAATATCTTGTGTGTCACGCCCTGACCTTAGAGATCCTTATTACTCTCGATGTTTGGTTAGGTCAGGAGGTGACTCGGGTGGGAATGTCTATGTTTTCTATTTCTTTGTTTTGGCCGAGTGTGGTTCCCAATCAGAGGCAGCTGTCTATCGTTGTCTCTGATTGGGGATCATATATAAGTTGTCATTTTCCTTTTGGGTTTTTGTGGGATCATGTTTTCTGTTTAGTGTCTGTGCCTGACAGAACTGTGCGCTTTCGTTTTCGCCTTTTGGTATTTTTGTTTTAAGTGTTTTGTAAATAAAAGAATCATGAACACTTTCCACGCTGCGCTTTGGTCTACTATTCCTACCACCAACGAGAGCCGTTACATTGTGACTTTTTTTAAACTTTAGTTTATTTAGTAAGTATATTCTTAACTCTATTTCTTGCACTGCATGGTTGGTTACGAGCTTGTAAGTTAGCATTTTACGGTAAGGTCTAAACCTATTTTATTCGGCGCATTTGACAAATACAATTTGATTTGATCATTATAGTTTCCCTACTATTTTCACTACCATAATTTGTCTGTCTTGGCAAATCCCTCTGGTTGGGTTTGCCAAAAGTTCAATTAGTTTCTTTATTGAGTATAAAGTATTGATGGTGTTGTGGTCTTCCTGTCTGGGTTGGCGGCCCCCCCCCCCCCTTTGTGGGCTATACTCGGCCTTGTCTTAGGACGGTAAGTTGGTGGTTGGAGACATCCCTCTAGTGGTGTGGGGGCTGTGCTTTGGCAAAGTGGGTGGGGTTATATCCTGCCTGTTTGGCCCTGTCCGGGGGTGTCATCGGATGGGGCCACAGTGTCTTCTGATCCCTCCTGTCTCAGCCTCCAGTATTTATGCTGCAGTAGTTTATGTGTCGGGGGGCTAGGGTCAGTCTGTTACATCTGGAGTATTTCTCTTGTCTTATCCAGTGTCCTGTGTGAATTTAAATATGCTCTCTCTAATTCTCTCTTTCTCTCTTTCTTTCTTTCTCTCGGAGGACCTGAGCCCTAGGACAATGCCTCAGGACTACCTGGCATGATGACTCCTTGCTGTCCCCAGTCCACCTGGCCGTGCTGCTGCTCCAGTTTCAACTGTTCTGCCTGCGGCTATGGAACCCTGACCTGTTCACCGGACGTGCTACCTGTCCCCGACCTGCTGTTCTCAACTCTCTAGAGACAGCAGGAGCGGTAGAGATACTCTCAAAGATCGGAAAAAAAGCCAACTGACACTTACTCTTGAGTTGCTGACTTGTTGCACCCTCGACAACTACTATGATTATTATTATTTGACCATGCTGGTCATTTATGAACATTTTAACATCTTGACCATGTTCTGTTATAATATCCACCCGGCACAGCCAGAAGAGGACTGGCCACCCCTCATAGCCTGGTTCCTCTCTAGGTTTCTTCCTAGGTTTTGGCCTTTCTAGGGAATTTTTCCTAGGGAGTTTTTCCTAGCCACCGTGCTTCTTTCACATGCATTGCTTGCTGTTTGGGGTTTTAGGCTGGGTTTCTGTACAGCACTTTGAGATATCAGCTGATGTACGAAGGGCTATATAAATACATTTTCTTTGATTTGATGACTTGGTTTGATTGGGCAAACTTTCATTGTCCTCGATTGGTGAGTCATTACTTGAGTTGGATTTCATTATAATTATATGGTATTCTGAGAGTGGGTCCCCTACACTCTTAGAAAAAAGGGTTATTTGTCTGTTCCCATAGGAGAATGCAAGGCTTGACGCTGGAGGCGAGAAGAAGTTACAGGGAGTGAACATTTAATAACCATGGTCAGGAACAGAATACGGACAGCGTCTGGACAGGGGAAACAGAAACGACAATAATGCTGAAACGGGGTGAAACAGAGGAAACAGACAGATATAGGGAAGGCAATCAAAACGTGAAGGAGTCCAGGTGAGTCTAATGAGCGCTGATGCACGTAATGATGGTGACAGGTGTGCGTAATGAAAGGCAGCTTGGCACCCACGAGCGCCAGAGAGTGAGAACAGGAGCAGGCGTAACAGAGAATCATTTTTGTTTCCAAGTAGAACCCTTTTTGGTTCTAGGTAGAACTCTTTTGGGTTCTATGTAGAGCACTCTGGGGAAAGGGTTCTACCTGAAACCAAAAAGGGTTCTTCAAAGGGTAACAGCGAATAACAGTTTTAGGTATTAGATAGCACCTCTTTTCTAATAGTGTACCCAAGGGATTTGTGAGGAGAAAGTATGATTGGATCACAGCATGATCAGAGGGTGGATATAACGTCACTCAGCAGGGAGCCCTGATTGAATAACCCCATGGGGCTTCTTTCCTGTGGCGATGGGTGTCACTCAGACCCAAAATGGCATCTCTCCATGGGCTAATATGCTGCTGGTTCTCCATTGCAAACCATGGTGTGTCCATCAGCATACATTAGGAATCAATCAAACGGAAGGATAAACAATGACTCAGGGGATGTAATCAACAGTCATGAATAATGAATATGGGCCACAACCATAACACTTGCACATTCAGGTTCATGTTCACTCTGATATGATATGCGCACGGGTACTGTTAACATAATGTATAAAGCCCTGTTTGTACCTGGTGTTGACATGAGTCCTTTGTCCTGATTTTGTCCATATTCTGATTGTGCCCATATTTTAAACAGATGTAGACGTTTAAAAGGCACATTGTGATCTGATTGTGATTAGATCTTATAAGTGTAACTAGCCAAGATCAGGATGAAAGACACATGTTAACAGCAGGTATAAACAGGGGTTATGTTAGACTTCCACCCCTCCTGGTTTGGCCTGAAGTCTACCGGAGTCAGACTACCTCTTGACCAGCAGTAAAGCTATTGAAAATAATAGCTGAATGAAATTCATAGCTGAAACCTGAACAAAGAGGAATTCCATAATCTCAGCATACCCTATGACTGAGCACAAAAGGGAAACAAAATGGCCACAAACATACCTTGCTCCAGCCTTGCTCTAACCTTACTTAAGATGTCCATCTCCCTTTAACCTCAGCCTGGGCCATCAGGCCCTATGGCTGTGTTCAGCTGACTTCTGCTGTGAGGCCCACATATGTGGCCCAGTGTGTTTTTACAGTGCACTGCGAGTTAATTAGGATCACGCCCTGTGTGGGTAACGCATGTTGATTACTGCGAGCTGACCAGTGAAATGTGAAGGGCAGCAAAAAAGAACCTAGCAGCTGCTACAGTGAGCGTTCACTAGGGCTTCCTGGAGAGCAGGGGAGAGGGGAGAATGGAGAGAGAGAGGGGAGGGAAATAGAGGGGGGAGAGGAGAGAGGGGATAGATGAGGGCAAATGGGAGAGGGGGGAAAGAGAAGACGGGGGGAGAGGGGAAATGGGAAATGGGAGAGGGGAAATGGGAGGAATAGGAGAGAGGAGAGAGGAAGGGAGAGGGGAGAGAGGGGATAGATTGGAAGGGAGAGGGGGGAGAGAGGGGAGGGAAAGAGAAGTCGCTAGAGTGAGAAAAGGGTGAATAGAGTGAGAGAGGTGATGGCTGTTTGAATTAATGCATTACAGAATGAACGGAAGGTTGGAGCAGGTTGGAAGAATTATAATTGTTGCTGAAATAAGAAAATACTTGATTGAATTCAAAAGGGCTTTTGCTTTATTTTAACCATAAGACATATTCCAATATGTTCCATTCCCCCAAGACAGCATTTTCTATTTGTACGTTTGTTTTCAAATCTAAGAACAATGAAAGGAAAGAAGTGGTATGAGGAATGTTTTTTGATCATGACAGATGCTGTCTTTTAATTAAAAGATTGGAATGATAAGATAGATACTATTTATAGTTTGTGGTAACATATTTATCTAATTGTGCATTCATGACCATCACTGTCTGCAATGACATAACCTGATGAATTATAATATAATCAGGTAAAGCTGATTTACTGTCTCATGCCTCATAGCTCTAAGACAATGGTTGGTTGTCAACACGTACTGTATCACACGTAATCAAAATATATCAAATGTTACAGTACCTACCACACCAGTGTACTTATTTCATCTATTTTCTCCTTCAGAAAACATATCCAAACAGTGTCCAGTGGAAGAAATATGGTGACGTTCATCATTAGGCTGAATACAGAGTGAGAAAGCCTCTAGCTAGGATGGAAAAAGTAGTCCAGTCCAGAGCCTATTGACACAGACACAAATCATACACTTAGCATGCCCCTGGTTGCTTGTGTTTAGGTGCTCATGCCAGATTCATATTGTCACACTCTGGGCAATACCACTTTTTTCCAGACAAAAGTGATTAGACGCAAGATAAAAATACATCTGAGGTTTTCAGGTTGTCCACCCATCATCTTGTGACCTTCCATGATACTGCTCCACTTATATAACTTTACCACAATAATCCACAGAGAGTGATATCCTTTACAATATTAAGAAGGAACTGATCTAAAAATACTGAGAGTAAATCTTTCCTAGATTGTCCAAATTTTCTCCAAATTGACCTCTCAAATTTCTCTGTCACACCCATACCACGCACACTATAAACATGTACAGCAGTGGAGGCTGCTGAGGGGAGGACGGCTCATAATAATGGCTGGAACGGAGTAAATGGAATGGCATCAAACACATGGAAACCATGTGTTCAGGTGGCCCTTCGTGCTTCAGCAAACAAAGGAACGGAGGGGTGCTCAACAACAATGACAAAAATAACGAGAATGGAAACGTCATGTGTTTGATGTATTTGATACCATTCCACCAATTCCGTTCCAGCCGTTACCAGGAGCCAGGTGCCACCAACCTCCTGTGGTGTATCTGCATTGCCAATGACAAATAACAAAATGTCACACAAAACATCCTCCTCCAAAGTCCACCCTAACAGTTTTAAAGAAGAGAGGAAAGTAGAGATGAGGGTAGTGTGAGAAAGACATCACTATAAGGGAAAATAGTGGTAGTCACACCAAGCACAGTGTGTCTTAATATCAAGGCCTAGCTATAGCCTGATCCCCAACAGGCCCAACATGGCTGGATGTCAGCAGCTGCTAGCCCTGCAGCTTCTGGAGCACAACTTTGGCCTGTGTCCCACAACGACACCACTGTGTGTGCGTGTGTGCGTGTGTGCGTATGTGTGTGTGTGTGTGTGCGTGCGTGTGTGTGTGTGTCACAATGCCAGGTGACTGTTCGCTCCTCTCAGTCTCCATCGGCACCATATGGACAGGTGCGTGGCGACGTTTCCCTGTCCCAAAACTCGTTTTAAAACGCTGCCGGAGGGTCAGATACTCCCGGTGTGTGTGGCACAGAAACGTGGCGAGGGTTGGTACGCACCAGTGAGTCACCGCAACCAGGTGAGCAGTCAGCAGGCACAATGACAAGGGTCAAAAATGGGGATGTCTGGAGGCCACTCAATACACACCTCACTCCACAATACATTGTGTGTTCTAGTTAAAATGTGAAGTTTTTCAGGTCTTTACTGTTCATACAGAAGAAGAGAGATGTTTTATCTATATTCGAGAACAATGACACACTGTGAGAAGTGAATATATTTGGGCTAAATTGAATGTCAGAGCAGTTTTTAATTATACTGCAGGATGGGACTACCGTGTACCAGGATGTCATCCACTTGAAACAATTTTAAAGCACTTTAATCATTGTACAATATCCCTGCATGACATTAGTTTCAACCCATTAATTTGTGTGTAAATGATATCAAATGATCATACAATAACAACACTGGAATTAACAGTATGATAAATCCTTGTCTATAATATCAAAGTAGTGCATATATATCTCCCTGTAATAACTTTTATAATTTTAAGATCTTATTAACATTTCCCTAAAGCAGCTATTTCGTATAGAGAAATTATTGAATTGCTATTGTGACTTTTAAAAGCTGTTTAATGAATATATTCTTGACTTAATAAATCTGCAATGAATCATCTTCATGACTCATCTATTTTCTAAGTGTGTACAGTATGCTGCAGCAATATAGCAGCCTTTTTTATGACAAAAATAACTGTTCAGAGGGAGTTTTCATCAGAGTGAAATTCTAATCTAGCCTCAGCTGGAGTTCTTCATCAGATGCCAGAGAAAGAGCACTTCTAATATTCCTAAAGACTTTCTTAAAGGCTTTAACCATGGCAACGTGCTTGTTAATATTCCCACTAGGAAATCCTTTAAAAGATGTGATAAATGATCGCAAACGCCATAGCTGACATCAAAGATTAGCGAACATTCATCAAGGCCCAAACAGTCTTGAAAGGGAGCTATTAGAAATTGCTTCCGGGCAACAAAACACACATAATAAATTTCACATAATAAATGTACTTCACAGAAATATTATAATTCATAAAACCACAAGTTAAAATGACTGGCTGAAACCCACCCCTTTACATTAATGGTCATTCATCCAGAGAATGTTAATGGTGAGCTTTCCCTACATTTGGCACCATATTGAAATATTGCCCTAAAAATGATTAAGAGAGGATGGATCCTTCTTTTGACAGCTTTAAAATAACTAATGAAGATATTTTTGCAGTTTATTCTCTCTCCAAAATAGTGTAAGGAGAAAGGTTCAAGTGTTCCAACCAGGCTACAAGTGAAGAAGTTCGCTGCCAACCAATTTGGCTAAATCTCCCTGTATTTCGCCCTGCGATGTGATAGATAGCTCCTGCTTTATCCAAACCCATGGGCATTTGCCCACCTTAAAAATAACATGTGTCCAAAGCAGTATTCAAGTCCTAGAAACAGCGCTACTCTGATCTTGTTTGAAATTGCCACTCCTATATAGCTGTTCATCCCACTTTCAGTTGGACACTGAAAGGGCCACAGTTGTCCATCCATAAAATGAAACCGTATAGAGAAAGGGCTACTGAAACCTGGTCCTAAGTGGCCACTGTGTTAGCTGGTTTTACATTTATCCCTGGTACTTCATTGACCAATTAAAAATTACTGCTGATTTTCCAGGTCTAAATCCATCACTGATGAAAATGGGACCCCAGGGGACTGGTGGAGAACACCTGTCCAGGTAAATGAGCACCATTAGCCTTGCACACTAAATATAGCTCCATGTATAATGTTATTATCCAGAAAATTCATACTGCTGATGTTGACAGTCAACATTTTGGGGAGCATGCCCAGGACAACATGCTATAGAAATACTCTGCTTGATTTCTGTGGCATTAGGCTGTCCCAAGGAATTGGATACATCAGCAAATGTCTACATTGAAATTAATAGAACAAATGAGGCACAAAAAAAGCAACATTACTTCTCTTTACGAAAATGAAGGTCAGGCACCACATTATGTCAAGTAATGTACTGTGTATATGCACAAAGGACTCACCAAATCATATCATATTCTCTTAATTAATATGTTCTGCATATGGAATAAATAACTGCTTTTCATCATGATATGTAAACATGTATGTACATAAATTGATAGCCTACATGAATGAATATGCATTTATTAATACTATAAATATAAACTATAATTCTATAAATGAAATATGATTTATGAAAATAATCTCTTCATGGTACGATTTGTTAATTTATTAACATAAAGTATATTAATTATATTAATATTATCATTTAATTATCCCTTCAGCAAGCCAATGCAGCATTTTATATGTGAGTTCAAGCACTGTTGTTAAGAAATATAATTTCATTGGTATTTACAGTACAAAATCTCATATAATAAACTACACCAATATACATTTATTTAATAAGGTGTAGTGATAAAACAACAACCATCGGAAAATCATTACATGACCTTGAGTTGAGTTTATGTTTTTTTTTCATCCATTCTCAACGGTGAACACTAGAGTCCCTAGAGATGTTTTCATCTGTGGGCGGATGGGGAATTTGCCCTTTACTTTATTTCATGCTCTTCTCATTATTTCCAAAAATAGAAAATTCTTCCATTCTCTTTCTTTCTCTTGCTTTCTCTCTCTCAACAATGAGTCCTACTACTGTAAAGCGATTCAGCTCTGTTCTCAGCTCTGTTCTCAGCTCTGTTCTCTTTATACAAAGAGAGGTTCTTGTATGGCTAATCATTGCTCCTCCAGAGCTCAAACACATGACAGTAGATTAATGCCTTTGTCAAGAAGATGTGTGGAAATTGCATAACACCTCCGGTGTATTCTCCACACGCCAACAGTGAGCGTTCACAGACACTGTCAGATCACACAAGCGCTATAAAGCGCATACATACTAACTCACAAAAACATAGTCGTCAGACTGTCTGTACTTCATAAGAAGGAGAATACAAGCAATGTCTTTACAAAGAAAAGAGCTGGTGATTTAGGGTAATGTTTCTGTAATTAAAGAGATATTTAACTTTGTCTGACAAGGTTTTATTGGACATGGAGTTTTGATTAAATTAGTTTAGATGAGTTTATTAGTCACATGTACAGAGACTAAGATGTAATTGCAGGGTTCAGTGAAATTCTTAAGCTCTGAGCTCCAACAGTGCAGGTCAGTGAATGAAACAATAATACAAATAATAATCCATATTTACAAATGTGTGTGGGGGGGGGATGCTGACCCTTAGAAATGAAGGTCATAACTAAAATCAGTCACTGTTGTGCAGTGACTACCTACTCTGACCACAGTCTAAAGACAGACACTAGAGATTCTAACTACTCTGACCACAGTCTAAAGACAGACACTAGAGATACTAACTACTCTGACCACAGTCTAAAGACAGACACTAGAGAGACTAACTACTCTGACCACAGTCTAAAGACAGACACTAGAGATACTAACTACTCTGACCACAGTCTAAAGACAGACACTAGAGAGACTAACTACTCTGACCACAGTCTAAAGACAGACACTAGAGATACTAACTACTCTGACCACAGTCTAAAGACAGACACTAGAGATACTAACTACTCTGACCACAGTCTAAAGACAGACTCTAGAGATACTAACTACTCTGACCACAGTCTAAAGACAGACTCTAGAGATACTAACTACTCTGACCACAGTCTAAAGACAGACACTAGAGATACTAACTACTCTGAACACAGTCTAAAGACAGACACTAGAGAGACTAACTACTCTGACCACAGTCTAAAGACAGACACTAGAGATACTAACTACTCTGACCACAGTCTAAAGACAGACACCAGAGATACTAACTACTCTGACCACAGTCTAAAGACAGACACTAGAGATACTAACTACTCTGACCACAGTCTAAAGACAGACACTAGAGAGACTAACTACTCTGACCACAGTCTAAAGACAGACACTAGAGAGACTAACTACTCTGACCACAGTCTAAAGACAGACTCTAGAGATACTAACTACTCTGACCACAGTCTAAAGACAGACACTAGAGATACTAACTACTCTGAACACAGTCTAAAGACAGACACTAGAGATACTAACTACTCTGACCACAGTCTAAAGACAGACACCAGAGATACTAACTACTCTGACCACAGTCTAAAGACAGACACTAGAGATACTAACTACTCTGACCACAGTCTAAAGACAGACTCTAGAGATACTAACTACTCTGACCACAGTCTAAAGACAGACACTAGAGAGACTAACTACTCTGACCACAGTCTAAAGACAGACACTAGAGAGACTAACTACTCTGACCACAGTCTAAAGACAGACTCTAGAGATACTAACTACTCTGACCACAGTCTAAAGACAGACTCTAGAGATACTACCTACTCTGACCACAGTCTAAAGACAGACACTAGAGAGACTAACTACTCTGACCACAGTCTAAAGACAGACTCTAGAGATACTAACTACTCTGACCACAGTCTAAAGACAGACACTAGAGAGACTAACTACTCTGACCACAGTCTAAAGACAGACACTAGAGAGACTAACTACTCTGACCACAGTCTAAAGACAGACTCTAGAGATACTAACTACTCTGACCACAGTCTAAAGACAGACTCTAGAGATACTACCTACTCTGACCACAGTCTAAAGACAGACACTAGAGAGACTAACTACTCTGACCACAGTCTAAAGACACACTGGAGAGTTAAAGTAAGATTGGTAGTACAGCGCAGGATGCTGGTGAGGGGAGGATGGCTCATATTAATAGCTGGAAGGGAGTGGACGGATTGGTATCAAACTATGTGTTTGATGTATTTTATACCGTTAATAAGTACACTGCGTTATAACCATTACTATGAACTCACCCATCCAAATTAAGGTGTCTACCAGCCACTTGTGTAGTACAGTAACGGTCATAAGTTCGTAACAATCTACTTACAGTAACGTACGGGGACAAAAGCGGTCCCGTGCGGTTCCATGTGGCTCAGTTGGTAGAGCATGGTGTTTGCAACGCCAGGGTTGTGGGTTAAATTCCCACGGGGGACCAGTACGGAGAAAAAAAATGTACGAAATGTATGAATTCACTACTGTAAGTCGCTCTGGATAAGAGCGTCTGCTAAATGACTAAAATGTAAAATGTAAATGTAAAAGCGACATAATCTCTCTGAAAAACACGCACACATGCAAGTTTTCCATAAATTACTAATCTGGAAATCAGTGCTGCTCTGCAGACACAAAACTTTGCCCCTTCTGTCGAAGTACATGCATTCATACAACCAAACTGTACGGACTACGAAGAAAGAGTAGCACCATGGTTCATCAATCTCACTGCTCAATGTGCAAACCCCTGAGTCCTGGGGTTCTCTGTTTGGTTCTCTTTGTAATTCTTGCAGTTCTCCAGACACCCCATGCCGTTTCCAAGCAGGTTACCACTCCATTCTTCAGTACTCGCTATGCAGCAGTGCCTTTATCATTTACCCGACTTTGCTCTAAAGTTACTCAACACGCAGAGCTCGACATACGTAACTAGCGTTGTAAGCTTTTCAACGCTTTCTTTTGTTTTCATTTTCTGCCTCTTCGGAGAGCTTCAAACCGCCGTGTTTTTGGAGATAATGTTGTGAAGCTGTAAAACATAGTTCTGTGTTTCTTCTGGTTCCTCTGGGGACTGTGAACTCAGTCTACTGTCGCTTGACAGACGCAACTCTGTGTTTCTTCTGGTTCCTCTGCGGACTGTGAACTCAGTCTACTGTCGCTTGACAGACGCAACTCTGTGTTTCTTCTGGTTCCTCTGGGGACTGTGAACTCAGTCTACTGTCGCTTGACAGACGCAACTCTGTGTTTCTTCTGGTTCCTCTGGGGACTGTGAACTCAGTCTACTGTCGCTTGACAGACGCAACTCTGTGTTTCTTCTGGTTCCTCTGGGGACTGTGAACTCAGTCTACTGTGGCTTGACAGACGCGACTCTGTGTTTTAATGTGACACCCTCCAAACTGATTAGAGTTCCCATCTCACTGGAGTGGCTCAAAGGCCCTTTCCCACGAGCAGAACGTCATGCAAATAGGCTGTGACTGCTCGGCATAATACAGCTTCCAACATCCAGCAGACAGAAGCATTTGATTGTGTACTCTGAGATCATAACAAATACATAACTTAATGCAATAGGAGCTGAGTTAAAAACAACCAAAAGGGAACAAGCTGAATTTCCCAGCATAAACCTGTTCTCTGCCCACAAATATTATTGACAGCAAAAATGGTGACGAACAACCTATGTGCCGCTGTATCACTATAAAAGCTCTGGGACTTAGAGGTGAACAATATAACATTTTACATTTTTACATACGCTCTTATCCAGAACGACTTACAGTAGTGAATGCATACATTTCATACATTTTTTTTTTTTTTTCCTGTGCTGGCCCCCCGTGGGAATTGAACCCACAACCCTGGTGTTACAAACACCATGCTCTACCAACTGGGCTACAGGGAAGTCTAACAAGTCTAACAACAGGAAGGAATCTAACAGTGTTCATCTCTACATGGCATCACAGATTTCTAACAAAACTTGGAACTGACCCACTGGGCACAGACGTCAATTCAACGTCTATTCCACATTGGTTCAACATGATTTCATTGAAATGACGTGGAAACATTGTTGATTCAACCACTGTGTGCCCAGTGCGGAGATTAAACAGAAACATTACATGAATAACATTTGCATAGCCTGCTTGTTTAACATTATTACAAAAGGAAAAGGACATCATACTCACTGATGACAGTTCATTGCCTGGTCTCTTCGTTACGACTAGCATGTATTATGTCTAATTCTTTCCTAAAACCGTAGGCAATCAAGCGAGAGGAGCTCCATTAACCAATAAACTCTGTGTCACTGCTTACAAATGACCCTTTTCAGAAGGAACTAAAAGGTAAAAAAAGATCCTCCTCTCTTTTCTTTTATTGCAAAACTTCAGAGCTCAACCCCTCATCCCAATCCCTTCCCTGTCTTATTTGATTTATTATGATTTGTGGGTCTCAGAGGAAAGGAAGGGAAGAACTCCTATTGGTTAAAATCAGCAAACAATGAGTCTTCTTTGTGTGTGATGGATGAACTACATCCCTCCCCATTTGTCTGGGCTTTATGCGTCCCCTGTATCAATTGTTAAAGAAAGTTAGCTTAACATGCACTCCTGAATGTAGCGAGGTCAAAAGAAAAAGCGAGAGAGAATTAGGAACAAGAAAATGACTGATTTAGGCAGAAAGTGTGGGACAATTAAGAATGTCTATTCTTATGTCTTTCAGGCTACCATTAATAATGATACTTTGGTTGTAGTCCTTTTTCTGTGACATTTAACTCTAAATGTCCTTCATTATTGTTACCCTGTGTCCAATTAAGTAACCCATATATGCATGACAATGTACTTGAAATACTTTTGTCTTTACAATATTCACATCATTGTCCATTTAAAACTTTTTGTTAAAATCAATAGCGATGCCTGAGGGAACTACACTGTTCAGTAATTGTTCTGTGTATCTCAGTTGGTAGAGCACGGAGCTTGCAACGCCAAGGTTGTATGTTCGATTCCCACAGGGGACCAGAACGGAGGAGGAAAAAAAAATAGTACGAACTGTATGTACTCACTACTGTAAGTCAGCTCTGGATAAGAGCGTCTGCTAAATGATGAAAATGTAATGTGTAATTGAAGATGTAATGTCTCTGTAGGACAAAAAGATAGACATTTTATAGTCAGTGAGCATAGCACTCACCACTGCACATTCTTTAATTAAGCACCTAGATGCATACGTTTCTGTCTACATGTTTTACTGTAATTCATTAGTAAAACTAAAGGACATGATGAATTGTGATAGTGACAGGAAATAAAACGCATCCATCCCATTGAGGTGCTAAAATGTGTATTTAAAAAGGACATCGCTGCATTCACCACCCTTTTTTTCCTTGCCTTGATATTACAACCTCCTTACAGAATTTACAGCCAAGTTTGAGTAATATCACCGTGCAAGCAATCAATCAGAGGACATTTAGTCCTGTCATCTCAGCTAGGCTATTCAAGTCCCCTTTTGAATGTTAAATGTTTCACCTAAGAAACAGTTTGTGGGTAAAGCAAGTGGATATAGCACTATGGTAGCATTAGCAAACATACAGGACACCATTTCTCAACGCATTCAATACATCTTCAGCATGCAAGCTGTTTCCCAAAAACATTATGCAGTCCATTGTACACATCAAACCAGTCCATTTCACCATCCACTTTAATGTGAAAAAGCCACAGCAGGACATTGGTAGTTCTGCACACAAAAGTTTATTAAAAGTGAGGGACTTTTCTTGTCATAATGAAGAGTCTAAACATATCTTTAGACTTTTCTTTTTAGAGATTTATTTTGCTGGACCTCTATTTGTTTCATGTCTAGCCACACTCAGTATCATATTACAGTTAATTGGTCCTCTAGAGGAATAATTAGGTGCCAAAATAAAAGTAACACTGATTTTTGCTCTGAAAAACTGTCCTTTTTTTCATAAGGATTACAGATCATGGCCGTTTATTTTTGAATGGAGAGCTATTCTTTTTTTAAACATAAGTAAACAGAACTGTATAAATACTAAAAAAAATGAAGAGCTTGAAATGCACTCGGTGTCTGATTAACACATGCATATGAAACTTGCTGTTCTGCTATGCTGGTGACAAACAGTAAATCCATTTAGCTCACCACTACTTAGCGCAGTGTATTCTTTTGTTCACATAAACAAGGATTTAGAGTTTATTTATTTGCTTAACCTCCATCCATTGCTTAGTAATGATTTCTACTAATGACAAGCGAATAGGAAAGTAAATAGGCGGCATAGATGGGAAAGCAGTCGAGTGAAGCCAAGTGCAAAATTGATATTTCAGGAAATGTGATGCATTGTTGGGCCAGGTCTGCTTAGTGTCATGGGCTCAGTGTCACTGTAATGATAGAATAATTTCCCCCTTTTGCCATGTCTTCATTGGAGAGTATTTTCCCCCCATACAGAATAGTACAGCCAATGTTTTAAGTACTAGGAATACTGCTGAATTCAATAAAATAAATATATCTGAAAAACATGACAATGGACTTGATGATTCACGATACGACATGGAGTTCCATTCTCTCTTTTAATCAACAACAGTATAGGTACCTAAAAACCACAAGCATCTATCCTTAAAACTTGTATAAAGATGTTAACATTAGCATTATCAGATTTTCTACTAAGCTGACATGCTATAGTGACACAAAGGTCACCAAATGTCAGGCCTCGAGGCTTTGTCTTGACAGGGACACTTTAAACACAGACAGAAGAGGTAATTAGAGAGCATGTGTGACCGATAACGCAACAGTAGCGGTTGTCTCAATCTATACATTGACATTCTTATGATTAAGGATCCACCACTTTTTTCAATTTTCGCCTCAAATGACATACCCAAATCTAACTGCCTGTAGCTCAGGACCTGAAGCAAGGATATGCATATTCTTGATACCATTTCAAAAGAAACACTTTGAAGTTTGTGGAAATGTTAAATTAATGAAGGAGAATATAACACATTAGATCTGGTTAAAGATAATACAAAGAAAAAAACGTGCATTTTTTGTATTTTTTTTGTACCATCATCTTTAAAATGCAAGAGAAAGGCCATAATGTATTATTCCAGCCTAGGCGCAATTTAGATTTTGGCCACTAGATGGCAGCAGTTTATGTACAACGTTTTAGACTGATCCAATGAACCGTTGCATTTCTGTTTTGTGTCAAGACTGCCCAAATGTGCCTAATTGGTTTATTAATACATTTTCATGTTCATAACTGTGCAACCTCCTCAAACAATAGCATGGTATTATTTCACTGTAATAGCTACTGTAAATTGGAAAGTGCAGTTAGATTAACAAGAATTGAGCTTTATGCCAATAGAAGATATTTCTATGTCCTGGGAAATTCTCTTGTACTTACTACCTCATGCTAATCACATTAGCCTATGTTAGCTCAACCATCCCAAATAAAATTTTATTTGTCACATGGTTAGCAAATGTTAATGCGAGTGTAGCGAAATGCTTGTGCTTCTAGTTCCGACCATGCAGTAATATCTAACAAGTTAACTAACAATTTCACAACAACTACCTTACAAGTGTAAAGGATTTAATTTTTTAAAATGTATTTATTAAAAAAAATTAAATTCAGAGGGGGTCCCGAGGGGGACCCACCTATCCTGTAGAGGTTTAAAGAACACAGAAGCCATTGACACTAGCAGGTGAGATAGAACATAACACTGGACATGGTGTCTGTGATAGCCCACTGGGCACAGAAGTAAGTTCTACATCTAGTTTTGATTAACATTATATTTGATTTGTCAACTAACGTGAATTGAACAGGAAATGAACAAAACATTTACCATGTCATTGGATTTAGTTTAAAAGTTGGGTGTAAAAAACGAGGAAACACCCTTAAGTTGAGTATTAGTTTTCCACGTTGATTCAACATCATCACATAGATTTTTTGAGGGTTGATTCAACGTCATCAAATAGATTTTTGGGGGGTTGAAATGACGTGGAAAAAATGTTGATTCAACTAGT
The DNA here is from genome assembly GCF_901001165.1 of Salmo trutta. Lineage (NCBI taxonomy): Eukaryota > Metazoa > Chordata > Actinopteri > Salmoniformes > Salmonidae > Salmo > Salmo trutta. The sequence goes on from NC_042960.1 coordinate 59,895,294, forward strand.
TTTTGCCCAGTGGGATCTGTGCTGTGTGCATCAATTTAACAACACAGGGAAGAGGAAAATGGTTGCCTCTTATTACTTGTTTAATTTTACCCCATAGCGTTGGTTGGCACAGCAGTGCGTCAATCTAAGTAACATAACAAATACATCCCCATCAAAATCCTTCAGTTTAAGCTAAAGATACAGTATCTGTTTTTTTTTTGCATTGGATGTGTGTCAGTCCACTGCATCCACCAGTGTCGCACTTCCGCATATGCGGTGAAAGGTGGGAGAGCTGGAGAGGACTTTATCATCAGCTGTCCCGAAAACTGGTCTTCTCACGAAAATGTTTCCAGCGCCCTACAAACTATTATGACCACACCATGGAAAGGGGAGACTCTCACGAACAAAATGGTATTCTCCATTTTGCTCTACAACCCCCACAAGTGTCAAGTGGGACTCGTCTGATGGTAAGTAAATATGTGCAAATATATATATATATATATATATATATATATATATTGATATATATATACTACCGTTCAAAAGTTTGGGGTCACTTAGAAATGTCCTTGTTTTTGAAAGAAAAGCAATTTTTTTTGTCCATTAAAATAACATCAAATTGATCAGAAATACAGTGTAGACATTGTTAATGTTGTAAATGACTATTGTAGCTGGAAATGGCAGATTTTTTTTAATGGAATATCTACATAAGAGTACAGAGGGCCATTATCAGCAATCATCACTCCTGTGTTCCAATGGCATGTTGTGTTAACTAATCCAAGTTTATAATTTTAGAAGGATAATTGATCATTAGAAAACCCTTTTGCAATTATGTTATCACAGCTGAAAACTGTTGTCCTGATTAAAGAAGCAATAAAACTGGCCTTCTTTAGACTAGTTGAGTATCTGGAGCATCAGCATTTGTGGGTTCGATTACCGGCTCAAAATGGCCAGAAACAAAAAATATTATTCTGAAACTCATCAATCTATTCTTGTTCTGAGAAATTAATCCGAGAAATTGCGAGAAATGGAAGATCTCGTACAACGCTGTGTACTACTCCCTTCACAGAACAGCGCAAACTGGCTCTAACCAGAATAGAATGAGGAGTGGGAGGCCCCGGTGCATAACTGATTAAGAGGACAAGTACATTAGTGTCTAGTTTGAGAAACAGATGCCTCACAAGTCCTCAACTGGCAGCTTCATTAAAAAAGTACCCGCAAAACACCAGTCTCAACGTCAACAGTGAAGAGGCGACTCCGGGATGCTGGCCTTCTAGGCAGAGTTCCTCTGTCCAGTGTCTGTGTTCTTTTGCCCATCTTAATCTTTTATTTTTATTGGCCAGTCTGAGATATGGCTTTTTCTTTGCAACTCTGCTTAGAAGGCCAGCATACCGGAGTCGCCTCTTCACTATACAATTATATATATTTCCTGAGTTTGCTTTATATCTCCAAGATTTAGGACAGACACTTCAAAACCTTTATTTTTTATTTTTTGACTGTCCTTTTTGCCGTTTATGAATGGGTTATTCAATGCATTTCTGTGGGCTTTAGTATTAAAGGCCAAATTCAATATTTTATCACCCCCCAAAAGTATATATGTCACGCCCTGACCTTAGAGACGTTTATTTTCCTCTAGTTTGGTTAGGTCAGGTTGTGATGTGGGGTGGGCAATCTAGTTTGTCTATTTCTTTGTGTTGAGCCGAGTATGGTTCCTAATCAGAGGCAGCTGTCTATCGTTGTCTCTGATTAGGAATCATACTTAGGCAGCCCTTTTTTCCACCTTTAGTTGTGGGATCTTGTTTTTGTGTAGCTGCCTTTGAGCAGCCCCAGAACGTCACGTTTTCGTTTTCCTCCTGTTTGTTGTTTTGGTGAGTTTCATTAAAAAGATGTGGAATTCCATGCACGCTGCGCCTTGGTTTATTTATGATCGGGAGTTCGAAGATAGCGATCGTGACAATATATATATTTTTTATAACTAAAGGGGTCTTAAATTCTAAATCAAATAGCTAAATGATCCATAGTATGACCAACTGAAAAAAATTGCATATGTCAGTTTAGCACCGACCCACAACCCCCAACATCTTAGACTCTAAATAGTTTATTTGATAATGGTGCTTAGATTGAAGAACGACAACAGAGAACGACAACAGAGGAAAACACAAGGATTTTGAGCACAGTCAAACTTCAATAAAATGGAATCTATGTACCACAATAAATGTCACAGGAAAGCCATTGAAAGTGTGTTTAATTTCTGAGAATAGCTGACCCTTGAATCCTTTACCGCACAATAAAGGACTTGTGTAATAATAATGGTGAAGTGAACTTTGTGTTGTAAGTATTTGGGCAGTGGAGGCTCCTCAGTAGAGGAAGGGGAGGACCATCCTCCTCAGTGAATTTCATCCAAATAAAAATTGTGAAACATTTAAGAAGTTATCCTTTTTAGATAAAACTATGCTAAATATATTTACGTTTTACCAAATAATTGATTAAAACACTGTTTTGTAATGAAGGTTTACAGTAGCCTCAGAAGCACTCTGATGGGTAGCACCATGGTGTAGCCGGAGGACAGCTAGCTTCTGTCCTCCTCTGGGTACATTGACTTCAATACAAAACCTAGGAGCCTTGTAGTTCTGATCACCTTTCATAGACTTACACAGTAATTATGACAACTTCCGGAGGATGTTCTCCAACCTATCAGAACTTTTGCAATATGAACAGACATGTTGTCCACCCAATCAAAGGATCAGAGACTTAATCTAGTACTGAAAGCATACACACCAGCTAGCTAGCACTAGAGTGTATAAAATGTTGTAAGTAGTTGACTCAAAGACAAAGAAAGACAATAGTTGAACAGTTTTGAACAAATTCATTTCTTCCTAAATTAAGGAAAAGCAAGAGCTAGAGAGAGAGGGACAGAGAGAGAGAGAGCAAGAGCGCTACATTTCTTAGTATATATTTTTTCACTTACTTAGCTAGTATTGAATGCAGCTAGCTAGTTTAGCCTACTCAAACACCGGGCTCAAACAGAGAGGGATGCTATGTTAGCTAGCTGGCTATGGCTATCGAACACTGTAACTCTTCGAAGTAAGGTAAGCTTTTGGTTTTATTTATTTATTGCCACCGAGACCCACCAGTGTAACTGCTAAACTCCTTGCCTCTGACTTTACGGTTGTAGTGTATGATTGCAGGCGGTTTACTAAGGCGTTAGTTCTAGTAGCTATGTTGACTATGATGTGACAACGATGTAGGTGGTGTGGTCATGATATGAAGGTTTGGCTTGGTTTTTTCACCTGGTCACAGACAGCTGATGTGTTGTGCACTGAAGTCCACAAGTGAAGGGAAAAGGTGAGAGGAGGAGAGTGTGTAGATAGCTGTGAGAAGGAATTATATATAGAAAGAGCCATTTATATGTGGCTGCTATGAAAGTGAACTGTGTTTACATGTGATCAGGGGTATATTCATTCTGCCGGTTCTGTTGAAAAACGTTTCCTAAACGGAAGCAAGCGGAATGAAATGGAGTTAAACATACCTGAATTTGTCCACTAGAAACTCTCGTTTGCAACTGTTGGACTAATGATTACACTTTAGATCAGCTAGATGCAGGCAAGAATGTGCAATATGGTATCGAATGTGTCACTGTCACCTTGATTACTCAAAATTATTTAGACCTGTGCACCAACCTGTGCACCTACGTTAGAATCTTTCATTCATAGGCTAGGTTGTAGCAACTTCATAATGGGTACAGGAGAAATTCTAGCATCATGTGGTAGCCTAAACCTATTGATGTTACATTGAGCTGGGTGAATGACCGTCAACCAATATGCTGTAATAGAAATAAGGCAATGCTCATAAAAAAATAATCATCCTCCCTCATGTAAAACGGCACCTACCGCCACTGATTTGGGGGATGCAAGTCACATGACCAGTTTTGGAAGCGCTCCCAAGGACTCACTCTCTTTTCCCGAGGGAACACTCCTCTCTCGATCGCAGGCAGCCATGATGGATCGAGGGTGTGAGGAATGGGTCTGTCCCAGGGGCTGAGGCGTCTTTCTGTGGGGTTAAACAACGCTCAATACCTGCTCCACACTGAAAATGGGCTTCCTGTTCGTTCAAAGCTCTTGGTGAAAAGCTTCATTCTAAATCTAATTTATTGGAAATGACTATGATGTGATCTTGAACAGGGCTAAATATAAGTAAATATCAGCCTAAAACCAAATTGTTATCCTTATGAAAAATGTTTTCAGTAAGAGTGTAGTATAACTGCAGTTAGAGTGCTGTATAACTGCAGTATGCTGCAAATACTGCATCCAAAATAACACTGTTTTTTTTACTGCAGTAATTTTGCAGTGTAACTACAGTTAGAGTGCAGAATAACTGCAGTTCAACTGCAGTACACTACAGTCATTCTGCAATTGATGCGTCCGAAATACCACAGTCGACTGCAGTTATGCACTTTTTTACTGCAGTTTCAAAACTGCCATCTTTTTTTGTTAGGGTGTACTTTCAAAGCCTATAGGGGAAATTACTGCTGTCTGAATCAGCTCTCCGTACATGGAAAATATTCTTAGGTGCTCCACATTTATTTTAAATGCTCTGACTGTCATGTGGAAAAAATGCAAGAGAGAGATCCTCTTTCCAAAGCCTTAACAGGGCCATGTGAAACACCAAACGATACACTTGGAAAGTGGAGACATCACAAACCACAATATGTAAACAAAACTTGAGACACATGTCAGTTTTGTAGACAGCCTTATGTTTGCTAGCAAAGAGCAGTGTACAGCCACAGAGTTTCTAAATGTAACATGTGTGACAAAGTCTTTTGGCACTATCTTGCATGCTGTTGTGCAACCTAGTGAAGGCTATCTATTTGCCGAACTCATCTCATTGGCTGAGGAGGTTGATCAATATCAGGTTTGTTGAGACTTGGGTGCGGCCAGGAGCAGGTAGGAGTGGATGAAGCTCTCTTGGTCATTTATGAACATGTGAACATCTTGGCCATGTTCTGTTATAATCTCCACCCGGCACAGCCAGAAGAGGTCTGGCCACCCCTCATAGTCGGGTTCCTCTCTAGGTTTCTTCCTAGGTTTTTGCCTTTCTAGGATGTAGAAGCCACCGTGCTTCTACACCTGCATTGCTTGCTGTTTGGGGTTTTAGGCTGGGTTTCTGTACAGCACTTTGAGATATCAACTGATCTAAGAAGGGCTATATAAATACATTTGATTTGATTGGATTTGATTTGTTTTTAGGCATCTAAAATGTCCTTTAAAATGTTGATTACTTCTCCTTGCTATTATCACTCACCTGATGATAATACAAGATGTAAAAACGTTTTGTTTTTGCTAACATATGGTGGGGTACCTGGGTCACCAGTATGCCTGGGAGGGGGTCCCTCGCCAAGAAAAGGTTGAAGACCCCTGTTTTAAGTAGCTGAACATGTTATTACTTATGAAAGAAGTGCCTTGGATTTGATGGCATGCACATGCGCAGTTCATGCGAGATTACCGTTAGACCCAATGACGTGTTTCTGCACATGAGTTTAGCTAGCCAACGTCACCATGACTTCGCCCACAAGCGTGATTAGGGATTTCTATTGCAGAAGCAGTTTTTAAGCATCTTCATACTATACAATATTTGGTACAGCTATCTAACAGTAAATAGTGATTTGTTTCGCCTCCCTGTTAGCCCAAATGGTTAGCTAGCTAGTTATATATTTTTTTCCTGCTTGCTTCCATTTCCCCTATACTCTTTCACTAGCTTATTCCGCTGTGTCAAAAAATTGTCTCCAAACATTACAAGGTGTCTCCAATGGTGTTCAGTTACATTTGCTAGCGGGCATTTTTACACTACGACAGATTCTGTAGAGGTTTTGAGAAAATACCCTAGCTATACCTTTTACTGTAGTGTCAAGTTGTGAAAAGCCTGACGTCTCCTACTCCACAACCTGAGGTCGCGGGTGAGACTTGGGCTGAGAATACCCCCCTCCGAGCAGTCAGATTTAAATAGAATTGTCTCTTCAAGTGGAATGCACCTACAGATAAAATCGTAATAGCAGAGCAGTGTTTTTGAAACGGCTAAAATGTATTCCTTATATATATTTAAGACGTGTTTTATTTAGTTTTTACATGAAATTGCATTAACAGCCTGTTACATACTAAAATTGTCACCGTAGCTTAAAAAAAACAGGTGTTTGGCTGCACTAAGCCATGTAGCTGACATTTGGCCAGTAAGCAGTTGATCTCAACTCCACAGTGAATTACCCACGTTTTCAGTCGCAATTGCTTTGCATGATATTGATAGAACAAACCAGGCTACATTTTGTAAGGTAACTTTGATAAGCTAAAGTAGTATGGTAGGCCTAATGTACTTTTATATTCGTATGAAAGAGGTAATCACTTATTTTTTTATGAATAATGTTTTTAGCTTTAGCTAGCTAGCTGTAGCTGTGCTTCTATTTTGAAGCTAAAATGCAATTTTTTTTATTTAACCTTTATTTAACCAGGAAGGGCTCATTGAGATTTGAAATCTCTTTTTCAAGAGCATCCTGCCAAGATAGGCAGCACCATGTCATTACACAATTACAGACAGACAACATGAAAAACTACAAGTAATCTAGTAAAAACCATAGAATTCACAAGAGTATAACAAAATCATAAAACAACAAATTAAAAACATTGACAGGTCAGGGAATCAGCCTCAACATCCTTCATCAGTGGTTTAAAAACACCAATCGGGACAAGTTCTTCCAGTTTAAAGGATTTTGTAAGGTGTTCCAAGCAGATGGCGCAGACTACATAAAAGCCCTTTTGCCAAATTCAGTTCGGACATTTGGAACAGTTAGCAGGATAAAGTCCTGCGAACAAAGAGAGTACCCACCACATTTCTGAACAATAAAAATGCCCAAATAAAAAGGTAGTAAACCCAAAATGGCTTTGTAAATAAAAGTATACCAGTGACCGAGCCTACGAGTGACTAGAGAAGGCCAGCCAACCCTGGTATGCAAAGTGGTGCGTCAGGGTTTAGCACTTTAAAATAAATCTCAATGTGCCATGGTAAAGGGTGCAATGAATGTATTGACTAGAAAACTAACCGTTTACTTGTCTTCACATGAGTGTGAATTGTTGCATTATTCAATATGGCACAAACATTCTGTTGCTAATGTAAATTGAAAAGTTTATGTACATATTATGCTCATTTTTAAATCATCTCGATGCCTCTGCTACAATCTGAAAAGGCTCTTGGTCTTAACTACAAACTGTGGACAAATCAAACAAATCCAAACTCATGGATCAAAAGGTAGTTGGCTTTCAGCAAGTAGGTTGAGTTAGCTAGGATATCAAACTGGGCACAAAGTGCAGCTGATTTTTAGAAATCTTGCTTAAAAACACAGTGCAGGCTATATTTAATGAGAAATTATGTAAAATGATTCTGTCAGGTGTATGGACTTATTCAAACAGCAACCTGGTGACCTCAATGTAATGTCTTGCTTTAGTGCATTTGGAGTACTTTGGAAGTGCATCATCGTGGAGCGACATTTGAAAGTTTAGGACCTTGTGTTATCCTGCTCAAATGGAGATGAAATAACACCTTTTTCAACTGCCATATTGCCACGTCTTTTTTCATCTCTGGGTTGTTTTCTCTCCACCAGACCACCCAGTGGCTTCTCTCCACCCTCTGTGTCACTTGATTTATTTATTCAAATGATTTCCATATGCAATATGACATGGCATGACATCAATTCACATTACCATATGGTCTGCTGAAAGCAACATATTTTCGCTTTTAATGCAGGCTGGCGCCACAAACTCTCAACGGAGGGGCCTCCACTCCACTCCATCACGCACTGTCTGTGAACCTCTCTAAAGAGGGAGAGAATTGAATCATTTATACATTTATTCCATGTCCATCTGCCCCTTTCCAGACTCGGCAACGATAAACCAAGGGGGTTCTTCACTTAGTGCCAGAGAATGAAGCGAGCAAGACACAGACTGGAGAAAAAAACAGTCATTCGATTCGATGAGCAAATCTCACGCTCGAAATTGGGTGTTTTCGCACTGTGGTGGGTTTAGAGGGCATGCACACTATTTTACTCTCACTCTTTCTCTCGCAGTATCTTTTTCTCCGAAAGAAACCGACCTCTTGAGATGTATCATTTTACAGATTAAGCTGTAAATTGTTTGACCCTGATGTGGAATGGTGCCTTGCAATGATCCCCTCTTGCAATTTGAAAGATGTGCCTTATGGTTATGTACTCTCACCACTGACTTTCTAACATGATAGATGTTAATAACGAGACCCCATTAAATTAGTATTAGATATACTGGCTCACCTGGGTTACTTGCTGTACAGCCATAATACTGAAACATTGATATATATATGTATATAGCCTCGTTATTGTTATGTACATATATATTTTTTTTTACTTTAGTTTATTTAGTAAATATTTTATTAATTCTAATTCTTGAACTGCATTGTTGGTTAAGGGCTTGTAAGTAAGCATTTCACAATAAGGTCTACCTGTTGTATTCGGTGCATGTGACAAATGCGATTTGATGTTCAAGCTGAAACAGGAAATGGCCTTCTGTTGCCACAAAGTTGGAATCACAGAATTGTCTAGAATGTCATTGAGCGTTTCCACTGCTCCAGAGTCCAATGGCGGTGAGCTTTACACCACTCTAGCTGACACTTCGCATTGCTCATGGGGATCTTAGGCTTGCGTGTGGCTGCTCGGCCATGGAAACCCATTTCACGAAGCTCCCAACAAACAGTTATTGTGCTGATGTTGATTCCAGAGGCAGTTCGGAACTCGGTAGTGAGTGTTGCAATCGAGGACAGACAATTTTTACGTGTTACGCGCTTCAGCACTCGGTGGTCCCATTCTGTGAGCTTGTGTGGCCTACCAATTTGCGGCTGAGCCGTAGTTGCTCCAAGACATTTCCACTTCACAATAACAGCACTTACAGTTGACCAGGGCAGCTCTAGCAGGGCAGAAAACTGACGAACTGACAGTGCCATGTTGAAAGTCACTGAGCTCTTCAGTAAGGCCATTCTACAGCCAATGATTTCCTATGGAGATTGCATGGTTGTGTGCTCAATTGTATACACCTGTCAGCAACGGGTATAGCTGAAATAGCCGAATCCACTCATTTAAAGAGGTGTCCACATACTTTTGCTTATATAATGTAAGTGCTTGCTTTCTGGGTCATTTCTCCCTTGATCTTCCATCCTCTCACCTCGAGACTTCATTCTCCAATCTTCCATCTTCATTCCTATTGCATCCAATACATCTCAATCACAACTTCAAAGAGTGATCTGTTCTGTGTTTCATTATCCCAAAATCCCCTGGACAAAAGTACTTATGAGTTAGAAATACAATTTTTAGGTGGTGATGGTGTCATAGTAGGTGCCATACTATCCAATCCTTCGCACCCTGTCACTCTTTCTACACTGTACTCACCCTGTCACTCATTCAAAAAAATAGTTATTTCAAATGACATATATCACTTGTGGCATTCAATTGCAGACAGGTTTAGAGCATAGATCTGCAAATAATGACGAGATGCTCATGTCTCCGCCCTGACAACAGGAGTTGTTGTCCCAAAGAATGGAAGGGAGGTAACAAGCTTAGGTCCAAAATAAGCCCATAGAAATGCATTGGGCTTATTTTGGACAGATTTTGGCTAGAGTGAAACCTCTCGCTTCGCCTCTTCCACTCTGTTAAGGGCCAAATCGATTTCTACTCTGTCTGTTCAGGAGACAGGATTTGAAACTCAATTCATGAAAAAGTGAAAATAAACTTTTCTATGTTTTTGTGAACAACTTTTATTTGGTTGTACAACTGTGCCCACAGTGCCGGGAATAACATTTAATGTAAGATACTGTGTGGCATTCCACCAGTACAGTGCCTTTTGGGAAGTATAATTTGGTCAAAATAAACAATTTATTTCACCTAATTTTTACATTCTGTCATAAAGAGCGCATGATCAACCTCATAAACTTATTTTCCCATCTCCAGAGGTTAAATAAGAAATGTTGTAATTAAGTGAGTTAAAATTTTCCTAGAATTCAAAATTCAGATTTTTGGCAGTTTAGCAAGTCTTTATCCATATGAAAATCGTATTTATAGAATTTTCCATGTGGTACATATTAAAAGGCATTTTATTTAACAGGCTTTTAAAATCCAGTATTGGTACACAATTTCTATTTAAAATATAAAACGGACACAAAAGGCCAACCCCTGTATTAAAATAGAATTAGCAAACTAGCATCGTCACTATTAGCAACAGAGGATGTAGCTATGTAAGCTAACCAGATACTGCTGACAGAAACTCTCCCAGAAGTGTCCTTATCCTTTCTCACCATTGCTAAATAGACTACAGTGCACCACCGTGTTCAATCAACTAGCCTCCCCTTTTTCTTGGAAATAGCCAGTCCTCCTATTGGCACTTTGGCTGCTGTGGACATCAACTGGATCAGCGTAGTCTTCTGACATGAGCACAACTGGAAAACCCCCAAATGGACTTCCCTCTCAGTATCTTTGTTGTGAATAGTGGTGTGTAAGTCCTCTGTCTATCAGTTGGTATTGCATGTTGCTTGCAACCCCAGGTTAGTGGGTTCGATTCCTGGGACCACCCATATGTAAAATTAGTAACACTTTATTTGGATTGTCCATCTGTAGATGCTCTACAGGCTATCAGTAACATTTCAACTAACTGTCTACAAATCCAAACCCTTATTCTAAACCTAACTGTAACCTTAGCAAGCGGTTGCTTATCAATAGTTTGTTGATAGTATGACTGTGTGTAGAACATCTACTGATGGACTATAGGGGGTATCCAAATAAATTGTGACTGAAAAATGTATGCACGCATGACTGGATAAAAGCATCTGCTAAATGGAAATATATATCTATATATATATTTTTTGTATTCCACAAGTATATATTCCACAAATTCAGTATGAATGTGATGCCCCATCAGACAAGAGAGGCAAAACCAATGTCAGCAAAATACTGATATGAGCCCTCGCCAATTGATGCTCAAGGTTTCTCATCTGCCCACAACAAGTTTATCACTACTCCTAATAATATGATTTATAGTATAAGTATCTGCCTGTCAAATATTCTCTTCCTTGCTATGCATGGTTTCTGTGAAGTGTTTAGTATGTGTGTAGCCTTCTCATGTGCAGGGCTTTAGCAATTCTGCGTTGATTGTTTAAAAGGATTCAACTCTGTTGTCGGCAGTGCTATAAAGATCCTGACAGAGGTAGGTAATAGCCCCTCTTATCTCTCTATAAGGAGCCATGGCTTTGGCAGCAGATCTGGCACATCTACATTATGTGTTTAATGTCTCTGCAGTTGCATTCACCTGACAGGGAAGCCCTGTTACTGCACTGATAACAGCATTGTATCGGCAACAAAATGGCCGCTCGGGAGAGGAGTTCATTGTAGAATGATTCAGTTCTCAGCACATTACCCAACAGATTTTACATATATGGTGAAGTAAAGAAAAAAGGTGCCTTGACTTTCATTAGTTTCAGTGAGTTGAGATTATGGTTGGATGCATGCAGGATAATGAAAAAATTATGGCTGCTAGGCCTTCCACCCCTAAATACTTAACATTAGCATGTCATCATGCTTCACACACACACACACACACACACACACACACACACACACACACACACACACACACACACACACACACACACACACACACACACACACACACACACACACTTATCAAACTTGGGCAGCCAGCTGTAGGATGAGACTGCTGCATTGCGTTTTCAGGTTAGAGGGCAAATGACATTTTCCCTCTGCCTGAATTAATGTTATAATAGGAGAGTGTGTATGAGACATGTTGATGCTCTCTCGTTGGTGGTGTGTGAGCTCTGCATTGTGAATAATTCAAACGCTAGACCCCTTCTCTTTCAGAGGCAAAACGTATGCTTTTTGAATGCAATATGCACCCATGTCCTACCAAGGACATACAGTTGAAGTCGGAAGTTTACATACATTTAGGTTGGAGTCATTAAAACTCATTTTTCCAACCACTCCACAAATGTCTAGATAACAAACTATAGTTTTGGCAAGTCGGTTAGGACGTCTACTTTGTGCATGACACAAGTACTTTTTTCAACAATTGTTTACAGACAGATTATTTCACCTATAATTCACTGTATCACAATTCCAGTGGGTCAGAAGTTTTCATACACTAAGTTGATTGTGCCTTTAAACAGCTTGTAAAATTCCAGAAAATGATGTCATGGCTTTAGAAGCTTCTGATAGGCGAATTGACATAATTTGAGTTAATTGGAGGTGTACCTGTGGATGTATTTCAAGGACTACCTTCAAACTCAGTGCCTCGTTATTTGGAGGTATACCTGTGGATGTATTTCAAGGACTACCTTCAAACTCAGTGCCTCTTTGCTTGACATCATGGGAAAATGAAAAAGAAATCAGCCAAGACCTCAGAAAAAAATTGGAGACCTCGACCAGTCTGGTTCATCCTTGGGAGCAATTTCCAAATGCCTGAAGGTACCACATTCATCTATACAAACAATAGTATGCAAGTATAAACACCATGGGACCACACAGCTGTCATACCGCTCAGAAAGGAGACGCATTCTGCAAATCAATCCCAGAACAACAGCAAAGGACCTTGTGAAGATGCTGGAGGAAACGGGTACAAAAGTATCTATAACCACAGTAAAACGAGTCCTATATCGACTTAACCTGAAAGGCCGCTCAGTAAGGAAGAAGCCACTGCTCCAAAACCGCCATTAAAAAGCCAGACTACAGTTTACAACTGCACATGGGGACAAAGATTGTACTTTTTGGAGAAATGTCCTCCGGTCTGATGAAACAAAAATAGAACTGTTTGGCCATAATGACCATCGTTATGTTTGGAGGAAAAAGGTGGAGGCTTTCAAGCCGAAGAACACCATCCCAACCGTGAAGCATGGGTGTGGCAGCATCATGTTGTGGGGGTGCTTTGCTGCAGGAGAGACTGTTGCACTTCACAAAATAGATGGCATCATGAGGGAGGAAAATTATGTGGATATATTGAAGCCACATCTCAAGACGT